>NC_092069.1:10641250-11337500 GCF_039877785.1 Chaetodon trifascialis | reverse complement strand
CAATTTTTGCTTATGTAAACAAGCTCAATGTATGTTTCACAATGAGGAAACTAGGCAACTGAGCACTGAGCATCCTAAATTGCTACAGATCTAGTCTAATTGAGTTGAACCTAAATATCACGTTTTACAGTGTGGAGACAGGCCATCGCATGCACACTGGACACATGACTGTTGCATGCAGCAACACATGCTCACATGCACACAGTGTCTAAGTAAACCAGCCTACATCTGCTGTAGAGGAACATCCTGCCCCACACAGCTCGTCTGTCACATTCAAAACCCATGTCTGAACCACAGGAAATACGTATGCGCGCACACATAGACACAAACACATGCGTGCAGACACGCACAGGTAATAAAACATAGCGAGCACTCTGACAAACTAACTGCAACTCTGCAAAGCGAAACCCTCAGCTACCCAGAAAATATGCATTTCTCACGAGCTACATTTCAGCAGTAGTGATCAGAGGGCGAAAAGAAAAAGAAAAAGAGGTTTTGCAACGTTGCAACATTCCACCTGTGTTAGCTCAAAAGATCTTGATGATCCCCTGAGGTCAATGGGATCATTTGGGTTTGTGGCAAGACCATGGTCTGCTCTATTCTGGTCTGGCTGGGGCTGAGCTGTGTGTGTGTTGAGTGTTGGGGCATTTGGGGTAACTGAGGTCTCGGGTTTACGGGTGCTTTTATGTGAGGCTGCAGCACTTCACCCTCCAGCTGCTCTGTTGCCATGATGTGGTGTCTCTGTGTACCTCAAAGCCGAGTGTAAATTTACCACTCTGGTGAAGACAAGTCGTTCACAAAGCACACATGCATAATGTGATAAGCATTGTGAACCAAAACATGATAAAACTGAAAGGCGCTCGCTGGAGTGTTTTGTTTGTTCTATCACTCGTCCTTCTGATTCGATTTTCAAAGTAACAGCAGCTGAATATGATGCACATTTAGCAGGCAGGGTGTCACATGTGTTGCATCTTATCACCAGCACTTGAAAACAGCATTGCGTTATATCTAAAAACGAGACAAAAATGCCTGATTACTAAAACTTCTCAATGGATCCCCAAGTCAGTTCATACAGTTCTAAAAATAGACATAAATCACAATTTAATGTAAGAAAAACTATGTCTGCTGCTTTTACTGACATTAATAAATACAGAAATACATAAATGTACTACCTATTAGGTTTGTTTGGAATAAACTTGGAGCTGAATTGTGAATTGTGAAAAACTACTAAAACTTCTTAAAAAAGTAACCTTTCTGCATTGAGTGCTTGAGGCACTTGAGGCAGTGCTTGAAGCAGTGCTTTTATTTTGTGTGTCTTCTCGGCTTCAGTCACCCCGGGCAGCACAGAATGAATCCAGATATATAAAGCTTCTTCTCTTTCAACAAACATTGAGATGTACTTCTCTTACCCCACTGTATATCCACTTGAACATCCATTCATAGAGAAATACTGTTGCAGCTCCCACTACATAACTGGAAAAAATGAATAAGCAAAAAAAAAAACAAAATCACAGATGAGTTAACTTCACTTGTTCCCCTTTCAATGCTTTCATTTAAATATCTAAATTTTGACTGAACACTGATATGTGATGAAATCAGTTTATTTGTAGTGTGGTTCATAAGGTGCACAAGAGGAACTAGTTGACAGTCGTAAATTGTCGAATAAGTGCACAGCTCGCTGCCAGTGGTTGTGAAGGGTTTGAACCAACCTGCTGTAAAGGAAGCTGGATGTTTGGTCTTTGTGTTGGCACAGTTTCTGAACAACAGGAAGAGCTTTGGTGGAGGGGGTAGGATGCAGGGTTTACTGCACGTAAACATGGTTAACTCGTCTGAGAGAGCGGCAGCAGGTGCCAGAGATACAGCTTTGCACTGCAGGAATATAGCGACACGCTTCACCTGGCAGCTGTCACGATTTTGTGCGATTAATCATGATCTTCAATCTTATCTGTCCTCACACAGCTTATCTCTCATCATCGCTCCTGACAGTGATCTCGGGCGGACTCCCTCCATAAATATCCACACGGCAGGGACAGTGCTCTCCTACTGTTACTGTTACTTTGTGTTCTTGCTCCTGCCTACTGTACACATGTAGTGCTTCTCACGAACTCTGGGATACGGCCTACTCAGTGTGTGGCGACATGGCACACTCCCCTCCTCCCTGTGTGGTTACCACAGTCAAGTCTCCATGTCTGCTGGAGCCAATAAATAAATAATGGGCTCGGTGATCACTTCCAACCGTGATACTGCACGCTAAAACCACTGCATCTGGGAGTGCCTCGCTTACAATGACAACAGCATAGACGTACACACACACACATGCACACATACATGCACATGCACACACAGGTTAATGTTGAGCTGGTTACGGTGAACTAATTTCTCATACAGCTGCAACTTTCAGATCTTTTTAGAGTTTCAACTGTTTGGCTGCTGCTGCCAGTTTATTTAAAACGTGAGTAAAGTTAGGAATTTTTACATGTTTTATACATTCATTTCTCACGCTGTCTTGCGCAAACTTCCTCTTTGAGGTTTTCCTAAAACTACTGAGAATTAACTTGAAAAGTACAGAAGAAATCTCTAAAATTGTCTTATATTAACATGAGCTATAGTTAGATACAAAACGTTCATGTAAAGTCAAGGTGGACTCAATCTGCGCATCAAATCTGTGCAATGTTATAAATCACGTGGATGGACTACGGGTGTGCTGTGCTGAAAGTGGACAGGCACATCAGTCAATGGAATGAGCAGTGTAATATAATTAGAAGAAAATGGCCAGTATGAGGTGTGAGTGATCCAGCAGGACATTGGACCCGTGCATGCAGCCCAAAAATGGGCTCCCATGGCCTATCCTAGAGGCAGGCATGGTGTTTGATGCAATGACGGCCACTTCATTATAACAGCCTCCTCAAGTCCCACGCTGCATTCCACGTTTATAGGGAACATATGGGGAAGCCTGCAATTTTTAGACCACAAAATAAGCCCCTTTGCAGCTGGACGCACGACCGCACTGGGTCCTTTTTGCCTTGTGAGCCACACCCGAGAGGCGTAGGACCACTGACAGTGATTAAACCACCACAGTTTTCTCAGCAAAACAGGAGTTATATTAAGCTTAAATACAGGGGCTTGATAAACAAGGCCTGGGCAGGGGAAAAAAAGAATTGAGTGAAAGACGGCCACAATGATCTTCAGACTATTTTCCCCTCACGGTCATGGGCAGTGCAAAGCCATGAGATACATTTCAAAACATGAAGCAGATGTTTACCTAGACAAAGAAGAAAAAACACAGAGCGGACTGAGGACGGAGAAAAAGGCCTTGACTCCAGCGCTTTCTTCAAATGTCAAGTCTGGACTGCACTACAATGGAGCCAATTCCCGTTCTTGCACAATGCTGTGGGATGGTCCTATATTTGTTTTGCATTTCTCTATTCCTCACTGAAAATCCAGAGGCAACATCTCTAACCACAAATGGACAAAAATAAGGAAACTGACAATAATCTGAAACAGTCTCCTTGTGAAAACAGAAAAATGTATTACACACTTAAATGAAATCTGAAAAACAAAACAATATGAATGATTACCAGCAACATGTCTCACTCGCACAAATACATGCACGTAAAATGATTATAAACTGAAACAACCACAAGCCTGTGTACTGTGAGGCCGGCGCTCCAGCGTCCCCTTTTCTAAACAGATGCAGACGAGTGCTGGCTCGTGCAGACCAGAACCCTGCAGAGACCCTTCACTCCATATGAAGCGGGAGGAAAACTACAAAGCCAAATGTCTTAAAACTACCCATTTTTTTCTTATGGTAAAGAATCTTAAACATGACTCAGCCATCAGCCATCATGCCCTGGCCTTTGCAGAGAGTACTCTTTCCCTGTGGGCCTGTGTGACAGCAGTACCTCTTGCTCAGCAGGGAGACACAGAGCTGTAATCTGTCCTTGGGCTGGCAGGCCAGGGCCGAGGCCATGTCGGGAGGCAGCAGAGGTGTTAGAAGAGGAAGCCTCGCTGTGTGTGAGGTTAAGTCAGAGGCCTGTAGTGGCCGCGTGGACGGACTGATAAAAGCCCTGGGGCCGCGGCTGTGGCCTCAGCGTTCGGCCACACTTGCCGACACGCCGTGTCATTTAGCCCGCGCTGCCGCCTAACTCAACGGCAACTGCTCATTTACAGGGCAGTGCGGGCTACCAGGAAGAGCGGCAAAGTTCTCTCTCTCTTTCTCTCTCGCACACACACTCTCAGAACATGGTACTGTATATACACATACAAACACATGCTGTGGTCCACGCAGCAGTTTTGTCCAGCAATTAGCAGAGGACAGCATGGGCTGACATTCACACACAAGCAGTGTGAATCACACACAGAGCAGACACAGTCACACACACACACACACACACACTCGCGTACACGCACACACACTCTCACACAGGTTTCTAGGGAAAGCAATTGGGTCACGTGAGTGACCAGACAGTGGTTTGGGTCTGTTGTCCCATGGCCAGACATGGTCAGTGTGTCACTGAGAGACAGGAGAAAGGAGAGAGGAAGTCTGGATACCACAGGTTTGCAAATGCCAGTGATTTGTACATTCTCACACACACACACACACACACAGAGGCAGAAACACACATACTCATGTAATACTGCAAGACTGTCAGGTTAACAGCACCGCAACAAACAGTCTTTGTCTCTGACTGCAAACTTATCTCTCTGCTCGTCAGCTCATGCCTGTGCGAATCTGAAGCAACATGAATCATTTCCTGTTTTTCTCACAACTGCAGAAGAAACAAATAAATAGCTTACAAACAAATAAATGGCAACACCGGTCTCAAATCACATCTCAGGCTGCTTCTGTACAAGCAGAAAATGAACCTAGAAAATGAAAACGTGTGAAACCACAATCAGGTTAAATTGCTTTGCTCTTTCAGAGGGGGAAAGAGACTACGCTTGGCCACAAGTGCTCCAGTTTCTTTTTTTCATAGCGCACTAGGAAGCTTATAGGTAAAAATAAAAAAAGGTATGTTTTTAAAGCCAAGTGAACTCAAACTGAAAGAAATGCGTTTCGGGGGGTGTGGTCATATTAAAAAGGGCTGAAATAAAATCCAAAAAGGATTCAGACAAAGTGCAGAGCAAAGAAAAACTGTAAATACAACCTGAAACAGGAGAATGACAGAGAGGAGAGGAGGACCCAAGGTAGAGTCGAGCGACTGGCAGCGCTGCTTCTAATGAGACTAAGATTATGATACTATCAAGTGGTAAGTGAGGGTGGAGGTTTTGCAGGCCCAAAACCACCGGTTCTTACAAACACAGATGTGCTGTGAGTCAGACAAACTTTAAACTAGCACAGGACATACATACACAGTCAAGAACAACACGCTCAGTGTTGTTCAGCAGTTAGACTGACACTTTCCTGTCTCCCAGCAGCAGCTAAAGCTGCAGTTACCTCTCATTTTCTCATTCTCTTCATCCTATTCACACTTATGTTTTCTCTCTCGCGTGTGTGCACGCTCGTGTTTTAATGCATCTCCGGCTCTTCTACAGCGCTGTCTGCAAACCTCGGTGAGCCACAGTGGCGCAGGTCGCTGCCTTGTTTGAGCTCAAAAGAAAATAAAATGTTTCCAAAACTTGGACGACCAATGAAAAGTGAGAGTGAAGACGACGAGTCAGACAAGGAGAAGCATGGAAAGTAAAAACCGAAGCGCAGAAACCAGAGAAAAAGCAAAGACGATAGCACAAGAAGGGAGGGAGGGGAAGGAGGGCGAGAGGGTGGGAGGGAGAGGCCCGGTGACCTCACGTGACATGTGATGTGGGCTCCACCACTCACGGAGAGGAGTGTGTGTATGTGTCTCTGTGTGGAGGATGGCGAGGAGGATGCAGATACACTGTGGCTTTTAGCCTCTTACTAGCACTGACGCTCCAGTCAGGCCACCACCATCGTGGGAGAGAAAGACAGACCACGCTATCAGGCTCGCTGGCTAACCTCAGACCCTCAGTTCCCTGCGTGACAGAAGGACCACAAACCCAGCCCTCCCCGCCGGGCCGCTTCCACCACCCGGGCTCCGTTAGGTGGGCCCCCTCTCATCTCCAGCCCTGGTGAGTCCACCTCCACACCTGGAGACACGAATGCTGCTGTTTTTGCTGTGTTAAACTGCTCGTCTCTCAACTGCCTTCGCTTTCTGTTTCTTCTTTTCTTTCTCCCTCTGACCCTCTTCTCTCTCAAACGTCTCCTGGTGCTGCTGCTGCTAACACATGCTGCTGCTCTCTCTGCAGGCTTGTGGCTTGGGATTCCTGTGGTAGTCACAAACCCTAGATTCTTGGTTGCAAACGGGCTCTGAGCTCCAGGAGTTTCGTCCTCTCTGCTCTCCTTCCTTCTCTCTCCTGTGCTTGGTTGCTGTGTTTCAATCCTCCTTTTTGCCTCCCCCAAGTTGGAGATCGACTGAAGCGAGGGCTCCACGCCGTTCTGCCTTCCCTGTCATGGCATCCAACAGCATCTTTGACTCCTTCTCCAACTACAGCAGCAGTCTACTCAGAGGTGAGTCCTCCCCTCTGCCCCCCCCTTTCCACTCACCCCCCTCCCTCCCACCTCTGTCCCACCCTCTGTCCAGTTGTTTGGAATCTGCAGCTTGGTCAGTTTGACAACCTGTTTCTTTTGACAAAAGACATTGACATGAATATGTTCAGATATGAGGGCTGGGTGCTTCTTGTGGAGTGTGAACGCATTCATCTCTCTGTCCACACACACTCAGACGTACGCTGAGGGAGGTTCACAAAGGAGGATCTGATTTGCACGGTAGCCCTCATCTAGTTGACTGATATGGCCCTTAAATGCCTCCGCCTCGCCGCTCCTGTGTTTTCTGTAGGCTTGATGGAGTAGCGCCATAATGGGATTCTCACCACAGACATTCATTATCAAGTGAAACTCGGCGCTCTCACCGTGAGAATACGAGCTCAGAGGCTCCATGTGACTGGGCCCTTTACTGGAACACGGCAATACAATAAAAGAGCAAAGAAAAAAACATATTAGGCTCTCTCACTCTGCTTTACTTCCAGGAGGTACTTTTGGTCTGTGTGGTGAGGTGAGTGCACTATACTTGGCGACGCTGAACACCAGCCTCAATGAAGAAGCCATTTGTTGCCATGGCAATTCCAATCAGACGGCTTTTACTTGCAAATAGTGAGGCTCTTAAGTGTTGAGCAGCAGAGGAAACTTTTACCTGTTTTTCACGAGAATATTTGTTGAGTTTCCTCCTGTGAGGGCTGACAAACCTCTTGAAAACACAAACATTAAGCAGACTTGACACACAGGCTGTTAATCTGATGGCGGCCAGGGGACTCAGTTGTTCCCACTGTTTGTCACACTACCGCTGAGACAGCCACCGAAAAGGCAGCAGAAAAAAACTAAATCTCCTTCCCAATTAAGGCCTCGTTGCAGTGTTAATTAGAGGCAGCCACAGGAGAAGCACGACCAGCTCCTAATTGTTTGCAGAGTATATGTTAAAATATCTGGAGCCTCGCACACACACAGTCGAACGCACACTCGGTACATCTGCGTCTCACATGAGAACAATCCTCTGATATCCTCATTGGAACCGCAGTGACAGGGGATGATGTTCCAGTGTTCTCACAGCTTCTACAGACACCCGGGCATTTATAGTTTCCTCCTGACAAGGCTCAGGCCTCCCCCCTCCCCTTTTCTTCTCTATAACTGCAGGGTCTGCATCCCTTTAGCTCCTCACCGTTCACAGATCAGAGTGTCACCAACTTCAGGCTTCACGCATGCGGTCCATCAGGCTTTTGGACCGTTTTACCCTCTGACCTTCTAACGTAATGTGCTTTTGGGTGCCTGATTTCCTACCAGAGCAGTGAGACGGGATGTGAGACTGCAGGTCAAGAGGGGGAAAAGAGACAAGCATTTAAAGCTGTAATCATCCATTGGAAATCATTAGTGAATATGCAATATCCTTTTACAATTCGTTCTGTCAGGAGACTGAAACCCAACTGCAAGGGAACAAAAGGCCAAGAGTCATTAAATCCTCCAGTTCAATCTGAAAGCATTTCAGATCGGGAGTACCTCATGTAAGCAAAATACCCCAGCGGTTAGTTTAACAACTTGCATTACACAGGCAAAGCAATTTGGCAAGTTCTCTTTTAGACTCAAATCAAACTGAAATTAAGAGGAACGGTTACAGAAAATCAAAGAGACTGTTAAATGTCTGGCGTCCCAAGCTCTGACTTTAATACTGTGCGACATGAAGTTTATGGAAATATTGTATTCATCTATTCAGAAGTCAGGAAAAGCTCGTTCATTTGAAAAATGACGCAAAAAAGAAAATACACTCATTAAAGTTACTGAATTTCTAAAACCGAGTTCTAAATTCCTTATAAAAGTAAAGCGATTAAGACCTTTAACATCGTTATTTAAAAAATGGGCTCCCATGGCCATTTAAAAAAAGGAAACCGGCGCAATCGGCAATATCAGCGCGATTCAAATACTAACAGCCTGCACTGTAGGTGTTATATTGATAACAAGATATTTCAGTCTCACACTGCAGACAGAGAACACATGTAAGCATGTGATGTGCAACATCAGATGCACTTCGCGTGAGAAGCAAGAGGACGCCTCACCTCAGAAACCTCAGTCCTCCGCTAAAGCTCAGGGAGACACACACAAACACTCATACACGTAGAACATATGACACATGCACACCGAGTCACCAAGAAAACAGACAGGCGGAGCAGCTGTCTTTCTCATGGTGTCCAACTCGGTAGTGAGCACAAGAAAGCGCTAATAGTCTGACAGTTAGTGTGTTCAGAGAGCGAGAAAGACTTCGAGCTTTGCGTCAGCGAAGCATTAATCTGATGCAGACTCACAGTGCTGCTGCAGTTCACTGATAATAACCACAATGAGGCTGCACCTGCTAACCCTCACACAGCAGCACCACTGTTTAATCAGAAGGCAGTATTTCTGAGACTTTTTTTTTTTTTTTTTTTTAAAAAGCACCAGACTCCCCCTACGAGGCAGAATTGTATAAACTAGAGTTTTCCGATTCTCTTTGCACCAGGTGGGCTACCTGGTTTATAGCAGCTGTGACTGGGCCTCTGTGGTGGGTCATATCCTTGGCTCAGTTTCTGTCACCACATTTTGGAAGAGCCGCCATGTTCCCTGCAGGCTGCTTTATACAGGGATCCGTTTTTTAGAGTGTTACGCTCTTAGGAGCCAGCTCTCTTTGTGGCAGAGAAAAAGGCCCCGGTTTATTAGGGTGGGAATGGTTTTATATGTTTGGCTTATTGCGCTGCATGAATGGAAGTGAGGGCTTGTGTGTGAGAAACGCGCCATGCCTCACCACAGTTGTAGCGAGGTTATTTTGGAGGGTTCTGGGAGGTGGTCTGGTTTGTTCTACAAGTTTCGGGGAGGGAGAAGCCTGAGAGACGCATGCACAGTGTGAGAAAAAGACACTTTAAATGCATCAAAATGAGTCATTCACAGGGGATAAAACTCAAGATGAATTTCAAGCTAAGAACCACTGACAAATAAAAGGCCGCTATACAGTAGCTCAAAAAAGAAAAAGGCTATAAATTTGACAGAACACATGGCCGGCCTCTGGTGAATTTATTAATAACAAAGTCATATGGTGAAGGTTTTTCCCCCCCTCTCTTAAATTAACATGCTTGATTGGAGCCCATTCAAAATCCTGCTGAGTGTGAGGCCCCTGAGTGACGCCAAAACATGAAGACTGGGCTGAGCCGGCTGAAATCTGTAACCAGATATTAAGAGTTTCAATATTCTAAAGTGAAAGCAAATAATAGAAAACTCATGACAGCCACAGAGCGGCAAAATCCTGTCTCCAATTTAGCCGAGTATAATATCTATTTATAAAACTCTGAAGGCATATTGGATAGAAGGAACGCTCTGGACTTGATTAAGGCTGTAAACGTTTTTGGAGGTACTTATTTACTTTTTGGTCCGTCTCGCCGTTTTCACCATCTGTCAACACGACTTTATGGGAAACACTTTCAGGGGTTGCCAGTAAGATGGCTTCCAGGTAGAGTATGCAGAGGGGCGTGCTGATTATGTGGTCGACTAATCCCAAACCTGCCTCCGCCCTTGTACACTTTTGGCTCAAACCACCATGCTCAGCGTTGCGTTGGTCAAGGTTAAAGTCGTGCTAAGTGCAGTAGTAAATACAATTTTCTGGTGGTCGGCAAGCAACCGCAGGGGCCAGATTCTTTTCAGCCAATCTGATAATATGGATTTATGCTGTAGAGGTCTGTCTAACGGACGGGGGGGAAAAAAAGCGTTCTGAAAGGTTCAGCAACTTCTTTCAACAAACAATCCTGGAGGGGGGGATGTTTCTGAATTCTACTGGAAAGCAAAGCGTAGCCGCGTCGACTCTGAAGCGGCATCCAGTGAGTGAGGAGCGAATGTGATCTGAGGCCGGTGTCGGGCCAAGCAGGCAGGAAGAGCGCTCGGCTCGGCGTCTCAGCCCCCTCTAACGCAGTTCATCCAGAAGTTAGTCTGCATGTTAAACTCTGATGTGATTGTGCATGGCAGCTGTGAGAGCGCTGACCTCCGGGGATGTATGCTGAACACATTGAGGTCACCGTCAGATGGCACAAAAAAAAGGAGTGAATATGTACTATAGGCTTACATGATAATTAAAGCACAGCAGCTGAAAATAATTGCATTGAAAGGCACAATGTCCAGATATGATGCAAGTGATGTAAGAGGAATTTCTAATGTCTAGACCAGCTTCTTCAACAGGGATGTTAAAATCGAAACAGGAACAAACTACATGCAAGCAGGAAAATATGCAGACTTTGAAAATGCTTGCGTAATTGGATAATGAGGTGGAAACGGTCACAATATAAAATTCTTTAGCTTGATTTTTAAAAAGTAATGCCCATACCGGATGAGGCTCTTCTGTTCCTATGACTCATTCCTTTATGGTTAATTTGCTTCACTTATGAGCTGATAATATTTCATATAAACCCTTAAGTTAAAATGATTATATCCACATCACTGTTATTAGACCCTTCATGATCTCATTCCTCCTGCATGGCGGAAGACTAAATTAAGGAAAAGCCGTTCTCGCAATTTTCTGTTTCTTAATTTTGTTTTAAACCTACGCCCTAAACCACAGGCCGGCCCCACAGCTTATTACATGGTAAGCCTGGGATTGTAGAAAAAAACGCAAGTATTATTGTAAGCTAATTTATATATTATTAACCTAAATTTATGCAGCAATTACGCTGGTATATGGAATTTGCTTGCAATTTTCAGCAAAGCTGGAAATAAAATAAACAATTGGAAGTCAAACCTGAAATAAAACATCTCAGGTTTAGTTTGTTTTCAGTAACTCTGGCTAGAATTAGAGAGCTGTGACCTGGGTTTGACTCAGATGAAGAAGACTTGTTGTTTAGACCCCTCCCTGTATCGTTTAACAGATGTTGTCAACAACATCCTTTTCTGCTTCACCAAGAAGGAGGCAAGGCAAAAATGGCCTGTGACTAAGCACAATGTCGATTGCTGCGCACTTTTGTTTTTAACATTACAGTTGCATTCTAACCCACAAATTACTTTAATGGGCGGGAAAGGGTCTGGTCGGCAGCACATAAAATGACTCAAACTTATGGAGATCCCACATGTTCAGAAACATATCAGCAGACAGCAACTCTTTTTTTTTTTTTTTTTACATAAGATGGAAGACAGGAGGAACAGGGGGTTTTATTTTATCATGTGTGAAAGTTTAGCAAAGATCTAAGGCTCAGAGGAACTCATTCTGTCACCATCAAAGGATTAAAAGGAATGTTTTTCACAGACAAAAAAAATAAAAAAATCCATCCTCCAGACTGAATCTCCACGTCATTATGTGCAACTTTAATCATGCTCAAAACATCCTTATAGCCTATCCCTCTTCCCATAAGCAATAAAGAAAAAACTTAATTACGGTGGAGGAAAAATGCAGATAATGATAGGATGTGAGAAGCTGCAGGCTATGAGATGTTTTCAGATTCTCTACTTTCCTCTATTTTCCCAGATTTTTTTTTTCCTCAACTTGTTTACATACAGTTAATTGTCGTTACTGCAATAAAACATGTTTTTGGGTTGCTTCTTCCCTCCCCTCAAACATAACTTAAACCACAGGGAATTGATTTTTGTGGAGACAGCTTTTCAAAAATGGGATTTTAGTTTTCTCTTGGTCTATTCACTGGGGGGTACAAATAACTGTGCTAACTGCATCAGTAATGGGCCACCTAATTGTGCTTTTCAACTGCACTGCAGAGGGAGGATGCAAATGTCAGCATTTGGCATTATCATTTATGTTTTGACTAACAGATGAGTGAAGGTATAGTTTGACATTTGGGTAAATAAGCTTACTTGCTCTGTTACTGAAAGTTAGATGAGAAGATTGATGCCACTTATATTAAATGTCAGCTGAATATGAACCAGCAGTCAGTTAGCTTAGCTTAGCATAAAGACTGGAAAGAGGCGGCAGCAGCTGGCTCGATCAAATCGTCGAAAAATCTGCCCTCTACCTTGTGTGAAACTAACTAATTAACACATTGTGTCTTGTTTGTTTAGTTTGCACAAAAACTGAAGAGCAAAAATTACACTTCATGGTTCTAGGGGGGTTGTGTGGTGGACTGTTTCATGGCCAGGGGCAGTACCCCAGAAATAGTCCCACACATAATAAATAGTTTTTTAAATTACAATTTTTGTCCCACATAAAAGCATTTCCCAAATATCAAACTACTCCTGTAAGTTAGAAGTTTTAAAATTTGAATTAATTAAACATTTATTATCTGCTCCCCCCTCAAATGTTGCACATATCTCCATATTCTACTTTTGCTTGTTCTGCCACCTTTCTACATCAAAATTCATGCAGAGTCTACAAAGTGAGCTATTATCACTGCATTGCAGCAGGTTTTGCCCTGAAGTAAACTTGAGCCAGCTCGTGCTTTCTGTGCAGCTGTTCACTTCTGTATTGGCTCAGTAGGAAACACCGTGCCAGGGATTCCCCCTCAGCTGTGCTGCAGAAGTGGCCCCTACATCTCTTCTCCATAGTCTGTCTGCTGTGAGGTCACTCCGTCTGCAGCACATATTTCTCATGGTCAGAGACGTCGGCGTCACGAGCGCAAACGCACAGGGAACTTTGCGGTGTCTACACACAAACTGGAACATGAAGGCCACACACACACACACACACACACACACACACACACACACACACACACACACACACACACACACACACACACACACACACACACACACACACACACACACAGTCCACCGCCTGAGTTTTTTACCCGTGCTGAGTCAGAGACGAGCAGTGCATGTCAACATGATGACCGTGACGTTTTCCCACTCTAAATGCTGTCTGACCTCACCGTAATAGCTGGTCAGGACTAACATATGGTCTCCCGTTGCCTTAGTCCAGCAGAATTACCCACACGGTGACTAAACAGCAGAGGACTTAACTGAAAAATATCAGTGACTGCTTTCTTGATTTTATGAAGTGCCAATTTGTGTCTCGTGCTTAAAAAAATATTTAACCGACTACTGTGTACTGTGGTTACTCTTGCACTGACAGCGCTGAGAGTACCTAACCAACGAGCCTTTCCTGTGAGATACGACCTCGTTGAATCCACCGTCCGCAGAAGTGTGACCTAGAAAGGGACTGTCAAGCCTTTGCATGTCAAGGAACATCTGTTGCTCTAAGGAAAATCATATTTACAGAATAATATAGTTGTCTGTTATGGCAGTAAGGTAACATGAAATAAACAGCATCCTTACACATTGTCATGTTAAATTGAGTGAAATAACAGTGACATTGAGTTGATCCTCAGTTAAACGGGGAGTCCTCTCAGCTCTCCACCTTTTAGCATGCCAGCTAACCGTGCTAACACTGCCAAGCTGGCAGAAAGACATTTGTGTTAGAAGGGCCTGATAGACTTGAACACAACTTTTCCCCTTTAATCAGTGTGATGACATAAGAGGCAGACAGCGAGCCAGTCATTCAGTCAGTATAGAGTTTGATTAACCTAATCACCAGGCAGCCAGGGCCCAGGCTACTGATTGGGTTTACAAACGCTCCTTGTCATCGTTGTGTCATTAGCTCGTCGTTAGCCGCGGCCGCCTTGACGTGGAGCAGCGACGTGCTGCGTCTAAACACAGCAATCAGGGGATTAGTGTGCAGTTACAGCAAAGCCTCAATGGACGCCTCAGGCTCTGAGTCAAAGAGGAGAAAGTCCTGCCATACTATGCAAGCTCCACGTGGCCGGGGTGCTAACTGTAGCTACATGGGCAATGCCACTGCTGATTAGCAATAGAGATGATGAGAGGAAACATTCAGTCACTTCGGACACACGGGTTTCCCCAGTGGTTGGTTTCCCGGACTCCAATTAAGCCAAGTCTTTGACTCAAGCAATGATTTGAATGGAGGGACTCCATTGAAAATAAGTTTTAGCCTCCAATTAGGTTTGTTAGGTTAGAACTGGGAATAAAGCCCAAAGACATCACAGAAACAGTTGCATGCAACACAGTGACTGTCTACAGTCGCTGCAGAGAGGCTCAGTGACATTTGGAGATGATTTATTTTCTTTTGATTGAATTTGAAATCAATTGGAATGATTGACAATAATCACTTACTGTGCAGAAGATTGGATTTATGAGGAGTGACAATATTATGTGTCTAAGTGCTCTCCTGAGCTCCTTGGCTTGCAGGCTGAGAGTCGCCACACCCTTGTTTCCTTACGATGAAAAGCCCTGAGGGCCAGCCGAGTACTTTCCAAGAGTTGTCTCACGTCTGCAGAGGAAAGTGGCACGGACACTTGTCAGGAAACCAGCGCCGGGTTCCTGCTCAAATCTGGTTGGATTCTGCGGTGAGTCAAATGGTGCTTGGGAGGCTGAACCTCTCTGAAGAGGGAAATAAATGCAAATTCAATATTTGGGGGCTCTTTGAAGTCCATTTGCACTTGAATGAGTGTGACAGAACCTGGAATGACCCCTGTTGAAAGAGTCCCTTAACAGTGATGAAAGGAGTTGAAAGGGACATACACTGATGACAATAGTTTAAAAGTTGGAAATATGTACATGGTGTGTATTTGTGCGTGTCCATATAAGGCTGTGCTTGAGAGAGAGAGAGAGAGTGTGTGTGTGTGTGCGCGCGCAGTGGTGTTACACATGCACAGACAGCAGGGATGACTAAGAGAGTTCATCTTAGCAGCATTTGCATATGAAAACACAGCTAAGAACAATACATTTGGCCCAGTGCCGTGTTGGCAGCGTCCTCTCAGGCTGGTTAGCATTCATGCCATTCATTTCATACGTTACATACCTCACCGTGTTCCTCCATAGTTCGAAGTAACAGGGACCTCGTCTCAAAAAATAAAAACATGTGGCTTTTGTTGCAGAGAGGAATGAACAACAGCATTCCATGTGCAACCACATCAAAGGTCCCCCGCGCCATGGGGCTAAATGAGGGCAGACTGTCCTGCTCACCCCTCCTGATATGACTGCTACTAATTAACCAGAGATCTAAAACTGACACTTCATCTTCATCGCTTTTCTTCACGTCTTCGCTCGAATCGCCGCAGTTTTTTTAAACGTGCATGGCTTCTCTTTGGAGAGGGGACAGCCACACAACAAGCACAAAGGGGCATTGTCTGCTGGTGAAAATGTGGTTTACAGGCTCTGCTATAATGGCTTGGTGGTTGCTGGAAGCCATGCGCACTTCCTAATATTCGACTCACATGCGATTTCATTTTGAGAAAAGACTGGGCTATGGGGCTTTGCCTTTGTGTGAGGGGGACGCCTCACAACTTATTTTCTGAGCCGACAGGCTCGGGCTCCCTCACCCCCTCCCCGCTTTTCACCCCCTCTTCCCCTCTCTGGTGGCGCTACTATATTTGTGTGGGATCTCTAGCGATGGAAGAGTAGACACAGGCTGCGTTGCCAGTCAAACGTGTTCGGGCTGTCAGACTGAACGGCTTCCAGCGCTGCGATCTGTCTCCTCTCCTCGTCAGTAGGAGCTGTTTGATCTGACAGAGAGACTCCATTAGAGACACAGGGAAGTTCAACTGCTGGGAGGTTGGATGGCTTCAGCAGTCAGAGTAGCAGCCCAGAGAGGAAAAGGTTTGCACACACAGTCTGGTTGCAATCTTGGTGTCTGTGCTGCGTATCTATAAATGTCTCTGAGTATTACTTGTCCTTATACTAGGTGTGTGTGGTTACACGTTGACGAGTGCAACGTAAGAAAGCCCAACTGGGCTGACATATTTTGGGGCTCTGTTGGGCAAAGGGGTGATGACGCAGTGGATAATGATATCATAAATGTGCGGCGCTGCTGAGCTGCAATGACAGAGGGAGAGAGAGAGAGAGAGAGAGAGAGAGAGAGAGAGAGAGAGAGAGAGAGAGAGAGAGAGAGATTATTTGCTGAGGCGCCAAGAAGAGCGAGTAAAACGAGCTGTCTTATTCGACACACACAAGAGTCTACCCTCAGTCTCACGGTGGTGATGACCTCATAAACCTGTGCCGCAGTCCGGCAGAGCAGAGTAGACGCTGGTGTCAGAGTGGTGAAATGGCAGACAATGGTTAGATAAATACGCATCAATGGTTCAGCCACAGACCGTCGCTACACTCCCTACATTTAATGTGGCTACAACTTTCGCTAATCAGGACGACTGACAAATGACTCAAGTCTCCAAGACGTATTAGTAATGTTAGGTGATTAGTATTATTACTCATTGCCGGTTTGCACTGTGTGATCGCTGCTAGAAAGGAGCAGGGAGAGTGAATTGGTGTGGCTCCAGAGAAAGTTTTTGTCTCTCCTGATCTGTGTGTGGCAGCTGGGCTCTGGCAGGGCTCTGGCACCGGGGCTGCATGGCAGTTAAACTGTCATTGGCAGGAACTGTAAATCTTTTGCAGAAGGTGAACGCAGCATGACAGCACCACAGGTGTGTGTGCGTGCGCTTACCAGTTGCAAGTTTGTCACAATGCACTATAGTTGCTTATCTGTATGTCTTTGTCTCTCAGCCATCCTGTGAAGCAGTCTCCAAAATTGTAGCTGGACACATTTGGCAAAGTCAGAGTGAGTCAGGATACTCGTGTGTGTAGGCGTGTGGGTGTATGTGTGTGTGTGTGTGTCTGTAGGGGGTGGGGGTGCTGTCACTTTGGCAACGCAACTGCACATATTGCAGCGATTACCACAGCGGAAAAATGTTTTTCTGCAACATGCAATTACTACAGATTACAGATTGCCGTCCTTGCATCAGAAGCTCTCGCTAGAAAAGGAGAAACAGTGCGTTTGTGTGTGTATGTGTATTTGTGTTTGTGTCGTTACACACAAATAGACAGACAGACACAGAGACAAAGAAAGATGAGAAATGATTATAGCTTGCACTAAAAACCACAACTGAAAAAAAATGGAGGAGTTGACGTATTTATGGGACTCATTTAGATTTAAAAGTTATACAGACTTCCAGGGGTAAATAAAGACCCTGGAAAAGAATACAATCTGTCCTTCAGTGAAATGAAGAGAAGTAGAGCAGGGTACATTTCGTCAGCCTTTGTCCATCATCATCAACATTATCAAAAGCATACACTGATGTCCTCATGAGGTACACAACCCTAAACACCACAAGTCATATCAAATTTTGGACTTTACATTTCGTTCCAGGTTACAAATCACCATGAATATCAAAAAGCTTCCTTCAGGTCACACTAAACAATATGGCCCAAAAGTGGTGCCCCGCAGCAAGGCAGGGCCCTATTTACAAACCCACCAGATCAAAACTCAACCCAAAGTGCTCCTATAATAGCACTGGGGCCTTTTGGTGAGCTTACCATCCAATGCTACTTTTAGTGGGTTTCCAAAGAATAAACAGGCCTGGGAACCACATCACAGGCTGCTGACTGTCATCGTTGGGTGAGTGTACCCGACGGATGATGTGAGGGCGGGGCAACCGTGACACCGGGGTTTACGGCGAGTTCCCCCCTGCCTGCCTCGGGTGTGGTGGGTGCCATCGAAACTACCACAGAAAGGACAGGGAGGTGGCCTGACCACGTTCAGCCCCCGAACTCTGATCACAGTGAACCCATCAGAGTGCCTCACTCGGCCTTTTGTGATGTTTTTCCAGTTATTGGAAAGTAGTGATTTCTGGTATTGAAAACAGGGGAGGATGTGCAATCAGATATGCACATGCACGCACACTCACACACACACACACACACACACACACACACACACACACACACACACACACACACACACACACACACACACACACACACACACACACACACAAATCCCCTTCTAGAACAATGATGGAAGAAGTATTCAGATCCTTTATCTAAGTAAAAGTAACAATGTAAAAGTCTTAAAAATACATACTTGGGATGGATGATTACAGGATAATAGTAGTAATAAAATGTAGTGTAACAGTAGCACATGTACAAAATTACACAGCAATATCAATCTATAGTTAGCTAGCAATAGCCATCATAAGACAGTGGTCACGCAGACCAGGTAAGACTGCAGCAGCAAAAGCACTAAGTGTACTAAACTCAGAAGTGGTGCACTGATAGATGGCGAGTTAAACTTCTCATTTGTAACGCTAAGATTGTCTTATTCTTTGTCTCAAAATGACATGGTATGGATTAAAAGCCACACTGCCAACCACAGTAGACCTAAGGACTCATTCTGAAAAAAGAGCTCCCTATGCAGAAAAATTACAGTATTAAGAACGCTGATGCGTCGGTGCAGAAGCAGCATGTTGCTGTTGTAGCTGGTCAAGGTGGAGCTGGTCTCAACAGCTCTACATACAGGTAGTTTAATCAAGTGGTTCCCAACCTGGTGGTCATCCCCCCTCCAAAGGGTCACAGGACAAATCTGAGGGGTCATGTGACAGTTAAAGAAAGATGAAAAACTGAATTCTGCTACATACATTTGGTTTCCTTTTTAACCTTTTTTGCTTTTTTCTGTATTATATATTGCTTTATTTTTCTTCTTTGCGTATCAGACGGTTATTTAAATTAAAGCATCTATAATGTTCACAGGGGAAATCTGTGTTTGATGGAGCAACTCACTGATATCTGAAGTCATAGATGCTTTTTGGAAAGCAGTCACAAACCAAAAAGACTGGAAACCACTGACTTAATCTTTAATGTTACGTTGTGTTTAGGTCAGACTTGGTTTATCACTTATTTTTCAAAATATAAAAGCTGAACCTGAAGAGTAACAGATAGCTAAAGCTGTCAACTAAATGTAGTGGAGTAAAAAGCACAATATATCCCTCTCAAATGTACTCAAGCAGAAGCATAAAGTAAAGTATTTGAGTGAATATGTTTAGTTACTTTCCACCACCGCTCCAGAGCGTCGAAGTGGCTCACCTACCAAACTCCTCCCGTGATTCATTCAATATGAAATGAAGTGTCAGATACAAATACGTGCTTAGTATATTTGAAAATGAATGTACTCTTTAAGAAGCCCATTTACATTTAGCAGACAGAAATAAAACCATAGGCAGTCGTCCCCCAGCAGCCATTATGTTGCTCAATTGATTCCGAGGGCTTTTATAAGCCCTTGGCTCCTCTCTGCACCTTTCATAAAATGTAAGAATATTAAAGATGCATGAGATGAATGTGCTCATTGTCTTCTCTGGTGACAACTGCATCTCAACTCATCACACTTACATAGTAATTAGCTGCTGGGTTTGGAACTGTCACCATCCTCTTCATCATTTATGGCATAATATACACTCTAAACGCCTTCAAGGACCTGGAATTGGGGCCTGACACTCTCATGAGTTACTGGATGTATAAAGTACCATGATGGACAAATTATAGAAGAAAACTATAGAAATGAAAATAAAAATAAAGTATTTAAAAGGTCATTAAGAGCTAAAGCAAAGTTTGAACACACTGGCACATTCCAGTGATCATTAAAACTAACACAGACAGCCCTGATGGAGAAAAATAACATACAAATTTATATGATCAAAATTGTCCAATGTGTTTCCTATTTTCTTGTCTGAACATCAAAATGGACAAAAATGACCACCAATTGTGATGTGCTGACATATTATGTAATCAAATTTTGAGAGAGAATCAGCCATCAGAGCAGCGCGAGCCCAAAACCCAAACAGTCTGTACCCACTCACTGTTGTTTAAAAGTTTCTCCATATACTTGTGTATATAAACACTCCAACGCTAGAATATGATTTGGCTTTGAGGGGACTGGCACAAATGACTTTGGTGACTTACATCATGCTTGGAAGTCTAATCACAGACACTCTTGTCATATCAAGCAGAAAAAGTCCATTTCATAGCAAGCTATGTCTCAAAAAACATACCAAAAAAAAAAAAAAAGAGGGAAGGGTAAACAAGCCCGGCGTTCCACAGCCACCGCAGAATTCATCATTCATACAAAAAATACCCCGAGCCCCAAAGTAGAGCTAATTTAATCCGAGAGGAATAAAACTCCATTTCATAGAAGTCGTCCATTCAGAACACTCATATTTCCACTGAGCAGAAACCCCCGGCTGAAATTCGAGCAGACACTTTTCGGAAGGAATGCATTCGGTGGGTTGAGGGCCAAAGCTTGCCCTGTAATTTGTGAATGTACAGAAATGTGTGACCGCCACAGCTCCTCTAAAGATAGAAATCTTTGTCTTATGTCATCGCCGAACCTCAAACTATTTCTAATTGCCCCCATAGCCCCCTTTTCCAAATGAATAGCTACCCATCCAAAGGCTTATGTGTGCATGTCTGAAAATAGCCTAGGAGTTTACACAGGCTAATAGATCATATTCAGTAAAGAAAGAAAGAAAAACTTCGAAGGGCTCTCCACATATCTGAAAGTGCCCCCATCTTCAAAGTGACATTTAAGTGGCACTGAAAGCTGCGTGGGTGGCATTTAGAGTCAGGTATAAGTTTACAGACCCCAAAGGCTTCCACTGGTTTCCCTGCTAATGGGGATCATACTCATATTAGCCTTTACAATCTGACTCATTACACATGAAACCTAAAGTAAGCGGGGTTTCCTTTGCTTCTTTTCTACTCACAGAAGAAGAAGAACCACTTTGTTAGGACTCCAAGGAACTTCAGCTTTGGTTAAACCTAAACTTCATGTCCCATTTAGAGCTGTTTGACTGTAGTGCTGCTCGACGGTGTTTCTCTAGCCAACAATCATTTTCTGACACCACAGGAAACCCCATTTTTGTTACGAGCGTTGATCGTGATTCAGGTCAGGGATACGGGGATGAAGGCGAACTCTCAGTCGCTCACAGAGCAACTATCAGTAAACAATGATGTGATTTCTTGATTTATAGCTGAAGGATCCATTTGCTTTTTATCCTGCAGTGGTAAGAATCATACACGCTGAGGCCTATTTCAGGTGGGTCCAGGGGTTTCACATATCCTCCATAAGTTCAGTCTTGATTTCAGGCTCGACCCACCCGGATCATTAAAAATCGTTCAGGGCCGCGGCGGCCTCTGTCCTCAATGCCTGTGTGGCTGAAACTGTAGAAACTGCACGTTGAAACGCAGAGGTCTAAATGTGACAGGCGCCCGGAGCGCACATTACGGCTGAGCAGGGTACAGATGGGGCGTGCGGTCACGTATTAATAATGAACCAGGGCAGGAGGACGACTAAAATATCACCGGCATTGTCATGTCCCAGTCGAGCTGCACTCAAAATAGAGGCCGCATGATAGGCGATCTGATCAGAGGTGATTTTCTGCAGTTAGGATTGCTTCTGTATGAAGTGATTAGAGTTCAACTGAGGAATAAGAGTTTGTGATTTGGGGTTCCCTGACATTTTCAACCCAAAAACACCTAAACTGAAACTCATGCAGCCACAGACATTAAGGTCTTTCCCTGACACTCTCACAAAGGAAGACCTCTACTTTGAAGGCAGAGGAAGACGCTCATGGCTTCATCCTCAGAATTCTTTTTTTTTCTCTTACGAGTGGAATTTAAAATGTAAAATGGTGTGATATTTTTTTTTATCTGTTGGCAAGCCCCTTGACTCACCACATCCTTCTGAACCTAGATCACGAATTTAACAATGTTATTTCAGCTTCTAGGTTAATATTTCTGTCTGTGACCCTGAGAGAGGCACTCCAAAAAAAAAAAAAAAAGATGAAATGCATAAAATGAGTTTCATATTTAGATTTAATTTATAGAACTAGTGATTAGCACTACTTTCTCAGCAGATCATTCTGATTCAGCCTGCAGATAAAGTTGAAGATTTGTTTTCTGCCTTTCCTCTATGTGCGTACCTGCTGGCAGACCATCACTGATAGCGCGAGGTTTGTGGCCACGTTTGATCCCACACAAACAGCTGCAGAGAAAACAAGCTCTGATATCCCAGCGTTATTTGGACGTTTCTGGAATTAGCAATTGTCTAGTTTTTGTTTTGAACGTCTTCCATCTTTCCCCTGCCTCTCTCTCCCTGACTGCGGCTCTGATTTACTGTGACAGGGGGAATTAAGGGAAAATCTGAAGCCACTCCGATGGCTCCTCACGCCACTTAACTGCACTTAATTTATTCTCATGCAAGTAAACAACTTAAAAACCGCCACACACACACACACACACACACACACACACACACACACACACACACACACACACACACACACACACACACACACGTGGGGGCGCACAAAAATAAAATGCGTTATTATTAAAATAAAACATCGATTGATTGAGAGCATTTAAAAATGCGCTTCATGGAAAATCCAGATGATTTGTTCAATATTTCTTTTACTGTCAATTTCCTGTTTGCATAAATTCATTTAAATCACTGGTTATTTGATAACGTGTATGTTTTATTTTTAATCAAAGCTGTCAGGAATTTCTAAATTAATCCCTGCACCTGTAAAATCGCAAAATCTGTCAGATTATATCCTGATCAATAATAAACTCTGTCAGTGCTCACTAGAGCCAGCAAGATAGAGTAATAAACAGTATTCAAAGCGATGTTTGAGATTTTGCTGTTGCATTCACAGTAAAAGACAGAAAACAATGAACCAATGAATTCTCCAAATGTGATCTGCTGAGACGGACGTGTGAACTCCGGTGCATCACATGGCTTCAGTGTGCGCTTATCAAACGAATAAACGTCAGAGCTTTTAGAACAATGTCATTTCTCAAGAATAATAAAGATTATTGTAAATCAGGCAAAACAAAAAACAAAACAAAAAAAACCCTCAAATATAGATGAGGGGGGAAAACGTCACCGGCGCTCCTTTAGCGACAGACACCACCTCACTAAAGGAGTTCGTTCGACTGATCTGACTGAAGTGGAAATTAATTCAGATGTCCGACTGTCTGAGCGCGCAGATAAAAGTTTCCTTCTCTCTGCAGATGTGAAATGTCTGCCTCGGACTGTCTGAGCTGACAGCGATTGAAAAGGCAAATGCGCCAACTAGTGTCAGAAAGGGGCATGGCGCAGGGTTTGCAGGGTGTGCCGTCATTTGATGTAACCCTCAACATTTCAGGTTTCTAATGAATTCAGCCTCTGGCACACGCACGCACGCACGCACACACACACGTGCGCGCACACGCTGATTACTCTGTTGTGTTGTTTGATGTGGAAGAAACACATTTGCCTGTTTGCTTTAATTCTCTTATTAATTCAGCTCAGTCAATTAAAGCGATACGAATCTGTCCTACACCCATAATTTTACTTTATGAAAATGTCATTTACCTGGAAAGAAGGTGTGAAGCCGCCAGACATAAAACCTTTTCAAAATAAATAAATGAGAGTGAAACCACAGGCCTTTGCAGTCTAAATCCTTCTTCAGATAACTTATAGCCTAAATAACTCTTAACCTAAAAATAGGTTAGTGGCGGTTGTATAGTATTTAATCAGTTAAAGAGCCCCCCCGTAAGGCTCATAATTTATAACACAGAGGCTGCTCTGCACTAAACCAGAATCAGTTGTTTTCCATGTTTAAATCCATCATATTCAATATTTTACACTTGTATAGAGTTTCTTTATTTAATGTCAGCGGTTCTTATGGCTACTGGTTGTCATTTAAAAATGATTTTATATCCAAATATTTCATTTTTTCATGCAATCCTCTACAAAGCATGTGTTCCTTCTTAAAAAAAAAAAAAAAAAAAACCTATAACGCGTACTGTCTCCTGACGTCTCTGCATCGTGTTAACGTGTGTCTGCATAAACACAAGCAGAGAGAGGAGCACAGATATGTATCAATAATTCAGCTCGTGTGTAACAGCAGTCCGGGGCTGAAGAAGCAGCGCCGGAGAGCGTGATTGGTCTGGTGAAAGCCCAACCCTGCAGATTCATTGGTGGAAATCATCTCCACACTCCCAACCACTAAACGCTAAAATGACTCGGGAAAAATAATATCGCGGCACTCTGCACTCCGTTCAGCCTCACGGCTCCTTCTTGCGCCCTAGAAGCCAGCGCTAAAGGATAACTTTAAAGGAAACTCGGCAGGAGCTACAGGACAATTCCCGACCAGAATAACTTTTGTGTGTGCGTGTGTGTGTGTGTGTCGAGGGGAGACCCAACGAGGATAAAGCTGCAAGAACTTTTACGCACGAAAAGGACGCTGATACTTTGAAAGCAGTTTGTCTGTAGATGTTTGGCTTTGAGAATTTTAATTTTTGCGTTTTTTGCAGCGGAGTCTGGTGAGATCTGAAGAGGCGTCTGGCAAAGTTTGGCTGTTTTTAGACCAGCTTCTAAAAAAAGAGAAAGAAAGAAAGCCAGTCAACTGGATTGTCTAACTTTTTTTTTCTTCTTTTTTTTTTTTCTTTGCATCACGACTGGATTACCTGTTTGCCGCCAACAGATTGTCACCGCTCGGCTATAAATGATTGATCATTGACTGATTTCAGAGTGAGAGCGCAATCAGTTTGTGGAGCTGATATATTATATACACGCGGCTTAAAGTGTCCGTCAAGTGTGCGACAGATCAGAGCGCCGACACGCTCCGCGCCGCGAGAGACTCACGCTCTGCTTGTAGGTTTTTGCTAAAGTTAGTGAAAAAAAGCTGATGATCCTCAGGCTGACACATCCTGTGTTGGTGATATAGCACGCAATCATCAGAGTTTAGAGTTTCTGTGAGGCTCTCTTCACGCAGACTTGTAGCGCGCTCTCGCCTCCATCCTTTGCGCTCACACGGTGGACTCCTGAGACCACCCGCGTCTGGAGGAAAAGAGACAAAAAAATAAAAGCAGAAACAAAAAAAACAACAACTGCTTTCTCCCAGAGAGTCCTGCTCTTCTGATACAACCCGGTCAGGTGGCACTGACCCAAGCTGTTGTGATGCATATTCCCGTAGAGCCGCCCACCACCAGACGGTTCACGCCGCCCTCCACGTCCTTCCCCTGCAGTAAGATTGGAGACAGCAACGGGGCCATGGCCACCCCGGGGCCCCTCAGGTCAAGACCG
This sequence comes from Chaetodon trifascialis, assembly GCF_039877785.1. Classification (NCBI taxonomy): domain Eukaryota; kingdom Metazoa; phylum Chordata; class Actinopteri; order Chaetodontiformes; family Chaetodontidae; genus Chaetodon; species Chaetodon trifascialis. Next base: position 11,312,073 of record NC_092069.1, on the reverse strand, counting down.
GACACCAGGAACGTGGTGGACGTCCTGGCGGACCACGCCGGCGAGCTGGTCCGGACCGACAGCCCCAACTTCCTCTGCTCCGTCCTCCCGTCTCACTGGAGGTGCAACAAGACGCTCCCCGTGGCTTTCAAGGCAAGACACATGGCTTCTAATTATCCTTTATTCTATTTGAATTTTAATGACGCAAATCGGGGCTTTCTAACTTTGGGAAATGCACGAGAAAAGACTTTAAAAAAAGAAAACATTAAAGACCGACCAGATACTTTTTAATGAGGTAATTCAATTTCATTTATTGAGAAGTAAGAGAGGCTCTGGAAGCTGTGCCCTTTGGCTCCTGCATTTTGCAGAATATAAAATTCTAAAAAAGCACAGAGAAATTCTGTTTTTATTGGCTTTAAACGGCACCATCCAGAAGTCGCGCCAGAAATTATTAGAGGTCTGAAACTACATGTCTGAGTTTGTATTAGAATATTTATCTGTATCATAAATTCATTTGGGCTTTATAGGTAAATATTTGTGGCTTGTGTCCACATCAAGCCTCGCATCGTCTAAATTCTGAATTTGAAGGAAGAACAGTGTAGGAGATGAAACGCACGATACACTAATATTATAATTAGATTTAAATGCCATGAGTCTTCATTAGAGGGTGTTTATTGGGCTATTGAAATGTCACAGCTATACGATTTATGTCATGGTTTATTGTTGACAAGGTGGTGAAATTGTGGAAATATTCGTGCTTGATATGATGGGATCCGGATGCGGTTTTACGCGTGCAGGGTGTATGTTTGATTTGATGACCCGGCCTGTTTGATGACCCGCTTTCTCCCGGGCAGGTCGTGGCTCTCGGTGATGTTCCCGATGGGACTCTGGTCACCGTGATGGCCGGGAACGACGAGAACTACTCGGCCGAGTTGAGGAACGCCTCCGCCGTGATGAAGAACCAGGTGGCCCGCTTCAACGACCTGCGCTTCGTGGGCAGAAGCGGACGAGGTGATCTGAAATCCTCTCTTTCTCTCTCATGCAGACACACACGCACGCGCGCGCGCGCACACACACACACACACAGGCCTGCACACATACACTGAGAGAAGCCTGCTTGTAATGCCATTTTCAGCAACATTTGGAAACGCGCTTACAATAATATAATGGATCATATTTCTGGGTCTAAGTGGAGTAACGACTGATAAGTGACAGCATGTTTTTTTTCTTTTGGAGAATGTGAAAATTATGAACCGTCTAGATCTCCAAATATATTGCACAGACGCACAAATGGGAAACGCTGGTCCGTTAAAATAAAGCTTTTAAAATATTTCTCTCGCAATTCTGGCCTGATCTCTATTGTCTGTGAGGGAGATTAAAAACAAAAAAATATGGAATCATTTAGGTGTGCGTATGGCGAGTGAACCACACTTTTCCAACTGACGTCCACGGGTGTCATCCGAAAACATTTGGCCTGCGTCACGGTGAACAGTTGCGATGTGACTGTAATTTTCTTAATCCAACGGAATACAAATAATTATCCATGTGGTGAGGGGTGGATGAAAAACCACCTCGCTATTCATGCCCTGCAGCAATTTGTCAAACAAGCCCCACCAGCAAAAAGCTTACAGCCTAATGCATCGTGTTTATCACGGGTACTGTTGTAATAATAATAAGAAAATCACACATGAACAGGCCTGTTTGCAGGATGGGATGTTGTGCTGAGTGCATGGGCCTGTTGAGCAACATTATTGTGCTTTGGTAAATCAAAACCTCTCCAATTTCAGGCATAAATAATGAAATAAAAATAAGAACTGATGACAAAAATCTCCAACTTGAGGATACATTTCTCTCATCCCTCTAAGAGCCTTTTTTCTGACCTTTTCTATTTCCTTTTAATGTTCAAATAGCTGTTATTTGATGCATGGGAAATGGGGCTCCAAATTAAAAAGTGGTCTATACCTTTCATTTCTGGGGTTAATTATCCCGCCCGAGGATTCTTCCTTTTTAGTCTTTCCTCCCACACAGTCTCTTTTTAACAAGAGATGCCTTTCTCCGAGCCGGGGACGAGCACCGAACCCTGCTGCATGATGCAGCCTTCCTCCCTCTGCAAGGACTTTGATGCAGATGAGAGCAAGATCCTGCCTTGTTGAACAATAAACTATCGCTGTAAGCCCTTTTGGACAATCTGGAACACATTCTCTCAATAATCCAAATCATACCCGCAGTCAGGCCATCAAAAGAGGTGGTCTCTGCCTTTTATTCCCCCCCTTAATTCAAAGGCTGCAGTGGGACAAAAGCCTGCGATGATTTGAAGTTGAACAAGTGAGGTATTGTTGCAAACAAGAGACAAAATAGTTTGCAGATAATTCAGAAAGGCCATTTATAAAGTGACATGACATTCTTCCATAAATCTCATGGACATGTTGCTGTGCTGCAGGAAAGAGCTTCACTCTGACCATCACTGTGTTCACTGGACCGCCGCAAGTGGCCACCTACCACCGCGCCATCAAAGTTACTGTGGACGGACCCCGGGAGCCACGCAGTGAGTACACCCACGCACGCACACATTCTCACACGCCCACCGACACTACTGTTGTTGTTGCTGAAGTGCATTGTGGTGAGAATGTTGCAGAGCCACCCAGTTAGAAGCAGCTAATCCTGGTTCTGAAAGTGGTGGGTGACAGTATCTCTGCATGCTAAAAGAACTACATGAGTCATATGCAGATGGTATATGGCAATCTAGCATTGTGAGGATGTCTGATAGGGTGTGTATTTGTGTGTGTGCTAAGCAGCCAGCACACGGTGGAGGTAAAAATCTGTTCACACCACTACATGTGCAAAAATTCGGTTTCCACTGTTTATTTTGGGGTTAAGACTAGGTTAAGGCTGGGGTTAGGCTTGTAGCGGTTATGGTAAGCCTCTAGAGAATGAATGTAGAGCAGTGCATTGTCCTCACAAGTATAGTTTTGTGTGTGTGTGTGTGTGCAGCAGGGGCACAGGGAAGGGCCCAGTCAGAGGAAACTGTAAAGCATATTAAGGCATAACCCAAGACCACTAAGAGGAGCTGAGTGAGTCTCCAAGCCGCAGGTGGTTCAGCTCAGTCGACCCCCTCCCTTCTCTTCCCCCTCACCCATCCCTCACTCCGACCTTCCCCAGTGCTGGTCAGAGGGCCCGTACCTGAGCGACCACATAAGTGGCTCGTTGATTTAACACAGGGCAGACTCCGGCCACTGTTAGCCCTGGCAGGGAGGCTCGGCGTGCTAAAGCTGTTAGCGCCACCGTTCAGCCGCAGCTTCATTCTCGTGTGGTTTAATGCTGCTGGTGTGTGTGTGTGTGTGTGTGGGATGGTGGAGAGTTACTAAGATGAGTCACAGGCTGAGGGCCGGTGGTATATGTGCACACATGTGTGATTTCTTTTTTTTGTGTGTGTGAGCTCAAGGTGGGATAGACGAGGTAGGATTTCATGATCTACCTACGAAGGGCTCGTGTTTTTAATGGTTCCAGAGGTCTCTGAGGAGGCGGATAGCTGTGACCCGCGCTCATGTCTGTGAAGGGGGATATTTGGGATAGGGTGGATTTAGCCCAGTCAAAACAGACCACAGCAGGGGAAGAGAGAGTGGTAGCAAGTGCCACACGAGGAGGGATATGGCTGGCAGAGAGGGAGCTGGGGGGCACAGAGAGATCACTCCCCCACCCCCACCTGCCAGGCTGAACACTATTTGAAGAGGCATTAGAGAGAACAGTGACTGCAAAGGAGGGAGGGACTAGATAATAATAAACACCGTATGTGTGTGTGTGTGTGTGTGTGGATGGTTTCAATTTGATCGTCTTTAGTTAAACGGGAAAAAAAAAGCTTAACGTGTGCATCTGTGTGCATAAATGCATTCTCATGTGGGAGCATCTCAGCTTGAAATAACTGTGTACATTAAGGCTGTCTCCTGTCTGTCTGTCAACATGCTGCGGCTTCAGCTGAGGCGTCAGGGTGGCCGTGCTACTTTTACACTGGCGCTGGGTGCTATAAAGTGACACTGTTTAATATAGGGCAGGAGGAATTTAGGGCTCCATTAAACACGGTGCTGAGAGGGAATTCACAGAATGACAGAAAATAAACTTCTACAAAGGCTTAGGAAAAAACAAATGCAGCATCTGAATATGATTCCAGTATGAACTAACTGGAATCTCCTTCAGCTCCACTCCCTGAAACCACAGTTGTTTGATTTGTGCAAATGTTAAAATGGCTGAAACAGAGTCAAAACTGCTCTGAAACATGGATAATACATGCAGTTACTCTGCAGTCAAAACAGATCCAGAGTCAACTAGGAAATTCAAACAGCTGATCACAGTTAACAGAATAAGCAGCTTGAAGCACAGCACATTTATACTGATAATTATATTGGTCTGAATGAGCTGTCAGATCAGATGATGAGAGACACTTTTCAGTCCAACTGAGTGTATTGAGAGTCGTAGCCTCAAAATAGAAATCACTTACGAGATAAGATAAAGGACCTCTGATATTTAAACAAGAAGCACATTCTGTGAGTATAATATCAGTCATACCCAGGAACAGTCAAAGCACACGAACACACACTACCATTCAGACATTATTAGGGCCATAAAAATAATCAGATTCTTCTCTAACCACAAGGCACCACATTATATTGGCTGTACGACGTTCAGAGCCAAAGCAGAGAGGCGCTTTTGCCAGCACATAAAGCTAACAGCATTTTTTTTCACTGCAAATTTCATCATCAGAGACAGCATACTCCAGCACCGCTTTGATCCCAGTTTTTATCAGTGCCCCACAGCGCTGCCCGTACACCTCAGCTTTATCATTCATAGAGTGCAGACAGCCTGAAGCCAGACTTGGCCACGCTGCGCTCACCTGTCCGCAGGCTGGCAGGCTGCGGGGCCGGCCTGCTGTTTGCGTAGGGCCTGCATTTGCATGGCTGCCTGCCGAGCCACGGCGGGAGTTGGCACAGATGAGGAGGAGGTTTTATTAATGTTTACTGATCCAGTCGGGAGAACCTGACGGACAGGACTGCAGTGGGGCCTCGCCTGCGGCAGTGTAACAAAGAACACTATACCTTCTGAAAACACTTGAGCAGTAAGTGTAAGTGTGTTTATACACACACGGGCACAAATGTGTCCACTAATGCATTTTCACACGCACAAAAATGGATATAAACACACACAGACAGCATTCTGTCCCTGAACAGAAAGTAGGCTAAATGTTCAGCTAAGTATTTTTGTCTCCCTTGCTGCTGATTTCCTCATCACACATCCGGCATTTGTCATCAAACCCCCACCAGCCGCACCTCCCCCGCCTCAGTCTATCTGTCATACTATATCATCAAACTTCTGCCGAGGACAAACTGGAAGCACAACCGCTGCAACTGAAAACTCGTCCTGCACTTTAACGACACGCCGCATCCAGCAGCAAGAGAGGGCGCGCTGAGCCGAAAGGACAGAAACGCCAAAAAGGAAAGCAGATGCCTTAAGTGTGGAGACCCCCTCCCTGTTTGTCGCCGCTATCAGATGCCTCCGCACCACCGCTCACACGCTTAATGCACCCCGCAGGGTTATTCTCACCAATTAATCCCACAACTATATTTTTGGTGCCCTTCTCACTCCCTCACTTATATACTGTGTGACATCAGCTGCTGCTTATTTACCCGCAGGGGAGGGGCCGCTTGTATTTCTGTATCTCTCAACCTAAAATGAATCAGTCCCCAGGAAGAAAAAACAAACTGGCCTCAGGTCAGGCAGGGTCAGAGCGATCAAGAACAGGTCGAAATTATTAGGAGCTTGTGAGGTGTTGTTCAGAAATAATTTTCAGTGTGTGTGTGTGTGTGTGTGTGTGTGTGTGTGTGTGTGTGTGTGTGTGTGTGTGTGTGTGTGTGTCGTTTTCGAGCCTAAAGCATTTGAATGTGAACATGTAAATAAAACATTTTCACTTTCAAAGGCAAAGTTTGTGAATGTGCAGCAAAAGATATTGTTTACAGATGTGAGGAAATGATCTGAAGACGCAGGGGAAAAAAAAAAAAGAGATCGGGTTATTAAAATTGGTGCATGAATGGTTTCGGAACTGAGGTAAGAAAAGAAGTAATTTCTGCGAATATCTGAGAACAGATTCAAAGCTGCTATCTGTGTGTGCAAATCAACCGTCAAAGGTTAAAGTCTGTGTGTGTGTGACAATCTGAATCTGACAATCTCACAAGCAGTCAGAGAGCAAATTTTTAAAACCGAGATAGAAGTAAACGCAACTGTTCAGACAAAGCAGCAAATGATAATAATGGTAGGTATTTAAGATTTACTCATTTTCTCAATATCAAAGTTTAGACCTTTTTTGTTCCCAGTCAGAGGTTTGTGGAGTGAGAAGTTTAGAGAAACAGACAGGAGGGACAGCTGTTTGATCTCGAGGATGTGGAAGCCTGCTGCGCGCTGCCTCGGCGAGGTCAAAGTGGCAATTTGTATGATGAGACTCGAGAATGACACGCGTGAATACATCCTAACTGCTAACACACGTACACAGTGTACATTCAATACCTGCATGCAGATAGAGCTCGCGCACCTTCCCACCCACAGGCCCACACATCCACCGAAATCACACAAGTGCTGTCGTGTTTTGTTGCCTCTGTTTACTCGGCTGGGTGTGTTCACACAGCTCCAGGAAGAGAATGGTGAGCGTGTGGGGGGGGGCAGGCAAGGTGGTGGGGGTGCATGTTGGAGTTGGCGGGTTGATTGTATTTGCATTTGGCACACAGACTGTACAAAGTATGCAAAGAGACAAACAATGACATTTGCTGTGTTATTTTTCCTGTGATATTGCAGTCTCTCTGTAAAGTCAACAAAAAGACAGCATGCGTGTTGCTGCGTATGTATTTGCGTGCGCGGGTGCTCGGCTCATACACCTGCCAGGTGCGTCCATCTCTTTAAGTCGGCCCCCACGGGCCACGCCCATGCTCCACAAATCACATGAAAGGCTCACCCTCGCTGCGAATTGCTCTCTCAAAGGCAACTTTGATGTTTGAAAATGGAGACGGGTGTCTTTGAAAGAAAGGCCTACAGGTGTATCAGTGCCAGGGGAGGGGAAAAACAGTGGCACGTCTGATGCTGGGTGCTTTCCTGACTGCTAATGGGCTCACCATGACTGCCTGATGTATAACATGGAGTGGCCTATGCACACACTTACACAAAAAGTGTCTAGCCGCTGCAATCAAACTCATGACTACCTAATTTATGATTTGATAGAGAAGATAGTTTGCCTCAATACCACACATTAAGAGGAACTTCCATGACATCTTAAGAGAGATGACTGTTTGCGGCATTCGTCTTCCCTGGGGTCACTCCAGACACGCAACACTTGGCCTCAGTGATTAGAAGTAGAGCAAATATTGGCCAACTGATAAATCCGGTGGAACGCAGGAGTACATATTGAATAGCTCTGATTTCAGAGATGAACTTCGGTGTTGGGACAACACATTCACCACATTCTGAGGTCTGGGGCTTGTGATGGGTGGCGCCTGAGGACGGTTTCCTCTGGTGGTCACGCAAGATGTGTGCATATTAGAGACAACCAGTCCCACTCCTGTGTTACTTTGTGAGACATTTTTATGTGTTTTTAAGTCAGATAGTAACAAATGCAGCGCTGTTGCTGTCAGAGTTATTAAAGTGTGATTGGACACAGAATAAAGCATCTGTAATATAATCAAATGCAGTTGCAGGAGATTAAATAAAGGAGTCAGGTGGAAGCTCTTTGACCACTGTTTCCACCTTAACCACATCTAGAAGCTTTGAGGCCAACTCCCTTTGAGGGATACACACTCCCGCACACACACACACACACACACACACACACACACACACACACACACACACACAACTTCAGAAGACATTACACTGACTTACATTCATTTCCTGGAGACTTACCCTAACCCTACCCACTGCCCACCTAACCCTAACCTTAAACTAAGTCCTCACACTACAATTGAATGATTTATATTATGGGGACTTGTGTTTTGTCCCCAAAAAGAAGGCGAGTGTGCAAACAGATTTATGTCCCCACAACATGAGTAATACATGTCTTCACACACACATATGCACACACAGCTGCTGGTAATCCTACTTAGGCTGTTGTACTTAGGCTTTCCTGTGAAAGCGGAGCTAATTAGTCTAAATACTTGAACTAAACTGAGATATAAACAAAGAAAATATACCCATTAGTCTATTACTGGCTCTTTTCTTCTCTTCTCCCCTCACTGCCTCTGTTTGCTCTTTGGCATGTTGCTGCAGCGTCAATGCACAAGTTTCTGCTAAAAACAGGAAAAAAGAAGTAGAACATTGTCTAACATTTCCAAACGGCACAGTGTCTCCTCCTTGGGCCAGTTGATGACTGCTGGAGACACACACACAATAGCCTTGGGGTGAAATGCCCTTTCTTTTTCCACCCAGACAAAAATTTCCACCCCATATTTGCTGACGCCAGATAGAACAGCGGGTCGCACTAGAAACTACCGAATTATTTACAGAGGCCCCAGACAGCGTTTTTAATTCACTCCGATGATGCAAGCACAAGACATTTTCTCAGAATCACTGACAAGCTCTGCGAACGTTGCTACTCAACCCTCTCTCTCCCCCTCTGTCTCTCCACCCACGCCCTACACACTCCCCTCTAAACTCACCAGCCAAGCGTCTTTCCTGTTTACCTACCTATGAAGGGAAGTAAAATGCCCACTCTGTATGTACTCACTCTTCCTTATTTACACTGACCCATACAGGAGGGAGCCATTACGACCTTTCAGCCGTAATTCAATAAAAGTTCCGTTCTGCATTTAGAAAAATAAATGGCCCATGAGCAGAGGAATATTTTCTCCCCCGCTGCATTATGACAATAAACTGTTTTCTGTGTTGGGACAGTGGGGATGGGGGTGGCGTTAGGTGCGGTTTGTGGCAAGAAGGCACCTGCTGGTTACTGGAAAAGACGCTGTGTACCACCACCCTGTGGCTTTTGGATATTTATTTCTTCAGGCCTTAATGGTTAGGAGCAGTTAGCAAATAATAGGTGTTGTGAGATTGTTTCTTGTGTTTCCAGGAACGGAGAAGGTTGTAATCCTCTAGGGAAGCCTTGGTGCTGGAAACATCACAGGTCAATCTGTGTAACCTCAGCACTACTGCAACAGGCCACTAACATGACAACCTCAGAAAATACTGAAAGTGAAATATGTATGCCTACACAGTGGAAAATTCACACATTTCATATTTCACACATTTACTTTGACCCACCTGGAATATCAATTGTCATTCTGTGGAACTGTGTGTTTGTGTGTGTGTGTGTGTGTGTGTGTGTGTGTGTGTGTGTGTGTGTGTGTGTGTGTGTGTGTGTGTGTGTGTGTGTGTGTGTGTTCAGGGCCAAATGCATGCTTGTTGCACATTATTGTGTGTGACCTAGTATGCACGGAGGTGTGAACGCGAAGCCGTTTGACACATCTGCTGGCGTTGCATTGATGTATGTGACAGCAGCGGCTTGCTTTCCTTTCCCACAGCCTCGTGAGGCCCCCACCTTTCCCCCAGCACCTCGCTGCTCAGAACAACCTGACTACCACGTACACGCAAACATGCGCACGCATACACGGACGCGCACAACAACCCCATTCACCATTAGAGCTAAAATAACACACTCAAAGCAGCTTATTGCTTTAATATGATCTGCCATCGGAGCCAAATGGGCCTTCTGTGCTCGACAAGGCCAGAGCAGCAGCAGCAGCAGCAGCAGCAGCAGCAGCAGCAGCAGCAGCAGCAGCAGCAGCAGCAGCAGCAGCAGCAGCAGCAGCAGCACTGGGAAATCTACGAGGTCTGCAGGCAAGCAGCCAAAAAGGCCTGAAAAACAGCCCTGCTCATATCAACCCCAACACGCTTCAACTCCAGACTAAAAGTTACACACACACACACACACACACACACACACACACACACACACACACACACACACACACACACACACACACACACACACACACACACACAGTATGGGATGGTGGGACAAAAGAGGGATGATTGCTCTCAACATGCTATGGGCCTTGATGCATTGTTAGAGAATCCGGGTGCACTGGGCCTTATTTTGTTACCCCTTCACTGTCTTCGCCTGCCTCAACCTGCCTCTCTATAGGGCTGTCCTTGTATGGCACCCCCCCACCAACACACACACACACACACATGCAGGCACGCACACACGCGAAGAGCTTTATCCCCTTATCAGAAAAGGAAGGCTGTGCTCTTTGCTCAAACAGTCTCATGTAGCAACTTCCGCTGCGTGCAGCTTGTTTTCAGGCCTGCGAGGGGGATTTTCACACTGCTGATGTCCCCAGAGAGACTGATGCATCTGCCTGAGGGACCAGACGATCCCCCAGCTGTGGTCAGAGAGGGTGAGCTACACATAAAAGTGTGCCAAAACTTTGGTTGACCTCCTCCTGAAAGCTTAGATGGGAGGAACGTTTTCACAACCCCCCCCCCCCCTTGCCACTGTATTCAGTGCTGCCATGTTTATGACAGAGACTTCAACTCACACTTAGTTTATGTCCAAAGAAATAAATAGTCTGTGCATTCAAGCCTTGGTAATGATATAGTCGTAAAACTTAATGCATTCATTCTGAAAGTGTTACGAGAGTGTTATGTAAATGAGTGTACAGTAGTGCAATGTCTGTGTGTGGCTAGCATCGACTCATTTAGGCCCAGACGAGACAGCCACAATCACCAGCCAAGGGTAAAACCCACATCCTTCAGGGTCAGCCTCAAAACAAGAACTTTGATTCGTCCCACTGTAAATACCCAAGTGTGTGATTGGTGGCCTTGGGAAATGCAGTACTAAATACACTTCTGCAGAGATGCTTTTTGAGCTGCGCTGTGATGCCAGTAATAGAACAAAAAGGGAAGTATAGTAAAGAGTGGTAGAAAGAAGCAGGGTGGGAACGAAAATGTTGGGGGTTCAGGTCTGCTAGAGAGGAGGAAGAGGAAGACAGGTGTACAAGGCTTTGCTCAACAGATGTTGAAACGTCCCCAGTGTCTGTTGAGGGCAAACGGAAATTTGCTCGCAGGCAAGTAGGGCTTGCTGCGACATATGTTCAACTGTCGCCCCACATTTCACTGTGAGCTTTCAAAAGTTAGCTGAGGATGCTGCTCTCGTGCTCTCGTCTTTTCAATACTCAACTTTCACTTCGTTAACACATGACACACGGGCTTGCTGAAGAGGAACGCTAATGCATTTTAAGTTGCAGTACTACAGACTTGAGTCATCGAGACACAAGAAACTGATGTTAGAAGCTACAGAAAAATGTCAGCTATCACAGCAGCCGTCATATTAGAATCACAAATGCTTCTTACACTGCCAAGACATTTTTGCATGTAATCCCATAGCATACTTACGTAGACTTTACAGTCCACACATAGTTTTCAGTGTTAAGCGTGATACCTGCACTCCAAATCAATTCTAGTCTGTTATCAGGGGCCTATCAAGTCCATTTATATGTCGAATACAAATATTTACACTTCAAATATATTCAGTGCAGACTTGGCCCACTGCCAAAGCACGTATTGCCCTTTGCCGTCCAGATAGGGTTTCACTTTGGCCCTGAAAAAGCGCCCAGCCCTTTACTAAAAAGAGCTTGTGTTTAATGTGTCTCCCTTTGGACGGGAACATATGTTTCTTTCTTTCAATGGAGACACAGACAGACAGCGAGAAAGAGAAGAGAAGCAGAGAAAAAGAGGGGGGTGACGGAAGGAAACAGGTCGTATTGGCTGATCATTCAGCTGTGGCGTTGGTGTTTAAGGCCTGGCTGTCACCTCACTGAGCAAACACTGTCTCTGTGTTGAGCTGATACAGGCTTTGTGGAGGCGAGGCTGGGCAAGACTCGGTGGAGTTTGCTGTTCATGCGGTCTGGTCTGAGAGCACCGGGTGCAATCTCATGAAAAATAACTTCACACTTTTCACATCACTTTCGCTTCAAAGCACAAGGGCAAAAGAGCAAAGCACCATCTGAAGTTATTCTGCAGCGAAGACAAAACACTATCAGGAAATAAAGACACACACATACACACACCATGCACAAAACAAAGCAGGGCTGAGAACGGCACACCCATTTCTTCAAAACACAGCCATCCCCTTTCAGTACGTCGTTAATACCAGACATTTTATATCAAGCATTTTATTTGTTCTTCATAGACTTCCATAATGCTTTCAGATGATGCGACCGCTACTCTGAGAGGAGGCTAGTAAATCTACAACCTTTAGCATCCATTTCAGCTCTGGGTGCATATTGAGCGCTGCTGTTTAGGCCTCATGTGTGCATTGGCCCCCATCTCCCAGCTCTATCTTGTGGTTATGATATCATAGAGAGAAAAACAAGGGCATTCTCTCCTAAGTGCACCCTGACACATTAAATATTCATCCGACCACAGAAACCCCTCTGAAATGGGGCCAGCGTGGAGCTCCGGCACCCCTCTGGCCCTCGGACCTGCAAAGTAGAAGTCAAATGTTGGCGGTCAGAGCAGACGCGCTGTGGCTACAGGCAGGGTCAACTGGCCAGAGACAGCGTTAACACGAGGTTTAACTGGACGTTACAGGTTGAGTCTCTCTGCTGCTTTCTTGCAGAGACTGTAATGATTTAGATCGCGCAAACTTTTCTACAGTCTGCAGTGATCAGTGCTGCGTTAAAATCACACACACTATATGATGATGAAAAAGAGTTTCATTCTAAATTCACCTGAGATGGAGACTAAACACCACTTTTTATTAAGAAAAAGGAAAAGGTAACCATTAAATGGTTCCCCTTTCATTCAACATAATTTAGCTTAGCAAACCTCATAGCTTCCAATCATGGAATGAACATATATAGAAGGAACTATGGACTTATTACAATCCCTGTGGGAGTTGCAAAGTTTTAAAAGTTTTAAAAGTTCTTTGCAAAATGCACACACACGCTAATTAAGGTCAAAAAGTTGACTTTTAAATATCTGCACCAAAGTGTCTCCAAAAAGATGCCAAGAACTATGTGCGAGCCTGCTGCTCTCCTGCTTGTTTTAAAAGTATCCAAGAGACAAAGGCAGAGAGGAAAACAGAGAAGAAGGAGAAAAGAAAGTTTGAGCTGCCTCCCCATTGATTAGTGGTGTTAACAGCAACTGTGGGCCCCGCTTTAATGAGCTCCAGGCCTCATTTTAATGAAACCGCTCCCCCAAAAGTCACCCTCTCACAGCCCACTAAACCCCCTACTGGAAGCGCCGAACAGTGTCGCCAAATGTGGTGTGTCCCTGCCAACTGGAACTGGGCCACAGGATCCACAGCTCGGCTCGAGTGTGTGTGTATGTGTGTGTTTGTGGGCAGCTGAATGATCACTTTCATCCCTAAAGAGCCAGCCAATTCATCTTAGACCACCACTGGCCACAGAAAAACTGACCAATTATCATTTTTTTCCCCTGCCGTCTGTCTTTTTTTCCAACCAGAGAGCGGTGGGATGTATCATTTCCCTGACCTCAGCCGTTTGAGGTGGTGTAAATCTCTTAATAACTACACAAGGACACATATATGGGCTATATTTGGAGGGTTGCTTCCCCTGGCCGCCCCTGCTCTGGCCTAGAACAGACAGTAGCCACAGTGTCTATGTGGGTGATGGAGCCTGGACCTGGCGCTGTGTGTGTGAGTGTGTGCGTGCGTGTGTGTGTGTGTGTGTGTGTGTGTGTGTGTGTGTGCTTATGGGTCAGAGAGAGAGAGAGAGAGAGAACACGGGCCTTCATTCCTTCCATCACAGTTTAAAGAGCGTGAGTGTGAATAAAAAAGATATCACAGCATGTGTGTGTGTGTGTGTGTCGGTGTGTGTCCGCCCAGGATATGTTCCTGAGTAACGGCACGGAGCAAACTGGTGGGCCGGTGGGTGGAATCACACAGAGACACACACACTGTTTCTTTCCTTTGGCGTCCAATGTCCTAATGCTCTGGAAAACAAACAGCTGGAGAGCAGCAACAGAACTGCTGTCTCTGCTCAGACAGATTAGTCATGATTGAGTCTCTCTCTCTCTCTCTCGCACATGCAAAGTGCAACGTAACTGTTGATCAATGGGTGTGAATAAAAAAGTAAATAAAAAGCATTCTGTGCTGCACTTTGGACAGCAGGGATTTGGATTTCAGCGCCTGCCTGCGGTCAGACATTGCGTCTGTGCATCAATAAGCGCCTGCATACCCTTTTCTTTATCCCTACGCATGTGTGCTGGGGGCTGTCAATGTTAGATATTTCTATATAGTTCGTAAAGAGAGAATGGAGGGGAGGTGGTGGGCACAAACAAATGGACAGAGCGGTAAACGAGAGGAAACTTTACCCATGGGTCAGCCTCTGAGGGAAGATATATTGCCCATGGGTCAGTGGAGAGAAAGGACGGGCAAAATCCATATTGGTCCGTCTGCCTTGCCCCCTTTATATAGTGATAAAATATTCAAATCCAGCCATTACTTCACATTAGGCTACTCTGTAGAGATGCCAGGGAGAAAACCACAGAATGTATACATGCTGGTTGACACACAGTTTTGGTGCATTGATAGTTACATTAAAATCTCTTCCTCCCATTAGAGGCAGAGCCCTCATCCGGACTCATGTCTGACATTTAAGGTGTGTTCACATGTAGAGCGTGTGTGTGTGTGTGTGTGTGTATTTGTACATGTCTGCGTACATGTGTGTCGACATGAAAAGCATGATCAGAGGGTTTTTTTTTTTTCTTGCCATCTCCCTGAACGGGGCATCAAAGTGTCGGTTAGTTTTTCAGGTCTGGATAAAAGAGATGCAGCAGATATGCTTCACTTACTCCGAGTTCATTCTCACCTCCTGCAGGCACGCATACACACACACACACACACACACACACACACACACACACACACACACACACACACACACACACACACACACACACACACACACACACACACACACACACACACACCCTCAGACCTAAAAAAAAAAAAAAAAAAACCTCTCTTTCTCTTTCTCTCTTTTTTCTATCCGTTATGTTTAAAACTGATGACTATATGGTCTGGTAGCCTTGTCTGGGTGTTTCCTTCTGACTAAGTGCTGTGTCAGTCAGACCTGAATGGGTGTGTGTGTGTGTGTGTGTGTGTGTGTGGGTGTTTGTGAGAGACGTGGTTACTGGGGGCAGATCTGCACACTATTCCTTGCTTTTTAAGCAAGGCAAGCAAAGATCCCTTCACTTCATCCGTTGGCAGAAACGTCTAATGTAACAAGTCATAGTTTATTATTTCTTGACTTAAGCTTCGGGGAAAAACAGCATTCCTCATGCAATCATTTGCAACCACTATCGTTATCTGCGTTTTCTGCGGATGACGGGGCAGCAGGTGCAGCTTGGGTAACATTTAGTGTCTAGCCAATGTATTTCAAGGTCTGCTAACATTCAAAAAATATTTTTCTATTCGGAAGCTAAAAACATGGGGACTCTCCCCGCCCCTTATATAATTTCATCCTGTGTGAGTGTTTTGGGGAATTACAATGGAGGATATTGTTGGTCTTCACAGCCCAAGTCAATTTTACACTAATTTCAGTCAGACAGGCAAAGACAAGTTTTTTTTCCAGGACATGTCAAACCACCTGGCTCCTCGAAGAAATCTGAAGGAAAGCTTTTCCAAAAGGACTCTTGTTATTGTTTTTGCTATTTTTGTACAACTCTGGAAATATAAAAGGCCATTTTGTGCAATTTTCCTCGTTGTGTAGGTGGCAAACTGGCAAGTCCTTGATTTCTCTCTTTCCCCGTCCTCCTCATGTTGCTGTTTCAGGGCACAGAGTGAAGATAGAAGACCCCCAGAAGATGCAGTTCTCCGACAGGCTGTCAGAGATCGAGCGCTACCAGCGGAGTATGCGCATAGGCCCAGGGAACAATCCGCCCCGCCCCATCCACCAAACCCACCTCAGCACCACACAAGGTGAGGACCACTGATACATACAACCACAAGTAACCACCATCCCCATAACTAAAATCAGCCCACATTTACTGCCACTACTTAAATAAGTAGAAGTAAATAACTCCTTTTTTAAAGCAAACATTATCAGTTTTACTTGGCCGGAGGGTAAGTAATCCGTAATACAAATCTGTTCTGCATCAACACAGTACACGCTGTTCACTCTACGTTGAACTAAGCCAAGAGCAGTTCATGTACGTTTCCTCCACGGGGGGCTTTCGAGTTCTGTTCCACTCATCCGGGAGCTGTTATATGTGTTGGCCGTTCGAGGGGAAGCTCATGTCAGTTCTGTCCCCGGATGCCCTGCGTTGGTGGGTCTGGGCCCCACAGCGCGCAGGGTTGAGTCTGTGGCCAGGTGGCATTGTGGGTGCTGCCAACCAAGCTTGGCCTGGGCGCTGAAGCTGGCCTCCGCACGCCGCACACTACAGCCTCAGGAATGTAACAGCCGCCCGCTACCTTGGCAATCACGTCACTGTCAGACTGGTTGAATGTGCGGGGGCGGGTGGGAGGGGTCGGGGGGGTGCTGAGAATCAGACTGAGGTGTTTGGATCGAAGGGAGGGGGTCGTTTCATGCATATGTGTGTGTGAGTGTGTGCTCTGGACAGCTGCGTGGGTGATGCTTGGAGTGGGGATGAGTGTTCACTCTCCGTCATATGTCAGAGCCTTTTTAACAGGATGCCACGTCTGGAAGCATGCAGACTAAACACACACACACACACACACACACACACACACACACACACACACACACACACACACACACACACACACACACACACACACACACACACACACACACACACAGTGCAGTGTGCCCTCCTCTCCCACCCACTCTCTAGTTCTCATGCGAGCTAATGAATCTCATTACCTTTGTGTCCACATGTTGCTGTGTACAGGAGGACTTGTTTGGGAGTTATGTGGGCCGTGTGGGTGGAACTCTATCAGTGTGTATCGCAGCCATGCACCGGTGTTTGGCCTTGTGCTTCGCTTAGGCAGCGCTGAGTCACCAGTATGGGCCTATCTAACAGCTGACTGCGGAGAACACAGGGTATTTTACCCTGCTCCCCATGTCCTTACTTACTGTTATTGATTTTGTTCCCTCGCACAGCCTGTTCTGACGAGAAAACATGTCAGCCATTTTAGAAACACCACCGGCCGGTTACGCCGAAAATAAACACTGCGGAGCTTCAACACAATACAGCCACTGTGATGATAATTTTCTGATGGTTTAAAGGTTGGCGTGAGCTCTGTAGGTTGTCTGCCAATAAAAAGCCCCCTGCAGCTAAGCTTATACTGAGAGCTTTAAGTTTCTGAGGGCTGACTTGAATTCAGTGTGTGTGTGTGTGTGTGTGTGTGTGTGTGTGTGTGTGTGTGTGTGTGTGTGTGTGTGTGTGTGTGTCGGGGTGGGCGCTCCGGTCGGCTGGGAGAGGTGTACAGACTTGGTCCAGACAGCAGACGCAGAGCAGCTCTTTGCTCTGCTCTCGTCTGCCTCGCACAGGATTAGGGCAGGAATTAGAGCGTCATCGGCTTGTCAGGCTTCAAAGGGCTGCGATGTTGCAACACACACACACGTACAGTACATACACTGCGAGCAGGCACAACACATTAACATCAGTTGGAGCTGTCAGAGACGGTAAAGGCCTTGAGCTTCACGTTACAGCTGCCTGTGACTGTAGGCCGTCTATAAGAAGCGCGTGCGAGTGAGACAGACGAGGGGAAGGGCTGTAAAAACCACACACCTTAATCTGTGGTATTACCATCATGACGGCATACCGCAGGGCAAGAGTGGTAAAATAATTAAATAACAGAGCAGAGGGCCCTTCTCCCTCCCACCTTGTCTATCTGTTGGAGCGCGGGAGCAGCAGAATGGAAATGTATGTCGCGGCACACATCACACGCAGCGCTCCCGTGTGTGTAGGAATCATGCACAGACAACAACACTGCAGTGTTACAAGCGAAGCTCAAACAAAAATAGACTTGTTGTAATAAATCCCATTCAGAGACACAGCGAGGTGTTTACATATCAACAGCACACACGTCTTCTGCTTTTGGCAGCCCCGCAGACGCTGTTGTATTTTGCAGATACTTTAAATCCCAGGGCCTGTTTGTTTGAGAATTACCGGGTGATAGATCGCCCATCAACACGTTATAATTAAATGGATTCCCGTCTTGCTGTTACAAAAGATGTTTTCCATTATCCCGGGCTGGAACCTTGCATTTTCCCCTTGAAGACTACTAAATAAGAAAATACAGTGTCATCTCCTCCTAAAGCCTCCTTGCTTCATTTTGTTGTCTGAGCTATGAAATACTGTCTCGGTTTTCTTGTCAACAGGACATGTCTCCAGACATCTGCTCAATGCTACCCTGGATTCTTAAATCACACACACACACACACACACACACACACACACACACACACACATGCACGCACACACACACACACGGACAATTGCACCATAGGCACATTGAAAATACAAAACACACACACATACACGATTCTGTACTAGTGTTGCAAGTTCTCTGTTAGTGCCCCAGACAGACAGGGTAATTAAGAGCTCATTACAGTGCATGCAGTGACAGGATTCCTGCACGCTGGCAGACGCTGCATTCACTGCTTGTTTTTGTTCTTCTGTGGCCACAGGTAAGCCTGCTAGACATGTGGAATGATTCTCAGCCAGGGCGGAGGGAGTGTGTGTGTGTGTGTGGTTGAAAATGCGTGGTTCAACTAGTGCAGTCGGGCAAATCTGACACTCAGACAATCAAGTGCCAAATTGTTATTCTGGTTTTCAAAACCTCAAGTGAGGTACATGTGTATACTATATGTGTCTGTGGGTGGCAGTTTTTTTTTTTTTCTTCCTCTGATGCAGAACGTCGTTCATCCTTTAACATGTAACCGTGACATTGCGTTTGTAATGTACGCACAGTTCTTTCCACTCTTGAGAAAAGCAAACAGATGATCGAAAATTTGATTTTCCTCAAAGTGAAAAACAGACTCCAGTTTTACCTTGTTCCATTTTAAATGCAGACAAAACCGAACAAGCCCCTGGCACAGCCTCTAACAGACAGCCGAGACGAAAGCGGCTCTTTTAACTTAAGTGTGTTTTAACAGTAAAGGGGGGGGGGGCAGCAATTTAATCATTCAAAAAGAGTCCTGGCACTTTTGAGGTGGTATCATTTAACATGTTATTTGTTCCAACACCTGTGTGTTCCTCTCTGAAGATGAATATCAGATACTAGCATAACGTTCCGCCATCAAGTCAAGTGCTCGGTGCTTTGATGAAGGCCCAAAAGTGTGTGAGTGCGCACGAGTGTCTCTGTGAATGTGACTGCTGCGCGCCTGTCTGTCTGAACGAGTGACCCATGTGGTGATGCTATTAAAAATGGCAGTCGGATCTCGCAGAAATAATATATGACACACTTCATTTTTTAAATGTACTCGGCGTTCATCGTGCTAATTTAAAAAAAGCAAACCTTTTCTATTCATGACACTTTCGCAAATGTTGTACTTCCTCCTGCACAACTGGCACACATCTGCCGCAGCTGTGCCTTGGCCCTCTTGTTCAGTACGTTCAGGCTGCGGCCTCTGGATTGGACTTAACTCGAGAAAGTGCTGTTTGATGGAGGACCAGGCCAATGCAGTCGTGCCCCTCCCGCCTCGTCCACCGCGACCACACTGTTTACCCCACATAAACAAGCTGGCCGGCCCCCCAGGTTCGAGGCGGCACTCTGCTACTGCCGCAGCTGAGAGGTGCACACTAATTCACACATCCAGAATGACATGATCAGCCAATTAGAAGCGAGAGTGAGACAGGAAATTAGCACCGTCAGGTAGCTGTGGTGTGGACTTTTGAGTATAGCCGTCACGCTAGTTGGGTTTCATGCTGATTTCTGCCAAACCTAAGCAGGAAGCTGGCCCTCTGAGGCCAATACAACCAAAACGAGCAGGAATCTGGACCAGTCCTTTAGACACATCGTTTTACTTCTGCACTCCACTATTTACATAATATGTCAATGGCCGCCACGGAGTTTATTTGTTATGGTGCCTGAAAGCTTCACTTGTGGTTACTCTCTTTTTGTGACCCTGAGATGAATAATTCAAACTGAAAATGTTTTTGTTCTTCAACAAAAAAAGAAGACTCTTTTGAAGCCGCCTCCTTGGTGAAAAAAAAAAGAAAGAAAAAGAGAAGTGAGAGCAAGTTCTTTTTTTTTTTAACCAGACTCAACTGTTTGTGTAAGTTATAATTTCACATCAGAGTCAGGCTGAGTTTTACATTTCAGCAATTACAGAAACTACATGTGTGCCATGAACAGTCTCTATTGAGTCTGGGGAGAGGGCAAGGGTGGGAGGACGCCGAGCTCTCAAAGAGAACATAGGATTTTTCAGCCCATGTGTTTGTTTTTGCTCACGTTATAAGTGAGGGCTCAAAAGACATATCAAATGTCCCACATAGCTGAGCCAAGGCCGTGTTCCTCCCCTCTCTAACACGCTCTCTTTCTCTCTCCTTCCCTCGCTGGCGTCTTTCTTTCTGTCTTGCTTGCTCTCTCACATTCTCTCCCCGTTGCGACGCCTAAGGCCTAAGCGAAACAGGAAGCCAGCACAAGGACCGGCATTCACTGTGTCTCAATGACACGCTTCATTACGGCAGGCGCATTACATGTCTCAGAGGCGTTTCTGGATCCGGAGTCACGAGGATGGATGCCATTTTGGCTCAAACATCTTCTCAGCCACCCCTTTCATCTACACGTGCACTTCAAAAGCAGCGCTTGTGTTTATTTGTGTCCTCCCCAAAACTACACTGGCACCACCCCAAAGCTTCTCATTAGTGACGGAGTCGCCGCTTCTTCCCATTTGAGCCCCTGCCTCCGCCACTCCTCAGCACCGCCCAGGGGGTTGGTCCTCTTATTAACAGGGGTAATCTGTGCCTCTGGTATTGACGTTGTCTGCTGGCCAATCAAAATATTTGAAGGAAATGTTTATTTTCTTGAGCGAATCGCACCAGCTGCTTGGAAGCCTTTCTGAATAAGGCCATTTATGCGTAAGAATTTGCCATTGTGAGGCATAGTGCAGGACCTCTCAGTGACTGAGTGCTGATTTGGGCCTTTGCAAAGGAAGTTGAGGAGCTCCAGGGGAAGCACAGATCTTTCACATGCTGAGCTCGTGCGGCTATAGGTGGACAGCCCAGTGCCACCCCCCTTCTCTGCTTCTGGCATCCTTCTAGGTCCTAATTGCCACTACAGGAGGTTAGGAGTTTACTATATTGCGGTATCTCGACAGCGGGTGGCAGAGTCATGGTGATACCACTTGGCTGACTGCTGCTGTCATTAAAAGTGACACCATGAGGAAAAGTTGGTTATATAATATTCAGATTCCTGCCTTTATGATGAAAATACTTTCATATGTTTGAGGATGAAAGTTTTTAACAAGCACCGCTCAGAGGCATGTAGACGGCACCTCTCTACAACAAATGTGCTGAAACTGCCCATGTCCACAGAGCTCCGTGCAAGTTGTCTTGTAACAACTGCACCGTCTCAGACCTAGAGCAAACAGCCCCTGTTTGTGTCACCCCTCCTGCGGTGTGGATGCTGAGTGTGAAGCAGGGTCCCACGCGTTGGGCCAGTAGGTCCTCGACCCTCCTTCGCTTCTTGACAGCTTGGCTGGACAGGCTAGCGAGTGTCCTGCACTTCACAGGTCTCCGCTGCCCCTCCAGTGTCTCGCCTGAAAGACCCAAAAATATCTCCCATGCACCCATCAGGCATGTTTTTCCAAGCCTGGTCTCACTCTGGTGAGAGAACCACCCCCCCTCTTCCCAGTCTTCACTGCTCAGTCAGCAGAGGCCAACCTGTGACAGGAAGACACGTCTCCAAACCGCCAGATGTCAAGACAGTTTTGACAAGTCTGTCATGAAAAGCTTTTTTGGATCGTGCTTCAGATTTCTATGGCACAAGCAGTGACTTCCTCGCCCTGTACATATATACAACACATTTATCTACGTTCCACAAAGCTCTTAAATTCCTTCACTGACTTATTTCTACCAAGCGGATTCTACTATTAACCCATTGTTCATATTTTGTGTTACACCAGCCCTGTGGCCGGAGCAAATGGACACCCCCGCTCTGAAGACATGCAAGGTGGAGGAGGACCTGAGACCATGGCCAGGTGAGACCGCAGTGCCCTTCTTTCGAGCTATTGTACTTTTCCACAGACTTACTGTGGAACTGTGGCTTCTCTTTCAAGCCTGCTTCTCCCTAAAATAAAGCTAGGTTTTCCCAATGTGACCCTAAATTTGACATGAATATGAGTTTGTTTGTCACTGAGACATAATCGTAATCTGCGGCCCAATCAGCAAGCAGCATGCGGGCTGTGGTCACCCAGAAGCAAAGGCCTTTACTGGAAAGTGTGAGCAAACAGGTTCAGGAAATACAGAGGAGATACCTGAGGCACTGTAGACTACCAAAGAGAGTTGACACTTTCAGATGGCACACCTTAACGAGCATCTCAGATCAAGCAAACTAATTCAATTTAATAAGTATACTCTGACAGCTTTTCAATTTGAAACAAACAATACTGAAGAGGCAAGAAAGGCAGGCCTTACACAGGGCGTGCCATTCGTTGTGACAATTTTGGAGTCTGTTTCGTTTTGCCCGTAGGGCCCTACAACACCCCAGAACATTCCTCGAACGCCACCACTCTGCCTGCCTTCTTCTCCTTCCTTCCCTCCCACTCCCTCCTTCTTTCACTTCTTTCTTGGCGATTTGGATCTTTGCTGCTGTCTAACAGCCCCCTCAGTCTCCTCTCCACCCCCTACCCAGAAACCACCACACCACACCAGACGTGCTGAGTCATCCACTCACACTGCGATGAGGACACGCATTTAGACACACACAGAAGAAAGAATAAAGAGACTTTTTTTTTTTTAATGCAGACATAACACAATGCCTGAAGCAGAGTGTTGAGACCGGGGAATTACATATTTACATAAGTTACTGTTTGTGCGAGGCATTTTCAAGGCAGGGATTGACTGCAGAGCGAGACAATCAGGCATACGTTTGAAATGCCAGGACATCCAGACAGTAAAGACAACAAAGTGAGTGATACACTATGATGCTACTTGTATTTATATACTTTTATCCTTACAATAACAGTATACATCGTCTAGGGTCAGCACATCACAACAGTGGCTTTAAAAGGAAGCATCATGTCTCTCACAGAAAAGGATTTACTTAGCGAGCAAACATATTAATCATGCCACCTTGTTTGCTGATGCATTAGGAAAATCTCCTTTCCTTCACCATTGCTTGTATTGCATTTCACAAGTTGGGGACATGCAAAATCCTCTGTGCTCACATGATGAAGTGCCTAACATGGATGAGGCTTGGGCCTGTTGGCCGCGGTGCCACAGTACAGAGGTGATTATCATTTGCATTCGACATGATGTTCCGGCCCCAGAGCCTTGCCGCTTAAAAAAACACCTGGAGATCATTTGTGTTCATTTGGGTCTCCTATTCTTCGGCCCACGCAGCAGCAGCTCTGCCCTGGCGTTGCACTGCTCTGTCATCATCACCCTGTTATGGGTTATCATGGCATCTATTGTTACAACCAGTCAGGAAATCAGAGGCACGCTCTCTGTCTCTGGAAGAACAAGCAATGTTTCTTGAGGGATGACACGAGGGAGGAGATGAGAAAACAGTCGCAAAACACAGCACACTGTTCCTTTATGCGTAGCAGCACGAGTCTGGGGTTTTCTCTCTCCCTTTTCCTTCCCTCCACTTATTTGCCTGAGACACCATTCCCAGGGCGCTGGCCGTCACAGTTTGCATCAAGCCTGAGTAAACATTTCACAGGTGAGCGCCTGGATTTGCATCCTGCCATCGCCAGCCACCACATGCGGACACATACGCATACGCACACATAGCCCCGCGCACAATTACACACACAGACATGACTGCCTCAAACTTGCCCTTATGTTAACAACCAAAATCAGTTTCTCCCATATGCAAATGAGGCAAACCTCTTGTCATATCTGGGTTACACGCTTGACTGTGGACTAGTGGACTTCTTGAGCTAAGCAGAAAGGAGGAGGGCTCCACCCTGGTGTTGCAGAATTAAATAAGTGCGTGGCGCTATGCTTCAAAGCTAGAGGAGGAAAAGAGAGGGCTGGAACACTATGTTCTCTATAAAAGCCCTGATTCCCAGCTACCCGCTTCATAGACTGGGAACATCACAGACAGCAGACTGTGCCAGCTAGCCCTCTGGGGTCCATCCCCTCTCCTGTCCCTGCAATTTAGTCAACACGTTTCAGATGAGCCTAATGGAGATCATGTGTGGTTTTGGGCCGCAGAGGTTACAGGCAGCTACTACTAGGCTCAGTTAGGAAGACCCTCTCTGCCAAAGATACACCACGGTTACCACAGCCACAACAGCGTAGCCTGTATTTATACTGGGTGGGGGAGGGTGGGGATACAGTAAGGTATGCAACATGGTTAAGAAGGAGAAAAAGCAGACTGCAAAACTTTGCCTCTCAATTACAAAGCAGTTTGTTCACCCCTCTCCTCCAGAGGGAGCTACTGTGCCGCTGAGAGTTAAAGGTGGTAGCAGGCGTCTCCTGGCTCAGAGCCAAGAGCTTGATACTGCACAAGCCCATTAAGGTGTTGTGATAAGTGTCGAGTCCAGTTTCCCCTGACAGAACACAGGAGTCGATCCCCACCGCAGTTTAGCCAACACGTTTCCACCAACTCCAATTAAAAGGAGATCATGTGCGGGGTGGGCTGCCATCAAGCCCCCACGCCACACATCCCCTGCCCAGCTTCACCCTGAAGCCTAAATATAGCACAGACAGAGAGATGAAGGGACAGACAGACGGAGGGAGGGAGGGAGAGAGAGAGAGAGAGAGAGAGAGAGAGAGAGAGAAAGAAAGAGAGAAAGAGAGAGAGAGAGAGACAGGGCTTTTTGGGAGTCCGGTAGGAATTAGTGGGCCGACTCCACTTCACCCGAATCAACAGCAGCTGAAGGCTTGGATTTTCCTCGCGTGAAATCAGATATGCAGCCCGACTCCGGTGCCTGGTAGACTCTGGAAAAAGAAACAGCCCCCCCACCACCACCAAACTCCCTCATCCCAAAAAGAAGAGGAAATTCAACTGCAGAAATGTGTTGTTGAGAAAAAAAGAAAAAAGAAAAAAAGAGAGTTTTGCAGGGGCCATGGAAATTGCAAAGGAACAGATTTTTTTGTAGCTGAAAATGGACCCAGTTCTCCAGACATAGGGAAAAGACATTTCAACAAGGCTGTGGCACGCAAGTTTGGCATTCTCCCCCCTCAGGGCTGTGGCGTGCAATCGCTTGCTATTTCACAAATACAAGCTCTCTTTTCTCTGCCATCCAAATCCACATTTTACACTTGCAGTCATGTGGGCACATTGGACCCATGAAAGCCACATGCGAACAAACAAATAACCATGGACTGAGGTATGTGTGAGCGTGCAAGTGTGTGTTCAAGCAGCAGGTGTGGACAAAGGGTACTGTACGTTGACATCAGGTATGAGGAACTCTCTCTAGCTGTTGTGGCGTACAACCAGATTAAGGGCGTTCACAGCCCCAGAGTGTTTCAGCCTGGCTGCTGGCCACCTTACCTTCTTCTAAAGTATCCAAGTGTCATAATACTCAGCTACAAAACAGTTAAGACTTGACATGCTTAACTTGCCAAGCATGTCTGAAAATGAGAATTATTATGCAGTGCTTAAATAAATAAGCAGCTATGATGCCAGTGTGTGATTTACCTGCTTTAAAGGAAGAAACATAAAACTACAAACTGACTTGAGAAATCAATCGTTAAACACAACATATATGGAACATACTGCCCAAACCCAAGGTGGCAGCAGGCAGCGTTCAGAAGTCCAACACGACTGCAGAACTGTGAACGGTTCATATCCGATGCTCAGGATGCAAGACCAGCCAATAGCGCTCCTCAGTTTGGTGTGAAGGGCAATATGGTGTTTGACTTAAGGAACTAAGCTGGTGACAGAGAAGCAAACTGCCAAGTCAAACCTTTGAGCAATATTTTTATTTCCCTTTTGTCAGCTGAATGAATTAGAAAGTGTGCAGTGAAATTGAAGTCTTAACAGCTGCGTTCACAGCGCTCCACTACCTGTGAGATTACACTTAGCATTAACTCTGACAGGTCCTGGACTGTGATACACATTAGCTTAGCGGATATTCACACACTTTTTTCTCTCTTTCTCTTCCTTCCTTCCCGCTTTTCCTTTCTTTTTCCGTCTCTGTCTGTCTCTGATTGTGACTGTCTGCCTCTGTCGCCTTACTCTGATTTATGATGAGCTGCATGCGAGCGCAACAAGCCGTCGGTGTTTATACAAAGCATCCTTCAGGACTGACAATGCCTCTTTTCATTGCTCTGAGTAAGACAGAATACTGTACGTTTCTCTCCTTTTGAAGGAGTGGTAGGAGGGCTGTGGCAAGGGGGCCTTTTCATAACTTCAGTCTTGTGCACGGGGCTGTGGGATGATGTGCTGTCAGTGTTTGATGACTGTTATTAAGCAAAAAAATGTCTCAGCTCATTACTTCCAGCAAACATTTCCATGGGCAGGCATATCACAAGAAATCTGAGCTCAGAATTTGGGGTTTGGGGAAGTTTGCTGGTCTGGAGATGAGGGTCGTTTTTTAGAATAATAGAAAATGAGAAATCTCCGGGCCCCTTGTTTCATAATCACGGCAGCAGTTTTCATTCACGGCTGAATTTGTGTTGACTTTTTCCTTTTGTTTCTGCCAACAGGGACTACAGATCTTTTCCAGCAAAGGACCACCTTCCCGTCTCTGTCACCGCTGACTGACCCTCGTTTCTCGGACCCCCGCATGCACTACCCTGGGGCCTTCCCCTACTCCGCCAACACCTCCAGCACCGGCATCAGCGGCCTCAGCATGTCAGCCTCTTCTAGATACCACACCTACCTGCCGCCCCCCTACTCAAACAACCAAACCCAGAACTTCCAGTCCAACTCCTACCTGTATTACGGCACAGGCTCTGGATCCTATCAGTTCTCCATGGTGGCGCCGGGGAACACCGGGGGCGAGCGCTCTCCAACTCGCCTGCTGTCCTGCTCGGGGGCCACGGGAACCGGAGGGACCAACAGCCTGATGAACCCGGGCCTGAACACCCAGAGCGAGGGCGTGGAAGCCGACGGCAGCCACAGCAACTCCCCCACCGGCCGTTTGGATGAGTCCGTCTGGAGGCCTTACTGATGACGGACAGCTAGACAATCAGAGGGAGAAGTGAGGGAGGAAAAGTCAAGAGGATGATGAACAAAACAAAAAAAAAGATGAACACTGAAAGAAAAAAACAAACAAAAAAAAGAGAAATGCTGCATGTTTGTCTTTTATTTCTCCAGCACTCGCTTTTAAAGACTTTCTGCGTTTTACCAGCTCTCTCAAGACTTCCATGTATTTTGTAAATTTTGAGTAAACTCCTGCACTGTGCTAAAACATGTACTCTTAAAGGACTAGAAAAGCCATAAAAATCAAGATGATGTTCAGCTGTAAATAGACGTGAGGGTGGAACCAGAGAAGCCATAGTAACCTTCCAGGGTGACTTGTCTGGTGCAAACAGGTACTCGTTAAAGACAAAAGACAATGGTGGTGTGACCTATCAGGATGGCTGACGGACTGAAAAACCACAGTGGACATTCATCAAACAGACTGTTCAGACAGATCCAACTCATTTGATCGGTGGAGGAAAGCAGTCGGACCGGATGTTTGCTCCCAGAGTGACTCCGACATCCTTCCAAGGCATGGCTGCACTGCTGTAGCAATCGGTCCTTCTAAGCTTTAAGTTCTGTGCAAATCTGAATATTGCAAAAAAACAAAAAAAAACAAAAACAAAAAAACATGTCGTGTCAGTTGTGAAGACATCTTCAGTTGCATCCAGGGCTGATATATGTGCTCACAGTACTTATGCAGTACCTTATTGCCTAATTTATTATCCAAACGGACTCATTAGCCTTTGGTGCTATGGTATGCAGTGGATTTTGACACAATCGCTGAGAGGAAAGCGTATTATCTGTCAGGACTCACATGTTTAAGAAATGAATCCTCTGCTGTGTCATCGGTGTATTCAGTTTCAACAGGACAAAGGCTGATATTTTGAAGAATGTAAGAGACAGAGGGGTGTTTATTGGTTTCTTTTCCTGCAGTAATATTTAAGTCCTGTTGTGTCTACTCTTTACTGTTTCCTTAGATTTTTGATTCAAGCCCTTTTCTGAAAAAAAAAAAGAAAAGAAAGAAAAAAAAGTCCTGGTCTGAGATTTTTGAACTGGATGACACGGTTTACTTTGATATTTATTTGAGCCAAATTGTGAGGAAATGTGCGCATACCCCTAAAATCCTTAAGCATTTCTCTCTACCTTTCCTTTTTTATATATATACAGTATATAAACCATATTTTGTTGTTAAGTATAAATTTGGAATTTGTGTAATATATTGCGACTAAATTATGAAAAACAAAACCTTTAATGTAATTATTTTGTCTTCAAATGTAGCTTTGATGCACTAAATACTTTTATTCCTTACGAACCACGCCCAACAGATTCTGTTAGTGAGATGGTGTATCTAGAGCCATAACCTTTTTTAAACTATTTCCAAATTGCCTTCCTGCGCTAAAAGAAAGCCATTTGCTTAATTTTTGCACTATGTTTGAACTTTCATTTCTCTTTTTTGGTTATGTAATTAGAAATAGCTGAAACTCTGCCGAACTAAATATTAAATATTCCTTTACATATATTTGCTGAACACACTTAAAGTGTCCTTTTTAAATCACGATCAGACACACACACACATTCCTGCACCACAGGTGTGTGTGCACATTCCCCCTGTCCGGAGGGCCTTTACCCTGCAGTTACATGTGTGATCCCTCTATCCCTGGAGGAGGAAGAGTGTGAGGATGAAGGGATGGGAGGAGGAGGTGGGGTCAGAGTGGTATCTTCTTACCAACACCAAGGGCAGTTATGCAAAAAAAAAAAAAAAAGCTTCCCTTGTTGTGCACAGATCCCTTTGTTCTGTATAATCAGCAAGTGCTTTGAAGCCTTTATGGTCCCGACTCTGTCTTTTCTGGTCTAATTCACTAATCATGAGTGCCAGGGGCTCATGGCTCTGCCAATAATTCATACACCTGCACAGATCATCTGGGTAGGAGCTATGTGAAGGTATTCACAGCAGGTATCAGGTGTCTTATATCTACCAGAAAAGTCTTCCAAGAGAAGGAAGCATCCATGACTCTGAAAGATGGGTCTTAAGTTGCTATTAAAGTGAGATTCAATTTCAAATAGTGATCCAAAAAGGCTTGCATTTGCAGCTCAGGTAAAAATAAGTCACACAAGGTGATTTGAAAATCTCACAGAAAGACCCTCTGCCTTATTCCTCTTTTTTTAAACAATCAGCAGCGATGTCTCATTCCTATCTCCCTTTGATTCGGAGGAAAAGCATGTTTCCCTGCTCTCTCCTCTGGAGCCTTTCTACGGTAGAGGACCTTGCTTTATTATGGGCAAAAATCATGCAGCTAGAGAGACCACATGTGTACTTATATTTGTGTGGTTCCTTCAAGAAAACCAAAGATCTTCACAACTGCCTGTAATACTGTCAGGGTGTTAATGATGGGAAAGAATCATGTGGCAAATGAATCATGTCTTGATCTCTAACGTCATTCTTTATGCAAAACTAGGAAGCCAAAGTGTACAAGTGAGTTGTATTTTATTGTATATTGGATTTAAGAGCACAATGTTTTTTTTTTCTTTTTACGAGATGCCCATTTTCCTTTTCATATACCAAAATGTTAATTCATCTTGCTCCTTTCATTTCTCTCTACGCTCAAAGCATGTACATCTGAAACTGATATGTTAATTTAAGAATCTCATCTATGTATGTAATGATATCGTTCATGCTTCCATATTGAGTGCTTGTAAAGTTTGCGGACAATGTAGTTTTTAATCATTTTAATTAAAAAACATGTGTCTCACTTCTGTCTTCCCAGCTGCTGTTTATTTCATTAAAAAACACTCTGAAAGAAAATTAAGGGAACTCCAGAAGAGTGACATGAGAACACATCATTTTTCCTTCAGCTCAATGGTACCACCTTCTCTCCTGAGGAAAATCACACCCACATTAGATTTAGGCTCAGTATTTATGGCCACATTCTTCTGCATTATTCACTTTACTATAAAAACAACTGCATGCCATAAGAGCTCTCTAATTTTGAAACCCAATGCTTTAAAGTCTGGATTATGAAGTCTTTTAAGGTTCAACAGGGGGAGGATTTGTCAGTGAAAACGTTAAACATGGAGGCACGGGGTGTATTTCACCTCCACAAACCAAGACACCATCGTGCCAGCTGACAAATGCGCGAGGCAAAAATAAAAAAAAACCTTCATGGGACCCGATCTCATGCCAGCACATTCTGATCCAACGAATTCTCCTCGTCCTCTTCCTCAGCCTCACACAGTAAATACCATCCATGCCTCTGCCTCCATCTAACCCTGCGCTTCATTGGTAGCTCCTTCCCAATAACCTCCTTCAGTAATTATCCTCTTCTCCTCCATTAGTGAGACTCTCACTGCCAATTACCCCACACCTCTCCTGGGTTTGAAAATGCCTCAGCTGTCAACACGCTGGTACCCAGAGCGTAAATAAAGCGCAGCTCAGGAATCCAACACCGCCCTGGCAGCCTCCATGTTAGCGCACGTCGGCAAGTTGTCACTTGTTAAAAACAATACAGGAGAAGTTTGGAATGTCGGCCGTCTTTCTTACCGGCTGCGTGGTTGTTAATTTATGCGGCGCTGATGGCATCTGTTTGGCCCATTTGAAGCCGAGCCACGAGATTAAACAGTCGAGATGCAACCTTGTGGGGTGGTCTGATTTCAGAAGTCTCATGTGGTTAACCTGAAACACAATACCCACAATTCCTTACTCTCAAACTAATGCCACCTGTTGATGCGCCATGAAAGGGCGCTCGCCTCAAAACGCTTTGTTTTTCTCCTTCAGATTCTTTTATTTTCCTTGTTTACACTCGACTGTATCTCTCCTCCTCGTCTCTTTTATCCTTTCTTCTCATTCGGTTCTATCCCTCGTGTGTGTCTGCGTCAGGCCTTCTATGGGGGCAGCGTTGGCACAACAACAAAGCCTCAGGACGCACACACGCAGCCTTGATACACACTGTATTCAATTAACTGTGCGCGCAAAGCATTTCCACACACACACACACACACACACGCACACACACGCAATCCCCTGCTGACAGATCTCACACCAACCTCCACCCAGACAGCCAGAGCTCCACTTCACAGTGTGAGCGCGTGACAGATCTGCACCGTCTCCTCCAGGTCTCCTCTCGGAGTGGCTCTCTGCGACGCGCAGGAAGCACAAAGAGAAGATGATAAGCTTTCAATTAAGCCGGGCTCAGGGGGATTTTCCAGCTGTCTTCACACACTCTGTGAGACCTCTCGTCCACATGTGGGGAGCAGAGGAGCTCTCATCTGGCTCCGTCTTTGTCATGGATGTACATGAGCTGAACTGCTTCTTTTTTTTTATCTCCTCCCTGTTCCCGCTATGCTGTTGTTCTTCCGAAAATTGTAACTCTGCAGGAAAGAGGGGTAACGTTTTCCTGGACGAGGCCGCTCGTCTGGATGTAATTGCAGTCAAAGGCATGATGAATTGGTTTATAGGGCGACAGAGAAAATTGCATTTTAAGTGGATGAAACATAGAGAGAGACTGGAGGCATGGTCGTGAACGTCACAAAAAAAACTGAAACAATGAGAATCATTGAGGGGAAAAACAGCTCGTCGAGTCAATCAGTTGTTCTGCAGAAAGGCGCAGAAGCGAGCCTTGTCCCTCGCAAAACTTTATCTTCACTTAATCAGAAAGATGAGAACGATTAAAGCGCTATTTATAAATTTAAATGAGAGGCAGACAGAGGGAGAGATACAAGAGACAGAGGAAAAGAGAAAAAGAGAGAGGGAGTGTTTTGGACAGAGCTCAGAATCGTTAAAACCCTCTCATTTCTCATGAGCGCAGTATCCCGTGTTGCTTCTGCGGTACCTGCATAAGAAAGCCATTAGGGCCCCCTCTGCAGCCGCTGACCTCTGCTCCCCCAGGCCCGTGAGAAGGAGTGGGCTAGAACCGGCTCGGTTTGGGTGCCTGGTACATGACCAGAAGTCTATTTTCTAACCAGACTGGTGGTGGGAACAGAGGCTGTCGTCCAAGATCAGGGTTCCCACAGATTGACCGAGAAACACAGGGGCCAGGGGCTAAGAAACCGCGAGAGCTGTGATGCAACCGTTCTCACACTGATGGACCAGTGCTGCCTCACTGACAGGGAGGAGAGATGAAGAGAGGGGGCTCCTAGTTCAGAGGGATCCCAGTGAAGGTAGTTTCTCATCAATGCTGGGTCTACAGAGACCCTTCTGTGTTGCAACACGCAACGCAGCTCCCGGTTCCCACAGTGGAGCACCTCTCCGTGGGGCCAGGATTCGGTTCCCGCTCAGACCCAGAGGATCACTGAAAGCTTGCACAAGGCTCTTTGAGAAACAGTCTCACTATCAGGTCGATCTAGAGAGCTGCCACCATAAACTGAAGGTCGCCATTGTGTTTGAGAGAGAGTGGCTGTTAGAAGATATGAAGGTCAGATGATCTGAAAATGATGGAAAAACAGAACTTTTAGATTGTTTTTTTCATCTCAGCAACGCTGCAAGACACATCAGTTTGAGATGAATAGAGCTAAATTAATTGATTAGTGGATGAACAGAAAATAAATCTGCAGCTGAATGTCTTTGTTTTGGACTGTTGGTTGGGCAAAGCAATCAAGATTAAGATGCTAGGAAATTGTGATTTTTTTTTTTTCCACTATTTTCGAGATTTTAGAGATGAAACAGTTAATCAAATAATCAACAAAATAGTCTCCAGATGAAACAATGAAAATAAGAATACATGTTCATCGCAGCCTGAAGTTTACACTGAATGGTGTTTTCTTTGAAAAAAGTGAAAAGCTCAGACAAGAATGTGAGATGTTTACATTTATTTCTAATGCACCTTCAGCCATTTCAACAAATGTCTTTCTGTAAGGTAAATCCACCAATTAGCATCAACATAGAAGATGTGTTCGGGTGCCCTGGCAGCTCATCGAGCACCATTCACTGTGTGAAGGCCGGGTCCTTTCTGCAGGGACCCAGGTTCAGCTCCAGCCTGGGCTCTTTGCTGCATGTCATCCACTGCTGTTACTCTATCTTTTGCAGCTGTCACCATCATGATAAAGCAGAAATGTAGAAATTAATAAAACGACAAATTTACGAAATGTATGAGAAATGAAACTGATTCCTACTGGATGTGAAAAATCACTTCTTAATTTGCACTATATTTTGGAAAGCTATCTTTGGTTTGTAGAATTTTCTTTCTTGCAGCAGCTGCGATTCAAGGAATTAACAAGTCAGAAGTCATACGAAGATGCTTCCTCATAGGGCCGATAAGTAAAAGGCAAGGCTCTGTGCTGAGCACTGAGTCATCCTTCCCCACTGGTCTCGTCATTGGAAACCAAGACATGTAAATGAGTCAAAACCAGAAGAGGACCTTTGCACACTTATATGTAGAAACCCCGCAGACTACTGCATGAGGACCTGTGGCCCAGACCATGGTTAGAGGGTATTCTGGCGAAGACCACAGCAGCTAACTTTCATTTAGATGCCCTAATGGCTTGGATTTAAATTCTTGTCATTGCATGATGACCACAGCTTTCTGTGTCTAACCAATCTGGCCTTAATTTGATTAGTTAGTTAAAGGGGAAAGAAGGGGAACATATGATATTAGTGGATAATAGCTTGTAGTGGATTTTTCATTTTCTAGAATGATGAAATGACATGCTTTTCAGAGTTTTAGGTCGACATTGTATTTGCACTCTCAAAGTGGAGCAAGATGTGTTTTTCCTGAGAGTGGGGCAGCTTCCCAGAAACAATGCTAGTTTCCCATACGGATTCATGAGAATTGACACAATCGTTTTTTTTTTTTCTGTCCTTTTTTTCTCACAGAGAAAATCTGAAAGATCTGTACACGCAAACACTGCTTCCTCTATAAAACAGGAAATTAACATGCACACACACACACACACACACACACACACACACACACACACACACACACACACACACACACACACACACACACACACACACACACACACACACACACAGCACAAACACCACACACTGCAGCGCTCTGCCAGGCTTTCCCCCATCACGGTGGGGTCCTGACTGGGAGGGGTAAGAAGGCAAGAAGGGGAAAGAGAGATCCCTGTGGACCAGGTCTCTGTTCACTTCCTGCTCAAGCAGGGGAACACACTAAATTGGTGGTTCACATACACACTTTCTATCTTTCTATCTCCATTATTTTTTCATCCATGTACGCAAGTAGTGAGTAAAGGAGGATGATTGCTCAAGTCTGTTTTGGATCACGTGGGAACATGAATGGCCATTAAAAGCTTACATCGTCCCTTCTTTTCTTGTTCCCACTTTCTACTGTGGAAGCAGCAAAGTCAGAGAAATGTATGCCTTCAGTTGTTTATTGCTCTGTCTGCAAGCAAATGGCGTTCCGAGACTCTCCACCAATCTCGATGACTAATATCCTTTCACCAGACGGGCTTATGTGGCTGTAAAGAAATCAGTGAAAACCGCTGAAGCACCACAGACCTACAGCCCCCTCTAACCCATAAACTGTTAGACAGAGCGACAACATTAAAAACATATTTCCCCCCTCATCCTCTCAAGTGTCACTAAACACAAGAGCTTTACAAAAAAATGTCTGTCGTCATCTTTCTTATATCATCGCTCTTTCCCAAACAACCAGCCTTTTATTGTTGCCGCTATTTTGGCAGACTGATCGTAAACACCAAGCCAATCAAAGCTGGGTCTGAACACATCAAGCTCCGGCTGACGTTCAATAAAATGACAGCTATTGTTATTGTTAGACAGGTGAGGTGAATATAAGCCATTGCTTTGGTGTTTGGGTCTCCTGTCTGCAGTGTGCGTGTGTGTGTGTGTGTGTGTGTGTGTGTGTGTGTGTGTGTGTGGCAGTATTACACACCCCCGTGTCTGGCCGTACTGCCCCGCAGGCCTCTGCTAACCAGTTCCCATGGTTCCACAGTTCCACTATAGCGACTGTGGACTTCCTCGGGGGACACCTCCCACTCGCTGGTTTGTTTTCATCCTTAATGGGAGATCATCTTACACTCTTTATGGTGTGTGCGTGTGAGGTAAACAGTTTGAGTGTGTGTTATTGCACCTGCACAGACAAAGGCATGTCGTCGAGTATGAGTGTGTGCAGTACGTGAATTTGCCGACATCCATGCAGACATCAATGCTGCATGTGTGTTGATCTATACGCAGACATCAGACACCTTGATTTCTCCTCCTTTTGTTTTTGCCCATGAGGCAGAGAGGAAGATGAAGGAAAAAAAGTGTATCTTTAGAGTGTCTGGAGACGTCTGTTATGGAGCGTTCATATTCAGGAATAATTGCTTTTAAGTGCTGAAATATAACAGCCAAATGGCCCGTGGAACAAAGAGGGCCTGTGGGGGGATGGAAAATGAAGCATTTAAATTCAGGGCCTTGTAATGAGGGGGTTTTCCTGAGAGATGACAGCGAGGAGGAGGATCAGAGAGAAAGCATCAGATCAGGGGGTGGCAATTACAACACTGATCCCATACAAGCTTTTTGGCTGTAAAGACGGTTCTCAGACTGTGACACACTCTGGCTAAAGGCTGGTACACATGCTTACAAATACTTCATCCTCCCTCAGCTTGAAGCCTACAGGTGTTTGTGCTTTATGTGAGGCCCTATATGGTACCTCAGCAGGGGCTGCAGCAGCGCAGCGAGCCAACGAGGATTTGGGCTGTGGGACGTCTTGGCGTATTCAGCCACGTTATGAGGTGCGGCCTTCTGGCAGGCCGCTCGCAGCAGGGCACGGCAGACCTGAACATAAACACAGCCGGTCCTTAAAAACCATCCATCAAACAGGTTCACCAGAGAGCAAAACCCATCAATCTCTCTCACTGAGACAGACGCAGAGACAGATTATTGAGGGAAATCTTTTTTGGTGGACGTTTAGTTGGTATACAACTGCCTCAAGATGGGTTTGTTTAGAAAAAAAAAAAAAAGTTATTGTTCATACGCTGAATCAAACAAAAGATTTCTCCTTGTGTTTTCCGAGGAGTGCCATTCGACTCCACAGTCAGCCTGTATTTTGCCAAAGAGTGGTCCTGCAGTTTTCTTTTTGTGGTTTTTGGAAATGCAACCACTTTTCCGGCCCTGCTCCAATTTTCTTTAAATACAACCGTAATTGGTTTGATTTCCTACCTCCGGCCTGGCTGTGAGGGGGGGTAACAAGCAGTGGTGGGAGTCAGTAAGGGCCAAGCAAAGGGGACCCAGCCCACAGCAGGCGATCTGCATGCTTGGGTGGCAATACAGTTTGGACTTTAGTGCCAACACGACTATTCCTCCGTTTAAAGGCTGTTTATGGGCAAATCCTGGAAGGCCTTCAGTGGAAACTGACATAAATCAGCTGAGAAAAGCACACCAACACGGTCCTACGATATTCAGAAATGTAGCCTCTGATACCTGAATGTGTCTGAATCATGAGCATACATTCATCATAACCCCCCCCCCCAAAAAAGAGCTTTCTCCTTTTGTCTCACACACATCACACCCCTGCCAAAAAATCTTGCGACATTATCACAAAGGCATTCCAGCCTCCAAATCAAAACCAGTCTCCTACAAAAAGTCTTTTCTTTGTGATTTCTCTTACAGGCAGGCAGACAGAGAGGAGTGTGAGTGTGCCGCTCATCAGGCAGGCGTGAGTAATCAAAAAGGAAATAAGACGTAGCGTCTGGGAGAGGCCCAAGCGAGCCCTACTGATGTGCAGCCAGCTCATTGTTCTGGCCTTCTGTTGTTTCCTGCTTGGTTGGCAGACCAGGGAGCAGCCAGCCAATGAGAAGCCAGTCTGAGAAATGCCTAAGGTGGCGCTGATGGCGAAGGGGTAATCCCAGAACATCACTGCCAACAAATGTCCCGATGAAGGGACGGAGTAGGAAGGAGAGGAGGTGATAAATGACATTCAGTCTATTATTGCATCAAATTGGATCTGGTCTATCGTGCAAGCTAATAAGACTGAAAACTACAGATATCAAGCTAATTAGCAGTCCTTGGACAGGCCCTTAAAGGTGAGAGAGTTTAGCACAATGCATACACACCTCCTGACGACTGAGCAGGCCAAGTGCACGTGGGGGAAACTGAATCCACACATTAAAAAGTCTCAGTCTGGGGTATAGAGGAGGTGTTGATTTTTACTGTAACCAGCAGCAACCCAGAGCGGACCTGTTATGGTGAGTCCAGGGCCAAACACAGCCTGTTAATGCAGGATGGGGAGACAGTAGAGGAGTTTGTCTCCTGGAAAAAAGTAGACACGCTTCCAACCAAAGCAAGATTCTGGGGTATGTGGTCCAGCCGCAGGAGAAACGGACCCAGGAGGCTTCCGTAGCTCGAGCGCTGGGGCAGAGAGAACACAGGGATGCTTCCAAAAATGGCAGAGGTGCACGCACGCACATACACACAACGTGCAGCCTTCCCGGCAAGCGACAGTCGACTTGGTGGAAAAATACGGTAACTGATGCATTAAAGCCCAGGACTTTGAGGGCTTGCAGGGACACAGTGGCATTAAAGACAGACAGACCAGGGGGAAACACACCACACAATATCCAGAAAGCAGAGGAGTTCATTGGGCAAAATGGGTCAGCGCAGCAGCACACAGAGACCAGTGAAAAAGAATCAGATGAATGTGATCCGGACTCATGTATGAAATACAGCTGGAGATGTAAAGGTACATGTGCATTTTTTGGGGCATACGTGTTGACTCATATACATATTAGATGTGCAGCCTCTCTGCATCTCAAAATGCAAGTGTGCACCATCAAAGCCAGACGTACCCAATAATTAAAGCGATCTCAACCCAATGTAGGCAATGTAGGCACAGTGCCTTTGTCTGCAAAAGAGAGGGACCTCGGACCTAATAAACAACTAAATCCCCCAAAACCCAACAGCCTGTGCTTTTCATGGCAGTTTGGGCCTGTGGTTCTGTCGCCGTATGATGCACTTCTAGCCTCATTCCTACCGAGCCGCTTTCCCAGTATCGGGCCACAGGTCTCTCCTCATTAAGCGAACCGCACAAATGTTCAGAACTGCTGGCACATCTTCACATGTTTGTCAGTGGGAGACAGGACTTTTACTGCGCACAAGTCTGGGGACATCGCAAGTTTACGGGGTGAGTGAGCCACAGCTTTCACTGCTCAATCAAACAAATTCCCCAAAGTCTACAAGCTAATGCGGCTCAGGGCTTACCAAGAAGAGCTCAGCCAGAGAAAGGCGGCAGTGAACCAGCCGTTTGGCTTAGCAAACTCGACTTGTGCTTTCCCGATGAGCTGACAGGCTGTGGAGGTAACACTGACTGTCTTATTAATGCTTAAAACATTCTGACAGAGCCTTTTGTTACTTACTTAAACCACGCTGCCTGCAACAACCTAATGGAAGTCTAAAAGCCATTAGGCTAGAGGGCTTAGCCGACACGAATCATGCACACAGGCTATGAAGGAGCAGCTAAGGGCAATCAATACATCTCCCCTCATTCTCCTCCTCCTCTTTTCCTCCTCCTGTGTTAAAGCTGAATGACATAGCATCCTCTATGGCTGCTGGCGAGTAAAGGAGACGCCTTGGTTTAGATCAGAGAGAAAGCAGGGACGGAGGGCCTGCACCTGCAGCGTGGGCAGATTGGATACGTCCATTCACTTCGGCTGAAAGGTCATTTACCTTTCGCTCTGTGCCTGTCTGCTTCCTTGTTTCTACTGTACTCTGGCTGTGCACTTCAGCTGCTTTCTGACAACTATTTAAAGGCAGCACAGAGGGAACAAAAGCCAAAATCAAAACAGAGAGGAGCTCTACTGTCAGCGGGGGCACGTGAGTGTAGTCTGTTGTCATTTTACCATGGCGACATGGCAGGGAGGAGCCAGCTGGGGCGTTGCTCTTTAACGGGCCTGGCCTCTGCAGTGGCTGGCATGAAAAGAAAGCCGGCGGGCTGGAGACGGATGGCAGAACCTAAACTTCAAAGACCTTCTCTCACTCCCCCTAGATGTGCTGTACGGCTCTGAAAGGGAACCTGCTAGTTCACTTTAGCACAAAGACATCCACACACACACGCACACCTGGGATTATCAGCATACCCAACAGACATTTCCTGATTCCTTTTAAAGGGAACAACAGGAGTATGGCTCGGTAATGAACAAACGCACACACATTCACGCAGTGTTACACGCATGCACGGGCTGACAGACACAGCAGTAATTCACCACATACCAGACAGATATTGGCTGCAGGCTTTGACACACTAACATAACATAAACTGCGAGGTAAATCTTGCTCTGTGTGGAGCTAAGGTGTGGCTGCTGACAGAGCAAAGTCTTTTATCTCTAATAGTTTTTCCGACACAGACAAAAAACAGGCCACTGCTGTTGTCTTATAAAGAGACTAAACAACCTGGACAGAGGCCCCTGGAGGCATGAAATACCTGACGTCACAAGTTGTCTGTCAACCACACAGCTGATGGGGCATTCAGAAGTGCCTTTTTTCTCTTTGAAACCACTTACTTTACACCCCCCCAACCCCCCCCCCCCCCATACACACACACACACACACAACTTTCATCAAGCTTCCTGTGAAAAAGTGCTGACCATGTAAAGGAGATAAGAACAAACCCCTGTGAGAATAGTCACTGCCAGCTTTGAGGTTCCCCCTCTTCAGCTCACTGTGGCTGAGTACCCTCTAGTGGTAATTATGGTGAATGGCACTTACTTGACTTTGCATCCTCGAACTCTCACTGCGCCTCTTTACCAGCCAACAGCCGCAGTTAACCGCAGCTTTGCCACAGGGTGTGACTGCAGGACCCAGATGGGGTGAGCAAGCAGGGGAAGGGGGTGAGGCAGCTTTTTGTGGGCCGCCCAAGGGGGTCCACCACAGTCCCCTATCTCCCCACCACAGTAGCCACTGGAGCCTGGAGAGAGAAAGCCACCCCACCACATTTTAATGAGGGCTAAAATAAACAATGTGAGCACACAAAACCCACCCTGACTGGTTGACTGCGGGCACTGGAGTGGGGCAGATAAACTGGGTTGTTACTTGGTGGTATGGGACTTGATGGGGTGGCTGATGCCACAATGAACTCCACTATGAATCCATCTTGTATGGTAACATTAGACCCTTACATTGCTCAAATAATGAGTGTTTGTCACAGAGGCAGTGTGCACCCAATAGAAAACAGCCTTTTATGAACGATGCACTGAAAGAAATGTCTGTAGCCTTCCCTTTAATTGAAGTTGACCACCTTTGAAAATGCGGTCAACTTCAATTAAGCAGTTACAAATGAAGACACTTTCTCACATACCTGTGATGGTCTCCAGCCATGCAGATACTGTCGTCTTGTTTTTCTTTGCCAAGGTTTTGGGATATTCCATTTGAAATGTCTGCTTCCGCCCTGATACAAAGGAGGAGAGTGGAATTTTAAATATGCCGCAGAACGAAAAACTTTCCCGGAACAATGTGCCTGTTTTTCTGGATAATCAATTCAACATAATGTCAACATTTTTACATGGAACTACCTTCTATCCAAAAACTATAATAGAGTAGTTTCACAGTGTGGTTTGGTCACTACATTAGATAAGGATCTGAAGGCTGGTGCTGTTCACACATCTGTGGTTTATTCAGAGTAGCAGGAGACACTGTTTCTGGAAATATAAGCTGCTGTAGTTTCACATGTGATTTTTAGAAGACGTTCTTGTCACCTGCATTGTGACCGGAGTGACGTGACTACACTTGAGAAAATATCATTTGTTGTAATGTTAGCGCATTGAACCTTTGAAACTCACCTCTCTTCTCGTCTTGACACTGGATAAATTGCCACACTACTGAGATGCATCGCATTTGGAAGCCATTTGGACACACACACACCAAATATATAAGAATATTCTCAAGTTACATAAGTGTGCCACTCTGCATCACTGGAAGCACACTGATGTGTTTTTTCAGAGCTATCAGAGTATATATGGGCCTATTCACGAGTAACCATATGCCACCAGACAAAAACCTTGTGTTGCTGCCAAAAAAGACATGTGAGATGATGGGTCAGTGACAGCTCGTACGACCTGAAGACGTTTGGCAAGAAAAACACACCTTGTTGGAGGATCAACATACCCTCGCACTCATGCTAACTAGTAGCAGACCACGAGCGTTTAGAAGGGCACGTGCTGCTGCCAACATATTTTCTGAATAAAGGCCAACGTTACTGAAGATGTAAGTAGCAGATAAAGGGCATGGAAAGCATTATGGTGGCTGTGAGGTCTGCAGGACTGTGGTCTGACTGAAATGCCTGAACTTCACCGCGATCCAACGACAACAACAACGCGCCTTGTGGTCTGTGCCAAGCTAGAGGCGGCTGTTTTCATTGCTGCTGCTTGCTTCTGATTGGCTCATTAGCTGTGGTTAAATACCCACTCATTCAGCAGTGTGACCACATGACAGGTGGTTCCAAATGTTACCAAGCTACTGTGTGCAATTATGGTGGTGTCATATCAATTCTTTAAAATTCTTTGGTAGACCCTTCTCATTATCCAACATTATGACGTCTCACTGCAGGGAAAGCACAGGTGGAACTAATAACATTAATTACGCTTTGGTTCCATTCAGGTGTGCCAGTATCCTGCCACTGAGCCAGCATGTACAGAACTCTGACACTGGCACACCTGAGTGGAATACAGCCATTATTAATGTTATTAGTTCATTGACAAGTCACACAAGCAGACTTTTTTTTGACACTGTGTTTAGACAGCTATAGACTTTTTATTTTGCTTCAAGGTGTGCCATGAAGCACGAGCTCAGTTTCTGGCTGCTGTACCTGAAAAATAGGAAATTAATACTTTCATGACCACATAATTATCATTAATAATAATCACCACATGTGCTTCTCGCACTTTAGGCCTTTGGTTGCTAACCTGAGGGTCTGGACCCCACAAGTTGTCGCAGGTTAAATCAGAGGGATGACTATCAGGATGGACAAACAATTTTTCAGTTGTTTCTTTAATCAGTGTTTTTGAGCTCTTAAGGTCTTTCGAAAATGGTCAGATGAAATGATGATCACTTTTTGTTTGACCTGGTCCTAAACAACATCATAAACAAATGTGACTAGTGACATCACAAACTGATATTGATTATAAGGGGTGAGAATAAGGTTGGAAACGGCTGCATTATCCCTCAAGAAAATTTGAAATTGTCTCGAAAAGTTCAAAATTAAAGATTTATGTATTTGCACACCGACTTAAAAATATTGATGCAGCCGCCTGTCTAGCTCCTCTAAAACCACTAAAAAGCTTGCCTTCAAGGTGAATGGCTGACATCTTAAACTGATCATGACAGGCTTTGCTTTTTGGCCACAGCGAAACTTTGAAAACCGGCAGTGAAAATAACATTTATCCTTTTCTTTTATTGAAACTTGGCACAATAGAGCTTAGATAATGTTTAAGAATGGAATATTATGGCAAATTAAGAATAAAAAGATATTTCACAACATAGATTTTACTCTTTTCAGATGGGGAGAATCCCATGTGCTGTCGATTAACAGGGTCAACCAAACACAAAGCAACTTATATGTGTCCACATCAAATGTCAGGTGCACAGAGTCCATATGCAAAGAGGGTTTTCCACACATTGTAGGTCCAAAACCCAGTTGGGATATCACTGTGTACCCATGAGCGAGCTACTTTACCAGAGTAAATATTTAGCCAGCTGTATAAATGGGTGTTGTGTAAAACCTGCAAATTGAACTGGCACTGCAGAGAAAGAGGAGATGCCAAGCAGAGAAGGCTCCGCTGAGCTTGTTAGTCGTGGAAACACACAGCTGATTGATTAAGCTGTTGAAGTAAAAGCATGATGGCGAAAACGTACATCAAGGGTGGAGACGTTTCGCTCCTGCGTGTTGAGGCCACACGTTTTTCATATGCTAACAAAGGAAAATCCACAGAAGCAACTGTGACTGTAACCTGTGTGTGTTCGGAGCTTAGCTGACTTGTTGGCTCCCTCTTATGGTGTGTAATGTAGGCTGCTCTTTCCACACACACACACACACACACACACACACACACACACACACACACACACACACACACACACACACACACACACACACACACACACACACAGACAAAGTCAACATGTTTGGGAAACAATACTCAGCTCCTCCTGGCCTCACCTTCATTACCCAATTACACTAATACACTCACCCTGCTTGTAATGAGTGTGTGGTCTGAATGATAGCCAGCCTTGTTGTGTCTTCTCTTACCTCACCCACACACACGCACACACACACACACACACACATGCAGCATGCACACACGCACGCATGTCTGTGTTCCTCCGTGCTCACCAGTAAGGAAGCAGAGAATGTGTGGGGTTGAAACATGACACTTTAATGATCTGGAGAGTACCCAAAAACTATTCGCCCCCACACCTTTTTTTTTTCTCCTTCTCTTGCGAAACTTTGGCTGCAGTCGGCCCTGCAGAATAGACTTGTTTGTGCTTCAGAACAGTAGGGAATTGCCTGCAAAACATCATCAAGCTGACAGCCAGAGGGTGTCTTCAGAGGGAGGTGGAGCCCAAAGTGGGTGGACACCCACATGAGACATTCCTTGGAGATGGGGAGCTGTAAACACACATGCTTTGTCCCAGGGGTTCCCAAAGCAAAACAGTGTAAAGCAAGAAGCCCAACATGAGGTGTTTTCAATGCAGATGATACAGTACAGAAATGCAAAGCTTCCCAAAAACATTCACACACAGAAATCTTCCCACTGATTTCACCTAAAGAGTGAAATGATGGTGACATTTCCTC
Source organism: Chaetodon trifascialis (assembly GCF_039877785.1). Lineage (NCBI taxonomy): Eukaryota > Metazoa > Chordata > Actinopteri > Chaetodontiformes > Chaetodontidae > Chaetodon > Chaetodon trifascialis. The sequence goes on along the minus strand of NC_092069.1, from coordinate 11,268,075 downwards.
TTTCTTCTATTCGCTGGGGAGCTCACGATGGCCCCCTGGGGCCCTCTGTGGGACACTTTAGCTGTTTACACTACAGGTGAAAATGTCCCAAATATGGATTTGTACCTGAATAACTGACACCTCTTTAAAGACAGTGGACAGCTCAAATTTAATTTCCCTGGCGTGGGATCAATAAAGTTTTATCTTATCTTAAACTAAATATGACTTCATGAACCTGATCTCTGACACTGAAACTTTGCAATCGGCCTGTTTGTCACTGAAGATATTTTGACGTGTCACAGCAGGAAAAGCACAGCTGTAAATAACCAAAAGAATTATGGCTGAATTCCATGTAGCTGCTTCAGCGTCAGGGTTGGGGCATTGTGGATGCTGGCTGACTGGCAAGAAGATGAGGTTAAAAGGTTTGGTTAAGAATTTGTTTTGGTCAAACCAGTCAGGAAAGAAGCTTCAAGCTGAACTCTAAAAGAGTTAAAGACTAAAGATAAAAGGCTCACTAACTGAGCTGTTCAGGCACCAAAGCTGGTTACGAGATGACGCTCATGACGACTTCAGTCAAAGGGGGACTTGTTCCGATTGGTATGGGCTCTAAACACTGATCTGAACACATGCAAACAGAAGTCACGGCCAAAGACAACCAAGCGTTACAGTAAATGTCAAGACAGATGTGTAATAACACTGAAGCTTTACACAGAAACACAAGTCAGAGTGCCAATAAGAAGTTTATTTCAATTCAGTCAATATTGTTAAAAAAAAAGCCATGACATAGCTTGGATATTTTCTTTGTACACACTCATGTAGTAATGAAAACAAGGCAAAGATGGTTTATCTGGAATTAGAATCCAAGCAGGTGAGAAATGGCCCATTTTCCTCAAAATTCTGATGAAATGTAGAAAATTTACATATTGAATTCTGAGCAATCAAAACAAATATTTACAATTCCTTTTTTTTTTTTTAATCAAATTTGTTTCATAACAAAATGTCTGAGAAACATGGCAAACAGGAGAAAACCAAACAGGTTTTGCTTCATCTGAACTAAAGCACTTTTGGAGCTACGGTATCAAACATACATTCACTACCTTGAAGATCGACCTACGAACTGAAGAGAGTGAAATTCGACCAGGTGTTGGTCTCACTGCGCCTCTCCTCGGATGGTTCTGTCATAAATATCTTTAGTGTCATCTCTCCTGGTGCTGACTGCACATCATCGGTGATGAAGAAGGAAACAGTGAGTGTTTTTTTTTTCTTTTTCTGTGACTTCACTAGTTTACATAGCCGGAGTCATCCTATCCACAGTGAGAACAGAATAATGTGCCCTTTTTGGTCCGCCGCTTGTAATCCATACCACCGCTACAGTCAGAGCGACCAAAGTGAAGACTTTCCTTCATGCTTCATAAGAGAAGCAAGAGTCTGCCAGCTTTTCTGTGCTGCTAAGTGTCTAAATGAACACTTTATATGGCAATGTGGTGATAAACAAAAGGCCAGTCTAAACATCTTTGAGCATCGGTTAGCTACATATGGTTGAATATTTCTTGGACCTCAGGTTGGATTCTTCCTGAGTTGTTACCTCTGCAGCCGGTACGGGAACTTCCCTACAATTCTACTGAGCTGAGCTACAAGAATTCTGCCTATTTGAGGCAATGAGGAAATCAGAGCATGGATACCAGGTAGCTATACCTGCACTTACAATTACTTTGATTTATTTTAAACAGCTGAACATTAAAATAAAGCATCTCTCACTTGACATGTCGCCAACTCAGGTTTGGATTAGCCTCAGCTTCTACTTTAAACCTGTCGAATACTTGAGCCTGAAGCTTCAACACTGCTTACAATACCTCTTGATAAGCCAAAAGACAGGGAAAGAAATGCGTCTCAGTGTTCATTTTATAGCAATCTGAGAAAGAGCCATTTCAATATTAAACAGACAACAGAAAACAACAAAAGCTTTGGACCTCTCTCCTGCAGGCAGAGAGGTCAGCTTGAAGGTCACTTATCAGGGAGCGTGTCTGACGAGGCTCCCAACACTGATAAGCACTGATACACGTGTCTGGCTGCTTCTCTGGCGCCTCGCCATCTCACAACAATCATCAGCAAATGCAAATCAAAAAGCAATTAAAGATGAAAGGTGGAACAATGGTGACCTCTGCTGAAGCAACTAAAGAGGTCTTCATAAAAAACTGGGAGGGGGTGATCGAGAAGGGTTCATGCATTGGCGTTCACTCTAGATGAGGAGAGAAGGAAAAGAAGTCCAGAGTTTTTTTTTTCTTTCTCATGAATGAGCACATCAGTCCCGGTGCTGGGGAGGAGGAGGTGTAAGGGGAGTGTGGAGGGAGGAGGTATGGAGGGAGGAGGTCAGGACAGAGGGTCTTATTTGACCAGCCTCTTGGCTACGTCTCCGTAGGCTATCTCGATCTCCTTGTCGCTGGGGCAGGTGTTGGTGAACTCTTCGCGCATGTAGGCGTTGTTCAGGTACTTCCAGATGGCGGTCATCTCTTTGGGGATGTCAAAGCCTCTGTACTTCTTGGCCACCACCTGCAGGATGGTATCACAAGTTAACACATTGCACGTCAGTCTGCATCATGCAGTTTAGACCACCATTTCTCTCTAGGCCAGAACTACTCTCATGTGACAAGGATCGTCTGTCGAGAGACAACACAATTAACGAATAACAGAACAGTTATTTTAGTCATTTGAAAGTAATTAACCAATAAATTGCTCTAAAATGAGTACAGTGTTATTTTCTTGGCCTCATGAGTGGAGGAGATTGTGAGGGACTTTGAGAATTACTGCAATTCAGATGAACAAGAAAAAGACCATTTTATACCATAATCTGCTAACATTTAATCTGCTAACATTTTTGATAGTTATGTAATTGTTTGAGATAATTATGGAAAGAAATGTTCGAGAATCACTAAGATTTGCTGCTTTTATCTTTATCTTCGTGTTTATTTGGGAGAAAGAAGATCATTTGAAGACATCAGCTTGGACTCTGGGAAACTAATGTCACTGTTTTCATTTCTACTATATATTCATATAAACCAAATGATTACTTGATGAATTAACTGAAACTACTCGTGGGAAAAGCAGGTAATTTTAGTGAGGAGAACATCCAAGTAAACATGATTCAGTGATGGTTAAAATTGCTCACTTTGACTATATGCAGCTTGGGCAGCAGGTTGCAGTCAGCCAGGGTCATTTCGTCCCCATCCAAGAAGTTGCGGTTGGAGACCTTGATGTCCTCGATGCTGTTGTGGTCGATCTCATCGGGCAGTGGCGAGCGAAGATACTCATCCAGCTTCTGCAGTGTCTTCAGAAGCCCGCGCTCCAAAGCTGCAAAGAGACACATGTTAGTTATGAAGTTTAGTCACATATCCAGTATGAGCAGATAATCTCTTTACAATATACAGCTATTGCCATATCCTGATCAACCACATGGGGGCAGCATTTCATCAAGAGACAAGGCCTGGTGTACATTGTAAAATAAAGGGAAAACTTATGATCAGCAGCACTCATACAGTCTAACCCAATCCACTTCAATGTCAGTGTAACACAACGGCCTGCTGCTGTAACAAATACAATCCTTGAGAACCTCTTTGCCCACCACACATTTCAATGGACTGGTGGTGCACAGGTATCACACTTTGTCCTCACACCACATCCGTCCATCCATAGATTACTCAGGAACAATTAACTCTATTGTTGGAAAATATGAAATGAATGCTTGATTCAGTAGTTCCACAGTGGACTTAGCCTGTGACTTTGGTGAGCACTTATCACTGAACCATGAGATTCAGCCTCAAACTCTGTTGACACAGCCTTGGCTTTCACATCCAGCTCAGTGTGGTTCAATATTTTCTCAGCCAACTAAAACATGACACAAAATCTGGGTGTTTTGTGAATACCATAAATCTCTTTCTAGGGAAACAATACCACAAATCCTTTCACCCAGGATGCAACAGGATCTATGGGCCAACACACTTTTCATATTATTCCAACAATCTTATCTGTGAAGTTTGTGACATGACCTCTCGTAAAGTAGAGGTCAGGCTGCATAAATCAAAAACAGGAAGGATGAGGTTGTGAGCGCTGGTTGAGTCTCTGGATTCCTCTCTGCTCTGTGGCTTTCCACAGAGCTCTGCCAGGTGAGACGGGGGAGCGTGAGGACAGGAGGAGGTGGCAGAACAAAAGCTCTGTGTTCCTGACTGAGGTTGCAATCCACCAATCAGGGCAGGGCTACCAATGTCGCCTAGCAACCGCAGAACTCTACCTACACATCTGAAAGCTCCCTGGATCTCTGCCCTTAAGCAGTGTGTCCACCCTGTTTTGTGTGTGTGTGTGTGTGTGTGTGTGTGTGTGTGTGTGTGTGTGTGTGTGTGTGTGTGTGTGTGTGTCTCAAAGACAGACACAGGTAACTTACCCTCATTTCCATCTGGCTTTGAGTTCTTAATGTATGCTGAAAATTTGGCGAAGATGTCCATACCAGCCGTGTTTGACTCTGGGTGTCTTGCACCAAGCTTGATGTACCTGCACACAAGCACACATACAAGTCAACACACATGGGTATGAAGAGGTTAAAGTATAATTCTGGTGATACTCTATCAATACTGCTAAAAACAACAGCTGTTTTAGGGTCAGTATCTAATTATTTTGCTTTTTTTTTTTTTTTAAACATGAAAATGATTATTGTTCCCAGGAGGAACAATAGTCTCGGAGCTGAGGCACAGACAGGAAGTTGGAAAGTATTGAGAGGCGAACTGACAAATTGTTGGGCTGGGTCATTTCATGGGATTTGTTGACAATAAGAACAATATAGAACATTGCAAGCCAATAATTTGTCTCAATTCAAATCCATATAAGGCCTCTACCTTTCCCTACATGCTAACAGCATTTACAAATGAACAGTGCGCTTGCGACATAGTAGTGCAGTGTGCTCAGAGTTGAGGTGTGTTAAAATGTTGCCACAGGAGTGAGAAAGTACTCACTTGGGTGGGCAGAGGACATCCTCAAGGAACTCCTCGATCTTGTTGACGTCAGTCTTGACCTCGCCATTGAAGGTGATGAAGGGCGGGTGTGTTCCCGGGGCCAGATTCTGGAGGTCTGCGGGCTTCCTGGAAGAGAAGCAGATCAGCTTCAGTGGACTGAAGAAAACAGAACTCTTTACAATGCATGGGACACAAGAGTCTTATGCCACATTTCCACTAGCGCGGCTCGACTCGACTCTACCCGGTTGTTTTATGTTTCTATTAGGGATAGTACCTGGTACCCGATACTATTTTTAGTACCTGCTCTGGCGAGGTTCCAAGCGAGTAGAAGCGATACTATATGTGTGACGTCAAGAGCCTGTCGGCCACTGATTGGCCAGAGAGTGTCGTCACTGGTCTGCAACGTCCAACACCGGAAAAACAATCCCGCAGCTCGTAGCATCTCATCTTCGGCGTCACACTGCTGAATGAATTCCCAAACTCGCCTGTACTTTTCCAGAGTGTTCTGCCTTGCAGCCCGAAGCCTTTTCTGGGTTTCTTCTCTTGCTTTGTGTGTGACAAAAAGCCACAAACCAAGCAGCAAATACAACATCGCCTCGATGTCCTCCATTGTTTGTCGGCTCTGTTTGTGTCGCGTACAAATTGACGTCATGGCAGTTTCGCGCAGCCGTGGTGTGACGACCCCGCCTACGTTGAGGAGGTACTATGAAGTACTCAATTGTAATGGAAACTCAACCAAACCAAGTAGAGTAGAGTAGAACCGAGTCGAGTAGAGCTGGAACTGTGTAATGGAAATGCGCCAATACTGTGACTGCATAGTTGTGACCTTGCGGAAGTCCTGATGGCTCGTTTAAAGGCACAGTGTCTCAATACAGGCTCTGTGCATTTCTCAGTGGGCTGAGCATATTGTACATTTCGTACCTAGACCTGCTTTATAATCCAAAAAGTTCTTGAAATTTCACTCTGTACAACACAGGACCTTAAGGTATTGGATATTATGATTTATTATGATTTTTTTTTTTTTTGCTTTCTTAACACAACATTAATGGTAACTCCCAGTATGTGTTAGCATCAAACTAATGGACTGAGCACTAGTTATTACATATAGTAATTCAGGGATCAAAATATCGACTCAAAAAATTGTTAGAAAAAAAATCTCTATACTTAAGTGAATCATTTTTCCCATCCCTAATATGTGCATGTATGTATACACACACACACACACACACACACACACAGTACAGAGTTAAAGACAGAGTACTGTGTGTGTGTGTGTGTGTGTGTTTGTGTGTGTGTGTGTGTGTGTCTCCACGAGCGTGTCTGTGTATGTCTTTCTCTCTGTGGCCTTCAAACCAGCACATTTTGTTCCAGATGTCTCTGGCAGGCAGATGACACTGACACACGTAAACAAAAATGAGCTTGTTGTGTGAGCAGCGTGAACACAACAGCCTTGTGAAATGTACAGACCCCAGACGATACCCTTCAGTGCTAAGATGATAAAACACACATAAGCATCTCGACGTCTGTTGAAGCCTCTGGCGTAAGCCCAGCCAGCAGATAGTGTGAATCCTCTTTGATCTATTGTGACTAACAACAGCATCTGTCCACAGAGACTCTTAAGTGTTCCACGTGTTTGGTGGGCCAGTGTTCACAATGGTGGCTCATGTTTTGGGACAGGCCATCTGAGGGCACAAAAAAACGGGAAATGACTTCAACTCTTTGGCATGCGAAGGGGAAGCAGCACCCTCACCCATTGATATTGCTGAGGAGTGGGTAACAAACTATCAAGAATCACAGGCTTTCACAACAGAAACAATATTAACACAACAGCCTTGACCCAAGAAACAAACTCAGGGGCTTACGGCATTGACATGTGACAGTCATGCACTGTCCTGCTATTTAAATGCTCCAGTAAAAACAGCCATAAACATGGCAAGGACACACCTTCCTTTATAATACATACTCGCTTTATGTTTGCTCAAGATTACAGACACTATATAGCATGGACAAAACAAAGCCCAAATGACTTGCTCCTCTAAAAAAGAATAAAAACCAAAGCAGCTTGCAGTGGCTCCAGCTGCACAAAGGGTTGTTTGAGGAGAGCGAGGGGTAAACAGACACTGCTAAGTAGGCGGACATCCTCCATTGCCTTTTACAGGATATCAGCAGCTCTGTTTTGTGTTACATGTCCTCAGCCAGGCAAAGACATATGCAAATATGCCCACACCTATGCACTTGTGCTGCAGCATGCGGGAAAACCAACCAACTAGTCAAATGGACGCTGCTTCCTTTTAGTTGCATTACAAAGGCACAGTGGTCTCCACGTCCCAGAGGAGGAGACGCCTGTCAGGACTAGAATCTTTGAGTCAAACGCACGTGACGAAGAAATACCATATAACCCAGACGTCCATCTGACCATGCCTCAAAATAATCTGGCACTTGCCTGTCGTGCCTCAGCAAGTGGAAAAACATTTAGGGAGCATTTAGATGAATCATACACAGTGGGTTTGGTTTAGAGCTCCTGGTACTGGAATCCACATGTGAAAGCATGTTTGCTTGCAGCTGGGAGGGAAAACAAAATCGCAGTCAAAATTGCAGGGGATAACCGTTTTTCTGATCCCAGTGGTGAAAAATAACATGTTGCCCACCAAAATCCAGGCAGGAAGTAAGCGGAGTGAAGAACCTAAAATAGCCTCTCTGGAGTCAGTATGTTTATTTTTCTCTGATTTTCTCCAGTCTGGGAAAGGGTCATGGGAAACCCAAATAAGCTGTGGCGAAGCAGTGAGCGTGTTCGAGGTGGGGTTGGATCAAAGCGCTACGCAGCCACTGAGGCCTTTGTGGAAACGCCCAGAAAAGCTGTAGGCGGCTATCAAAGGAAGAAAAAGACTGGGACTCACCTCTTGAGGTCCACCGTGGTGACGTTAAACACAACCCCTTTGAGCCACAGGATCATGAAGAGCCTCTGGGAGAAGGGGCAGTTCCCGATGCTCTCTCCATCACTTCCCGCCTTAAATACACAAGACAGATAGCACGTTAGAGTGGGAGCAGATTAACTATCAGCAATTTGTTGCAGGTTTAAACGATTGCAAGCAAAATACTTAAGACAGCAGGCAATGATCTTAAACCACTGTAATAGGTTTCTAACACTGACAGCACTTGGCTTAGAGCGAAGAGCAAAACAGGAAAAAAAAAAAAGGTCCCAGTCAGTGTGATAGAGATCACATCTCTGTTGCACAACCTTTATGGCCCAGGGCATTTTACTGCACTCACCCAGACAGGGCTCATTTAAGACAATGACTCTTTCATACGCATTACGGTCTGCCCTCGAAAACGACTGAAGTAGGAGCGGAGAGGCGACCCCCTTGTCTTAAATGCTTCAGCACACTTCCCCTCCATTAATCTGCAGAACTATCTGACAGAAAGAGGAAACTTCTGGAGTGATTAAGACTAGGAAGGCCTCTTGTTTCCCCTTTTGCTAGACTGCACAAACACAAGACTGAGCAGTGACACAGGGAACGGGATCAATGGAGGTGGCGCGTGCCCTCCAAATTAATGACTAGTGCTCATTGCACCAGACCAAAAACAGGGCTGAGTATTGAGGAGAGATTTCAGATATTTAAACACAACATGTTTGGGTTTTTTCCAAATACCGATGGAGCTAATCACCCCATAGAGCATGAGAAAGAGTAACAATATTTCTGTCTGTCAGTAAACAGAAAGGCTATGCAAGAGCGCTGCAAGCTGTCGGAGATATCTCCTGGCTTCCCAACAGCCACCCTTCTTTGTCATGTGCTCTCCTTTCCTTCTGACTCTCTAAATGGGGCTTCACTTCAACTCACAGCCATGTATGGAGGGAGGAGCGTGTGGCAGAGGACAAGTATGGTTTGGACTCTACATCAGAAAGCAGAATAAGCTTTTCATTTGATTAACTGAGCTTCATTCGGTGTCTTAATGAAATTTGCAATGATGGCTGGTGCACACTAATGTCTGCTGCAAGAGAACCTAATTAATTTCCAGTTAAGTCATGTAATAGGAAAATTCAGAGCTATCACTGTGAAACTGAAATCAGATATTGTGCTCATTTGCTCCTTCTTGTTCATGGTGCATTGAGGAAAAAAAAAGTAAAGTAATTTTACTTCTTAAATACACCACCAGACAGTTCCAACCTACACAGCTCCGTGGATACCAAGCCTGTTGAGGTATGTCAGTCTCCAGGCAAGGCGGGCCAAAAAATAATTCACCGTATTCATCTATTCACAAGGACGAGCAGGGAGGTCGCTCAAGTATCGGCGCTCTGGAATGCACCTCTTCATTCAGCACATTACTGCAGCGGAGCCTCTGTGAAACGGCTGAATATCGGGTCTTTCTTTTCTGCCTCTTGTGTCGTCGGCTGCCCGCTCACTGCGGTTCTTGCCTCTGTTCTGCAGGTGTCGTGCAGGATGTGGTATGCAAAGTGTGGTTGTGAGTGGCGTACACAAATCAACTGTATATTCACACAAATTTGATTTGCAAAGAATTCTGATTGAAAAAACAAGATTCAAATCAGTGCTTAACTCGACAACTGTCTGACAAAAATATTTGTTTAGGATGAGAGAAGGCGGTTCTGCACCGTCTTCAATAGTGGACTTTGTTCTGGAGAGTCCAGTTAGGCGAGCAGCTCCTTGCTGGTGCGGACAGGCCGGCTGCTGTTGTCCTCTGTGTGACGCCCAGTGGGATGGCTCTGTTTGATCTGCCTGCTGGCTCCCATTGTACTGCGGCTGTCCTCTACCCCCCTCCCCCTCCACCCCTGAATTCAATATGTGAAAAGCTTGGATTAGATCACTGTCTTTGTTCAGCAAATGAAAGTCCTCTTTTCACCTTACATGATTCAATTCTAAAATAAAGCTTCGGCCATGAAATGTTGGGGGTATCATGGTTCATGGCCATTACTAGGCTAGACTAGCATTATCTGATTCTTAAGGGGATCAGAAAAGACATCAATGGGATGATTACTCCATTTTCCTCACAGCGCTGCACCTACAGAGAGCCATTCAGTTCTGGATCAAGGGTGGCGATGCAGCACAGCAACCGTTCCCATGGCAATGGCCAGACACATATGACATGGAAAGCAGAGCACAGTGTGGAGGGGATGTCCAATTCGCAGGTGGACGGTCTCAGAATTGAGCTCTATCTCTCTCTGTTAGGACAAACAAATGCAAAACACGCAGCATAGTGTCTTTTGTAAAATCATTGAGATGTTTGCTGTAGCTCCATTCAATACACTGCATTTAAACTGAGCTCATCTTCAAGTTCTGTGTCTCAAGTGGTGCTGTGAGGAAGAGGGCCACAACAGCTGAGAAAGACATTTCACACTTTTCTCAGAGCCATGGCAGTGCTCCTACCCTCTGGAGTCTGCAGCAGAGTGCACTCTCTGCCCAACACACAGACAGCAGGCATCTGCTGCAGAGAGAGACCGACAGCTAGACAGGGAGATAATACAGGAAATAGGAAGGGAATGAGAGATCACAGGTAGTGCTAAGGGACATGAAGGAGACCAGGTGGTAAAAGATGCTTTTAGTGGGAGGAAGGCGAGGTAGCAAGCTTCAGAGGTTGTGTGCTGTTTGGCACGTTGCTCATTTCTTCCTCCTCCTCCTCCTCTTATCCCTCTTCCCTTATCCTGGGCCCCTCTGTAGAGGGGTGGGGGTGGGGGGGACATTTAGGGAGGAGGGAGAAACTATTCCAGAAATGTCCTGTTACTCCCGCCGAAGAGGGAGCTTTGTTTAGTTTAAGTGATGATGCTGGTGGAGCTGCATTTCTGCTGCCTGTGACATATAATCTGCTGCGCTGTTCAGAACGGCTGCCCTCCATTTCACTGTATGAAGTCAAGGTGAGGTGGTCATCTGCAGTGATTGTGCTGAATGACATTTGAAAGCAGCACCTTAGTGAGTGACCTCAGTCGATCAATGAGAATGACAAATGAAAACAAATAAGAGGTTTAGGACAGCCCTCCAGACGCCGTCCTCCTCTGCCCAACTACCACTTTCCAGAGGGCCACTATTACAGTGTGACATTCAGAAAAGGCCTTCTGGAGAACCTTCTATACAACAACAACACAAAGAGCTTTTTGTTTGTGGAGTTTTAGGCACGTCACCAGCTCGCAAGGGGTGGAAAAAACAGTGCAATAAAAACACACAAGCGAGGAAAGAAATGATTTCTAACAGGTCCTTATAAGGCAAGGCACATCGGTTGAAAAACACATTTTCCAAGAAGCAAACCAGCGTTTAGCTTCCAAATACGAGGAGCGTTCACAAGAACACTTAGAGCTGCTCAGTGTGGAGCCTCCCATTTTGCCTCCTGTGTCAAAAGTGACTCACATCGCTCTTGCAGACGGTTACACCATCTTTCAGGGAGATTCAAAAAGAGATTTCCCCTGATGGGAAGCAGCTACACCAACGTCTGGACGACAGAAGCAGCAACAGCTGACTACAGCCAACAGACTCTCAAGCTTTATTTAGGCTCAATGGGTGGATCGTGAGTCAACAGACGCCTGTTTATTTAATGCCAAACACACACAGCTGCCCGGTGGAGGGTGTGAGTCACGCTCAAGTTGGATGTTATCTAGGAGTCAGTCAGCAAGGGAGACATTTAAAAGACTTTTTCTTCTAAAACAGTGAGGTCATACCTCTATCACTTCCTCTATGTCAACACTCATGTAGCCGCTGATGTAATGACCGCCTTTCTGCATCTCAGCAGTGATGACGGTGATGCCAGTCCTCATCTAACTAGCTTCAACATCATATCGCGATGCACACACTTGAAGGTATGTGCGATTTTAAAAGGCCCCAAAAGGTGCCTTCTTCACAAGTCCAGTCCTGTAAAATTTTACGAGAAGGGACATAAAACACAAGAGCTGTTCAGCTCAACCTCTTTTATTAGACTTAGACTTGACTTCACTGATCCCAATTTGGGAATTTCTTTGTGGCAGCAGCAGGTTAAACAATGCACATAAACATAGAATAAAACTAAGAGAAAAGACTGTTCTTAAAAAATATTATTTAGTTCAGCTCAACCTCTTTTATTCTTCCACTTTCTCAGTTATCTACTGATATTTCTACTAATCTAAAAGCAGTTTATGTTTTAGAGCTCTCTCATCATTATTTAATAATACACACATGTATTTTTCTAGATGCGTGATGTGAGATCACAGTTACAGTAGTCAGCAGTCAAGGACAATGGATCCTGTTCAGACTGGGCACGGTCCTCCAGTCTCTGCTCACAGCCTAATTTTAGTAACCCGGCGGCCCGAGCCTTCCCCTCCCAGCTTCATTTTCTAAATTGGGTGGGCTGCTCAGCAAGTTCAAGCAACACTTTGACCGAATAAGGAACTGACGATGTAAGAAGCAGCGCAGCTTTCCTCCTCCTGCTCTGACACACAGCAGGAATGTCCATTTGAGAGTGGGCAGCCATGGTAACGTCATAGCAATGCCTCTCCCTGTTTGCTGGACAAGCATGCAGGCTGGGCTGGGACGAGGACCGAGACAACAGTGAGAAACTGAACCCAAAGCTGGTTCCTTTAGGCAGGGTTACTGAGCCCATGGTGGTCTGAGTCGACTTTGGTAAAGTGAACCAGGTTGAGGGAATCAGTTGGGTTCATGACCCATACACTCTTGTTCATGTATCCTATTGTAAAGGTGAGTCAGAGGTCAAGGCCAGCAACAGAACAGCAGCCCAACAGCTGGAATAATCTGATGCCTTGCTGAAGGGCATGTCAGCAGGGTAGATACTTACTGCTAAGACAGAAGAACCCAGGTCATCAGCAGGAATTACAGACTGTCTAAGCGAAACAATGCCACTCACAGTATTTTTAGATTCAGGCATGGTTATGTTTTCAGGCTTCAGGAAAAAGCCACCACACTAAAGATGTCTCAACAGAGCAGAGTGTAACTACAACAGGGGGTGGCATTGGGGTCGAGGGGGGAGGAGAAGAAAATATTAGGAGAAAGTTGAGTTCATTCATTCTTTTAAGCTACAATGGAAACATGAAAGCAGAAAGAAATGGTACCAGCTTGACTGGATCTCCAGTCAGCCTTCATTTTCCTGGGAGATCGTACCCAGAGGCAGACCGAATTGCATGTTAATGCAAAGCTTACAGAGAACCAATCTAGTGCCCAGTGGTGTCATTATTCTATGTCCACATTGTGCAATCAACATTAATTTAACTAAATTTAAGCAAGCAAAACTGGAGGAGTCACCAGATAAATCTCAGGCATTCAAGAGATGCTTACTGAACTCAAAAATCTAACCTCCTTTTTGGTTTATCTTTTTGGGGATCCAAAATCAAGTGAAATAAGATGATCTGAGAATATTTGTAATAAATAAATGAATTAATAAATAATGGAATTAATCGTTAATTGCAGCCCTACCTGGATACAATTTTTAATTTCTTGGTACTGGTGCCAATATGATAACCTCTCGGCACTGATACCAAAACAAAACTTTATTTTGATATTTTACTTTGAGGAATACGGCCATGTTTTATACAAAACCCTTATTTTATTTCATTTCACAAAAGAAGACAAGCTTCTCAAATATTAACTGTCTAAATACAAGCAGCTTTTCAACAAGAGTATAAAACTGGCAAAATTATGATTTAAATCAGAAACCATATCACCAAACAATAGGAAAAGAAGAGTGCAAATTCAACCAGCCATCTGGTGCCACTTTTAATATTTCAACAGTTTAATACTCTGTGCTGTGAGCAGATTCACCAAAAAAAGGGAGGTAATGAGAGCTCAGACTGGGATATATGAGAGCTATGAGTGTGCAGAGGAGTCAGATGTAGCCGGAACATGGAAACACCATCACATCCTTGGTGTGGCTCTGACTCAGGCTGACATCACTCAGTGGAAAGCTAAAGACTTCCAGTCAGACACAGGCCTACTGTGCTGGACCACATGAGCACTGTCTATGAACCACCGGTTTCTGTGGAAAGTTGGACACTGAAGTCTGAAAGAGGCTTACTGCATGACCATGCCACAGCAATGACATAAGCTAAGTCAACACAGTTATAAGCACTGCATTTGGCCTCAGTGGAGAGGAGATAAGATGCACAGCCAGCTCAGGTTTCCAGAGGCATGGGATGGGTGTTTGGTGATGAGTAACACAGATCCAAAATGACAGAAACATAAACAGATGACCATGGTGGAGATGAGCATGAATCAACAATCACCCTCGCTCTGACTGTTGTTTCAAGTGTCTAACACAAACAGCGTGCCGCATACTCAAGTCAGCACCAGCTCCAGCTCCAACTCTCCACCCACTTACACACAAACCCCAGGATGACTAGGGCAGAGTCATGCGTTCAAACTTTATTCATCCTTCTGTTATTCCTCATATTTGCATTGGAAATAACATGGAAAACTGGCCTCCACTTGTCTATCAACAACTAGAACTTCCTCAAAATCAAACTTCTCTGTACAGTGCTGAAATCATTCATTTTCAACAGAAATTAACCCTTTAACAATTACTTGGGAGTGTCTAGACAGCTATGAACCATCCTTTGGCACCGACACAATGCCAGCATGCTACTGCCACACATGCCAGGTATGTATGGCAGCGGATGCCTGCACCGTGGCCACACAAACACTGGCCTCATTGGCAATTCTAAGCAGACAGTGCGTCTCTCTCTGGCCAGCGGCCGCTTGCAGTGACAATGCATCCTACAATTGAGTTGCCTCTCAGTACCAGTCTGGCACATGTCATAGTAAAACATGCAAAACAGTTGAGGAACAGCAAACACACATGCCTTTCAGTTTGCATGCAGTGTAGACTGTATATTTCTGTATCACATTACCACATGTCATCATATTTAGTGGTATTTAAAACCAGTTCTGAAATATTTTACTTGAAATTTCTGCTGTAGTTGAAAGAGTCACAATGTTAACACAGTAACCCAGTTAAATAATTTAAAAAATCATCACTCAAGATTAATTTCAGGCCTAATCATGTAATAAATAACCAAATTTAGCACTTGCTGGGCAGCTATGATTGGGATGCTAACATTAACGAGTGGAGTGCTCCATTAGTCTTCTTCTGGCAGGGCTTTAAAGGACAAAGACAGCTTAGATGGACATTTGGGACACTGAGGGTCCATTGTGCACCTCAATTGGAGTGATGAGAAGAAAGTTGCCCTGTCATCCTATCCCCCATGTTTGGGTACTACACTTTGGGTTACATACACTTCAGTAGGCTCTGCAATGAAGAACACAGCACGTGAAATGCAAGCAGACTGGATCATGTTGAGATGATTGAGTTACACGTGTAGCGGGCAGGGCAGATTCTCCTCATTTAAGGGGTCACACGCCTCTACTGACAGTAAAGATGATGTAACAGAGACGCAGAGGTAGAGTCAGAGGTTCCTCCGTATCCTGATCTGGTAGGTAATAATCCCTGTACAGCCCTATAAGTTCACAAATAAAAGAGACCAATCCATGAACTAACAAGACTCTCTGTTGGGATCAAATCCTTAAAGTCTCTGATCTATGTTATTCTAGGGCGGCCTCACTTCCTGTTCTTGAGCTCATAGGAGAAATGCCTCATTAGCCACTGGCTTCCTGGACGGGCAGCTCAAATGAGACAAGCTCTTCCTCCTAACAGGCTGAACTAAGCCTTTCCTCAGGATATATTGGCACAACATGATTTTAAACAGTACATTTTTAATTAAGACACAACCAGGAACAATACAGCCTACTGTACGTCTACTGGCAAGAACATGAAATAGTCTTCTGAAAACGTAGTCCTAAAAAAATGAAAAGATTGATTTGAATGCCTTTCCTTACATTGGTGTAACGACACACTGCCAGATGGATTTGGCTGGTGTCCAGAGTCAGTCAACCAGACATTAACAATAACAAAGCAGTGACCGGGCCAGGTGCTGCTAAGGCAAATTTACAGTGCAGAAACAACAGCTCACAGGAACAGCGCAGCACTCTACAACGGTAACAAGCCATTAATTCTTGTCCCTTAACTCATGATGCTGACTGCAGCATTGCTATATGCTTGGGAAACATTAACAGCTCTATTGATTTTCCTGTAAAAAAGCAGAACTCAGTTGACTAGAATATCACCCAAGGGGGACAGAAATGTTTTACTATTTCAAGTTGAAAAGCAAAATGTAAACAATGAGCAAATAAGCAAGTTACACCTGAAGAAGAAGAATCAGAGGGACAGTCCCCTTTATTGTCACACACATTACATGCTGCACATGCCATGCAATTGGTGAAATTTGTCCTCCGCATTTGACCCACCCTGGTCGTCCTTCCTCCGCGGCAGACCAGGAGTGGTGGGCTGCCATCCGACCGGCACCCGGGGACCCAGTTTTCGTTCGTCACCACTAGTCAGGTGGTGATCTTCTTGCATGTTTTTAGTGGGTTTTTTATGGGGGATATCCCAGGTGAACACGGGGAGAACATGCAAACTCCACACAGAAAGGCCCCTTTTTCCTCGAGCAGCAGGCACCGAAGGCATGGTGGAGGACACACCCCCAGCCCCCACAGCGGGAATCGAACCCGGGACCTTCTAGCTGTGAGGTGACAGTGTTGCCACCATGCCACACAAATCTAAAGTCTTGGTATTATTACCAGCAACTGTGCAGTGGTTAAAAAAAGTCACAAATGACCTTGCATGTTTTTCATGCAACAGCATTGACAGAAACTGCTTAAAAAACGTCAGTTTTTCCATAAAACAACACATCACAAGGCACAAGTCTGATTGTCACATGCTGCAACTGATAGCACATTATGACATGAGCAGCTCTTCCCAAGGCCTTTTGAAGTCGTCGCGTCGACAAAGAGTTTATGGTGTGATAACTCATTTCCTCCACGGAGGACAGACTTATATCTGAGTGGGAATGTGATGTGTGCATTAATTCCATCCAGAGTGGTCCCACAACATAGGCCCTGATTATCCCTACAGAAGTGCTGCTTTGTTGGGACCTGGCTCACTTCACAGTCCATCGCCACGGTTCCCATGGGATTGTGCTGAAGGACATACACAAACACAGACAGGCTCTTATGCCGTCCAGACTTAAAAGCACTTCTCCACCATGTTTACTGGCTCCGCTGTCACTGCTGGCAAGAGTGTGGAGGTCTGGAGGCAGCAGAAGGCTTTGCAACCAGCAGTGTGACCCTGGCACACTTGCAAGCAAGAGACGCATCCACAAGTGGAGATAAAGCCTGCCTGTTTCTCTTGACTCATCTGTATTCTGCTTACAGTCATACAGTCAGGTCATCCGCTAGTGGAGAATGACTCACTGACGTGCTTCAATTGATTCAGAGCTGTGAAAAACTAAATGAAAACACAACAAAACATCATGATTTAATGATGAAAAGGATATACATTAACAACAGTGAATCTCCTTCACCATCCTGGAGAGTAACACAAGACAAGGACCTAAGAGATGCTAGAACGGCTTTCAAGAAAATCACTGTTTGATTCAGTCAGGCAGTGCCATAATCAATACAGAGGAATGGATGGACCTCAGTCAGATACTAGAACAATATATCTACATGCTCATATGTACTTATTCTATTGGCTTCGTGTCAGAGTAGTACATTTCCCTACTAGCAGACTAAAAATATATGTCAGATTTAGGGTTTCATATTGCCATTTTAGACATGTGACATGTGGAAGTGCCAAGTCAAGCAGACATGGGTGGATACTAGGAAGTCACCCTCTACAGCACACAAGCACTGACTACTACTCATGCATGCAAAATAATATCTAATCTGCTGTACTGTGATGAGATCAAGGGTCGATCCTCCCTCTTACAAAGTCATTCTATCTTGCTCATGTGTAACTGAGAGCAATATAATGACAAACTCGACGCCAAAGGCCCATCAAAGACAAGCACAGTGTAAAATGAGACCATAGCAATGTGACAACTGTTGCTATAAACATTGCTGAGAGAAAAAGTTGCAAGATCATCAAAAAATCTCTAAACTGGGACAGTCAGCTGTTCAATGGGTAAACAGCAGGGCTGCAACTAATGATTATTTTCCTAGTTGACTTTTTATGTTAACAAAATGACTCAAAATAAATAATCAAAATAGCTGGCGATTAATTTAATAGTTCACACCTAATCAATTAATCACTGCAGCTCCTGTAAACCGTACGGTCACTGCTTAGGTTATACACAGGGATAAGATAAGTTAAGATAGGACTTTTTTGATCCCACACCGGGGAAGTTTAGTCATTACAGCAAGCAGGTTACAAAAAGCAGGCAGTGGCATAAAAATAAAGATAAAAAAAAAAAAGATAAAGATAAAAATTTAAAAGTTTACAACATACAGAATAGAAAAAACAACTATGTCCATGTACATTTGTACAGATTATTAAAAATAGTAAATGCCAAAGAATCCTGCTGCCATAAAGACGCAACTCATGCTGAAGAAGCATAATTAGTCAGCTTTGATATGTGGCAGTGCCTTCACACATCTGACACCGCTGTGTGTGGAGAGCACACACACTGTTCGTTATCAGCTGTTCCCAGAGGCCCGGCTCGACGCAGCGTGCCTATGGCAACCTGCATGCCTGCCATTGTCTCCCATGGCTGTGTTTAACGCAGCACAGTAACAACAACTCCATCAATAATAGATGTGGACATGTCGGATGCTGAGCCACAACCAGGAGCTATGCGAGGGCCGATAGGGAGGACAGGCTATCTCGCACACAAGAGAAAAGACACAATGGAGGAAACTTCTTCACACAGTCCAAGCAGGGAGGGGCGGAGAGGGATGAGTTGGCCACATGTGTAAACCTTCCAGGCCTGGAGATGATGTAACCTCTCCTGCAGGCTGTGAGAGATAGTCAAGGGAAAGAGTGCTGGCCAGTTCGTTTTCCAGCCGTTTTGCCTCTGCAGTGAGGGGCCTGCTGCTCAGCCTCGTCTGCCTCACTGCAAAAGGTTTCTCTTTAAGGAGAGTTACAAAAGCAAATTCCTTGTATGTGTAACAGCGTACTTGGCAATAAAGGCTTTTCTGATTCTGATTCTGAGTCAACTTGGACAATGTCAGGGGGACAGAGAGGTTTCTGTATTCCTAGTGAACCTGGAAAACTGGAATTCACAATTACTGCAACTAAAGAGCACTTTTACAGGCCTGAGCCAGCTGTGTCCCAGCCAGAGGGTGGGCAGCTACACAAGGGCACAACTGCATCATTTCATTCAATTTAAATAATATTATGCTTGCAGTGTTTCCACATTTCTTTACTTTGTGTCAAGGTTGCAAGCATCCAATATCACCATGACTATAAAGTGTTTGCTGCACCATGATCCACACTCTCTGCCAGCCTATTCAGGACCCCATGACTCCCTCCCACCAGGCCCCCTGTCCCAGCCCCACACTCCCCCTTTTTCTTTCCTCTGCCATTTTCCCGCCCTGCAGAGCAGCGGGCTGAAGAAAGGAAAACAGCCATTCACAACCCTCCACCATCACCACCATCACTGCTCTGCTGAGCCAGAGACAGTTGGTGCAGGACTACAGTTTTAGGGAAGGCAGTTGTGCTGCAAATCTAACATCATAAAACATATTATCTGAAGACCATCCATCAGGCACCTTGGTCCCTCACCATATCTCAATGTGAGGCTCTCCACAACTAACACTATCACTTCTAGGATATTAAATAACAACCAATATCACACTAATGACAGATGCCTGCAACATACAGCTGCAATACCCCACTATTCTCCGACATACTCTTGTTAAACAAATAAAGTAAACTTTCACACTCTTTCAGGGATCTTTGATTGCTGACTGACTGATGACAAGGTGACCCACACACCAAACTCCACATCCAAGTGCCTGGTTTTAGTCTATTTCCATTCAAGGCTGAATAGAAACAATGTATTGCAACACAATCCATCACTTTTGGGACGTTTTATAATTAATCAATCAACTTACAGGCATGAAAATACAACTGCAGCGAAGGAGCAAATGTTTCACTGTTGAATCAACTATTATGGTCCACAACTACTGATCTTTTGTTCACGAATTAGCGCCCTGTTTTCCAGCATGGCAGGCTCTCCTTTCCACACGATGGGAGGAAGCTGCATCCGCCCTGCCTGTGACACTGCAGGCTGCACATGGCCACAGTATCACAGGGCGGTTATGGACCCAAAATCTGAAAATGAAATCGAATGCGACAAGAAATCCCCTTTTGGTGTTTTTTAATCAAATGTAGAAACCGCCACGCGACGGGTAAGTTAGCTTAAGTGGTATTAGCTAAGCGAAAAAGTCTCATTGTAGAGAGAATGGCTAACGTTACGTTCCCTTCAAAAGGCAGAAATAAAGCCTTTCCCATCACCACGGAGCAGTGAGTGAGACTGAAAATGAAAAACTTCTCCCAGGCGACTTGTGCTGCGGTCTTACCTTCACAAACAGCTCGATAACGGGCTCGTTCTCCGCCTTTACTCCGTTCTGCGGTACCGACAGCGACATTATGGGTGCTACTATTTGAAGTTTTGCTACCAAAAATGAGGGTTTTTTCTCCTGCTACCACGCCCGACTTAGCTCGGTCCTCTTCTCCACCTCTCTTTTTTTTCCGCACTGAAGCCCAGCAGGCGCTTTTTCTCCCCAAGGAGGACCCGGCGCTCGAAGCACAAAAGTGTGTTTCGCGAAGCGGCCGAGGAGGCAGCGGTGTCCGCAGATAGTCGTTTCAGCGTTGCTACAGAAGTCAGTCCGGGCGAAGCCACTAAAACATCGTCGGACCGTGATGCTCTTAACGCTGGGTAAGCAGTGAGGATGAGGACGGGTGGAAGAAGCGACGGGAATATTTAAAGCCGTGATGTCATTGGAGCGCAAACATACAAAAATGTGGGAGGGTTTCAGGAGGGGAGTCTTCTTGTAGGGAGGAGGATGACGATGACCCGAGGAATAATGGTTTGAAGTGCTCCGTGATAGACCGTTACATTCTGCCCTTTGACGGGAAATAAAACCATTTTAAATCCCCAATCAGCGCTACTGTACGTTTTTCAAAAACGCTGTTTTTCATTCGTTATGTCTCTATCCATGATTTACTTCAGTCTACTCAGGTCTCTTTACTTTGTATTTGAGTTTCTTTATTTCTGTCCTGCTTATTTGTATACACAGTGAATTGTGCTTTGATTTTCCATAATGTTACTTGATGTTCAGTCATTAAAAAAATGCCACTTTTTAACCAATCATCCAGTGATGAACTCTGGTGTGAAACAATACTGAAGAAAATTTTGGTTGGGAATTTGAATTGTCATCAGATAATGCTGGTGTGGCCGACTGATGACTGAGCCAAAATGAAGACACTTCAGATCAGTTGTGAAATATGCTGCAGATGCACTCTTCTGTATACAGGAGCCTACATCCAAGCCCAATAACTAACTGCTTTTTTTCCTTAAATTGTCTTTTGAAAGATCTCATACAAAACAGAAAAAACAAAAACATCTTAACATTAAGGAAAGCACACATCCTATAAAAAGGTTTTAATTCTGAAAGGATGACATTATGACAAGAGCCAGGGGTACTAAATACAAATCATATAGCAGTCCCGCAGAGATTAGGCTTGGTGCAAGGGTGCCAACATAAAATTGCATATCAATCCATTTGGAAAAAAATAAAGCAAACTATATCACACCAGATTGTTTTAGTCTTGAAACAAGACCTTTTCAAAGTCAGAGTACAGCAGGTTAAACAATGCCAAACACCTCTATTCGGTTACAGTATGGGACAAGACATTCTGTTACAGCCTCTAACAGTTAACACAGCAGTGCAACTGTTTGCACTAATAAAAGGCAATAGTAACAGTATGTTACTGTATGTTGGTTTTTCTCTACACTCCACAGGTTCAGTGGTTCATGCACATTAGAGACAATCACTGCACATGCAATCATTTCTCAATGGAATCTACTGCAGGCTGTGGAAAATATTTTAAATCTGCCCAACTCAAACCTCTGAAACCTCTTACACTTGAAACCCCTGCTAAACATTTTAAAATTATAGACAACACAAGCTTCTTTACAGTTTAGATAATACACTAAAACTGACAAATCAAGATCTTAATTAAACACACTCTTCAGAATGTACCAAATAGGTAAAAAGAAAACAAAAGACTTCAGATTTAACAATTTGTACATTCTAAAGCTGAACCAGGTTGATGACAAACATCAAGAGTGAGTGGAAAAATTGAAAAGTGGTAAAGGCCCTTGTTTTCAGGACATCTGTGATGGAGACATCTGGGCCTTCCTCATGGAGCGCAGGGCCTTCTCCCTTAGGTGCTTCTCCAAGTCATCTAAGCTGTCCTCTACTTCACTGTCTGATTCCTAAAACAAAAACAGCATGAAACATAAAATTTCTCAACACCTGCACACACACCTAATGTTGGTGCATGGCAAACAGCCAATTAATATCCACTATTTATATGCTCCCTGTAAGCAGAAAGCCTTGGTAGCTACAAAAAAGAAATTACAGAAACAGATTTAACCTTTCTTGACTCTCCATCCTCCTCCACGCCCTGGTTTTCTTGGCCATCTGCAGGTGCAGCGCCACCACTCTTCTCTTTCTTATGCTTCTTGTGCTTCTTGTGTTTCTTCTCTTTCTTGTGTTTCTTTTCCTTCTTCTTTTTCTTTTTCTTTGCAGTGCCGTCAACATCCGAATTCTGCAATAAGAGATATTTAAGAGGACAACATTGAAAGTGCTCCTAAATAATACAAACATCAAAGGAAAAGTGTTCCAAGCATTACAGTGCCAACGAAGAATTATTGCATGACAGGGTTCCTGCGTATTTTAAGACGTAATTTCTGGGAATTTTGAACAAACGGAGACTAATTTTGTGGTTCAGAATGCATTCAAGAACTCTCAGTATTCAAGGTCATTTAAAGTGTTGAATAGATGCGATGATGCTGCATATTTAATACTGGCAGGCACATTCACAATACTGTATATTCCATTTTACTGAGGTGGTGTAAGATGACTATTGGCTAATATAATCATATTATCAAGTTGTTGGCTTGCTGCACAAGCTGATACACGCATTACACAAAAGCAATGCACTATCACTGCAACCTCAACTCTAAACAAAGGCCTATGTCCCACTACCATCTGTTAAAGCAGTAGTTTTTAAACTGTGCCGACAGTGACATCACACAGTGGGATTTTGTGAAAACCATACATTATTGCAATATACAACTCATGGTACGACATAAGGCTCGTCTCTGGAGACTGTGTCAGGAGGAGGAATAATTCAGTGGATGAGTGTATTTCCCAGTGGGAGTTTCTCTAGGGGTCTGGTTGAGTAGTCAACATAGTAATAGTAAACAAACATTTACAGAATAATAAGAGTAACGATACCATGTTTCATAGGGGCTACTTTGCAGATATGAATACAGGTATGCTTGCCCTTTGGTGTTTGAGCACAAAAAGGTTGAAAAAGGCTGTGTTCACAATGGACAAAAATAAATCTGAAATATCAAACCTTGCTCGGGGATTGACTGCCAGAACCACTGCTGGCCTTTTTGGCTGGTGGTGGAGACCCACTGGCTGAGCGAGATGGTGAGGGGGAGGCAGATGCAGGGAGTGGACGTTTCTGAGCTGCCGGCTGAGGGGAAACAGATCTGGATCTGGAAGATGCTCTCCTCATAGGCTGGGGACTTGGAGATGGTCTATGGAGAGGACAAAGTTGATATTCAAAAGGGTGATGCACATGTATGAAACTGACTGTGTAAAAAAATAAATAAAATAAATAAAATTGCATTATTCTGGCATGCTAGCTGCCTTGAATACCTCTGGTTGTTGCGCGGCTCTGGTGTGCGGGACACTCTACGGATGGGTTTGCCACTGTGTGAAGGGGACTGCTGTCTCCGCTGGTTAGATGGAGAAGAACTGGAGGTTTCAAAACGTCCCTGAGGACTGCTGGAACGCCTAACAGCACGACTGCGGTTTGCAGGGGACGGGGAGAGGCGGCTGGCTGCTGCACCGGGGGATCGTGTATCCCTGCTTGGCCTGACAGAAGGCAACATGGGGCTCCTCCTGTGTCTGGGTGGAGGTGAGGAAGATGGAGGTGTGCGTCTCCTTTGAGCAGGAGAACTTCTGCGCTTGGGGGACCTGGAGGGGCGTCGCTTGGCACCTGGAGAAGAGCGTTTTATGGGAGAGCTGGACAACCTCCTCTTTTGTGGTGGTAAAGGTGAGGGGCTGTAGCGTCGCTGGATAGGAGGAGAATATCGCCTGGGGGATGGAGAACGACGACGAGGAGGTGGGGAAGGAGACCTGGAAGCACCACATTCAATTATAAAACATCTTGTTGAATTGTCAGTCATTAATATACAAATGATGTCTACTGAGATAAATCAACATGCCTATACCTTCGTCTAGGAGGAGAGGGAGATCTACGACGTCGTGGGGGAGAAGGGGAGCGGCGTCTGCGCACAGGAGATGGAGAACGTCTTTTCCTGATGGGGTACAAACACACAAAATAAAGCATATGCCTCACGTGGTCAACTTGGATTTAAGTCAAACATCAAATTAAATCATTTGGATAAGAATGTGTAAGTACTGTGGGAAGTGTCTGACCTTGGAGAGACATCTCTGTGTCGCCTCCGTGGGGAGGGGGTACGGCTACGTCTCCTCCTGACTTCACCATTTCTGGCGCCTGGCCCTGCTGTTGGCCTCTTGGGCCCCTCATCTTCTGAGGAGGTAGACCCTGTATCTGAAACCAAACAGACAGAGGACATGAACAACTGCTTTTATTGTAGCCTTAACTGTATGCGGTGAGGAAAAAACACCAAGGTTGGGGTTAGGGCACATCTTCAAAAGTCCATGAGACGATGAGTGCAAGATGACATGGACAGAGACTTGGTTAAAGAGAGAGGATTGGGTATGGGAGAGGACAGAACGGGGATAAAAACGCTTATAACCTGAAGAAGACTGTCGATTCTGCCTGCGATATTGACGCCGCTGCTGCACCGAATCTGCTGTTGCCCCTTTCTCATTTTTATCCTCCTCTGAAATGTAGAGCATTGAGTGTCCCATCAGTGTTAGCAAAACCAGTGAAACAGGCTGCCATGGAAAACTTTCAGATGATACAGAAATATATATATATACTGTGTATATCCCTGTGGCTTGACTTTTCATGAGGTTTCAACATGGCATAGTGCAATTGGACCATATATTCATACTCCCATTGTCCCTTGAGTTAGTATGAAGTGTGTTTCATCATGTTTTTGTTCACTGTACTGATACCCTAACCAGGATCAATACACAGCTATCATACAGAATTATCAACCAGGTTAACAAATGAGAGCACTGTTATTAGGTCCTTAGACACAGACTTACTCAACCTTCTACTTTGCAACCAGTCTCCATTTTCTACTGTCAAAAAGATTAATAATCAAAAACACTGGTACCAAGCCAACAGCACAATATTCATTTCTGTGCTTGAAATAGGATTTTCAAAGAAGCCCCAGTAAATGCCTTATTTTCTTCCCTGTACACGTAGACCAAGCTTCTACCATAAACATAGCAATCTTAGCTTCAAGTGCATTGTCATTAGCAAAGCATATGTGACACGGTACATAAACCAAGCACGGTAAGTTAACCTTTGACAAAGCCAAGCTGCATTGAAAGTAAACAGGTAAACCACCACCACCATGGCCCTTCCTGCTGAACACCATGACAAACCAATCAGCAAACAGAGTCCTCTTCTGACAGGTATTAGTGGCTGGGAACTCCATACGACCGGTCATCCCAGTTTTTGGAGCGAAGGCCATTACAGGTCTTCAAACAAACATAATTTAATGCTTACCTGACTCAGACCCTTCAGAAGGTCTGGGCTTGGCATTGTCGGACGGAGAATCACCTCTTCCTCCTGGTTTTCGCTTTAAACCTGAAAAAACACAATTTTAAGTACACAAGTACTCACACACACACTCGTTTCTTTTAGTTCTTCAAATAAAGGCTTTGTCCTGAATGCCTGCACACTTTCAATGCACAGGAATGATTTGAATCACAGTAACATCATTTACCTTTACTTCACAAGACTTTAAACATTGGAATTTCATTTCTAAGACACAGAAGGAGAGTGGCTAAAACTGTAGTGTGGTTGTCAGCATGACATGTAATAATTACAGAGAGCAATGAAAGGATGATAAAGATCTTACCAGATGATCTAGTTGGTGATGCAGAGCCTCTGCCCCTTCTGCCCCGTGGAGATGGTGATCGTCTGTCCTTCCCTGCGGGGCTGATGGAGGTGTCAGGGTGATGGACCTGTTT
Organism: Chaetodon trifascialis; assembly: GCF_039877785.1. Taxonomy (NCBI): domain Eukaryota; kingdom Metazoa; phylum Chordata; class Actinopteri; order Chaetodontiformes; family Chaetodontidae; genus Chaetodon; species Chaetodon trifascialis. The sequence goes on along the minus strand of NC_092069.1, from coordinate 11,241,830 downwards.
TCGGGGTGGTGTGCTAGATATTCTTTTCATTGCTTTTTTAGGTGAGCGAGAGTTGGAGGAGCTGCTGCCAGATGATGAAGCAGAGCGAGAGCGCCTCCTGCAGGATGGAAACACAATAACCACATCAAGGGTTTATTTTCTCAAAGGCAAACGCTTGACCCACAGTTGTACAGCCAGGAATTACTATGTACAAATTGCATGGCTGTCGGCAAAATACAGAAATAACAAACAAAGGTGGAGGTTACAGAGAAACTAAGCCTGTAAGACTTAACGATTGAGTCACTGACCTGCGGACAGGGGAGCGTCTATGCCTGTGTCTGGAGGTGGCGGGGCCACGTCTAGGGGGGCTCCTTCGACGAGGAGACATTCTCCTCCTGGGACTCTGTCTTCTACGAGGGGAGTAAGATCTGAAATGGGGTTTAGAGAGTTAAATATATATGTTTAAGAAATTTGAAGTTCTTGATTTCACACAAGACAATGTAGACACGACTTTTCAAGAACCAGAGGACACCACAATAACTATTTATCATGAATGTCAGACATTACCGTGAACGGGAGCGTCGCCTGCGAGAGCGGGAATGAGAGCGAGAACGGTGGTGAGGTCTTTCCCTCCTGCTGTCCTTCTCCCTTTCTCTGGACCTGGGCCTGTCCTCCTTCTTTTGAGTCTTCTCTGGTGAAGGTTCTTTGACTTCAATCACAGAGTCTGCTTTCACCACCTCCACAACTGTGTCACTATAAACCAGAGAGCGAAGTTTCAATCCTAAATGTTACCCTTTCACACAAAAGAATCAATAAAAAAAATGAAATCCAGTGGATTCATGAGTAAAACAAAAATTAACATTATGAACAACAAAAAAGAAGAGCTCCACAAACCAGGTGGAAGAGGTTTCTTGGATTATTGGTTCTGGCATGGCTCGCCCTGACATTTCTGGCTCCACAAGCTGCTCCAAGGGTTTCGTGGGCAACTGCATCAGGGGTGGTGGGGGTGAACTGCCACCAGCTGGACTGGGTTTGCGTCTTGGGGAGCGTGAGACACTACGTTTCCTTTCCCGCTTCACTGGCGACCTTCGCCGCGGTGACGGTGACCTTGTCTTCCGCCTGGACAAAGAAGCAAGGTTAGTATTAGTTTTTGTGTTCTGTGATAAATACAGAAACTCAATCTAAATACTGACAATACTTTCTTACCTCCTTGGGCTCTTTGACTGAGCCCTCTCTCTGATATCCTTGTCCTTTTCCTTCTTATCTTCGTCGACCTTCTTCAGAGAAGCAAGCTTCTCCTGTTCAATCTACCAGAAACGGGACAAAACACATCACTATCATCTTTGATCCTGCAACACTCATGAACTGTCATCTAGAATGTCAAGTACTGTGTTCAATGTTATTGTGCAGTCTCTCCACTAAGACACTGCCAGACTTCTTTACACCAGTATTTTTATGCCTGTGTTATGATAACTTCCTAAACCCTGCCAGCAACCACAGATTCATGACCTCCAGATAAGCAAAAGAGACACTTTGCTGATGTTTACGTTCAGGAAGAGCCTCACCTGTCTCTGTTTTATTTCCTCTTTCTTTTGTTCCAGAAAAGCAGAGGGGATGCCAGCAATGTTCTCCTGGGCACTCAGCAGCAGGGGCCACAGATCCTTCATGAACTCCCGGGCATTCTTCCCATTCAGGAAGCCTGTCAGGTTGATCTGCATCATCTTGCTATCCGGGTGCTGCAACACACACACGAAGGGGGGAGAGAGAGAAAAGACCATTGACATAATGGAAGGCAAAATATCAGGGGGAGGTAGGATCCCACAAATGGGACTGCCTACCTTCTAGTCCTCACTAAACTATACCTGTGACTATGTAGTTAATCATAATCAAAACATGTAAAACTGACTAGAATATTTAACATACCTGGGTCCAATATTTCACTCAATAACCTACCAAAACAAAAATGTGATTGATTTTACTCGTACTCACAAACTCATCGAACTGAGAATGCGAGCTAACTGAGGGGAGACAAATCTAGAGATACAAAAACTGCATGCAATACTGCTGTTACACCCATTTCTGATTGTAATTCCCCAGAAATGCAATCTATCAAAAAAGCTCCTATAATACAAAAAAAATATTTCGTCATTATTTGATTTGCTCAGTGCTATTCCCACTACTTTACATTTCTGTATCCCTACCCACCCCTTGTTCTCGGGTCTCCCCACAGTCTATACTTCAGCAGTTAAACAAATAGCCACAATACAGAGTGCATTAAAACCCAACACTGCAAGTACAGTTCCGGTGTCTTCAGTGAGTCCCGTGGGATCAGTGGGCACGGAGCTCCCTTGGCTTGCTTCCGCCTCCCTACTGCTTGAGACTCAACCACCTTGAGCTTAATGTTATATCATTTATCTAAATTGCAAGAGACGAACAAGCAATAATGAGTACACAGTTACACAAAAAAGGAGTTTTATTTCAACAACTGACAGAATCATTGTGAGGCACCGTAATCTCAATTACCGTTTCTTACCATTATGCAACAGTACCCTTTAAACTTAGCTTTACCAGCCCACCCCATCCCCCAAAAGCTATGGCAAGAAAAAAATCAAATAAAAAGATTAAAAAAAAAAAAAAAAAACTGTGTCACATTTATCATTATTAAATAAATACATGTGTCTTTTTTAGCATTTTAGCAGAAGGAAACTGACTCATAAGTATATATGCCAAAACTTCCATTCAAGTACACTATGGGATGGGATCCAAGTAATAGTCTAAGGATACTGTGTGTAATTTACTTGGGCTCTTTCTCCCCAGTAACCCTTTCTCCTATTTCCAAAAGTAAGCCTGTGCAATGGAACTGGCCCATTGACCAGAAATCCCAAGTGGTTTGGCATATCAGTGGGGTACACAGTATAATTAAAAGAAGAAAAAAGAGGAAATCTTTGGCCATAATGAGTCTAGTTAAACAAAAGTAGCCAATGGCCTATGGGATGAAGAACATGCACAATTTAGTCTGCAAAAATGAAATGCATAATAATTAGTGGAGCTCAGCTTTACAGCTCTACTAGCAAGAAGTATTGTGTGTTCTACAGATATTCCAGTGGTCTTCCAGTTTTTAAAGAGTAACTTAATACCAAACTGAACTGTTTCTCATAGTTGAAAATCTCTACATCTGACCACACCTAACAGATACTGGGTGTGGACAGAGGTTTAACAGACTTGTTACAGAGCAATACAAAATCAGCTGAAAATCTCATTTTTGCTGACCTCCAGTGGCTGAAGTTTTCAACTTGCTACAGCAATGTAGAGATACATCACTGGTAGGAATGGTTACAACTGCAACAGGTGTTGTCTGTTGGACTTGTTCTCATCACACCCAACAGAATAAAAGACTAAACTTTCAATCAGAGGTGGTCGCTGAGATACACTTTCCAGCTTGGTGTCAAAACAGTCTTTAGTTACTCTTTAAAAAATGAAAATGGAAAAAGGAGGAGATCCATTACTTTTAACAATAGGCTGCAACAAATTGTTAAAACTTCCCTGTTTTCAGCCTGTAATTCCAGTTACATTTAAAGGGATCTGTGCGGTTTACTTTTGCACCGCAAATACCTACGGAGAATATGATTATGGCATTGTTCAGGTGTGTCTTTCACTGACATGATATTGGTGATCCCTGCTTATAACTCACCTCAAACCACACACTGCATCATGAAGGGAGAGTTGGGCTCAGTGACTTTGGGCTCAGGAGAGAGCTAATTAGGTGTTGGTGCTATACTTCTGATGCAAGGTATAACATCCATATTGGTTCAGGCCTTTTAAATCATAAATCACATCATCATTAGAAGACTGCTGAATAAAGGCACTTTGTCACATAACAGCAAAACATGGTTATGTCATTATAAATCAGTTTTACACCAACTGTTACTTGACCCATTCAATTTGACTAGGATGTGCAATTATTCGCTTATATCCCTTCTTACTGTCTAAGCAATGCCCTCATATTTATTACAGTTGTGAAAAAAAAAACAAAATAAAATAAACACAATTAAAGACATTACCTTCTCTTCAAGCTGGTTAAATATGAACTCTATGACGACGTCATCCTCAAACCCCAGAATCTCTGTCACTCGCTGAGTAATCCAAGGTTTGATGACTTCCAGGTTCACTTTGGTCATGTCCACCTAGGAGCAAAACAGTGTCCAAAACAACAAAAATTTAGCCAGTCATAACAATTTGCAAAGCAACACTTTGTTTGAAACTGAAATGAGTACCAATACTGTGGCAAAGAGTATTGTAAATGTGGATGATCTCATACCTTCTTGTCCAGACATTCTGCAAATTTCAGCTGCTTCAGCAGTTTCTTCTGCTTGTTGCTGAAACGGTTGTCTTGCTCCGCACTTGTTCCCTAAAGAAAAATCAACCATCAACTCTTAGTGCGCTTGTAGATATCTCCACCTAACATTACATGCATATCAACACGTTTGCAAAATGTCTCGCACACTATGTAGTTCTGTTAGATGCACACAACTTCGTGGGCATTTGGCCAGTTTAAGGTTATTCTTACTGCACTCAATCATACAGGTAATACTGACATCAAACCCAAAACCCTGACTCGAAATATCAAAACGTTATGCTACTTGTCCTAACATATGACGTCTCGTTGAAAGTTTGAGTATTAACCTTTTCAACGTCCATACACATGCCATGTCGAATTTAAACCGTCACGTTGATTTAGATAAGCTAACGTTAGCTATGCTAACAGTTAGCATGCTTAATCCTCCAAGGGAACCTGCTAGCCAACGTCTAGAGGCTGTGTTGACCAAAACAGCGACAAGGACAGAATATCAAAAGCCAAGTTAAATTTGCGTTATTACTCAACACAGATTTAGGTCTAACGTTGCTTATTCTGGCTAACGTTAGCATAGCAGTTGTCGTGACTACCTCACTGAGACGAAACGATGCTCCCGTCGGACGCCATCTTTAAGGCTAACAAATTGGCACTAGCTAGCTACGTTGACTCGTCTATTTCCTGCAAATATGTCTATCTGCAAATGAATGTAGAAAGACAACGATGTTTAAGAAATATAAAGTTACATGCAGATATAGGGTAACAAACATTCATGTAGTTAAGACGTGTAAACTTTGGAAACAACCCAGTTGAAACACGACTCATCGAAATGTAAAAATGATATCAGTTGATAGACGAAGCCCTGACCATACCGATTGGGAATGTATGGCCCTCGACCAACATGCATATTGCACACTGATGTTCTAAACATGGAATGTAGCTCCATACAATTAAGCAACAACAACACACGTTAAAATTAGAAATACGTTTCAAGACTTACGCGGAAGAATCCCGCGTCCATTATCAGCGACAATGGATACAAAAAGGCGCTGTTCAGAAAGACGTGTGCTCCGGTGAAATTTAGGAGGTCCGCCGGATGAAGGGTGCGCCTCTACAGGAAGCAATAAGCACTACACCAACTGTCACGACTGTAAAGGAGAAGGATACATCCTGACCTGTTTATCTAATACTTCATAAACTGCTGAGTAGTTGAATGTATAACAGTGGGTCATATTTTATTTGCTGATCAAATGTTCTGTATGTAAAATCAGAATTTGCAAAGTAGGCTAATTAGTATTTATGGTAGTTAAGTAAATGTTGTGCACTAAAAAGTACCATAACTCTGTCTGAAATGTGGGAGTGCAAGTATTAAGCAGTACAAATACCTCAAAATTGTACCCACTTACCATGATGATGTTAACACTAAAATTACTCTACATTCTACATGTTTAATACACAAAGTACACAAAGAATTTACAATAATCACTGCTTTTTGTTTTTATTATTCAAGGTCTGATTCAAAGTACACTGCATTTTTATACATTGTTTTCAAAAGTAATCTACAGTTAATAAGGCTTCATTTGTTATTGGTACTCCCTAATAACCCTAACCAAATCACACAGCTGGCAAAAAAGTAAAATAAAGGCTTCCTGTTTGATGCCACAGCAAGGGTAGAAGGGTTGTATACAGTGTGTGATTTTCACTTGATAGACTATATTATAAAAGACTGCCATTTAAGACAGCCAGAATACATGATGAGTCATTACAGTCCAGAGTTAACTGAGCCTGCCATCCCAGATGATCCTGAAATCAAAGTGTACAACAGATTTGTTACTTTAAATGTGCAACTGGTCCATATTGTATTAGGCATTTTAATAAACATTGTAACAGACTGTTGTGTCCATGGATGTATTCAACGTGACATTTGGTAATCTCTAAATATTAAGAAAGAAGTATTTTCCAGTTCCATCTGTGGCAACATACCCATTTGTAAAGCTATGCTTATACCATGATAACAATTAAAAACAACAAAGATGAAGAGAAGGTTTGACAGTATATGATTCCCTGAAAAAGACTGAAATGTGCGTGTTTCAATGCATGCATATGACGTCTCACTGTCCACTGTGTATTGAGAGGATCTGACTGAGAATTCCTACTTAACAAACAGTCAAGCTTATTGCCTTAATGTTCCAGAGTAACGGAGGATAGCTGTTGACCACTTATGAAAGTGACGTGAAAGGAAGTGTACTGTTGGTAGATGCAGGCTGAAGAAAAGTCAGGGGTAGGGCATTGGTCAGTCTTTGTGGAGCAGGTTTTGCTAGCTGACTGGCAAACCCTCATTTGTCCTCTTTTCTCGAATGGAGCGCAGCATGTCTGACACCAGCTCCTCGAGCCCAAAGGCCGGTGCCCAGCCCCAATCTCTCCTGGCATTGGAGTCATCAAACCTCACGGGCCAGCTGTCGGCTGCAAAGTGACACGCAAGATCACCACATTACTTCCATCGCAACAGTCGCTACAGATAGTAGCGGTACAGTAAAATTCAAGTGGAAACAAAGTGGAAACCTCCAGAACTGAAAAATGAGGACAATGCCAAAGTGTAAAAAAAAAAGCAATTCCTCAAATGTCCACTTGTGGCTTGCCACAAAAGAGAGCCAATCCCCACAGAGTCTCATATAAATGCACAACTTCCAACTTCCATTACAGCCTGGTACAAAATCGCTTTTGGCCTCTATATTTCTGTATAACTTACTCATATACATTAAATATCAAAATTTTAAATAAAAAAAAACGTAAAAGTTTGGCATAATTATGGACGTGACCAATTTGAGTGACAGCTAGCCGCTCACTTTCAGCAAGCAGGCTTTATTCGGCCCGCCTCAGCTCCACCCACACTCCACCTCTCTTTGCCCATTTGTCTTTTCTTTTTTTTCTGAGCCCCTGTCTCTGAGCTTCACAATGGCTCTTCAACAATGGGTGATGTCACAGAGACCACATCCACGTTTTACATTGTCTATGGTAAAACATTGCATTCAGGTCCATCCAAAAAAGGACCATGACATCTGAAAACCTTACAGATTGAGCTTTTTCTTAAAATGCCACGTTACCACGTCATCTGCAAGGACATGAATGAAATAATATAATGTATATCTCCTTGAGCAAGTCAGCAAAATATTCAGTTGCCAACTTTGTTATGAAAGGATTTTTTTCTTTCAATTACAATTGTAAACAAGCCATTGTAATAGAATACAGTGAAAAATGCGTGAGAAAGTCAAATTTAATAAAAATTCAACCAGTCAAAAAGGTTCTTATGCAATGCAGATGCTTTTCAATACTCCAGTAAATAGGATGAGCCTTAGATATGAGATGGTGTACAGTTGACAAACAGTAAATATAATTTGGCATTTTTAACAACAAGGCTACTTGTAGTAATTAGATGTTAGTTTGTTAATGTGTTGCTATAAATTGTTAACAGAGGCTTTGACTGCTTTGACTTGCTATGGTTACTCATTTTAGATACAGCTTGATACTAATAATTAATTTAGAACACTGAAAAGACAGTTTGACTGGAACTTCTCAGTAGGTGTATGTCATCAGGAATTAATGGACACCCTGCAGCCAATTAGAATTGAGCATGGACTGTGGTGTTTACAGAGCAAAAACAAACACTGGCCCCAACTCCAACCCCCCCCCCACCCCACCCCAAGACCTCAGTGGAAAAAGGAAAAATGGTTGTATGATTCCTGACATGTACATTGTTTAGCAGTGTTTCGAACAGGGACAATGTATGACATTACCCATCTGGATCCAACTGGCTATCTCATGTATCTCATGTCTATCTCATGTGCTTTCAACAAATTCTATAAAGGGGCCCAGGTTTATATATATATATATATATATATATATATATATATATATATATATATATATATATATATATATATATATATATATATATATATATATATATATATATATATATATATATATATATATATATATATATATCCCAGGAGCTATTCCAATTATATCTCCACTTCTCTAATGGAGCAATAGAGTGTACTTCCTTGACCCACTGTTTAAACAAAGGAGGTTTCAGTGACTTCCAGTGAAGGAGAATTAGCCTTTGGGCCAGCAGCTTTACAAATGGTATAGCATTTGCCGTCATCCCAAAGACAGCAACTGGGGTCAGGATTCCTGCCACACCACAAATGCAGGACATTTGAAAACCCTCACCCAGCTGTTACCACATAAACAACCTGAACATGTGACTTAGCATTACTGGACTGTGAAAACATCTTGGACACTCCAGGTTAGTGCCAGGGTACGTTATGGCCAATCTCTCATTTGAATATGACTTTGGGTTGAATGACACCATGTCTTCGGCTGACAGGTGGTATGTGTATAATTTAAACTATGTTGCAACGTCTCATCAGAATTTTTGTTTTTTAACTGACTGAAAACATTACAAAGAAGTATCATCGCACACAAGTTTTGTATGTACTGTATGGGTACCAAATATGTTAAGTCGTACCAATGGTCTGGCGGACAGAGTCAGGATTGTAGGTGACCTTCAGGTGAGGGAGATGCTTGCGGATTTCTTGGGCCACCTCCTCTGGAGTGAAGCTCATGGCAGTAATGTTGTAGGTACGCAGGGATAACTGGCACTCTGGAGCCTGCATGAACTCTACTGTCGCCCGGTGGCAGTCAGAAATATGCATCATGGGAAGACGGGTATCAGGACGCAGGTAGCACTCATGGTGACCTGTGCTGAGAGCATCGTGGAAGATTTGAACTGCATAGTCTGTGAAGACAGAGGTCCGAGGTGCTTAGTCCATAACGTCAAGCTGATTGTACTGAATCTATGTGGCACAGGCAGATGTCGAGTGACGCAGTACCTGTTGTTCCTCCTCCAGGAGTTGTGTTGACTGATATCACACCTGGGTAACGTAGGCAACGGAAGTCCAGACCATATTTGTGATGGAGATACTAAAGAAAAAGACAAAATCATGCAAATACATGTATTGGAATCTGGGTGCATGCATAGTGTATGTGTGTGCATTTCAAGGCTGACCCACCTCTCCCATCAGCTCTCCATGCACTTTGGACACGCCGTAGATGGTTCGAGGCCTTTGAACACAGAGGTCAGGGGCCGGGTCACGTGGAGAAGAGGGACCGAATGCTCCGATGGTGCTAGGGACAAAGAGGCGCAGGCAGTTCTCTAGGGCCAAGTCCAGCACATTATGAAGGCCTAGATGAACAGGACACCAAAGTGGAGTTTAAATGTAATAACCCCTAAAAAGGTGGCACATGTAAATGGCGTGTGTACTCAGCAGACCTGTGATGTTGATCTTCCGCGCTAAAGCCACGTTAGCCTCGCCCACGGCACTAAGCAGCGCACTGTAGTGGACCAGCCAGGTGATGCGATTATTTACAATCAGTTCTCGGAGAAGTCTGTAGTCCAACACATCAGCGTAAACAAATGGGCCTGAAGGGAAAGGTCAATTCAAATAAAACTAAAGATTTAAGCAGCAGGGTAATAAGCTGTGCATTCTGTTTAATGTATACCGGATAAAAATGTAAATCATGTGAGCAAAAGTGGGAAAAACTCACCACTGCTGAAAACATGAGGTGGAGGCTTCTTAATGTCTGACAGGATTACATTCTCTGTTCCATACTGTTTCCTAGACATCAACATAGATCTGATGACGTTCAAATTTCAAACACTGTGATTAATTAATGTTTCAGGAGATTCTACACATCTCACCTCAGTATCTGTGCGAGTCCCACACCTAACTGCCCAAGCCCACCTGCATATAGAGACAAAGTTCAATATTTGATCTGTCCAGAGAAAACACAACAATGATTGGAGTTTGCTATGAAACCAATGTTTTTAGTGCACCGTCCTTCATCTTTTTGTTAGTTTCAAAGCTTTATCCTGGGACAAAAAGTGATAACAGGGTATTATTCTCCCCACAGTCACTCATTGGCTCTTTTATGCCACCAGCACTGTCTGTCCGCACCCTATTGTGATGAGTCAAAATGGGGTCCTACTGCTGGTGCAGTGAAAACAACTCGAAAAGAAAAAAAATGACAGCACGTGTCTGTAGTATTCCACTCATGCCATTGATGCCACAAAATGAATCCTTCCTAAAGACACTCTAGCGTTTTATTTTATTAAAACATACGATTGTGATCTGATTAATGTTCTAAGCTCCCTTAAAAGGTTCCCTTCAGCATAGCACTCAAATCCTATTGTAACTTCTCTGTGGTCATCAGTACAAAACAGTGCCTGCACAGTGAAAGTGGTAGAAAACAATGGCAGCTTCACAGGCTCAGTGTTTGGGTAGCTGTGGAAAAGTCCATCTTTCCCTGAATGAATACATGTCAGGAAGTAGTAGCTATTATGACTTCATGACAGAAGAAAATGTGTATTACCCGTGATGAGGACACGGGGATTTTCCTTAGGAGGTGGGGCGTTGCAGGTCTCCTGGCTGTTCCACCTGCTCATCTGCCTGGGCAAACAGCTGAAGCAGCGAGCGTGCAAACTCCGCGCCCTGCTGAGACAGCCTTGGCAAAACAGGCCCAGCACAGCCGCACTGGGCACACACACCCGCACACCCGGTTGCATGTCCAGTAGCAGTCCTTAGAAAAGTTGAATTGAGCTTAACCAGATAATATTGATCACACAGAACGTCTATATCTCGGTCATGATCATTGGGGCACACACAGGCTGTGATAGATAATATTACAACAGCTCATCCTAACATCACACACATGCACGAAGTGAACTGAAAAAAGACATGGACACTATTTATTACCTGTGTGCTGACAAAATCAGAAATCCCAGACAGATGATTCTTGGTCCAAAACCAGCTGATGCAACTATACAAAAAAAAAAAGTCCCAAAGCTATTCCTCTAAACAAAATGATGAAATAAGGTCTGGAAAGACAGTTTTCGAGGCATTTAAGTTTTAGAATTAAAAGATTACCATCCGACTGGTCACCGTTTCAGTTCACCCAGTAACCGCTGGATAAATATGCATTTGTAGAAAGTCATGCTGGGCTATGTGGTTCTTCTCCACTTTGTATAATCACCAGGGCTCGTGGCTCTTGACTGAACAGGACTACAGTCTCCAGCTTGCAAAGCTCCGTGTGTGCAAACATGCTGACTTGCTGTGCACAGGGATTTGCATTGTGAAGAGTGTTTAGCTGAGCTTAACAGGACTGGGAGGTGTGTCAGTTACACAGTCTTCCTCTATTGATAATATGTATGAGAGAATATATGTCAGAAAATAATTACCCCACTGAAACTATGCCCAACATGGAGAAAATATATCACTCCTTAAGCAGTTAAAGCAGATAAAACATGGTGTGAAACTACAGTGGCCAATAACAATAAGCCAGTCAACAATAAGGTCTTTTCACAATACACTGTTTATGACAATAAAAAACACTGTACATTGAAACACAACAGTTAAGACTTCAGTCAGAGTAATTCCAGTGTCAAAAGACATTGCACATGGGTAACATTCTTCATTAAAACATGCTCTACATGGTGAGTCCGAGCATCTCGCTTGTTCACATACTGAACGGCCATCAGCTGAGTGCCAGCTTCCCCAACTCAATGACCATGTTCCTTATTTCCTCCTGAGCCTCTTCAAGGTGACGAGCCTGTTGGGTCCACCTCAGAAAAAAGCCTTAGGATCAGACATGGGTTTGAGTCAGCACCAACACAGTAAAATCCATTTTCACAAAAAAATTATTATGTCCTGCTAGATATGAAACTTGATATAAACTTGAAATCTGTTTTTAATAACAGTGATACAGCAGAATTCAATATCGCAGATAAGCAAATGTACATGGTATGACAATCGTCAACTTTCTGCTGCAGCCCAACACTTACAAATGAAAGTATTCCATTGTCATTACAGCATTACACTGTTGATAGTAACTACATGACAAAAACATGACATCAAGTTTGAATACATGTGGCATACAAAGCTTACCCTTCCAAAGCTGCAGGGATTGAGGGTGTACTGAGGGCCAGATTGCTAGCTCAGTGGGCTCATACAGGGGGTTAGAGTAGTAATCTCTCTCCCTGGGCATCAACAGGGCCTGGAACAAACAGTGAGTGTTCTCCATCACTGCTAGAGCACACCTGAGAGGGAAGAGTGAGGTGGGAAGGTGCAGTAAGGTTAGATTGAAAGAACGCAACCATCAGGTATCGTGACACCCATCGATTCCCAATGCCCAGTCACTCTGAGAGGTACGACTGACCTCTCCTGATGGTTGTTGCACAGGAAGGTGCCATAGTCGGACGCGTAGGCCTCTGTCGCCAGCCTCAGCAGCAGCGCCTCCGAGAAGCCCAGTGCCAGGGGGAACTGACGCCACAGCTGCCACACACAGTCCAGCAGCAGCAGGAATACAGGGGACTCCTGCTGGAGGCGGGCATGGGAGTAGGCTGAGTGAGCACAACGCTGCTGGAATGGGTGTCCCGCCTGGAGAGAAGAACACTTACTCATATAAACACCCATGCAACACGCAGGAACACCCTGAGTCATATCTTATTTCAACCATGTCACCTGTGGATGTCTCATTTACATCCTGGATACAGCCTTGTCCTCTTTAGCTAGGTTACTTCTTTTAAAGGGGGCTCATTGTGGAGCACAGCTCAAACATTACTCATCACTTACTTTATTGATTAATGTATACTTTTTTTTGTCAATGTACTAGTTTTAGACAACCACTTCCCTCCATGATTTATCTTCTGTTTTTGATATGAGTGTTACTGTTAATTTTGGGTTATTTGATTGGTCTGTGGGGCGGCACGGTGGGGCAGCGCGTGTCTCAGTAAGAAGCAAGAACGCCGGTTCGATCCCCGGGTTGGGCAGGGCCTTTCTGTGTGAAGTTTGCATGTTCTTCCCGTGCATGTGTGGGTTCCCTCCGGGCACTCCGGCTTCCTCCCACAGACCAAAAACATGCTCATTAGGTTAACTGGTGACTTGGTAAAATTGCCCTTAGGTGTGAGTGTGAGCGTGAATGTTTATATGTCTATATATGTTGCCCTGCAATCGACTGGCGACCGGTCCAGGGTGTACCCCGCCTCTCGCCCGTTGACAGCTGGGATAGGCTCCAGCCCCCCCCCAACCCTGAAAAGGGATAGTCGGGTATAGAAAATGGATGGATGGATGATTGGTCTGTGAGACTGAATATATATGGTTCTTGTGTGTACAAACAATGACATAAGTTCGCCTTAAAAGACCTTCAAACAGTGAGTGCTTGTGAATTACAAAGTTATCTGAAAAATCAGTCACCCTGTGCATCACCGGGGCAGAAGGTGAAGAGAAGTCAGTTTTTCACGCACGCTCTCACCTGTACCCACTCCCTCTCCAGCAGAGCCAGGAAGCCCTCCATTGTCCGGCAGCACGGGTCCATGATGAGCTGAGCCAGAGTGCTGATGAGCAAAGTGCAGTCTGTCCCTTCAGAGCCGTGAACCAGAACTGAATGACCGTCCCTGGACAAAAACAGTATATACACTACAGTCCTGCTCCTCTGCAAGTATTTATTTCTAAGCAAAGCAATTACAGAAGCTGCTGACAGGCCTTACATGAATGGGTTACTTGTGTACAATTTGCATTTACACAAACAAGACATAAATGCACATCATCTGTAATCCCACCACGGACACCTACCATGGGTGTAGTTCCTACCTCTCCACACACTCTGCCAGCAAACCAGCAGTTGACATGGCAGTCTGGACGTGAGACAGCCACTTTGAATTCTCAAGCTTACTGAGCCAGCGGTCCATATTATGGGATGAGTCTCCACAGGCCTCCACCAGTTTAATTAGGCTCTCCTGCAATGCTTTACCCCTGTACATAAAAACGAAGAAAATAAGGTGGAGGAGGTGAGTTTGATGGGACAGATCAGGATCATAAAATGATGAACAGCATCCACTCCCACTGAACACTCTGCATGCACACACACACCTTTCCATCTGTCTGTGCAGTCTCTTCCAGTGGCTATAAGGCGATTTGGACTCAAACCCTCCGCCCGTCATCCGGGCCTGCTGCGCCTGCTGACTGGAGCGCGTGTCAATAATGTAACCTTTATCTGAGCCGTCAATCACAGCCTGAAGGAGGTGCTCATCTTCCCTGCAGCGCTTCCTATTGGCTCCCGTCAGCGGCTGACTGCTGCGCATGATTACCTGAAAAGTTTTAGTCTGATTAGAGTTGTATAGCTGCATGTGTGAAGTGCAGGTCAGCAGTGGAGATACATAGGAGCACCTCACCATGCCATTCTTCCTGTGGTAGTAGCACAGGACAGGGAAGCGTCCCCCCTGTCTGAATTTGGCCACCTTCTTAAGCATGTCATCATCTGCGTTCTTGGGGACAATGACAGCTGGAGGATAAGAGGGACACACTGAGTAGTCTCTGTTCACTGTGCTCAGCCTCCACCTATCATGCTGCAAACAGAGGAGAGTGAGGATGATGAGGGCTGGTCACAGTGACAGGTGACTAGCAAATGAATGAATGAAAAAAAAGAGAGTGAAGTCCCTTATAAACACATGATATCATATTTGTTTAATCCAACTGTAAAAATGACAAGTTGTTATTGTCTGGAGTCTCAGACTGTTGCAGAGTTACTTCACATTAACAATATGACTCCAGGCACTCCAGACTCCGCGGCGTGCCAAGAAAGAAATGGCAGGAATCAGCATGGCGGATGTGTGTGGATATGCAAGCGCCAACCATTTAATCAGGATGAAGGACAGTCACCAGGCTGGCTGGGTGAATACTACAGACATCCTACATGTTCTGAGAACATTGTTCCTATAAAACACATGCAACAGGGTCCACCCCTCACCATAGCAACACGCTATTCCCAGAGCAAGGTGTCTGTCCATTAAGCACGAATTCAAGCTGTGTGCAGCACATTCTGGAGTTAAGGAAAAACAAATGAAAGCTAAGCAACAGGGATATCCTGACTCTTGACCCCGACATTCAGTTTCCCAGGCATTTTCCTGTCATGTGGATTTTGGATCACATCAAGTTGCCTGTGTTGAGTGTGTGTGTGTGTGTGTGTGTGTGTGTGTGTGTGTGTGTGTGTGTGTGTGTGTGTGTGTGTGTGTGTGTGTGTGTGTGTGTGTGTGTGTGTGTGAGTGTGTATGTTTTACACATGTGGACTTGCATTCCTGTAGAGCAGAGACAAGCCTATACTGGAAGAGTTTTTTTATATGTTGCTTACAAGCTCCTTCATTTGACTGTAGTGCTTTTCAGGGAATGACAGGCCCCACTGGTCCGGCAAGCTGCGATCAGAGGGTCTGTAAAAGAAAGGATACATCCACGACACATTGTCCAGACAGGACAGGGTCTGGAGAAAGACAAAGAGACTGTTGTGTGTCATGATTGTTATTAAATATAAAGCACAGATGTGGGCAAGGAGGGAATAGTGAGAAATGCTGTGTTCAAGCAAAGGATGTAAGTTCATGAAACACTGAAACAAAAATGCTGGTTTCCTTATCAGTGTGTGACATGTTTCAGGGTTTAGCAGGATTATTAGATTATTTATTCTACCTCAATAGAGTGCGCAATGTTGAGACACTGCTCCATGCCCGGGATGTCAAGCTGGAGGACACGCAGATCTTTACACTTAATGGTAATTGTCCCTGACGATCCAGATATCCTACACACACACACACACACACACACACACACACACACACACACACACACACACACACACACACGCCAACATGATTCTGATGCAAAACAATAGAAACAATACCACTGTGCCCACTCAACCCCCCCAACCCTCCATGGTTTGACTCTAGCAGTGCAGAAAGCTTAACTTGCGACAGGAAAGGAAGGCGAACACAGTCAGCTGGGCTGTGTGTGTGTGTGTGTGTGTGTGTGTGTGTGTGTGTGTGTGTGTGTGTGTGCGTGCGTGCGCGTGCGCGTGTGCGCGTGTATGCAACCACTTTGCTTTTGCGTTCAATGCTTTCGTGAGGCTAAGAAAAAGCTGTTAGCAAGCATTGTTTGTTTGTATGTGTGTGTACTTGTATTTGCTACATCTTGAGGACGGAGGAACTTTTAAAAAACAGTGGAGACATCTTTGGAAAGAAAGGACATTTTGACCAGACATCACTACTCAGACAGCCTGTTTTAAAGTTCAGACTTGGTTTTACGGGTTAGGTTAGATTTAGGCGTAGGTTAGGGTCAAGGTTAGCTAATTAATTGTTAATGTTCGGGTAAGGGGCTAAGGAATGCGTTATGTCCACGAGGGTCCTTAAAAGGATAGAAGTACAAGTGTGTGTGTGTGTGTGTGTGTGTGTGTGTGTGTGTGTGTGTGTGTGTGTAAGGTGATGAGAAATCAGTGTTGCAAATTTCCTATTTCAGCACTGTGGGCAAGACGAGCAGCACACAGCAGACACATGGCTACACAAACGATGTCCAACCTTTCACTGCGGGCTGCGTTAGAGAAGAAGCCTGAATAGGCCAAAAGGTTTTCCACACTGGTTCAAAAGATTAGAGGAATAATGGAATTAGACATGCATTAGATATTGGAGCAGTCACTGGTACAGTACAGAGAGCTCTGGATGCTGATTAGTTATGTTGATTAGTGTGGTTACTTGTTTTACATGTCTGTAGTTAGAATAATCTAAAATAAGATCAAATAAATCATAAACCCCTTATTAAGCAGTGCAGCAATCACAATGAATTCTGTTTAATCAAGTGTTTAACATGTTTGGAAACAAATGGAAGCAAGTGTAATCTATTGTTGACTACGTTCATGCTCTGATGGTTATGGAGCTGCAGTGATGACCTGCCACTTGTCAGCCCTCCTTCTCACCTTTTCTCAATGGCATCGACGTTCCTGAGGAGCAGCAAGACCTGCCCAGAGCCGCCCTCCTCCCTGTCCGAGAAGAGCAGGTGGTGGCCGGTGATGCACAGGGTGCCTCTGCTCGGCGGGTGTAGCGGCTGTCGGAGCACAACATCCTCCACGTTGGCGGTCTTGATGTGCTCAGAAAACTCCATCAGTTCCCCGTCACGAAGCCAAAAACCATGCGCTGCTCAACTTCTGCTGACCACTTCAAATCACTTCCTCTCCTCTCTCCTAAGAAAACGAAACAGCCAACTCCCTCCTCCGCTCACTCACTTGATTGGCTAACACAGAATGAGCGCTCTGTTTGTTTGACGATAGTGCAACTATAAATAGTCTGTTTTTTTTTCTTTCTTTCGCTCGTGCAGCAACACCTTGTCACACACAGGTGGCTGAGCGCGAGGCTGCTGTGCAGAATGCGGAAGTACGCTTTTCCTGCAACGAGGCTGCGATGTGTCACATATTGCTGCTAAAAGTTCTTGCATGTTATGGGGAGACAAGAAGGAAGCAGCAGTGATGTGCTTGATTTATAATAAATGACCACTAGATGGCAGCACAGTCTATTGTTTATTTGGATGAGCGCAGTTAAGAAGTGAAGTAATACCGCGATATATAAAGACTCCATTCAGTAAAGGCTCTGTAGTTTGAGTATTAAAAGTAGGCTACTCATATGCACAATGCCCCTTTTCAGAATATTATTATATGTAGGCTATATTATTGTGCTAATGCGCAGGAGTACATGCTGCATTTTAATGTTGTAGCTTGTCGAAATAGAGCTTTATAAAATAGGATAACAACATAGGAGCATAAAAAAAATGCAGCAATTTTTATGCTGTTCGTGGTTTATTTTATGCATCCGGTTTTGTAAGATGGTCAGTTTTGGATGTAATATTTAGTTTACCCCTTGGAGAAAGTTCAATATTTCCCTTTTAAATGTAGAGCAGTGCAGCATTTACTAATGTGCTCGAGTAGAATTTAGATTTTGTGGTAATTGTGTGTTGTTGTTTTTTTAATACTATTTTATACTATCTGTGCTACTTTTTACTCCACTACAGTTATTTGACAGCTGTAGTTGCTTTGTTAAGTGCAGATTTTACATTCAAAATACATGACAGTAGATTTTGATTGAAGGATTTGAAATGGAATATTTCCACACTGTTGTAATGTCACTTTTACAGAATCTGAAGATTTCTTCCACCACAGCTGAAGTAAAAGTGTAAAGTCATACAAATGTAAGGTGCAAATACATTAAAGTTGTGGTTTATTTTATGTAATTAAATAGTTACAAGTAGTAATCTATGTAATAACGCTTGATTCCCAAAATGTTTGCACGTTAAAATTCTGGATGATCTCATTTTATTTTGTATTTTCAATCAAAATACGTCTGAGCGACGCCTGGGCTCCGCTGGATGTCTGGCTTCCTCACATGCAAATAACTCCAGCCTCTGTGCCCACTGTGGGATGGGCGGTCACTGCGTCTTATCTCCATATAAAGGAGGTGAGGACCTGTTGCGCTCTCGCCAATTGCCGCCAGTCCAGAAAGCGAATTCCTCAAGACCACATTCATCACTGCGCAGATGGATTTTAAAGAGTTCGGAGATGAGTCCTCCGACACGGAGGATCTTGACAGCGTGAAAGCACTGACAGAAAAGCTGAAGTTACAGACTCGCAGACCATCCTATCTGGAGTGGCAGGAGCGGGTACAGAGCCGAGCGTGGACGGAGAGATCAGCGCACGGTCCAAGTGTACAAGTCGGTTCCATGGCCCCAACTCAGAGAAATGAGAACTCAGACGTGGTTGTGCGCAACGTCTGTGGCTTTGACACTATTGATGATGCTTTGGAGTTTCTGAGAAAAGAGCTGGTGAGTGAGCATTTTATTATACCCAAAGATCTAATACTGAAAATTTCATATTAGTCCTGAAAATGTTGAGATTTCCAAAGTTACCTATCCAGTGTACGTGTGAAGTACATGCAGTTCCTGCTCCACCTCTCAGGTAGATTACTCACGTCTCCAGGTGTCTGTGATCTGCTCTGCATGACTTATATTAGAAGTCAGCATGACTGACTTCATGCATCCCAAACAAACAGCTTGTAAAACAATATGAAGTCTGCTTTCTCACGCTCTCAGGCTGCAGCCCGTATATTACACGTACCAGTGATTTACACACCTTGATAAGAAGATGACAAATCCAAACACATATTTCCTGGTGTCTCACTGATGGCTCGCTTTCTTTTCAACCTCCCTTGCTCACCTGACCCCATCAACCCCTCATCCCTGCTGCCTCCGCAGAGGGAGATGCAGGTTCAGGACAACAGCCTGGCCCGTCAGCTGATCCGCCTGCGGGGCGAGATCCACCGGCTGAAGGTGGAGCAGGTATGCGACCGCCACAAGGAGATGCTGGACGACGCTACCTACGAGCTGGAGGAGTGCGGCGAGGAGTCAGACCTGCTGTGTGACATCCCTATGAAGGCTGCCTTCGCTCTGTCCACCCCGCTCAAACACCTGGGCCTCACCAAGATGAACATCAACTCCAGACGCTTCTCGCTGTGTTAAAACCTCCCATTTGTTCATGTTACTGAGGATGTTCCCACCGCCTCCTCTGTGTTTGTGCTGGACAGTAAGTAGGGCTGTTTCCTCCTCTGGAGGTGCTCTGGTGATAGAGTGATGGCCAGTTATTGGTGCCCTGGGTGGAAATTAAAATGACTCCTTTCATGTGCACCTTGGTGGGACATTCACAAGGAAGCAGGCCTGCTGAGGCACCACCCGTAACACCTACACACCTTCTTGGTGAAAGGAGTCTGTGCAGCTCTTCTATTGACTGCTCTTTGCACAATGCAATGTTTATCAGAGCAGATGAAGACTAAGAGCTAGACAGAAATGTAAAGGTAGATATTTGGGCATTATATGTTCAGTGTCTTATACCCATTGCTTTGGTATTGTAAAAATCAAAGCTTCACATGTGCCAAAGAAGTACATCACAGTTACAGGGAGCGTAGCGCTGATTTACTGAGAGATTTTCATAGAAATATGAAGCTCACTTCAGAAAAGAAGACAAAGACGGTGTCTTGGAGAGCTTTTCAGACAGGTACACAGGTCAGATTACTTTACATCAGTGGTTTCCAACCTAGGCAGACCACAAGAAAAATCTGAGAGGTTGTGAGGCGATAAAGAGGATAAGACAAAGAAAAAAAATATACAGCCTTTTCCATTTATCTAGAAAATTGCTCAATAGTTTTATCTCTTCAGACCCCCCTCTGGTTGATTGAACTGGTTGCTTCCTGTGATGAGGGGCTGCAAGTAGACTTGCTTCATTCTAAGAGGTTACATGCTTGAACCACTGCTTTACGCTATCGGTAGTGTTTTGTGGAGTTGACTGAAATGAATACACGTGGCATGTCGGTTCAAGCCTTCATCAGGTTAATGGCCCCACCAGTATCCTCAAAGGAAGCAGGAGGTCACACTCCAGCATTTTTTACACCTCTTCTTCACAAACCAAAAATATCTCCGCAGCTTCAGCGCTGCAGTGACAGGACCCAGGAGGCTATGCCTCAAGCATTGTGTTTTTCCATTACCGTATCCAGATACTGCAGAGCACAGATTTGAAACTATATATGGCTGGACAGTGACCAAGTGTATTTTGTAGCTCAGTGGGTAATTTACAGCAAATTAAGAGCTTTATTATATAGCCTAATATTATTAGTACCAGCAAGTAGGATGAATAAAATATTTTTGTGGATTGATATTTGACATTGGTTGTAACTGTGTTAAATGAAAAAAAATATTATGACTGTCATTCTATGCAGATTGTTAAATCATGTTACTGTAATATGAATGTATCTACATGACAAAAGCAAAATGCCTTAAATGTAACCTACAATTTTCTGCAGCATGTACAACACAATATTAAATACACCTTACCATATCTACTGTATGTCACATCTGAATGATTATTCTACTTTATTGACATTTACAGAATTGGTATGTATAATATATCTGTTTATGCACAATTTACTATCATTCTTATTTAGGCTAAATGTCACCACATGCTCCATCAACTCCAACCTTGGTCTTAAAGCCATCCTGCATAATGGTCTCTTCTTTCTTTCCGCGAGACATTCATGACCTGTTTCAATATCCAAACATATGAATGGGGCCCTCGAGGGATGTGCAGAAAAACAGACATTGTTGGACATAATTAGTTGAACCAGTAACCAAATATGCCTTGGCAGAGTGCGGTCACTGTGTGAAATGAGAGCACAAGTAGAACTGCTGAAATATACATAACGTGGCATACTTCAGGACATGGATGACCTCATGTGCGCCCTCAACAGTGGAAATGAAGATCATATGGAAACTGCACAGAAGCTGAGGTATTGTACCTCGAGGCCTTATTCTTCGGTACATGCTTTTACAATAAAGTGCTGCAGACTCGTGTTTCTCAGACCACTCAGCTCTGCCCCGCGGAGAGTTTCCCATGACCTCTTCCCCATTTCATCCCACATGTCACCGTATGAGCAGAAAGTGATGTTAGAGTGTAAATAAAGGATATAGTTTGTTTTGGAAGTCACTTCAAAATGCGTGCTATTTCAACCGGTTGAAGACTGTGTTTAAGTGTACATGAGTAAGCATCAGCAGCGAAACAGAAGCGGCGCTCGAAAGAGGCCAGCACCTGCAGCATGAAGCGGTGGGGAGGAGGGTTGGAAAACTTTCTGCATATATCTCTGTTCGATTGCGTAACAGAATGTGATTTCCAACCACATTTGGAAGCAGTGACAACTGTGGTCGAGGGGAACTAGGAACACCCTTTATGGCTCAGAAGGTCTGCCAAAGGCTGAGCTCCAAAGATGGTGAGGCTCTTTGTGATGTGCCAGATGATCCAGGAGGAGGAACGTGTGTGTGATAAGACTGTGCCATCAGAAACAGATAAAATACAATATATGTGCACAGGCTTCTTTTTATTTACTAGTTGTCCTGTTGAAATCAGCTCCGTGAAAGGCTCTGCAACGCACTTCACTGAGTGTCAGAAAAGTGACACTACGTCAGCCACCCTGCTACATTTACAAACTTATGTGCTTTAACGGAAAAAGAGTGAGCTGAGGTGGTTTTATCGCAAGTTGCACTTAATCTATTCTGTGGCAGTCTTCTAAGCACATATTTCAGTGCACTTCCTGTATTGTTTGGACTGACTTCCTGCCAGTGCATGCTCTGTAGAAGCAGCCGTTCACCACAAGAGAAGCGGCCCACAGCAGAGCTGTCTGAAAGGTAGAAAATGTGCGCACAGGCTGAGCATGTGTTAGGAATCTGAGAGACTTCATAGTTCATGTCTCCTCTCGGGGCTAAATGTGTCCATGATGTGGACCCCACTCAACAACCAGCTTTGGTTAAGATAACAATTTGAGAGAGGGTCATTCACCCAGTGGCATTTTTGTTTTTGCCTCATATTTGTTTATAAATTTTGTCTATTTTTTCCGCACAAAAAAAACAAGGTCTATTTTTAAATGGTTTGCTGGCCACAAGCAGACCTGACACAAACCACATGCGTAATCGACGAAAATAGCCTTGCTTTCTTGTTGTCTTGATACTGAAGCTTGAAACCACTACACAGGAAACACTACTGTCCAGAATTGCCAAAATGGTCCTATGCTAACGGTCCATTACTCTAAATATAACAATACTCATCATAATACTGCCAGGATCATTCTGATCCTATTTGAAATCGCATATCTTCTCAAATACCCTCTGGCAGTGTAAAAAAAAAACAAACCAAAAAGAAAAACCTTGGACCACCGCCTCATCCTTACATTGATGGTGCTCCTCACCTTAAAGGTCACAGGCTCACAGATGTTATACACAAAAGTAGAACAGAAATATACAAATATAACCCCACCCTCCATTTCTAACTGTATTGGAACATCCGCATCTTGGTTCCCACTTTGGGAGGGGTGCTGTCCTGACCCCCTTACCGTGGAGCCTGTAACGTTTCCCCCCTGCGCACACACAGCTGCATGGTAAAGCACCTGCTCAAAGCCTGCAACCCTCAACCTTGCAACGACAGGAAACTCTCCTCTGAACTGTGTGCCTGTGCGCGTGTGTGTGTGTACAGACACACATCAGCACTCCCAGCATTGAGGTAGTTATAATAAGAGAAGCGGATGATGACACTTTTACACCCGGGCTCCCGTGGTGAAAAGCTCAAAAACTGCTAAACTGACAAAAAGAACTGTTGAACGAAGAACGTCTCTATGGCGGTGCTTGAAATCTGATATTATCGGGCGCTTGAAGAGATATTTCACATTTCAAGAGGTGAGTTTTGAATTTGTGATTCTCTCAGTGTTACATGGAACATAGAGAAAGAAAAGACTGTGACTGAGGCAGAAATATTATCATGTGCTATGTAAGATATGCTCTGTAAGTCAGAGGGTTTTTCGAGTTGTTAAAGGGATTTGATCTTTTAACTTTTTTATATATTGCACTTTGAAAATTGACGTACACAGAAGAATCATGTCCACACCCAGAACTAATCTTCTCTTGTCTCTTAATAGACAATTAGATAAAGTCCATATTTTGTTTCTGTTTGTGTTGTGTATGATTTAACATAAAAGATGGTGACATATTCAAGGGCCGCTTGTGTCATCTTATGTTACTGTTGATAAAAATCAGTATTACAAAGAAGATGGGACCACATTAGAACAATAGAACGCTTTTTAATTCTACTAAAACGTGCACTGGATCTTCTAAATCTATCTTCAACGTTTGGTCTTAAAATCTAATATAAATATCAGTAAATCTAATATAAATATCAATATAAATATATAGTTGTGTGTTTTAGAAATTCATAGCTTTCACACATGGGAAGCACTAAAATTGATTGTGAAATGTCAAATTGCTACTATGAAATTGGCACAATGGCAAGAAAATCCCCATAAAAATGTCTTTTTTTTTCAAAGTGTAAATGTTTTTCTCTTGGTTTATAGCATTCTCAGTGTCTTTTGAAAAAACATATTAGTTCACAAGCTTCACTCACATCAAGACAAATGTCTTACAGGCCACACTTAAAATCCACATACCCATAATACTTTGCAAACAATAACAATCGTCAGTATTTGTTTGGAAAGGCCTTCAGCTGCAGATCATAAAAAGACGAGGGTAGCCCCTCAATGGAAAATGCTGACTTTGTGTGACTCCCTGCGTGCTGGCTAGCAGGCGTAGGAGTGCTGATCATTCAACAAAACTCTCCAAACCCCGGTGATCCTCCAGTGAGTCGCTCCTCGGGGTCTCAGTACAGTGGTGTGTTGTTATTGCCGGGTCAGGCCACTGCAGATTTTTCTCACGGCTCTGAGCCTTTGGGACAGACGTCTGCTGCGATTAGCCCACTGACCCTGTTCCATGAGTGGTCCAATGGGAGCCAAGTGAGCTTTAGCAAGCCAGCTCGTACAGGGCACCAGTGTAAAACACAATACAAAACATTATACATTATAGATGGATTATACAAGATTAGAATTTGTAGACTTTTGCAGAGCCTGCTATTCAGGTCTGAATTACAGCTACAACACATAAAGGCCTGCGATCTGCAAAGCTGGAAGTGATAGTGAAAATGTACTTGTGTGTCCCAGTTCTGCTAATGATTTATGTGATTTTATTAGACTGGTGTGTGCATGTTTATATGGTGTCAAAGGAGTGTCAGAAATGGACATTTTTACAGGTGTTAAGCTCTTAGTTTCCAGCTCGAATCACCGTCGAGCCTCCATTTTGAGGCAAGGCCCTAAGTCAGCTCCGAATCAAGCACTTTTCGGAAACGAAAACATTTTGTGCGTCCTGTTTGAATCCATCACTCTGACAGGAGGCAACCATGAAAAATACAACCACGAAAGAGGTCTAATTTGTTTTTAATATTGTTCTGCTTGCTAGCGACATTTAATGTCCATAATTTGAACCATCTTGAATTGTTCAAGAGACATTTATTTGGGGACACCATAGCTGTCTAAGATGGCGGCCAAAAAGAAAATGTTCCATCAGAGAATCTTTGCAATTAAAAAATGAGTAATCGGTATTTCATGAACGCTTCAATGCCCCCACCATACCTTCTGAAAAACGACGTGAACCTCTAAATTGCAGGGAAGATGGGATGTAACTGCAGTTCGGACTATTCAGACAACGAATGGATCGAGAACTTGGATGAAATCTGTGAACACTGCAACTGTCCCATAGCTCCCCAGTCATGCAATCCAGTAAGTGTTTATGAGCATATTGTACGTGCAGGCATGAATCTGTGTTTTGTCTATGTGTACGAACATGCATATGTGTCAATTGTAGATAGAAACAGAATCCTCGCTTGTGAACGACTGAGCCTTTCCAGGATGTCCCTTTCATAACCAGACATGACACTATCACCTGTCACCAATGAGCCTGTTTACCTGTGGAACGTTCCAAACAGGTGTTTTTGGAACATTCCACATCTTTCGCAGTCTGTTGTCGCTCCTGTCCCAACTTGTTTGAAACATGTTGCTGCATCAAATTTAGAATAAGCAGATATTTACAAAAGTCAATGAAGTTGATGATGTAAAGCGCTAAATATATTGTCTTTGTGCTGTTTCCAGTTGAGCTTATGTCTACAAGGATTAGCAAATGATCGCATTCTGTTCTATTCAGGTTTTAGACAGCGTCCAAAACTTTAAGTGAACTTCACATGAATGGGTTTTGGTTGTTAGTGTGGTTGAATGTGAGTGACCATAGACATAAGTGTGAACATTACACGTGCTCACACAATTCTTTTCATGCTGTGTAAATCATGGGACCATTGATTGCAAAGGGAATTATGGACTACAATCTGTTACTGCGTGTTTGAGTCCAGAAAAGTGAAAAACTGCGAGGGAAGTCGTCTTTTGTGTGTGCGATTAAACGGGAACACGATTATTCTCTCGATGTTGCTTGTTTCCTTTCCAAGAGTTAGATGCACCATTAGATTAGAAATAAAAGAGAAAACCACCTGTGTGTGCCACAATACATCCAGACATTTTGTCTGGGAGAAAAACCTAAACTGCTGATGATTAACCGACAAGATAAACCAGAAATGTGCAAAGCTTTTTCTGAAAAGCTGAATTTGAAATGCAAGTCTTACCTTGTTTCCCTCTCACCAGTACACAGACCAGCTGACTGCATTCCAGCCGTCACAGCATTCACCTCCTACTTCTCCATTACCAGGTGACAAGATAATCTAATATAATAATGTGTCTAAAATGATTGTGCAATATCTGATATCTCTTTGGCTAATCTTTCTGAGTGATCACTCAGATTGAGTCTGCTTTATAGTTGGTCTGTTGCAGAGCCTTTGCTAATCATTGCATACAGAAAGCAATTTCAATTTTATTTACTATTTTGTGGTGGATTCAATTACACCTCTAACTCACCAGAAAGCCTCTGCACGGCTTTTGCTGTGGCTGGGGCGTCACATCCTGCAGTATCCCATATCATCTTCCTCTATGTGCTGTATTACATTTTGTCTTGAAGAAAAATGGAAATCATTGCAAGTTGGGTTTCTTCATAGCTCCTTGTGGGGTTGTATTCCCTTTGGAAACAAAATATGCTAACTCCAGAAATCATGGAAAACAAAAGAAAACCATTTGATGCCAACAGGAAATTTCCATTTGCCACACAGGGGAAATACAGTTTTGGGGAATCATGTATGAATTGGTTTAAGATTCTGTGCACCTCACTAATGGGCACCCATCATATTCTCCATAAATAACCCTTCGCTCTATTTAAACAGTCACATCTGTGAGTAAAAACAGCCCCTAGTGTGTTTCATCTATGTTTCATTTAACTGAAACACAATATTCCTCTTGCAGACAACCTGGTGGTGGCCATATACAGCTATGAACCCAACCATGACGGTGACCTGGGCTTTGAAAAGGGAGACAAACTCAAGATCCTCAACAAGTAAGCTGCTGGTTAACACACAGTAAAGCTGGCTAAAAAGAATTATTCTAAGCAGCCTTCATACTATTGGACTATTATACTGTTGGACAACGATGTATTTAGGAAGATAAACCCTGTGCATCCTTGTCAGCTATCATTCACAGCTCCACAAACCTATCCTGGATCCTCACAGCAGACACGCTCACACATATCACATATCATATATGATATGTGTCTTAGGGAGGTTGACATGACTTGTTGCATCTCAGTCCACCTCTTGCCCCATATTTCTCGTAAACTTGTTGCTGTCAACTATTGAATAAAGGCCAAGATGTCAGACATGTTTAGCCACATGATTACATGGTGGGTTCTGAAAGAGGAAACCTGCACTCCTATAACACATATAAATACAGGAAATAAAGGTACGTGCTGAGCTTACACATCTGCAGTGTGCTTGTTTCGCTATAAAATTCATGGGTGACAAGCTATTAGAAAAATGTATGGGCTTTTTTATTTTAGTTTTTGGCTCTATAAATATCTGAAGAGGAGACTGGCTTATTTGGTTTTATTTGGTGGTTCAGCAAACTCTAATGGAGTCTCATTTCATTCAGGGCCATAAAGCCATGTCCTTGGTAATGTCAGGAAATTTTGGGGGGTTGGCTGAAAATGACATGAAGAGGATTTTACACATTCTATGATTACACGCAGCCGCGTTGTTGTTGTTATTGTTGAGGTGGATTGTACTATTTTTTAAACTCAACTTTTTTTCTGGCAATACAAAATTAAACATTAAAGTGAAAGAAATGTAGTGACACAAAATCTAGTGGGTTGATGGCAAGACAAAAGTTTCATAGGTGGGAGGGGTTCAGTGGAGGTTTACTCGAAATGCTCCTCCTGCACGCCTTCAAGGGTTTACAAATGTGATGTATATCGTGTATAGCTTCTGGTGAGCACGCCTCTTTTCTCTGTAGTCTCTCATGTCTCTTCTGCTGATATGTAAGACAATGTAAATGTCATGCACTTCATTTCATGCACTTATCATTTACATTACAAAGACAAAGATGCTCATCCTAGAACATCTGGACTGTCATGAGGCATCACAGATACATAAACTGACTGTTATCGTTGCTGTCTCTTCATCTACCCAGGGATGATCCAGAGTGGTATTTGGCAGAGTCTCTCACCACAGGCCAGCAAGGTTACATCCCGCACAACTTTGTTGCAATGACCACAGTGGAGACTGAGCCGTACGTCATGCTGCAAACAAAATGATGCTGCTCTCAACACCATGTCACTCAACCTCAACACCCTCTCACATAGCGCATGCTGTGTTCCTGAGGGAAGGGAAGTGGTTAGCTCAAAGTATGAAGCATGTTGTGTGTTTCTGCTGCAGGTGGTTCTTCAAGAACATTTCTAGAAACGAAGCCATGAGGCTCCTCCTTGCTCCTGGGAATACGCTGGGCTCCTTCCTGATTCGAGAGAGTGAGACAACCCCAGGTGAAGTGGTCATCATAGCACCGGCTCATATACAGCCTACACATGATAATCTATTGTAGTGTGTATGAGTATGCTTGGATACATTTGCTCAAAGGTGCTGCATGTTGCATTTTTAAATTGGCATACAAAGTGAGAAAATGCATTAGATGACTGGCATCCTCTATCGCTGAGTCTTACATAAAATCAGACCCATTTCCCACAAACCCTTCCTGTTTCTCAACCCACTTTGTCTGTTGAGTTTCAGTTTTGCTTTCTTGCTGAAAATGTTGGGACTTGCACATGTCTGTTTCCATCATGCCAAGAAATGCAGCACGAACAATGGAGTGCCAACCCCAGTCAATATTCTTTGTACTGTAGAGCAGTCAAGCAGACCAAAATCTGGTCAACTTCATACTAAAATCAATGTTAAGGCTGGTAAAGTTGGCTCCTGCATTGTTAAAATGAATGCACTGTTGATTTAAGGATGCTTAAATGTAACACATAGTGTTTAAGTTGTCATTTTCAGATGTTTGAAGCAAAATCTGCATCATTTCACATTTGATTATGCTTCCTTTTTGTTCCAGGGTCATACTCCTTATCAATCAGGGACTTGGACCACAACACTGGTGAAGGAGTCAAGCACTACAGAATCCGCAACATGGACAACGGTGGCTTCTACATCACAGCCAAGATATCCTTTAACTCGCTGAAGGAGCTTGTCCAGCATCACTCACGTGGGTTTTGAAGGGATCGCTCAAGATTACTGATCACTATGGGGGTCTTCATCTGAATCATTGTCTCCTCTCTCTCTGTCTGCCAACCAGGCGAGTCAGATGGGTTATGCACAAAGCTGATGAAGCCGTGTCAGTCGCGGGCACCGCAGAAGCCCTGGTGGCAGGATGAGTGGGAGATTCCCCGTGAGTCCCTGAAGCTGGAGCGCAGGCTTGGAGCAGGACAGTTTGGAGAAGTCTGGATGGGTGAGTGACCAAGAAGATGAAAAATAAAAGACTGAGAGGAGGTTAAGTGTTGGTTGTGGGGTTATTATTGATTTCTTAACTTAAATTCAGTCACTGAAGTGTGGATTTTCCATTTTTGTACGTACGAGTTTGGATCATTTTGCACAGACACATCACATGCATGAAGCCCAGTTGCTCGGTCAAGTTGTGGGTTTGACTGTGTCTGCTAGAAAGCCTTTCAGCAGGGTTTTTCTGCAGTGTATGCAGAACCATTTCCTCAACACAGACCTTAATTGTAGGCTTGTATACGAGCTGGTAAACTGGAGAATGACGTGAGTTATTATCCCTGTTATGCAACATCACTCAAACTGCATGAATCTACCTTTCCGCTGAGTTCACAGATTGCAAGAATTGTCTCTGTACAGTACTTCATGAATGTCTATTGTCATAGTGGAGTATTAAGTTAAACAAGAGGGCAGCATGTTTTAATCACAAGGGTAGCAGTTGAAATAATCTGTGCCACAACCCCCTTACTATTTTCCATCCACATTTGCCAGCACTATTCAACATCCCAAGCAAACCACTGTAAGAGAGCTAAACACTGCCAGCCGTGGAACTAGTCCTCATTTCACAGCCACTCTCTATTTACAGTATCTTCTTGCGTGTAGTCTGGGCTCTGTGTTTGTTTCTTCATCCTCATCCAAACACTGGACATATTTGAATGATGGGAGTGACAGTCATTTGAAAAGATTATTCTTGTGAGTTAACATGAAAATACATGATAACCATCTTTTATAGCTGGGATATTTCCAGTGTAGATAAAAGAGATGGAGGCGTGCTTTGAATGGTGGCTGTAATTTGTTCCCAGTGTTGCTGAGCTCCATGCACGGTGTGAGATACTGAGCGTGTGAGATGACTGAAGATAAAACTGGTTGGCTGTGGGTTTGGTTGACATGATATACAGGAGTGTTTGTGTACCGCAGCTGGAATCAGATCCCGTTTGCATGAAAGTCACGTGCAACTGAGGTCAGTTTAGCACATAACTGATCACAGGCCATGACATAAGAATTGCATTTATGATACTTACAAGGTGAGATGAAAGCTCTCCTGGTTTATTTGCACATTAATTACAGCATGCTAATTCATGTGTTCAGTCATGCCAGCAGCATAGCTCTGTGGAGGGCAATGCCGGTCAGCCCACCACTTTGGATCAGACAGAAATATCTCAGCAACAAATAGATGGATTGCTATGAAAGTTTGCACAGACATTAACAGAAGATGAACCCTGTTGACTCTCTACTGCAGCACCAACACAACTGTCATGTGGATTATGATTAAAACTGGTATCTATGTTGATGGTCCCAAAGGATGACTCCTAATGGCTTTGGATGACACCAGCAGGTCAAAATTTTCCTTTATCTAGGGAAATATCTCACCAGCCACTAGATGCAATCACACAAACTTTGGTTTATGGTTGACAGATGATGTGATCCCCTGACTATTCGTCCGCATCATCATGAGGTTGACATTTGTGGTTTTGAGCGAAATGTCTGAGCGACTCTAAGCTGATTTCCCCTCAAGATGGATTGTAATCATTTTTGTGATCCTTTAATTTTTCCTCTATCAACATCATCAGGTGGAAATTCCAATCAGCCAAATACTTGGAGTTATGACTAAATACCTGCAAAATTAATGACATTCCCATCAGCATCAGCTGTACTTTGTGTTTAGTGTTACTGAGCAAATCCTTGCATGCTAAAACACGCAACTACCGTGCAACATGGAAACTGTACCTGCTTAACGGTAGCATGTTGGGAGCAACTTAGGAAAGCAGTTTTAGCATTTAGCCTCACAGTACTGTTAGCATACGCCTTGTTTTAATAAGTACCTTTCAGAAACCCAATGATGTCTACATGTATATTTTCAGGTGTCTACAATAATGACAGGAAGGTGGCAATTAAGAACCTGAAGATGGGCACAATGTCGGTGGAAGCCTTCCTGGCAGAGGCCAACATGATGAAGAACTTGCAGCATGCACGCCTTGTCCGCCTGTTTGCTGTTGTTACCCAGGAGCCGATCTATATTGTCACGGAGTACATGGAAAATGGTGGGTAGAAATACTCTATGTGTCACAGCCTGGCATTTTACTAATAACACCAAGCATCAATAAGGGATTCCAGATATCACAGAAGGCATCAAAAGAAAAGGAAAACCTTGATCCAGGGTGTTTCCGTGAAATGAAAGCTCATTGACAATCAATTAAAAAGAAGTCCTTCTGTGCTCCTTTCAGCTCAGCTTAGTCACCTAAAATATGTCTAAGCCTGTCTGAAATGATCATTTCCTTAATCACTTGATTAATCTCCTGAACACCAAAGATGGTGTCATCAGGAGCTCTGTGCCTGGAGCATAGACAAAGAAAGTGTTCTATAGTCAGGATCAAACATGTCGATCTGTTATCGGTGTCTGGGTGCCAGAGCACAGGCTTCAACAAAAGACTGGGCCGCCCCATGAGTTTCACTCTCTTCATGAGTCACAGTGTTTTCAGACGAGTGCTCTGCTTCAGTGACTCTGTTGAATTAGTTTTTTGATCAACCACAGCTGCCTTCTTATTTGTGTTTGATAAAACCATATGATATGACAAGCACGGTGCAGCGATCATCTGTGACTGCAAATGAGTGTAGCTGTGCGAACAAACCTAAATAAAGGAGCTTAAGTCATGAGCCTTGTCTCCAAAGCATGCTGCTCTGCTGAAGTGGCCCACCTTCTGATAGGCTATTTTCAGCTTCTCCTCGTGAACCTCCTGTATTTGCTGCTGTGTGCTAAAATGTTTCAAAGCAAACGTGAACTTTCGCTTCTTTTCATGGCCCCTACCAGACGGGTAACTGGTGTTTACTCACCGAGGGGAAGTCTCTCCTGACCGGTCCAAGACGAAGGGTGAAAATAGGAGAGGGTGATTCACCGGGTTATTGTTCAGCCCTGATGAGACCTGGCTTCTTTCCAGAGTCTGCGTTCAGCACATGCATCCACAGACACATACACATGTGCACAAATATTGGAACACTATGAGGTTGTGGTAGTAAACAACTTCAACAATGCCAGTTTGTTCAGCGTACCTTCTTACGTAACAAAATACATGTGAATTTACTGCGAATCATAAACACAAGTAATAAAATATTTCCATATTGCAAACTCCATGTCGAGTAACGGTTTATGATGCCCAAATTCAGCAGTCATATGGAAGTGATCCAGCATCTGTCCCATTTTAACCTCAGAAGTCCTTGTAATTCTTTTTCACTGGGAGGAACAATAACAAAATGCATAGAGAGATGCTGTCACAAACACAGCAGCTGCCTTACAGCTGAATTGAATGGAGTGCCTTTGTATAGTCTTGTATGTGTGGCCTGTAAACCACCAGCAGTGGCTTTACATGAGGCTGCCTCTTTGTCTGGGATCCACGTGTGGACAGGACACAATTGTCGCCTCTGTTGTCAAGAGAAAGGATGGCTCGGAGTTCCCGTCTTTTCAATCTGTCCCTTTTTTTTTTTTTTTAACTTATTATCGAAGACAGCAAAGATGGAAAATAACAGGCGTGTCATCCCAGATTCCCTTTGTGACCTTGACAAAGAGCGTTCCTCTGGCTCTCAGACTTCAAAAGCAGTCTTCCGGACTTAAGCAGAGGAGCAAAGGCCTCCTCTTTCCTGGCACAGTCATTCCTCTTAAACTATTTCCTTTGGTTTGACTTGGTTGGCTGGCGTGCAGAGGTATTGTTTTGTGCTAATCAAACTCAACACAGAGTCTGCTGTCAGAAACTATGCATCAACCTGACTGATGTTGCGTGTACTTCCTCACAGTGTTATGTTCTCTGATTTGAACTGCTATTCTGGTCCAGCTCTGTCTATTTATGTCTATGGGGAATCGTGGTGTTTTTACCAAGGAAAATATCATTAGTCTTCTGGACAAAGCATGACTGTTGTTTCCCAATGAAAACAAAAGTCATCTTCTGTGCACAGCACCTTAAAACACAGCACAGTACACAAGTGTATGCATGTGTTGTATTCATGATGTACTGATGGGGGTAACCTAGTTTACCCATTTTTTTTTATTTGCAGAAATAGGTTGCTGGAGTCCACCTGCTGAGCTTGATATGAGTTATGAAATAAATTCATTTTGTTCAGATCAGTTAGCAGCAGCAAGTGAGTCAATAAAAACATGACTGAGTGCTTATCTTTTTACAGGCAGCCTAGTGGATTACTTAAAAACAACGGAGGGAAGCAGCTTGCCCATGAACACTCTGATAGACATGGCGTCTCAGGCAAGACACCTCTTTTCTTTTCTTTACAATCAGTGCCTCTGTGTCTATACTGCTTTCACTCCATTAACCAGATCCCCTTTCTTTCACTCCCTTTTCTCTCAGCATGATCCCCATAGACAGCAAAGTGGCCACTGTTATAATGAAGCTCACATTCAACACTAATCTTGTAATAACAGAGGTGGATGGGTGTGTGTGCAGGCGTCACACTACATCTTCTACGTGCTCACCAGATGCAGACTCAGCTAAAATAATAAAATCAGGGCTAGGTGACAAAACCTGAAACTGATGATAGTGATTTTCCACTTAATGTCTCTGAATTTATCTTGCCGTCATGTATTAACCTACGGTAAGATACTGCGCCACAGCTCTGCAAATGTGATAACCATGAGGTACAGACCATGTTGTGAATATACATTTTAAAACCTGACTAATACCTAATTTGGTCCGTTAAGCCAGTTGTTTGAACATTTTTTTTATATATAGACTGCAAGTCAAAAGAATAGTCTGGAATTTTGGAAAGTACACTTTCTTCTCAAGAGTTAGATTAGAAGACTGATATCACTGTCATAATGACATGAGGCTACAGCAAGGAGACAGTTAGCTCAGCTTAGCTTAGCTTAGCACAGAAACTGGAGACAGAGGAAACAGGCTAGCTGTTTCTCCCTGTTTCCAATCTTTATGCAAAGCTAACCGGCTAAAGGCTCCAGTTTTGTTCTTAGTGTACAGGCAGAACTGTATCTATCTTCTTATGACTCTCAGCAAGAAAGTGAGTAAGAGTATTTCCCAAAATGTCAGCCTCTAATCATGCCCACATCTACCTCTTCAAATGTTACATGTCAGTGTGGGAACTTTCTGACTTAGGCCTTAGCTGTGGGAATGGAAAATTCAACCACAGGAAGACAGACTGAAGTTTAACAAGAGGCAAGGTTCTTCATCCGGAGTAGGCAGATTCTCCGACGCCTTAGAGCTCAGTGCAGAGGTGAAGTTTATGCAGAGGTTTGTGGTGAACATATTTTACAGAAATATACAGTCGTCATGCACCTATAGCATTTGTGGCAAAAGCGCTAAGCAGGTAACTCATCATCGTCATGCAATGTCAGAACCCATCGGCGATCTTCTTACCATCTGGGGGCAACAGCCAATGTTTTGGGGCATCCGGTATAGCCAGTGAATATCCAGATAACAGATAGCCAAGCCAAGATTTACAGTCCAATAAGCAACAAGTATAAAGAGGACAACAACTCGACATTTCATCTAATCCCAAAAAACAGATATCTGCATATATGCAGATACATTTAAAAAAAAAAAAAAAAGCAAGAAAAGGCCAAATCATCATGAGACATTTGCTGGTGGGTTCCGACGTATTTCAGCCAACACTTTCCACTTCTTTTGCTCTCCACACACACTGAATGGTTTATAGAGATTAACCATCATGTGATAGACCATGAAAATTCAAATAAAGAATGACCTTAAGAGAGTGTCCAGATCTTTACATGTTAAGCTTTAAGTGTATGTGCATGTAGATTATCAAAAGAACATGAGATTTTACTCAAATGAATGAGAGGAGAGTATAAGAGAGTAAAGCAGATAAATAATTTAATGAATGCAAAACAGTGGTTCAAAGTTTTACTTTGATTCATACCACAATCAAATGAAAGGGGTGTAGGGTAAAGAGGTGTTACATTCCCTGAGAGGGAAGTCATGACAACGGTAGAAGTTTATGAAACACACATCCCACAAAACACGTATATCTCACGTTTCTGACAAGACCCCAGGGCCAGTCAGACCTATGTGGCAGATTCTTATGTCTGAAATGTGCACAACTGACACAGAAAAACAGACAGTTACATATTTGAACACACACACACGAATGATACTGATGACTATTAATTGTGGGTGGAGAGTTCTGTAGAAATCATCAGATTTTACCTTAAATACCTCACAAACCAAATGCCTCGTGCATTAGTTGTTGTATCAGTTCCCCTCTGAAGACTGCCTACGAGGAAATGACTCATGTAGTATTTCATTGAATTGTAAACTCTGCCACTAGAATAATCAGCCAGTCTGTCAGCGAGGTGAAGGCAGGGCTGTAGCTGTAAGTATCAGGAAATAGAGCAACCACAGCCATGCACCTGGGTGGAGCATGTGGGTGGAGTACAAAGGTAAAGGGTATAGCAAATTGACCTGGGGAAGTGGTAAACTCCCAGGTTTGGGAAACTTTCTGTTCATCCGTCCAACACAAACAAATATTACATAATACTAAATCACACACAGGTCCCTCACTGTCATCCGTTTCATGCTTGACCAAACAGACACAGGGTTTGTCTAATAATGTGCTGTCCCCTGCAGGTGGCCGATGGCATGGCCTTTATTGAGGAGAAAAATTACATTCATCGAGACCTGAGAGCCGCCAACATCCTGGTGTCTCATGAACTCATCTGTAAGATTGCCGACTTTGGGCTGGCAAGACTGATCGAGGACAACGAATACACAGCAAGAGAAGGTAACGAGGCCTTGCAGAGATCACTTACATCGCATCTTCTTTTGAGCCCATGTCACTTTTTTTCAGGCTAAATAATGTCTCTCATAGATTATTATTTGTTTCAATTTAATGTTTTTTTTTTACTTCTTCTGGATAAGACAAGGGAAGATTTCAAATGGAATCACACAGAGTGAAAATGTGGTGAAAATCTGTGCAGTAGCTCCACCAAGTGTTCATGCTTTTTTGTCCGCCTCCTGTGTTCAAAGGTGCAAAGTTCCCCATCAAATGGACTGCGCCAGAGGCTATCAACTACGGCACCTTCTCTATAAAATCGGATGTGTGGTCATTTGGGATCCTGCTGACAGAAATAGTGACATATGGACGCATACCTTACCCTGGTAAATACTCATTCACTTAACTCTGCTGGTTCATCTAATCACAGTATTTTTTTTTTGAGAACATCATATGGATTGATCCTACATTTGACCTTTTGTTCAGGTATGTCCAACCCAGAGGTAATCCAGAACCTGGAGCGGAACTACAGAATGCCAAAGCCAGAAAACTGTCCAGATGGGCTTTATAACATCATGTGTCTGTGCTGGCGGGAAAACCCAGACGACAGGCCCACCTTCGAGTACCTGAGGAGTGTTCTGGAGGATTTCTTCACTGCCACAGAGAGGCAGTACCAGGAATAACCCTGATGGGCCGAAAGACATACAGACATACGATAGATGTACTCAAACTAAAGGCACAGCCTGTGAAGGTGGATGCTGGGTTTTATTATTATCATTATTATTACTAATATTATTTTGAAGAGTTCATGCCTTTATATTGATAGGGTACATGCTGAGAAGTACTTTGTTTCTGCAGCAAATATGTGTGGAACCGTGAACCTGAAACTCTTGTAACAGCTGGATTACTGCAGCGCCAACAGCAGCAAGGAGAGTGATCACCGTGCTGCTTGAATAGACTGGGGACTGATGTAGCCGAATAAGTAGCTGCTCTCCTGGTGCTCATTATTAACATGTAAATACTGTCAAACTGCTTCAGCTGTGTTTTACCGCTACAGTTTAATAAATGTTTTCTAATTGTTTTATTTACAGTAAAATGGATGTTGTCTGATGTTACAGCAAGTAAAGCAAAACCCATCGCACTTGACCTAAAACGAAGCACCATCGGCCAGAGAATACTGTGTCATATGTTTCATAATGTACAAGAAGTTTTATTTGTGCATTTGAGGAAGTTTGTCAAATTAAATCATGGTTCTGATGGCATGTGCTGTTGGCAACATATTCTACAGCTCTATTGAAATAAATAAATATGTCAGCCACTCCAAATTGTACATATGATCAGCAGCAGCAGTTTTGAAATGTAACTAGGTACAGTTACTCCAACACTGAGGTACCTGTGCTGTTCATGAGTTCTACTATTTTACTTTTTCATTCAACCTTTCGCTTACATTACACCACATTTTAGAGGCACATTTGATGCCTTTCACCACACCATATTTATTTGATGGTTGGGGTTACTTACTCTAATGTGTTATATGCAAAACCTATGAACATATTAAATATGATGCATCACCAAAGATTAAACAACCAATCAGTGATGTTACACGAACTGGGTACAAATAACTCCCACTTCACCAGCTGCATTATTAAAATCATGCATTAATGCATCCATTATAGTTCAAAAACACTATAAAGTGTACTTCTGCAGGAGCCATTGGCTGCATAATGAGACTGCTTTGAGCTCATTTTGATAACACTTCTGTCCTTATGTTTGAATTACTTTTTGAATGCAGGCCTTCAGCTCTAACATTGTGGTATTGCTTCTTCACTTTTCAAAAAGTAGTGGACTTACAGCACACCGTCACACCACACATGGTGACACAGACTGTCGCTCTGTCGCCCCCTGTTGAAAACAGCGAACATTACACCCCATTGATTGGACGTGATACAAACTATCCGCCTCTTGTCGCTGTTGTATGCTGCGGTGAGCGGTGAAAGCCAGCCAAAGAGCACTAAAATGGCGCTTACTTCCCAAGGAACAAAGAAAAAAGTTTGCTACTACTATGACGGTGAGTACTTGTGTGTCTGCGCTTTAGTCAAAGGACGCATTACTGAGTGAAATCCGCCACTTTGCTCAAACAAAGGTTGCAGTTTATTTCACCTCATGCTAACCTGGCACGTTAGCTAACGTTAACCTAGCTAGCTTGAGTAGCAGACGGCTCTCTTCATCTCAGTCAAACGCAGTGTCTCTGAGTTTACACAGGGTATTAATGCTAATAGTGTCTGCTCAGTTTCCTTAAATACACAGGATGCCCTTAAAATACTATTTTAGGCGTTTATCTACCCGATATTAGTACTTTATGTAGATCAGTTACCATTACTAGCTAGAGAGCTAACAAAGGAGATGTGAGGACTTCGTTGTCACCGCAATTAACGCCAACACTAAGCTAACATTAAAATGGCTCATCTTGCTGCCTTCAAACGCCAAATAGGTCGACATTACTCACGGTGAGTAATAAAGCGGCACCCTGATCGGGGCAGCTTGGTAGTTTGCATAGTTTCATCGAGGCAACTGCATTTGAAGTGAGAGGTCCGGTTGCGGGATCATAACACATATACAAGACGGCGTTTTTGAATTTCTTCATTACCCTTTTCAGTATATTAATTTGTTCTGCACCGAAACGTGTTGTGTTTGCTCTTAAGTTCGTGTTTACAGTTGTTTAGTTTGCATGCATTGTAAACAAATAATGCAACTTTGTTTAATTTGTTCACATTTCAGGTGATGTTGGAAATTATTACTATGGTCAGGGGCACCCCATGAAGCCCCACCGAATCCGCATGACTCACAACCTGTTGCTCAACTATGGCCTCTACAGAAAGATGGAGATATATGTACGTTAAACTACAGTAACAGCACTTCCTAGTCAAAATGCTGGACTTCCTTAGCCTTTCTGGTGTGTCACAGGAACTGATCTGTCCTCTGTGTTTCAGCGTCCGCACAAAGCCAGCGGAGAGGAGATGACCAAGTACCACAGTGACGACTACATCAAATTCCTGCGTTCGATTCGACCGGACAACATGTCAGAGTACAGCAAACAGATGCAGAGATGTGAGTTTGGTGAAGTGTTTTATTTCTGTTCATTGAACTGACGGTTTCGATAGGAGCAATAGAAATATTCACATTATTTCTGTCCTTGCTTTGCAGTTAATGTGGGAGAGGACTGTCCGGTGTTTGATGGTTTATTTGAGTTCTGCCAGCTCTCAGGAGGAGGCTCCGTAGGTAAGTGTACGCCATGATTACACCAGTATTCAGTTAAAATCCGTGTAAGCAGGCTGTTAATTCTCTCCTCCTTGTTGTGCTGCAGCTGGTGCAGTGAAGTTGAACAAACAGCAGACAGACATTGCTATCAACTGGGCTGGAGGCCTGCATCACGCCAAGAAGTCTGAGGCCTCAGGGTTTTGCTACGTCAACGACATTGTACTGGCTATTCTGGAATTATTGAAGTGAGTACAACAGCTCTGTCATGGCTTGTTTTACATGTCTGTGTGGTTGATCAAATGTCGTTCAAACTGATAGTGAGCTTAGGGTCCACTGGTTCTCCCAGACAGGCATGTTTGTTTTCATAAAGTGGCAAATGTCTAAAGCATATTTCCCCTTTTTCCAGATACCACCAGAGAGTTCTGTACATAGACATTGACATCCATCATGGGGACGGTGTGGAGGAGGCCTTCTACACCACGGACCGTGTTATGACAGTTTCCTTCCACAAGTACGGAGAGTACTTCCCTGGTACAGGCGACCTGAGGGTAAGACTTGAAATGATTGGACAGATTGACGTCACATCATCATAGTCATACAGTCAGTTGACATCTGCTTTGCGCTCTGCAGGACATCGGTGCTGGGAAGGGTAAATACTACGCTGTGAATTACCCACTGAGGGATGGGATTGACGATGAGTCGTATGAAGCCATATTCAAACCTGTGAGTAAATAAAAGCTTTGTTGACTCTGATGTTTTTGTAGTGTGATCTCCCTTGATGGACAGAAGTATTTGAGAGATGTTGTTGTTGTGTAGATCATGGCCAAGGTGATGGAGATGTACCAACCCAGTGCAGTGGTTCTGCAGTGTGGAGCTGATTCTCTGTCTGGAGACAGGCTTGGATGCTTTAACCTCACCATTAAAGGTAAGTTAAGGAAACATCTCATCTGATGGCTCTGAGCGAAGAGGTCTGCAAGTGTCTTGAGAAGCCAAACAATTTTCTCCTAATTTAATATTTTCCCACATTTTTTGCTCAGGCCATGCCAAGTGTGTGGAGTACATGAGGAGTTTCAACCTGCCGCTGCTAATGCTGGGTGGAGGAGGCTACACCATCCGTAATGTGGCACGCTGCTGGACGTATGAGACTGCTGTAGCCCTTGATACCTCCATCCCCAATGGTGAGCTTTGGTAGCAATGTTTTTTCCACACAAGATAACAGCATAGTGAGTTTAAAGGTAACTGTAGTCTTTTCAGTGAACTGCTCAGATGGCCTCCTCGAGTCTTCTTAAAGCATGCACAGCATTTTGAATCTGTTGTTTGCAGTTAGTAACAGGAGGTGAAAAGAGAAGAACAGTAGCTAGTGATCCGATAAATAAGTTGTGTAAATCTTCACTCCACTCGACAGAGCTCCCATACAACGACTACTTTGAATACTTCGGACCAGACTTCAAGCTGCACATCAGCCCCTCGAACATGACCAATCAGAACACCAACGACTACCTGGAGAAGATCAAGTGAGTGCATCCCGTTCAGTTTTTTCCTGCATATGGTTCATGAAATGTCAAGTGGCGTAATGCACATTGAACAGCATCATCTCAGTCAGCTTTCATACGTTTCTTGTGTTGTGATTGAAAAGCTGAGAGCGCGGCTGTATCACAGGTGTAGCTTCATGTCTCATGTTTGTTGTGCTCAGTATGTTCAACCTGCATTCCGTCTTGCAGGCAGCGCTTGTTTGAGAACCTGCGTATGCTGCCCCACGCCCCGGGAGTTCAGATGCAGGCCATCCCAGAGGATGCTGTCCAGGAGGACAGCGGAGATGAGGAGGAGGATGACCCCAACAAACGCATCTCCAGTAAGAACCTCTCCCAAAGCACCTTCAGCTAACCCTCCGAACCAGAAGAGATTTAAACCAGAGGTTTAATCTAACCCTGTCCTCTGCTAATGCTCAGTCCGCGCTCATGACAAGAGGATAGCGTGCGAGGAGGAGTTCTCTGACTCGGAGGATGAAGGCGAAGGAGGCCGCAGAAATGCAGCCAACTTCAAGAAAGTCAAGAGAGCCAAAACTGAGGGAGAGAAAGAGGGAGAAGAAAAGGAGAAGAAAGGTGAGGAGGAAACAAAAGGTATCTATTCATTTTTTTCATTTTCATCACATCTTACTCATGTCATCTTGGAACATAAAGAGATTTTATTGGTTAATGTGTTCCGTCAGATCATCCTGTATGATACAAAGGCTGTTACTGTGACAGCCATGAATATTATTTCTTTATTTTTATGCCTCAGGTGGTCAGTCTGTCTGTACTATACATCTGTCTGTCCCATTCTCATGAACGCGATATAAAATGAAGTGACGTTTTATATCTAAAAGGTGACATCATCACGTTCTGCAGAAACATTTTGTCTCACCATTATTCAACAGGATTCAGGAACAGAACAGCAGCAGATTGTGGCCATATTTCACATTTGGTCAGACACTGATCTTAGGTGGCCACTTTGAAACTGTGCTGGTTGTCCTCTGTCATGGCTACAAGTTCGATCAGAATCAGCTTTATTGGCCGAGCATGTGAACACAAACAAGGAATTTGACTGCAATCACTGGAGTCGTACATGTCAATATAGAGATAACTTCCATTTCATCAAAAAAGACACTTCATACCTTTTTATTAAATTCCTTTGAAGTCTTCACTGCATAAGAGTCTGGACAGACATGATGTAAACTGCAACCCGACTGGTTGGCGGAGGCGCACAACTGCGAGGCGATAGTTCTAGTCTTTTCTTTCTTTTCTAGAAGTCAAAGAAGAAGACAAGGTGCCAGAAGAGGAGAAGATGGACACCTCAAAGTGAGAAAACACTTGATTACCATGTTGTCCAGGAAGTGGGTTGTGGGGAGCATTCATCTTATCCTTACTTTGGGTCCTTTAGGCCTAAAGAAGAATCCAAGACACCTTGAGGTCCTCAGCAGCCACTGATGCCAATTTGCAGCTGATCGGGGCGGATCGACAGCAAACGTTTTGGATGAATCATCTTTCCAGGCTGCTGCTGTGGAACTCCATGAAGGACTATTCCTTTGTAATGAGACCCCACTCCCTCAAAAAGGGACGGGGATCGTAAAATGATTTTTTTCTAGGACACCTTTACAACCTTGCTGTTTATGGACTCAAGTCAGTGTTTTTGAATATTGTTTTTTGTATGCTTTCTCTCTCTTTTTTTTAAATCTTTAATCTTTTTTATGCTATGATATTTGCTTTTCCCTCGTGAAGCAACTCTGTAAAATGGCTTAGTACATGTATGCTTTTATATATCTGATGGATTTAATTTATTTAAATCATAGATATTTTGGCTACTCTGGTTTGTCTTTCAGTCCCACTTTTGTCTTGTGTCTTTGAATATGTAGTGGAAGCATGTTTATACAATAGATACTTTTCAGTAATACATTCGTGTCACTGGTCTTGCCTGTTTAAGGTCTCCAAGAGTGGCTAAGAGGGTAGTGTATTTACCTGAATACCTTTTTACATGTCATAGTGTAAGTACATTACAGTCTTCTATTTTAAAATGTAATTTAGTATGTGCCCTTCACTGACGCATTGACATCTTCTTTGGCAAATTTCCTGGACCCCTTCATCACGATATTGAAACTGTTTGAGTCCTCTCACATGATTGCTGCCTTCAGGCTTAAGAGTCCACTGAAATGTGGACTTGAATGTCCAGCAGCACTCAGTGTAATGTGGGAGGCAAACAAATGCCAGAACTCAGTTGTTGTATATATATATTTGTATTCTGAGACGTGAATAATAGTGTTCCACAAGAGAGCTTACAAATGTCATTTAAATCTGACAGACCCCAGTTTGTGCTGACCACACTTTCAACAGCAATAAAATCTACCCGAAAAAGTTCAGTATCTTTATTTTGTAAGTTTTTCAGGATAAGATGATAAAATGTCATGTCTGGGATGAATTATTGACAATTCAATACTTTATAAAGAACATTTTAATATCAAGATACAAGTTACAACTATTTTCAGGGCAACAGTAGTAAATACAAAATCTGACAAAACCAAGAGCAGTATTTAAAAAAAACAAAAGTCCTTTTGATAAAGAGGGACATAAAACGCCAATGCTTTAGCTGGCTTGAGTCCCACAAATGCCTTCAGACATTTAATGTGTAACAGACACACTGTGACAATTTCACAGATGAAGTTGTGTTTTAGTCAAAGCCAGCAGTTTGCAACCTTTGCAGTAAGGTTGAGCTGCTTCAGAGCCATTCGCTCTGCTCCACTGCGCTCACGCTGTCCAGCAGATCGTCCTGCTCCGCAGGCTCGGCTGTGGTTTCGGTCTCTGGATCTGGTGCTGGAGGCAACGATGAAGTTTCAACAGCTCTCTGAATACGCACCTGAAACAACATGAATTGGACTTTTATTTAAGAGAAGCTAACTTGCATTCAGGAGCTGACTGCTCCAATAAGTTGAGCACGCACCACATGCTGTCCTACATTGCAAACGTTATTCGTGAAGATAATGAGAAGATAGGGTAAAGACCAAATTGCAGTCAATTCCTTCAATCTATACAGAAAGCTAAAGTACAAAATCTAATAAACTGCTTGAAATTTAGCCACCAGGTCTAACGGTTTCCTCAGATATACAGTAATAGTGTGGGGTACCTTTAGAGATCTTAATGCTTATGCATGTAATAACCTGTCAAAACCTGCTGGGACATTCTAGACAGACAGATTTCATCAGCGATTTCAC
The DNA here is from genome assembly GCF_039877785.1 of Chaetodon trifascialis. Lineage (NCBI taxonomy): Eukaryota > Metazoa > Chordata > Actinopteri > Chaetodontiformes > Chaetodontidae > Chaetodon > Chaetodon trifascialis. Next base: position 11,197,464 of record NC_092069.1, on the reverse strand, counting down.
TCCATTTGTATGACGACTGTGACAAGAATGAAAATGACTTCTAAAGTACAGACTGCCTGTGTCAGTGCTGGGCTACGTGTCATATCGGAGTGTTTACTTTTTGAATTCAATGCATATTTTATACAATAATTTTTGAACATGGAGACTGAACATTTGACCACAAAGCTGCCTTCCTGTGTAAAAACTTGATCTGTGTCAGTCCAGATGACGACATAATGTGTTTCTCAGACTGAACACTTCAGCAAATTCACTTTGTGTTTGAAATGAGTATTTTCATCTTACTGCGATGTTGGTAACAAATAACAACGAATACATGAGAACATTTGAGTATTTTCGATGCATTGGTGAGAACCAAATGTTCATCATAGTGAAGAAACTGAGCCAGGTTTTTTTTTTTTTTTTTTTCAGTTTAACACTTTGACTTCACTTTCAGGATCAGGCCATGTGATTGTGCGCAGGCAGTGTGAGGTGAGGATCACAGTTAGCACACTGCTCTGCTTAAGTTTGCCTTGTCAGCAGGTCTTCACCCCTGGCTTCTGTGTGTCTGTATTAAATTCAGTGTTGACATTGCTATTTGTGGAACTAATGAAGTTAGAGTAGTTTGATGTTAAAACATTGGCTTGATTACTGTTTTATTGCTGCTAAGCTTCTACTAAGCCTTCCAAGCGTTACATAACAACTGAATTATTTGTTTGCCGTTTTGAAGGCCTTCATGTGTGACCTCAAACAGGACAGTACAGTGCATCGTTCTGATGTCACAGCCAGGCAGGAAAGTGCTGATTTCTCTTGTAAAAATATACACTTCTCCTTCAGCAAATCAAGGTTAAAACGTACTATTTGTCCCTTTGGCGGTATGGATTTCTCACGTCTACATCACTGCACCGTTAGCATTTATGCTAAAAACATTTTTCTCATTATCCAAAAAGCAACTGTCTGAAGTGATCTACTGTATGTGACACGGTAAGATAACAGCAATTGACGCTCTTGCACACAAACACAAATAATGCAGGTCCAGCAGAGTCAGTGATCTTACCCTCTTAGCCCGGATCGGCCTCCTCCTGCATGGACAGAGGTAAAGGAACGAAGTGCAGACGGCAAAGCAGCGGAAGGAGAACACCATTTCCACCACGGACATGAAGATAAGAGGCACCCACAGGATGAGTGTGGTCCCCTGGACGACAAACAAGACCGCAGCACAAAACTCTGATGAATAAACTCGTCTTTTCTTCAGCTGGATATCCAAACAGCTGATGGACAAGCGTTTATATTCCACTTACATAGATACGGGTGGGGTCAAAGGGGCATTCGTATGTGATGCTGGAAGAGGGGCTGACGTCATTATCGGAAAACTTGCAGTGCGTTAGCAGGCTCCAACCTTTGTGAATAATGGCTGTCACTATTGAAACTGACAAAGCCAGGCTGGAGGCAAGAGCCAAGAGACCTGACAGGAAGCTGAAGACCAACAGGACCCACTTCTGCAAGGACAAAATGACATGAGTATGTCAGTAAGTGAAAGCACAGCCTTTAATCGAGTAGACATTTCACATGCTTTTCAGTTAGCAGCTGCAGGAGGGAAGCACTACAGAAATAACAGGCTCCAAAATTTGAATGAATTCCATATTTGCATGTACATGTGTGTTACCTATTTAAATAGCTATCATCTTCTGTGTCGTGTGTGTATCATACACACATACACTCACCCAGAACACAAAGGGCAAGTTCTAACAAGGGCTGAATGGAGGAGGGAGAGGGGAGCAGTATTTACCAGGATCCTGTTTTTCTTGTTTTTGGACAGGACAATGGCCGTTACTCCACTAATGATTCCCTAAAGGGCAAAAAGACAGCTCATTCATTCACTGATAAATTACACAATATTACTACTCCAAATGGTGCTATTTGAACATGAAAGTATAAACTGCATTACGATCAGATATGGAGTTTATGGAGTTTCCAGCAGCCAGCAAAAATATTCCATCAGCTTAGTGAGGCAGCAGCTAGCTTAATATCAAAGATCTTTATGTGCATATCCCACCGCTTACCACCAAGCCCGCCACGATGGCGATGACATTTGAGATGGCGTACACCATGGTCCGGGCCAGAGCGTGCACGGTGATGTGCCTGAGCACCGCGCCGTGCACCAGGGCCCCAAGAAGAAAGTTGACGTGGCCCACCAACACCAGCGCCAGCCCCATCTTCATCAGGGCTTTGTTGTCCTTGAGGCTGGCACAGCATATTCCTGGAGGAGCAGCGGTGGAATGTAACTAAGTACATTTACACAAATACTGTACTTCAGTATAAATTTGAGTTACTTGTACTTTACTTGAGTTTATAGTTCTACTCCACCACATCTCAGTGGGGAACAGTGTACTTTTTACTTCTCTACATGTATCTAACAGTTTCAGTTACAATTTATTTTACAAGCTGATTTTTACACACAAAAAATGAATGTATAAAATATGATGTTTGTTACAAATTAAACTGGTACAGCTGAAACAACTAGTCGGTCAATCAATTAGCTGACTGACAGAAGATGAAATGGCAACTACTCTGATAATCGTAGAAGTAGAAGAAGTACATTTCCCTGCTTATACTTCTTTACTTTTAGTTCAGTGACATTTCCAGTGTAGTACTTTTACTCTCCTTCAGTAAAGGATCTGAATAGCCCACTTCTTCCTCACTGCAGAGGAAGAAGAACGATGTTATTTTAACTAAGTCTTGCACGCTGTGACCTCTGCCAAAATGAAAGATAAACAACTAATCCATTATGCTACATTGCAGCCGTCCATGTTGTCAGACTGACGCGTCTCTGATCCCAGTGTCAGGGTATGTAAATACCAGCTGCGTGTGTGCATCAGTATGTGTTGTTGACAAGAAGCATAATAGTACACAAGATGAAATTATGTGTGCTCAAAGTGTATGAAATGTGATCTGAACTACAGCACACCGAGAGCTTGTGAGAGAGCTGACTTGTGGTTTGAGCAAAGCCAAAAAGGAAGCTGGTCGGTGGCTAACACGTCGTCACAGCGCTCGAGAAGACGGCAGTTACCACAGTTATCCCCGACCCCTGCAGAGGAGATCTCATCCTCTGCACGCTGCAAAATGCTGCAGCTATGGTGATAGTACAGAGAAAGGGTCTGGGAGCATTTTGTTGCATTATTTTGTGCCTTCCTCTGAGTTAAGGTGAACCCCCCAGTCATAAAGCCTGTGTGAAGCCCCTCCTGAACCAAGCAGGACAAAGCTTTGGGTGGGGTGTACAAACATTCAGCACCACAGTTACCTGGCCTAAGGGGATCAGGTAGAAACAGAGACCTGCCACTGGCTCGTCTTATGCAAGCCTTTAACGCAGTGCTGTGGAAAAACTTGCCATGTTTTTGGTCATAATATTGTTCGTAATGTAATGTTTGCTGCCATTCAAGTACACATAATCACATGTTGTTATTGTCCTGCACAGACCCTAACAAAGACACTATAACACAATACTGAACATATTCATGTAGTGAATAGAGATGCAACAATTAATCCATCACCAACTATTTGATAAGCAATAATCAGTTTGAGGGTTTTTTTTTAATGTCTCATATTGAAGTGTCTTAAATGTGGATCTTTTTCTAGTTTCTTTACTCCTCTATGACAGTGAGCGGAATATTCCTTTATTTCCAAACAAAGCAAGACATTTGAGGATGTCATCTTGGGACCTTTCCAACATATTATAGACCAAACACCCAATTGATTAATCAAGAAAATAATTAAAAATGAAAATAATCCTTACTTGCAGCCATAGAATGTATAGACACCACACTCTTACATTCTAATGTGATTTTATATTTTCTGACAGGGACAGCATGTCTATCTCGTTCTAATGGTGATGTCTGATACTTTTACTTTCTTCAGATTCACTACTACTACTACTACGACTACTACTACTACTACTACTACTACTACTAATAATAATAATAATAATGATAATGATAATAATAATAACAATAATACTAGCGTGGGACCCTTACTGTACCGTGTGTCTACATTTGACCTATCAACAGCTCATAACCATGAATACTAGGCGAGCCCATGCAGCGGCTACACCAAAAAAGGTTCACTTGGATTTTGGTGAAACTTCAAAGAAACTAGACTTCACCTTTGTGCGGCTTCACAACACGATTTCGCTGACAGAAACCAACACAAGATATATATCACATTGAGTTCTGTCAGTCAAGCACCGAGAAAATGTAGGAGCTCCTTTAACAACTGCAGACCACGCCTAAAACCTTGAGCGCGCATTGTAGTGCTCACGTATTCACTCACTCTACCACTACACCCGCGAGAGCCAGCTTACCTGAATTCACCATGGTGCATTCAATGTCGTCTTAGATCATGTTAGTACGCAGCTTGTATTAAAGTCATTTCTAACAGCTTTGTGACGCTCCGCTTTCGGTGGGTCGCTGTCTTCCTTCCCTGCCGCTCACCTGCGCACGCACAGACGTCGCCTTCCCTACCTGTGCGGGAGCTCCGCCCCCAGGCACAGGGAGGGAAAAGCTGGTTATCTGCTAGAAACGCATGCAACTCTGCAGCCATACTTCGAAATGATAACAAGAAATAAGAAAATTATTGTATCCACTGAGGGTTTCACCAGGCATGACATGATTTTAGAGCACCTAGCCTTGTTCATTTACTTCAGGTATCACTTCATCCTATGAGGAATTGCTGTTGTTTGTTTTCCAAATGTATTGAGCCAGTAAATAAGTAGTTATAGTGTTACTTGTCCATAGAGTTAGCCATGCTGATTCTTATGTATTTTCAAAATGGAAATGTGACCTGGTTTCCACATAAATAAAGCTATAAAGAAGAGACATTACGTACACAGTTGTGTCTTTAAAGAACAGAAAACCAGGACGATACCTTAATATAGTCCCACCAAATATAATACACTGCAGCTATCAGTGGGGATGGGGAAGATTTACTTTGTACCTCAGCTGTTTCAACAAAGACATGAACATGAACCAAATACACAGATTCCTTAGTTTTTAATCATAGGTGCTAAATGCCTGTCAGCCTCATCAGCTTGATTGCCAGCACCTGTCCCTCCTGCAGCTGCACCTTATTAATGGCACACCTGGGCTAGGGGAGTAATTAGAGTGGTTGGCCCTCACTGAGGTTCGCAATGGGGACAATAGAGATATTTCTCTGCATTTTTGTTGGGCATTTTATTGCTGTTCAGTCAGTAATCAACTGGCAGGATGCCAGATTTCCCAAGGGTTTTCCACGGTTTTTTGATAACATTGCGCCTTCTCCATTTAAAAGAAATTTTGATTTCCCTCCATATGACACCATCTTCAGCTCATGGCGGAGTCGGGCCCCTGACTTTCACATGCTAGCTGAATTGCCTCCAATCATGTTCAATGTTCCCAGAGTAGAAGTGTATTGTGATGAGTCTAAGCTAACTGTGCTGGTGGATAAGAGATCCACAGGTGTCGTACTGACAGGAGAGGAGATACATTTGGGTGATGGCTGCTATAGCAATGGGGAGCTACCAAACCAGTTTGTCTTCACTTACAGTTTGGATGAGTGTGGAACGACGCGTGTGGTGAGTTTACCCAGTCCTTTGCTAGTTTCTCCATTTCTACAGCTTTAAGGATTTTCTGAGACCAGCTTCTCTTACAGATGCAGAATGGCGTGGCAATGTTCACCAACTCTGTCTACTTGAATCTCAAAAAACCTCCCACTGCTTGGTGGCAATCTCCTTCTACAGTACACATCTCCTGCATCCCAAAGAGGTGCATACATTCAGTTACCTAAACCTAAAGTGCTCACAAATAACCATGCTGAAGGGGAACGCGTGTCTTTTCAGGTCACATGCTAATCCAAACTTCTTTGTCTCAACGGCACTTCCTGAGAATGACAAGACCTTTAACATCAAAGCCATGAATCGTGAGTAATAACATGAGTCAAAACTAGCTGTTCGGCTGGGTTGTTCCATATTTAAACAAAAATATCTTATTTTTGTCGTGCAGCATCCTGGACCAGCCCAGCTGAGTCGTACATCTATAAAAGAGGTCAGGTTGTAAACCTCCAGCTTTCTGCCAAAACTAGACCTGAGCAGCAGCTTTTCACCCAGTCCTGTTTTGTCTCTGCGTCTCCTGAGCCTCAGACTAGACCGAGGCATGCAGTCATCATGAATAAAGGGTAAGCAGCCGGTCAGGACCTGATTGTAATGTTAGTCCATGATGTTAAAATCCCCTGTGATATGTTTGCTCTCTGCAGGTGCACAGCCCCGTTGGGTTCTCCCCATGCTGTTGTACAATTTGTGGCTTCCAACAGAGCGGATGTGGTTAATTTTGTTCTGAACACATCTTATCTCATTTCTGAGGTGAATATTTATTGATGAATTTGTGTCACTGCTATGCGCCTGCTGTTCAGCTGTATGACCTTGTGAACTGTCATCCTCCTCTGAAGCTGTATGTCCACTGTGGCGTCCTGCTCTCAGACCAGGGTGTCACCTTTGGCTCCAAATCCTGCAACTATAATGTGATCCAGTCAAGGTATTTGTATAGACATAAAACTGTATTTTGTGACCTTTTCATTACTTGATGAGATTTTTTTTTTTGTTTCAGGTGGGAGGACCTTAGCGGAACTGCAGAGGTGTGCAAGTGCTGTTCCTCAAAGTGTCCCGGCCTGTCAGTCAAGCACCTTCCTCAAGGTCAGCGCTTTGTGATGTTCGCCAGAAAAAGCAGCAATGACTTTAGCTCTGGTCTCTATCTCACTGACTAACTGTGTCCTGTCAGATGCCAAGGCTGTCGTCAGTGCCGGCCCCTTTGTCATTGTGGACGAAGATGCAGAAGCCAGTCCTGAGCATTCTGTCTCTGAAGCTCAAGAAACCTCCAGTGCTCTTGTTAGCGATTCCATGCAGTTTGAGGCCTCCGACGGTGCAGCGACTGAGGACACCATTGTTTCTGGTGCTTCTGCATCAACAAGCAAGTTCTCCTCTCCCCCTCAGGGTGTAGTGGTTGTGAATCAGGACCCAGTTGCCAGACTGACCCTTTGGCTACCTGGACAGGTGCAAGATACTAAACATGGTGAGAAAATTGGTTCTGAATTTGAAGACGGCTTGACAGTTCAGCTGCAGGCAGGTGACACGGTACCAAATGACCTCCCTGAGCTGCAACTCTCAACCACAGATCAAGAGTCTCATCTGAATATGCCCACAAACAAGATCAGAGATCAAAATTTGAATTTTCTCACACTGGTTGACTGGATCATTTCTCCACAACTGGAAAAAGCAGCTGTTGCAGAGGATCCCCAAAGAGAAACATTAGGATTTGGATCAGAGGCTCCACAAAAAGCGGACGTCCCTCTGCCAGATGAGATCGCTGTAAATGTCCTAAACCAGAAAGCTTTTAACCAAATCAGAGACGAGCTGGCCCATTGGCAGGCAGGTGCAGCAGCGATACCCCAAGAAGGAACAAGCGACACTCGGCCAGTGATTCGCTCAAAACTTGAGTTGTCCAAAGGTGTGGATGGGTCTCAGACGCTGAGTTATGAGGAAGAAGTGGTGAAGCAACAAGAGGGAGAAGCTGCGATCACAAGATGTGGAAATGAAAGAGAACAGGAGCCCAGACAGAAGGGGCTGCGCTCAACTTTTCTGGATTTATTGAGGTAGCTCATGTTTGTGGTTTTTGTTGTTTGGGTATTTAAGTTGCATGTATGACTACTAAATGTCTCTCTCTCCTCAGGAGGATGGACAAAGCAGAATAACTGCAGCATATTTCATAATTACATTGCACTGAATAAAAGCACTGAGCAATAATCTAGTGGAGTCTGGGCTTTTTATATCAAATGTCATTCTTTTGGGTTTACAATATTTTTCTTTCAGCAATAATCCTCATTTTTAAGGCTGTAATAAAACCAGTCCTCAGCATGGTCTCTGTATTCCCACCCAGATGTCGCTGTGGGGAGCTGGGCTCTGTAGTTAGGGCAGTGCAGTGTGCGCTCTCCCTTTTACGCCTCACGCTCCGTGTTTTTTCTATCCCAGGTTTGACCCTGGCCGCTATTTCCTCCGCACCGCCACTCTCTATAAAGTGCCCACGCTTCTCCTCACGCAGTCTCTTTCCCCGGCCACAAAACAACCGTGAGTGTCTAACTCACTGTTCTTGAAAAACTTAAAAATAATATAAAAAATATAAAATCCACAAAATCTTCATAAAAATAAATACCTCAATACTTAAATAACAAACGTTTAAAAAAAATCGCAAAAAAAATTAAGAATTAAAAAAAGAAACATAAACAAGAGGCCTCGGGCTTAACCCGAAGTTGGCATCTTTTTTTGAAGGAAGACATCGATTTGTGTCGTGATTTCTCCAGGTCTGGCGTTTTCTCAGCACGCTGGAGCAGACAGCCAGCTGTCACTGACTTTATTAGGCGAGTATCGAAGCGCAGTTTCGCCCCGGCTTTCAGTTCATACCGGCATTTTTTTTAGGCTTTTTTTGAAGGAAGCTTTGCATTCACTTCTTTCGTGACGTCCGGCGAGATATGAACACAGCGACGGGGAGTTATCCGATGGCTTCTCTCTACGTTGGCGACCTGCACCCCGATATCACGGAGGCTATGCTGTATGAGAAATTCAGCCCAGCCGGACCGGTGCTCTCCATTCGGGTATGCAGAGACATGATCACCCGGCGGTCTTTGGGATACGCTTATGTGAACTTCTCTCAGCCTGCTGACGGTAAGAAATGAACCGTGTGAAGCGATCAGTGCATGCAGCTTCAAGAGGCACGAAAGCACGGGTCCTTCAAGTATTGACAATGTCGCCACATGCTTTCAATGTCAGTCCTCGAACTGTGTACTAACACGCACAGTCGGGCACAGTAATGCATTAAACACATGGCGCTTTCCCTGACTTCTAATGGATGAAGTGATAGTTTTGCAGCCTGATCACAGGACAGCCACAGCACTAATTTGACCCATATAAGCATGTCCCAGTTCTTGTATATCCCTGCTAATATGTCACCACCATGGTTAAAGCCCTCGCTCACACATACATACATGCTGTTTATTTGTTTCTCACTCTTAAAAGTTAACAAAAAATAATTTCCGCCCATTAATTATAGCACTGCATTTGGGGATGTTTGCTCACTGTGCAGATCTCACTCATTCAGCCCAAAATGACCCATTTCTGCTCCTATTTAAAGGGCCACTGAGTGAAACCAATTCCCATTGCCCCGTGCTGCTACACTATACTCACTGAAAGCATGAAAAGGGACAAGCACAGCTGAACAATAACCCCCGCGCCACCTGCTTGACATATCTATGTGCATTGTCTGCAACATGTGATAGTATCAAAGACATGATCCTGTTATTTGGATTCAGCATTATTTTGAACTGGTAAGGGATTAGATGGATCATATGAATTTATTTGAACCACTTAAACCGCAAGTCGGTTGTTTCTCTGTTAGAGCCTCATGCCTGAAGTCAATGCCTATGCAACTACAAATGCATCAGAACTGTTCAGTGTTTTTCGATAATGCTTGTCCACTTCCAGCCAATGGCACCAGAGCATTGAGCAATAGTAACAGGTGTTCTGGTTGTCTTTGGAGGCCCGGTGTTGTTTACATTGTGTGAACTTTTTGGCTGTTGTATCAACGTGGAACACCTGTCACTATTTATCTGAGTCTGTCACCAAACGCTGGAGTAACGATAGGTTACAACTGTCCCACTTCCAGGAAGGTAGCGTCGCTCACTTGAGTAATTGTAACAAGAGCCATGTATGAGAAGACGCCATTTGTTAGTGGAGGTGTAGACATGGGGGATGGGAGCTGTTTGGTATTTACATGGAGTCCTAACACGTGTCTGTGGGGTAATAACATGCTGCCTGTACCATGCTATGAAAAATATACTTGTGCGTTAGTGTAACTGTCCGCGCATGTGATTTCATGCAGAGCACAGCAGCAGTTGAGGTGGTTTGCATTCGCTTGCTTCATGTCACAGCTGTAGATGTAAACACTCGTGAGACCTGGTGTTGCTCGTCTGAGCATTCTTTCTGAATGTGTCTCTTCCCCATCAATGGTAGAGAATTCTCTACTCACGCTCCATGCCAGCACATACCTCTCAGGACCCCTCTCTAAATATAGAAGGTCTTTCTGAGCAGCCCAAAATCTGCCTGCCCGTATTCAATTTAAGTTGTTAACATGACAGAAATGGTTAACAATGATGAGTAATCCAACCCTGTTAACCGTTTCCATTATTTCCACTTAATATGAGTGGTTACCATGTGCTACACAGATCTCTTTTTTTAAACTAAGATTCCCGCTCTGAACCTTCCAGAAGTCCACATGTTTGACAGCGATCACACACCTTCTCTGAGCTCACGGGTTGGGAAGTACAATTGCAAGCCAAACTGCTGATGCCAGCAGACGCAAGGCAGCTCCGTTTTGTTTACCAGACACTTTTAGCTGGAAAGCCTGGCCTGTGTGTGTGTGTGTGTGTGTGTGTGTGTGTGTGTGTGTGTGTCCGTTACTGTGGAGTGACTGAACAAAAGGATGTTTGGCATGTGTGCCCACATGGACATGAGAGCCTATATGAGAGTTAAAGCAATAGACGGAGAGAGGGATGGTGTAAATTTAACTAAGTGATTAAACTGAGCTCAAAGAACACACAATGAGTTGAGCAGATGAAGAATGAAACCTATTACTCCTTAACTCCACAATTTAAGCCTGTTTGTGATATCTAAGGGCCTGCTGTGCAGCCACTGCCGCCGGCCTAGGTGGGACGTTGCCCAGCAGCATGTAGAGAGATAGAAGGGGACCATGTGCTCCCAGCTTGCCCACTGCAGCTGCCCCCGACACCTGTCCCAGCTGCTCATTATGGTCTGCTGCAGTATCTAAAGCGTATTTCTTGTGCCTGATGCTGGCAGAAGGGATCCTGATTGTAACATACAGCACACAGGAGGATAAACTACTTTAATATACACAGCAGCTTCAAGTTATTTCCGACGTCATCAAGGCAGTGCTGCAAAAGGACGGCTGCACTATAACCGCTGCTACTGGTCCCTTGTGTGAAAGTGCTACAGTACATATAGTGACCATGATAGAAGGAAGCATGATGTATAGCATACATACTAGTGACTGATAGCTATGTTTTCAGACTCATGGCTCCAGGTAAACAACCACCCATGTCCATTCCCTCCACCTCTCTGCCCCTCCTCCCTCCAGCTGAGAGAGCCCTGGACACCATGAACTTTGACGTGGTCAAAGGGAAGCCAATCAGAATCATGTGGTCCCAAAGAGACCCCTCCCTCAGGAAGTCTGGAGTGGGCAACGTGTTCATCAAGAACCTTGACAAGTCCATTGACAACAAAGCCCTGTACGACACCTTCTCTGCCTTTGGCAACATCCTCTCCTGCAAGGTACAGTTGAAATAAATGTGACTGCTTTACAATAGAACATTATTACTGCTTTAAAACAGGATTATTGCTTCTTTTATGCTGTAGGCTTATATATTACCACAAACAGGACAAAACGCTTGAGATGGAGAGTTCACACAAATTGCTTAAATTGGATTAAAAAATTGAAATAATATTGTAATCCATTTAAAACTGGCTCATGTTAACTCATAAACAATCTCTTGTCACAGATCTAACTAAAAACTAGTAATATTGTGCCAAACATTTGTGTATTTTATTTGATTTTATGCATTCTATGTACTCTATTTCCCCATATATTTTATTAATTTATTCCATCTCATGTTATGCATTGTCTTTATTTCTATTTTCATCCTTATTCTATCTTACTTTTACTGTCATTATCAAGTGGGGTTTACTCTCCATCCTACTTAACATTATTCATTTAATCCCTGCTTTTATGTCTCTTCTATGTGAGGCAGTCATTTGGTGCATATTCCTTGTTGTAAAGCACTTTTAGCTGCTATTCCTGTATAAAAGGTGCTATTCAAATAAAGTTGAGAATTATTACAATAATACCACATTTTGGGAAATACATTCATTCATTATGAGCAGAATGATACCACTCTCCTTTCTGGCAGTTAAATATGAAGCCAGATGCTGTGTTTTATCTTAGGGTCTCACTCACTGATTGATACATTATATAGATCTTGTTGAAGTGACAACTAAATTGAAAACTGAGGTGTAAAACTGTCAGTTTGTGGATTAAAGAAATGAGATTAAACATGTTCTGCTTCTGGTCTTTATGCTAAGCAAGGCTGTTTGGCTGCAGCTTAATATTTCGAGGATGGATTTGAGAGTGGTATTGATCTTCTCATCTAACTCTTACCAAGAAAGCAATTGTATTTCCCAAAGTCATGCACTGCTGCTTTAAAGTTGAGGAACTGCCTGCTTGCGTTACGTTGCCTTTCTACTGGATGCATATTTACCATCCGTCTTCCTCTGCGCCAGGTGGTGTGTGATGAAAATGGCTCCAAGGGCTATGCTTTTGTCCACTTCGAGACCCAGGATGCCGCTGATCGTGCTATTGAGAAGATGAACGGCATGCTTCTGAATGACCGCAAGGTGTGAGTGTCTGATCATCTAGGAACTGGGGACAAAGGGGGTGTGCATTGTTCTTAGTGTTTTGGACTTATGAAGAGTTTAGCCTGATCTTTAGAACGCCTCTGATAGTCACTGAAAGTTATCATGACATTGAAAGGTGCAGCACTTACTGAGCTAGCGGTGCATTATATTTTGTGTCTTCATGTATAAACCTGACTTGTCTGCGTGACACTTGTGTTGAGCGAACTGACTTTTCATGTCTTTTTTCAGTTGGCGAGTTTGTGTGTGAATAATCTGACTAATAAGCTTACCTCTCATGGCCGCCAGTATGAAGACAACCACTAAACTAAACAGATAACAAACATTTACCCCTCCTGCCAGACGCATTTTCTGTCGCCTCACACGTCCACTCGCTGGTCACCCGTCTTGGAGTGTCTGTATGTGTGTGTGTGTATGACCACGCTTGTGTGTTTTTAGTGATGGATCGAATGCAGGAATGCAATACTGGATGGCGGAAGGAGAGAGAGGTCGTCATGGCAAGGTATATAAGATCATTTGGTCCTCCTCAGCTTTCCTTTGTTCTGTGAGACTCTGTTCCTCCATCCCTCTCCATCCACCTCCTCATCAAGTTTTGGACCAAGAATTACGATGGTTGTCACTGTGTTGTCTAGCATGCCGACATATCTGCCTGCCTCTGGTGGTATTAACAGCAACTGGTGAATGTTTTTTCATTGTTTACCACAGGAATGATGACACACATGGTGAAATGTAACCGTGAATTTGTTTGGTGGATGTTGTCCCTGTTTTTGTCAAAGAATGAACTCTCTTTTACTTACTGTGCTTGCGTGATCAGGTCTTCCTCTGTCATTGTAGAACTTTTCTGTGCCCGGAAACCTGCATCAAGAGTGTTTTAGATCGGAAAAAGCAGGTCAAAAGAGGTGGACCCTGGTTTGTTTTCTCATCTCTGTTGGGACTGTTTTAAGAGTGTGTACCGCTGCTCTCCCCTCCATCTTCAGGTTTGTTGGTCGTTTCAAATCCCGGAAGGAACGGGAGGCTGAACTCGGTGCCAAAGCCAAGGAGTTTACCAATGTCTACATCAAGAACTTCGGGGATGATATGGACGATGAGCGCCTGAAGGAGCTTTTCGACAAATACGGTAAACTTCGACTAGCTTCACGGGTATTGCTCCAAACTCTAGTGCGCTCTGGTTCTGCTGTCTTACCTCCAATTATCTGACCTTTAACCTCTGCAGGTAAAACACTCAGCGTGAAGGTGATGACAGACCCCACCGGCAAATCCAGAGGCTTTGGATTCGTTAGTTACGAGAAACATGAGGACGCTAACAAGGTACGTTGGCCTGATGGAAATGTATAAAAGGAATATCTGTGGTCATTCCCTCTGATAATAACGACTTCATCCAAAGGCTGTAGAGGACATGAATGGCACCGAACTCAACGGCAAGACCGTGTTTGTGGGCCGTGCTCAGAAGAAGATGGAGCGGCAGGCAGAGCTGAAGAGGAAGTTTGAGCTGCTGAAACAAGAAAGAATCAGTCGTTACCAGGTCTGAAGGAGCTAAACTCTAACAATAATCAATCTTAAATTTCAATGCATTGATGCCACAGAAGCTGCTACGTACTCATCACGAGTCTGTCTTTGGTTTCAGGGCGTTAATCTTTACATTAAGAACCTGGATGACACCATAGATGATGAGAAACTGCGTAAGGAGTTCTCTCCATTTGGGTCTATAACAAGTGCTAAGGTGAGAACAATCATATACTGCAGTGCATTACTGCTGGAGAAGAGATAATGCATCACTGCAATACAAATATTGCAACAGCATGACAGTATTGTGTGTTTGAGGTTGCCCTGACACGATCTGTTTATATTTTAGGTGATGCTGGAGGAGGGTCGCTCTAAGGGCTTTGGCTTTGTCTGCTTCTCCTCCCCCGAAGAGGCCACCAAGGCTGTGACTGAGATGAACGGACGTATCGTTGGCTCCAAACCCCTCTACGTGGCTCTCGCTCAGCGCAAAGAGGAACGCAAAGCCCACCTCACCAACCAGTACATGCAGCGTATTGCTGGCATGAGGGCCATGCCGGCTAACGCCATCATTAATCAGTTCCAGCCCACAAGCGGCTACTTCATGCCAGCTGTACCACAGGTGTGTCAATCAAAGTCTGAGATAACTGTGTGTGTGTGTTAAAGTGACTATAATTCATATTTTCATATTAAAAATGGATCTCATGTCTGTGTACTGTGAAAGAGGTCACTCACATGAACATGTCGGAGCATGTAGCAGCGTTAGTGTCTGATATTTTATGAGGAGTTGGTTGAGACCAAAAACAGAGCTGAAAGGAGGGTGAATAGTGGACTTATATGCCATAAAATGAAACATTTCATTTGTTCCCACCAGGCCCAGAACAGGACTACATACTATGCACCCAATCAGCTGGCCCAAATGCGACCCAACCCCCGATGGCAGCAACAAGGTGGCAGAGGTCAAGGTTAGCATGTGGCACTGTGTGATCTCAATCTATCCCTGACATGCTTTGAGTTACCCAGCTAACATAGTTAGCATACACTGTAGCGGCCCTATTAAAATCCATAACATTTTTAATGCAGTTTGTGCTGCATCTCATTGTTTTTGTCTCTGCTTCTGTCACTCCCAGGCAGTTTTCAGGGGATACCCAGCTCGCTGCGTCAGCCAGGACCCCGTGCCAACCTGAGACACATGACTCCTAATAGCGGCGCACAGGGCCCACGAGGTGTGTTCACCAATAATGAGTGAAATGATCCCCATCAGTGCCCTGACTCTGGTTTTTGCATTTCATTGACACCGCAGAGCCAGTAGAGGTTGTCATTATAAATTTTGCTCCCCTTTTCCTCCTCTCTGCTAGCCTCTGGCCAGGCCATGGCACCTCGTCCCTCAATGGGAGTCCCTGGGCCCCGTGCCATGCCTCCATACAAATATGCTACTGGTGTCCGTAACCCCAACCCCCAGGTGGTGCAACCTATTGCCTTACAGCAGGTATGGGCATAAGACCAATCACACTATCTTGTGTTCCTGTCACATGAAGCTCCCAACACTATTAATAATTTTCCTTCCTATGTTCTTTATCTGTCCTTTCCAGGCACAGCCAGCAGTGCACGTTCAGGGCCAGGAGCCTCTCACAGCCTCCATGCTGGCTGCTGCGCCCCCTCAGGAGCAGAAACAGATGCTCGGTAAGAATCCAGCATCGGAATGAATGAACTGTAAGGCTTTTCAGTTTTTATTGGGTTGATTTATTCTCAGTTTTTCCAAATAGGTGAGCGTCTTTTCCCATTGATTCAGTCCATGCATGCCAACCTGGCAGGAAAGATCACTGGCATGCTGCTGGAGATAGACAACTCTGAACTGCTACATATGCTAGAGTCTCACGAATCTCTGCGTTCAAAGGTATGTGGTGACCTCTGTCTGTGCCATGGTGGCACACTGGCATGCCTATCGTCCATACTGTATACTGCACCGTGTCATTATTCATGTCCGATGTTATGGTTGTACAGGTAGAAGAAGCCGTCGCCGTGCTGCAAGCCCACCAGGCAAAGAAAGATGCCACTCAGAAAGTGGGCAGTATGGCTACTACTGCTGCTGCTGCCACATCCTGAAGACTGCGTGCTGTGTTAAAGCGGTACGATAACACACAAACAGTCGAGCTGGTCATACTTGTGATGTGCTCATAGATAACAGAAGCTTTGTGGTGCCAATGAAAAGTCATTGTGTTGTTTCAGGGCACAGAAACCTGAGCAGAGATGGGGAGAGACACACTACACTGGCTCCAAACACCAGACGCCTCTGAACAATTATGCAAAAATTAAGAAAAAGATAAGAAAATGTAATTTTACCAACATACTTGAACATTTTGGAAAATGTTACAGTTCCTAATTTTCTAGCTCTGTAATACTTTTAAAGTGCATACCAAAAGCAATAATGCAAATAAATGTCGAATGGAGGCCCTTCACTTTGTGGCAAAGGAGAGAAACCTTTTTCTAAAAGCAAAATGAGCCTTGTTCTTTTTTTTTTTTTGCTTGAAAGTTTTATGTTTGATCTGAAATGATGGACTCCTCCATCCCATCATGTTATCATGGGTGTGCGGTATTCTCAATAAAGGGATGATATATCAAGTTTATCACTGTTGTGTTACTTTAATGTTTACATATAACCTATTTTATCCAATTTCAAGTGTGTATGTGTGTATCTGATGCACACTTAATGAGTCAGTGATGGACAGAGAAGAGCAAAGCAGGGCAAGGGCAGAGTCGTCAGGGCTGTTGTGGCAGTCTGAAGTACCATGTCTAGGCTAAAGGGTGTTCCCTCTTTGGACAGATTATTAAAGCTGCAATCGATTAATCGCTTAGTTGTCAACTATTGAATTAATTTGCAACTATGTTGATGATTTATTAATCACTTGGAGTGATTTTTCAAGAAAAAAGTCAAAATTTTCTATTCCAGCTTCTTAAATGTGAATATTTTCCAGGTTTTTTTTTTTTTTTGACAATAAACTGAATATCTTTGGGTCATGGACAAAACAAGACATTTGAGGTCATCATCTTGGGCTTTTTCAGACATTTTATAGACCAAACAACTATTCAGTCAGCTGACGATATAATCAGCAGATTAATCAACAATGAAAAGAATCGTTTGTTGCAGCCCTAAAGATGACTGATACGAGCAACATAGGAAGGGAAAGAAAAACATTTCTTTGCCTTTTAAAAGGGCCTTTTTGCATTAAAGACAGAGATAAGGAGAAAGGTTTTTCATGTACCAAATAATCACTTGAAGGTAGTCACTGAGTCCTTTATAGAAACCTCACAGTCAAAATCAAGCAGGAAGTCACAACTACAGAGCCGTGAGGTCTGTCAGAAGTACGACTTCCACCGTAGAAATGTGAAAATCTTGTTTTACTTTGAGTACACAAAAAACCCGAAATGTTTCTTTACCAGTGTATTCCTGGAATAAGTGTGTCTGATGGCCAGATGGAGAGACAGAGCTCTCAGAAAGCATGAGAAAGAAACAATAGAGCCAGAGCGCAGGCAGGAGAGAAAGGTGGAAATCATTAGAAAACAAAGAACATGCAGGGAATGAGTGGAGGACTGGATTTCTTGGTAAGCCCCTGAACAGTGCTGAGGTCCAAAATGTCACAGCGAGTTAAGGGCCAGGCAGGGGAAAACAAACAGCAGGAGCCCACTGTTAACAAGGGGGGTGACGTAGAACTTCCTGATAGCATGGTATCTCTTACATGGGGGGGTTATGTGCAATGGGTGAAATATTTTAAATAACTTCACAAGAAAGTGACTTCTTTCATTTTTGTATGGGATGCCTTATCAGAAAGCGGTATCCAAAATATTCTGCACAAAAATAGCCACTTTTAAATAGTGAAAAAAAAAGGGGAAAAGAATGGGTAATGGGTCTTTTCACAGCACATTTCGACTTGCCATAGTAGGGAAAGCACAGCTGTAAATGATGAATTTAATGATGGCTGCTTCAGTGTCAGGCTCCTGGCGTTTTGCCATAGATTATATCGAGTATTGAAAATGCCAGCTCACTGTCACACCTGCATGCCTGAGTCACTTGAATAGAATGGAGTCATCATTAATACCTGTGCTTTTGCTTCTACAACAAGGCAAAATGTGCTCATGAAACAGAGCTTCTGCTCTGACATCTCACTCTGTCCAAAAACCAACCTTTGAGAACTGAGGAATTTATTTTTCATAAATTTGTGGAGAACAGATGTCAGAGTTAAAGATGAAAATGGCAGAAACTGACATTCCCACTTACAGAAAGGCTGTCGTGGCGGTCTGTTCAATGTGAAACGTTTAAGTCGATGAAGAAAGTGAAATGAAAGTGACGGCAGCTGCACACTCGTCCGACAGGCGGCGCGAGAGGGAACATGGTAACGGAGGGGCGGGCTTCAGTCTCAATGCACCAATGAGAGGCTGCTGGGGTCAAAGTTGAAGGGTTAAATCAAATATGGCGGCTAACAAACGAGTGCTGTATGTTGGTGAGTTAATGTTACTTTTCATAAACATATGTTAAATTAATGTTGTTTCAGTAAATGTAGCTAACGTGCTAAAGGTTTTACACTAGAGTAATGAATCTGGACACGATTAAGTGCGTATGAAGTGCACATAATATGGAGAAATCCTCCGATACGTAAAGATTTAACCGGTAAAACATGAAAGCGAGAAGTCAAAACATGGCAACGTCACTGGTTTTAAACTTCACGTAGTTTACACAACGCCGTTGGTGAAGTATATCATATCAAGTTAAGTAATAAACTCTGAATAAACGAAATAAAACAACAACAAATAAGCTTTAACCTCAGGATCTTGGGGCTCCAATGCTTCTTCTTGTATCTTGAACGTAGCACGTAAACCCGCTCCGTTATTCTGTCCTCTGACTAAACATACAATTTGTTCATAATCTTCGTATCGGCGTGTTTCTGCTGGTTTTAGCCTGAGTACGGTGTGTTTCTTCCAGGTGGTCTGGCGGAAGAAGTGGACGAGAAGGTGTTACATGCAGCTTTTATTCCGTTTGGAGACATCACAGACATCCAGATCCCTTTAGACTATGAAACAGGTAAGGTCAGGAGTTTTGCTCTTCAGCGTGATAGTGACTGCGCTGTTTCTGTGTAACATTACACACTGTGAGTAAGAGAAATATTAAACTGTATCAACATGTCTTATGTTTTCAGAAAAACACAGAGGATTTGCATTCATTGAGTTTGAATTGGCAGAGGTATGTACTCTTTTAGTGCTGAATTACACACTAAAGGCCAAAATATTCTGATTTTAACCCAATAAAGACCATACTCTGTGAAGTTGAATATGTCTGTGCTCATAACCTTTTTATGCTCACTGTCTTTGGTAGGATGCTGCAGCTGCTATTGATAACATGGTGAGTGGTGTTCATGTCAGAGAAGTTTTGTTTCTGTTTGTGAGTTGTTGTGAGTTTACCTAAAATGTTCAAATAATCAGCTTCCCGTGTTAATATTGCTGTTTTGTTTTTGTTTTTTTTCTTTGCTAGAATGAGTCTGAACTTTTTGGACGGACTGTCAGGGTCAACACCGCCAAGCCCATGAGAATCAAAGAGGGGTCTTCTCGACCAGGTGATTAAAAAAAAAAAAAACAGTTTGTAGAAGCTTTTGCCTGGACGCTCATTTAAATCCTTGGCTCTGATTTTAACTCTGCTTTTCCTTTAGTGTGGTCGGACGACGACTGGTTGAAGAAGTTCTCAGGGAAGACTGCGGAGGAAGCGGAGGGGGGGGCAGCAGATGGAGAAACAACCAACACTGCAACACAGGAGGTGAGACGGCTTTCATCCTGAAGTGTCTCAGTGCCTCAGACTCTCAGCTATGTTGAGATAGTGCCGTGAGTGTGGTTTCTTTTTGCAGGGTGAGCCCCCGGCCAAAAAGGGCAGAATTAATCCTCAGGTCTATATGGACATCAAGATTGGAAACAAGCCAGCAGGGAGATTGCGCTTCCTCCTTCGGGCTGACATCGTTCCCATGACGGCAGGTGTGTATGCTGCCCGCTGTAGGCCTTTCATCATCACATCTTTAGCAAAAATAAATGTTGTAACTGCACAGTGTTACGTTTGTTTGTGCTGGAAATTGAAAAAGTCACCAGAACGTTGGGATGTCTGTTTTTGTTAATTTTACTTTGAGCTGACAAGCTAACAGGACTGTATGTCCCAGTTATGGTTTCCTTAGAAGAAACTAGGTCCGATCCACTTGTCCTGGAAGATTTCAATGTCTCAGGCAAATGGGAGAAATCTCAGTCAAATATTATTTGTCAACCCTATTTTCCCATGTTTTTGTGTTCAAGTGACTTATGTTTTTGAAATTGGTCCAGTATTGAGTGAAAGTGTTGCAGCCAGCAGCTGCAAAAAGGGCTGCAGTGCCTATAGACTGACATACACAACCAGTCAAAAAATATTCTCTGTGGTTAGATTAACAGTTGACCCCCTCTACCCAAATTAATTCTGCAATATTACTACTCAGTAATAAAACAAAACAAAATCAGCAAACGGTGACGTCTTTTTAATCTTCATACAGAGAATTTCCGCTGCTTGTGCACACACGAGAAGGGCTTTGGCTTTAAGGGCAGCAGCTTTCACCGCATCATCCCTCAGTTTATGTGCCAAGGAGGTGACTTCACCAACCACAACGGCACCGGTGGAAAGTCCATCTACGGCCGGAAGTTTGATGATGAGAACTTTGTCCTCAAACACACCGCTCCAGGTGAGGAGTCTTTGTAAGAGGCTTTCAGGATGTGCCGCCTCTGGGAATGAGCTCTATGTTTGCTGGCAGATCCTGTGGATAACTGGCCAAACCTTGTCTGTCGTGCTCACAGGGCAGCTCTCCATGGCCAACTCTGGGCCTAACAGTAATGGCTCTCAGTTCTTCATCACCACTGACAAAACCGACTGGCTGGATGGGAAACATGTGGTGTTTGGAGACCTGGTGGAGGGGATGGATGTCCTCCGTGCAATGGAGGTACTGAGACTGCAAAATGTTTGTCTTTTATTTAATACATTTAGAGATTCCACAATAAAATAAAGGGTCAATTCATCTATCCATTATCTAAACCGCCTATCCCTTTCGGGGTTGCGGGGGGCTGGAGCCTATCCCAGCTACAATGAGCGAGAGGCGGGGTACACCCTGAACTGGTCGGCAGCCGATTGCAGGGCCACATGCAATGACAAACAAACATTCACACTCACACCTACGGACAATTTAGAGTCATCAATTAAATTAATGAGCATGTTTTTGGTCTGTGGGAGGAAGCCGGAGAACCCGGAGAGAACCCACACATGCACGGGAAGAACATGCAAACTTCACACAGAAAGGCCCCGCCTGACCCGGGGATCGAACCGGCAGCCTTCTTGCTGTGAGGCACGTGCACTACCTGCTGCGCCACCGTGCAGCCCAGGGTCAATTCAGTGATAATAAAAATAAAAAAACTCTCATTAACAACCGTCAGTTATTCCCCAATGCAGTCTTTAATGACCTGCATCACCATGTCTGCTGGTCGGACATTAATCTTCATTTCAGCTCCAAGATAAAATAAGGACAATCAGACTGCACCTTGGCATTATTGATCTTATAAATCTGTTTTCTTTCTGCAGGCTCAGGGATCAAAGGACGGCAAGACGAAGCAAAAGGTCATCATCTCTGACTGTGGAGAATATGTGTGAATGATAAAGAAGTGTGTGCTTGTTTGTGTGTGTCTATGGAGACAGTTTATGTCTGAGAGCACAGATGTGTTTGTGGTCTTTTGTACTCTGATCCCACATCATCTGCCATGTAAATATTTCAATAAACACCATTTTTTATAAAGAAATCACAGCTTGGTGCTATTACTCTGAACTGCTGATTGTTGGATTTACCCATTATAGTTGGATAATTACTTATTTGTACCACGTTTTCTTCATTATTTTGAAGTTGAAATTTAAAGAAAATTATTTCCTTGTGATTTTGTGAACAAATACGGACACATTTATTTTCATACATATTGGTTTCAAATTACGTATACTGTATATAAATCATGCGTGGTAAAATATTCTCCATAATATCTACTTAATGGTTTTTCTGTAAATGATGACAACACGACGTCACATCACATTTAAAAACGATTCAAACTTGATAAATAGAACGTCGTCCATTCACTTCACTTAATTGGACGAACAAGTATTTGGGGCTGCCACACCTGAGCAGGTTGGGTGGCGAGAAGAAATGGCAGGCCAACAACTCCACCCCCTCCGCTCCCGTCGTCTGTTGAGAAATCCGCTGAGATACTCATCGGTGAGGTTCATCCAAAGCTTGTTCCTCCGCTCCGACGCTGAACAGCAACAACAGCGATTAAACTGTAAGTACACCAATTTCTATATGTGGTCATGAATCGGACTTTTCCGAGTTTGTCAGATTTAGTTGGTGTTAGACGTGGATATTTTGGATACGCGCAATTGCGCACGGAATGTTGAAACTTTGAAAGCGTTTACCACCGTAGTTGCGGAGTCGATGGCTGATTTGAGGAAAACTGCTCTGACTGTGTTAGTACAACGACGAATTCATGCTTACATTACAAGACCCGTTTAAGAAATGTTTGTGGGCTCTTTAACGTGTTCCCTTTTCTCTTATTTCTTTTATTTTTTTTTCTTTTAAGATGCGTAAACGTGTGTTAACATGTTAATGACTCAGTACCACCTCAGTTTGTTTCTCTGCTGTCTTAGCCGCCTCCTTTAGCAGTGACATGACTATGTTCTCTTTTTGTCTCAGGCTGACAGATACCTGAGTTTTGCCAGTGCTGTCTCCGAGAAGAGCTTCCTCTGTCTTCCATCAGCAGGAAGAGAAGACAGACTGTGAACAGAGCTCGTCATGAACTGGGCATTCCTCCAGGGCCTCCTCAGCGGGGTGAACAAGTACTCCACAGCCTTCGGCCGAGTGTGGCTCTCCATTGTTTTCCTCTTCAGGGTTATGGTGTTTGTGGTGGCCGCAGAGAAGGTATGGGGCGATGAACAGAAGGACTTTAAATGCAACACGGCTCAGCCCGGTTGCCACAATGTCTGCTACGACCACTTCTTCCCCGTCTCCCACGTCCGGCTGTGGGCCCTGCAGCTCATCTTCGTCACCTGCCCGTCTCTCCTGGTGGTGATGCATGTCGCCTACAGGGAGGACAGGGAACGGAAAAACAGGCTCAAGTATGGCGAAAACTGCCGCCGTCTCTACAAGAACACGGGCAAGAAGCGCGGAGGCCTGTGGTGGACCTACGTCCTCACTTTGGTCTTCAAAATAGGCGTAGATGCCACCTTCGTCTTCCTTGTCTACCACATATACGAGGGTTACGACTTCCCCTCGCTCATCAAGTGCCAGCAGAAGCCCTGCCCCAACACGGTGGACTGCTTCATCGCTCGGCCCACCGAGAAACGAATCTTCACCCTCTTCATGGTGGTCACCAGCCTGGTCTGCATCCTCCTCTCTATTTTTGAAATCCTCTACCTGATTGGCAAACGCTGCCGTGAATGTTTCACCTCAACGCACAGTTCTCGCCACGTCATGACCAACACGCTGTCCAGCGGAAGCACCTTGATGGAGGCGAACTCTCTAAAGCTGCCAAGCAAAAACACCCCCGAAACGCCTGCTCCATCGTACAGCGTCGCCATCTCATGAGATGCTGAGAACAAAAGCAAAGACTTAATGAAAAACAAAGACACGGGAAAGGAAGTGTGCCTCTCCTCACTTTACAGGCACTTCCTTGACAGACTTGCTAGCAGACATTTCTCTGCTCAGACACTGCACTACAATCGAAGCAGCTCCTCACTGTGTCTGCGCGGACTGTCAGAGAATTTGAAATCCTGGCCCTCTGCTCTTATGTGTCATTGATGTGGAATGTGTTCACTTTTGTGGGTTCGGGTCAGAGTATTTACAGAGATTTGTACACATGAAGTTCTATAGTGCTTGCACCGGATAAAAAGTTTGTGTGGTGCAGGGCTGGATCTGGCCTTGATACCAATTACATGAGTCACCATGGTTTGGAGGCTATGGTTCTACAAACACATGTGGTTTTCTGTGTAAGATTTTCCCTCTGCTCACTGCCCGACCTCCAAATGTTTAGTTCAAACTGCTCTGCTCTGCTCTGCGCTCATATCTGGCTCTTTGTGAATACTGTACATTACATAACTTATCAAAGGGTTTGATAGATTGTGCATGTTACTGTTTTTAAGTGCTGTCTTCATACAGCGATGAGGCTGAAATGTGGTATTGTAAACACAGTTTTTAATAATATGAGGATGTGCATATTTCACAGTGTTGAGGTGCAGTGTGGCTGCATATTTGTTAATAATATATTTTTCATTAAAGATCATTTTCATGTTTTGAACATGTGGGCTTTTTTTCAGAAGATTAAGGAAATGATTTAGAGAGGTCCATACACAGCAGTTCTGCACGGCACAGAAGTACTGTAACTGTCACACAACATGTAGGAAATACACTACAGAACAGTATAAAGCAGCCAAAGGATTTGTTGATTCTGTGGTCTGACAAAGATCTCGGACTTTCTTTCTTCCTGATCTTTTTCTGTGTGTCTCATAAAACCCTCCCTCTCCGTTGGTGCTCTGTTGCCTGCGCTAACGGAGATATTGTCCAAACAGAATCTGAACTCTCAAGTGTGATACCAAACATCATAAGGAGTTGTGTCTACCGGCTCTGAAAATATAAGCAAGCTTCAGTATGTGAGTTTTCTTTCTGTTGGTCCAGCACAGCTGGATGGTTCTGTAAATGAGCCAACGTTCACTCCCATTACAGGACCCTCCCAGCTCCTCTGGGTAGTGTTTCCCTTCTTCTCTTCATCGTGGCTTTCTCTGTTCTCTGCTACGTCGCCTGTCTTTCACAGCACCAGCAGTGAAAAGCGCTTTGTTTATCCTGTTGTGTTGTTCTATCTTGTTGAGACATGCAGAAGGCAGAGGTTGACTCATGGGGTGCATTCCTCCAGGTGTGTCCCAGCAGACTGCCTGGACCAGTTCTTCACCCTCCCACCCCCCCAATGCAGTTCTTTACTACTCTTAATATTGAGAGTACAGATGTTGTGTTCACGAGCTCAATGATTTTCAGAAATGTTGACGAAGTGAAAACAGCAGTGCAGTTCAGCTTGGTTAACATGTAACCTGAGTTTGTCATGTGGCATCTCAACAGTTCTTGTATCACACCCTTGTAAATTACAGGTGCAAAGGTGTTTTTCAAAAAGGTTTTTGGAGAACACTTCCTTATCTTCTTACAAATTTTGGGCTTGGTTAGGAGCCATGCCTGTTGTGAGCATGAGATAAGATCATTGAGACATTGTACTGTATGTTATTTTGAGCACAAACAAACCTAACTTGACTAGTAATGTCCGGACAAGTCTTTTATTTTTTGAGGTTAATACAGGATTTCAATAGCTCAAAAGGCAGACACCAGTCTGCAAGAACCAGCAAGCTCTGGCACAGATGTGGCATTTTTGATCAAGCTGATATTTGATATTCCAACACCGCTAACGATGGGCTGTTTTCCTACAGAACAGAGACACTGTCCTTCAGTTTGTTTGGGACATCTTATCTGCGTACGAAACATGTGAAACATTTGATTGTGAAATGGGATAATGGGAGAGCGGAGACAAAAGCCACAGTGTGATCTGACAATGAGGACGAGCTCTGAAGTGCTGGGAGTTCACGAATTGAGACATCTGAGAAGAGCTCGGTTTAAAAAAAATAATAGAAGGAAACACAATACACCTCTTTGAGCGTTCCACGTAAAGTAGAAAAAAAAAGCCCAACAGGAAATAAATAACAGAGGAACAGGAAATGTAATACTTTTTAACAGCAAATTCACTTGAACCCCCCTCCCCACGGCCCACATACTAGAAAATATGCTGCCCAGCAATACTTAAGGAAACCTGCAACAAAAAGAGGCTGAGGACATGCACGACAACACAAAAATGCATTCACCTCAGGGTGTGTCTTCCTCTTACGTATGTGAAGAACTCAGAAACACGTTGGGGCAGGGAGACAGTCCTTCCTGGAAACATGGAATATAAAACAATGAGCCTAAATCTGTCATCTCCAAACTTTTTAGCCAACGCAAACACCTCTTAGAAGATACTTTCCACCATTTCCCCCTGTGTGAGAAGTCTCGAGCTGTCAGATGTACTGTCATTTGAGTCTGTCTGCGGTGTGTGTAGGGACATATAACACACTCATCTTTTGAATCTACTCTATTCAGTTTTCTACAAGGGCCCCTGGTGGTCCCCATGTTGTCAGACCTGAACCGTGCGTGGTCTCAAGGCTGTGATTGGTTGTCTGGCTCCAGACCTGACTGTTGATGTCTAGGTCTGTCTCCAAAGTGCCAGGGGAGTTTTCTGTGAGCTGTTATGAAAAAATATTTGATTTGCCACCTAACAGTGGCGTATGACTGGGAGAGAGAGGCAGAGAGGGAGGGAGAGAGAAAAACATCTGAGGCAACTTCAGTCTTTCTTCTTTAACCACACCCACAGGCGCATTTCTCAACGCGGCGCTTCCATACCTGACGAGAGGAGCCAAATCTGTGCGTTAAAAGGACTTTGAGGACATCGGAGCAACAAAAAAAGCTGGAAATATATGTCATCGCGTGTCTTTCAACGAAATATGGACTAACACTTTCTTTGGTAAGTGGAAAAACTCACTGTAACTAAGTTTTGATGTGTCTAAGATGAGTACAGCTTCGGATATGTCCATGATCGCAGCCAATGGAAGAGAGCGCCTTCAGACGTTTATACGGCGGTCAATGAAACGATCATTTACACCAAGAAGGTACAAGGGCCATATGTCGTTAAAGAGCCAAACCTATAAAGAAAGAATGTCCAAATAACGCAGACAGCCTGTGCGTAAAAGGCAGGTTTTTTTTTGTTTTTTTGAAGACGCCCACACATTCAAATGTGTGCGTTCATGTTCACAGACAGAACAGACGACAGAAGGCTGACTGTAATTGCTTTCTTCATCTTAGATAAATATTTTTATTAAAGTTGTGGAGTAGCCATGCAGCGTTTTAGATAAACTGTGCACAAACTGTGAGTGTGTTAATAACGTTGGCCCAACTTGTTCCTTTCATGAACAGTTTGGCTCGAGGCCTGCTCATAACTTTGTGTTAGTTTTAGTGGTTGGGTTGATCTGTGGGAGATACTTTCACTTTCAGAGATTTAAAAAGTCCGAACTGAAGGCTCTTTGTTATATTAGCCAACTGGAGTGAGTTAGAGCACCACTGACACATATGTTCACAGAGTAAAAGCAGAATATTCAGCAGACAATGAAAACATGTTAATCCATTCCTCATTCTGCCACATCCAGGTCTGAAGACAAACCACGACCAGCAGGAGAAGAGTTCCAAGGAAGACATATTTGACTGACAGCCAAGGACATGGACTGGAAGACCTTCCAGGCCCTCCTCAGTGGGGTGAACAAATACTCCACGGCGTTCGGGCGGATATGGCTGTCTGTGGTGTTTGTGTTCAGGGTGATGGTGTACGTGGTGGCAGCGGAGCGAGTGTGGGGCGACGAGCAGAAGGACTTTGACTGCAACACCAAGCAGCCCGGTTGCGCCAACGTCTGCTACGACCACTTCTTCCCCATCTCCCACATCCGCCTGTGGGCCCTGCAGCTCATCTTCGTCACCTGCCCGTCCTTCATGGTTGTCATGCACGTGGCGTACCGTGACGACCGCGAGCGCAAGTACAAGGCCAAGCATGGTGACAACAGCAAGCTGTACAACAACACGGGCAAGAAGCATGGCGGCTTGTGGTGGACCTATCTGATCAGCCTCTTCGTAAAGACGGGCATCGAGGTCTCCTTCCTCTACATCCTCCACCGCGTCTACGACAGCTTCTACCTGCCGAGACTAGTCAAGTGCGAGGTGGCGCCTTGCCCCAACCAGGTGGACTGCTACATCGGCCATCCCACGGAGAAGAAGGTCTTCACCTACTTCATGGTTGGAGCTTCGGCCCTCTGCATCGTCCTGAACATCTGCGAGATCATTTATCTCATCTCCAAACGCATTGTGCGAATTGCAAACAAGATGAAGAGGCGCAATCGCAACATGCCCGTGCATCACGACAACTACAGCGACGACCCCTTTAACAACTGCAACGTGGCTGCGGCGAGGTCAGACCTGAAGGAAAAGCCTCCGTCCTTCAAGACTGCGTACAAGTCTTCATACCGGCCGTCTGGACTCAAACTCGAAGAGAAGATCCGGGCCTCTGCTCCTAATCTGTCCTCAACATCGTGACCTAAACTGAAGCGAAAGCCAGGCTGAAGATCGAGAGATCAGCAGTCCTTGGTGCTAGAAGCCAATAACAAACCTCAGAAAAGAGACTCAGAACTACGAGCCAAACTACAGTATGTGTCAGACCCTGGAAGCTGAGTCATCAGTACTGGATTCTTCCTGTGGGCCCCTGTGTCCACATCCAAGACTCTTTTTGAGCGCCTGAACTTTGGTTTCCAAGTCAACATCCACAATATTTACAAGTCAGCCAGAGCCAAATTGATTTGTTAATGATATGTGGGTTTCTTTTTTTGAATACAATAAAGGTTTGTGTACCTTTTTCAGCTTCACCCCTTCACCGGCATTAGAACATTCCACTGAGGTTTCTCTGTCTTTCTTGTGATTGGAGATTTGACACGGGAGGGGAAGGAAATGAAACACTGCACACAAGAAGGCAGGACACACCTGGCAGAGGTATTCGCCCTCCCTGGCAGTGTCCACAGTGGCGTGTCAGGGCATTGAACGTCAGATGCACATTTCAGTGATCTCTTTAATTTAACTGAACTGAAATCACGGCGTCGTCATTGCATTTTGTTGCCCTGATGACCCACAGTCACTGGAGAAAGGTCAACTATTCTGCAATGGAGTGACGACACTCCAAAGTCATAGAGTTATGGCTGAGTTGATACTTGAAGGTTTGCAAACTGGCCAAGAAAAAGAGAGTTTTACTGCATTTTTTTTCCCGAATAAGATTTGTTAATGCGACCAAATACATATATCACTGGTATATTTTTCCGTCTAAAGAAGGCAGGCACATGGTCTTGGTCTTAGATTTATGCTGCACGGCTACACGTTGTACATAAACTGCCTGTGTTTTGACATGCTTGTACACAAACTCGCCTCATCCAAGACCACTGTTGATTTAAATGAGGCGAAAGGTATGCTGCTGTGTAATTCTGTGTTGTTAGAGCTGAAGCACAGTGGAGGAGGTGGGGGGGCGGTCGGACAAACAGACGGCTTGTTGAACTATTGCGCATTTTTTGTGAGTCCTTAATGCCCACTGTGGACGTCAGGTGGAAATGTATTTTTCTGCTCTTGTTTGTGTTGTATTTTTTTTACTGAATATATTAAATTTATTGAACACGTGTTTGTTTGGTCTAAGGGCTGCTTATTAATACCTGATGTTATTTTTATTTATGGTTTCCGTTTGGAAAATACTTTCAGATTTCTACACGATTGAACAAATAATTTTAAACACAATAATACAAACGTGTGTTTTCTTCCATGATGTTTGATTGTTCTTATTATTTGGGTGGAATTTTTCCATTGCCGCTGACTCATAACGACGTTTCTTACCCAGACCATCACCATGAGCATGAACCATTTTGCTTTGCTGTGAGTCACGGTGACATGTCAGTCCTCCGTCTCTGATGCATATGATGCAAGTTTAAAGGGCTGTGGAGTCCCGCAGTAAGAATCTGAGGCTGCCTGTCGGACGTGTCAGTCTGGTTTCTACAAGGTGCGGCAAAGAAAAGAGTTTTTATCCATTCACAATCATGTCTGTGAAACAAACTGTAAAATCACAATGGAGACTGTAAAAGCTCTCACTTCAGTACCTCATATGAGCAATAATGGCTTCAAACCAGTTTTTCCATACAAATATTTGTAGAACTAATGCTGATAACAAATCCAAGGTTCAATATTCTTGATGTTAGCAATAATCTTTGTTTTACTATCCAAACCTATGTTTCAGAACCTGTGATTCATCCCAATGCTGACACTCAGTGGCACACTTCATTGATGAAATAGAGTTTATTTTTAGACCTCACAATCTTGTTGAATATGTACATGTTGAAGATGAAGACAGTCATTTAAAAATAAATACTTAAACATATTAAAGTAAAACTCGAAATCCTGTTAGAATAAACATTTTAAAAGTCAAACACATCAGCATTTCTTCTCAAGCAAGAACAATGGTGAAGTTCATTAAGAGTGATCCCTATATAGATGATTCGTCTGAAGTCACTGATCACTGCACACAACAGTGAGTCCATCCATCCCCAGGACCGTTTACTGGTTCACTTATTATTACAAACAAAGTGTGCTTCACATTGGCTTACCAACTGGCCAGAAAGTAATGAAAGTACACTATTAAAGAAACAGGTGAAGGCATGGCTTTTGATAGGTAGGATCTGTATGATTAGACTGACTTTACATAAGGCACCGTTCCAGCTATGCTATCATGTAGTGAATGCATAATAAGAGAAGGAGGGGGTCAGTACCATCCAAATATTGAAGGAATACTCTCACACCAGTAGAGGATAAATCAAACTAACAAATAGAATATTATGTCTCCAGGTCATATGAATGCTCTGCAGCATACAGTCTGTGAAAGAGCCCAGAGGTTTGACTTCCGTCTACAGTTTGCAGGTTGCCTGCGCCACTTTGGAGTTGGTCTTTCTGTTGAGGCTTCGACAGATGAAAGCTCCAGCATCCATCAGCTTTGACAGGTCCACTCCCTGAGGTGAGGACGGAAAGTCAAACAGTCAGACTTGAAGGAGCTTATGTCGAACACAGTAAATAGAGCCACAAACTAACTGTGACAGGGTGGAATATTTAATTCCTCAAAGAGTGATTAGAGAAATTAAGAAAGAAAAAGAACGAACTTCCTTTTTTCACTTACACTAATGTTCAAAAGTTTGCAATTACCTTACACATCTTTCTTTCAAATAGTGGCTATTTTAACACATATATATATAAACATCATAATTCAAACACCACACGTGTTAGTCACATTTGAAATAGTTTTGGCCCCAAAAGAAGAATAATTTGATCAATATCCCCAGTGTGTAGCACGACGGGGGAGGATGCTGTTGAAAACACCACTTGATTTTAAATTTGCTTTTTAGTCCTGAACAGCGTCAGTGACTTTATATTATTACTGAAACTGTGCAACTGGGCTCTAAATATTCTGGGAATCCATTTTTCTTTGGGCGCACTGCAGTCTACTCAGTGGTTAGAGTAGAGTAGTAGAGTTAGCTGAATAGGTTTAAACTGGTTCGTTACTCCACAGTATATCCAGCTGAAATTCGGTGATCCAATTCCAACAGTTGGTACCCAGAGACCAACCTTCTGTTTCTGTTTTGAAGTTTTAAGAATAGCTTTGCTCAAGTAACTCACCTGTTAATTTGATTTAACACCACTTTGCTACAGGCATTATTGTGCACTTGACGCTGAAACAGGAACGGGCAGATTTTGATGCCAAACTTCCAGTTTATTTTTCCATGATGATCATGGTGATTTCTTATACTCTTATTAACTGTTGCTCAGAAGTATTTTTGCCTCTGACTGTACTGCTTGGAACTTTTGTGGTGTGTGATTCCAAACTTCTGAACAGTAGTGTAAGTAAACAGAAAAGCAAGAGCAGCGCCTTAAATCTCTACTATAAAGACACTAGGATAGGCCAAAGAGAGACAAAATGTGACTTCTTACTGTTTGAATCCCAAGTCCATGCAGCATATAGACGACATCTTCAGTAGCAACATTCCCAGAAGCCCCCTGGGCATAGGGACAGCCGCCCAGTCCAGCAACTGACGAGTCTACCACGCTGATTCCCATCTGACAAACAAAAGAAATCCTTGAAACTTACATCTACGAGGCTGCTCTCATCACACCATCTGCATTATTCAAAGACACTTTCAGATTCAAATAACCAGAACCAAGTCTGACCTGTAAGGCTACAAGGATGTTAGCCAGGGCCTGGCCGTAGGTATCGTGGCAGTGCACCGCCAAGGCACTGACTGGTACCTCTCTGCACACCGCCTCCAGCATTTCAGTCATGCTACCTGGAGTCCCCACTCCTATAGTGTCACCAAGAGAGATCTCATAGCAGCCCATGGAGTAAAGACGCTTTGCTACCTGCAAGGTAAGAGACAAAGCTTGAGCTGGTTGCATGAGTATTTATGCTTTTTGTAGTTTTGGCGAAGCGTGATGAATATGATATCTGACCATTCACGTTAATGTAAACATGTATCAACTGAGAACTTACATGTGCAACTTTTTCAGGCGCCACCTTGCCTTCGTACGGACATCCGACAACACAAGACACATAACTGTGGTGACAAGAAACAGATGTAAAAAAAATCTGAGCCTGTAATTCCAATGATTTGCATGTTTGCTGACATTTGAGAACAAACCAGTAACCCTACCCTCGAACTCGCACACCAGCCTCTTTAGCGGCTTTCATAACCTCGTCGAAGCGCTGTAAACTCTCATCCACTGAGCAGTTTATGTTCTTCTTACTGAAGAGTTCAGATGCAGCACCAAATATGGCTACCTCTGAAGCTCCCGCCTTCAACTGTGATAAGAAAGAGCGAGGAAAAGGCATGTGAGTGCAACTTCTGTACACATGTTTGATAGTGTCAGAAGCTGGATATACAGTGTGTTTATGTAGCTGTTGGGAAAGTGTATTAGAATATGATGCTTGGCACTCACTGCAGCCTGAAACCCCTTCAGGTTGGGGGTGAGGACCGGGTAAGACACTCCAGGTTTCCTATAGATCCCCTTCATCACCTCTACCTGATCTGCCATCTGACATTTGCACAGAAACTAGATTAGTGCTGGCAAAAAACAAACACTTCCAGTCCTTTACACGGCAGTTTCTGCACAGCCCTCAGTGGGGTGTGTCAGCACTTTTCATATGAATTGCTCAGGGGTACAGACTTACCTGTGGAACCCATTTTGGAGAAACAAAGCTGGTGGCCTCAACGACCTGCAGCCCTGATGCTGACAACATGTCAATTAGCTGAATTTTTGTCTCTGTTGGCACGATAGTCTGAGAGTGGAGGCAGAAAAGCAAGAATATGAGAAACACCTGAAAAACATGGCTGGCATAATTTGACCTAGTTACCTAACACATGAGCTCCGCACCTGCTCTGTCTCAATATAACGCTGATGGTTAAAAACAGAG
This sequence comes from Chaetodon trifascialis, assembly GCF_039877785.1. Taxonomy (NCBI): domain Eukaryota; kingdom Metazoa; phylum Chordata; class Actinopteri; order Chaetodontiformes; family Chaetodontidae; genus Chaetodon; species Chaetodon trifascialis. The sequence continues at coordinate 11,164,202 of NC_092069.1, read as the reverse complement.
GGTTGCTGAGCAGTTTTAACATTAGACTGGGGTATTTCCTGGCAGCACAAGCTGCTCTGTAATTACATTAAAAATCTTTTTTATCTATAACGTTACCTTTTCATTTTGAAGGCCATCTCTGGGTCCCACCTCCACTATTTTCACCTTTTCTGGAAGCGCTTGACTTATTTTTACACCAGCCTACACACACACAAGCACACACACCCACATTTAGTAAAGTAGCTGTACTCGATAATGTTAAATTACAAATAGCTGGCCTGTTAAGACAGATACGCAGCCAACTAACAAAGTAGAAGGTGACCAAACGTATGCAGTTTAACCGTAGCGGACGCTAGCAGCTAACGTTAGCTGTCCAGGCTGCTAGCTAAAAGTGCACAGCACAACCTGCTGAGAGATTAAAGCACAAGAAAACTCACTGCTTGAACCTTCGATGCGGAGCTAAACGCCAGGTACTGCTGGCCCATCGCTGAACTTAAAGTGCTTCTGTTTACAAGCCTCATGACAGCCGCCATGTTGGTCCAGCCTCCACAGTGACGTCACGTCTTCCTCGCCAGGAGAGGAAGGGAGAGCGCGCAGGTTATAAAAGCAACGCAAGGGCGCCATCTATGGACCGGGAAGTTACATGAAAGATCGTTTTGAAGTCCGCCCGGAAATAAACACTCATGACCGTTTAAGCTTTATTTGCCCAAGAAAACCTGAAGAATGCATCTAAAACAGTACAATATATCCCACTAATGTTTTTTAACGTGCTGCTAAAGTTGACCTCACTCATCCTGACAGGACACACACTATTTAAAGTTGTCTTTTTAAGATGCCACTCTGTATTTCGAATGCAAAGACACCACAGTAGATTTCATTGCAAATGTTTTGAATTTATTGTTTTGTAAAAAGCATACCTGTGTTGGTGTTTTCCTTCAAGGCTTTACATACAGGTATTTGATAATCTCTCCAAATATCACATTAAAAAAGTATACACAATAAAATGCCATAGTTCCATTTTGAAAACACAGAATCTGCCTGTACGTTATTGCATTTGTGTGTTTCATTAATTTCTCCGTTGATACCTTTAATATCATTTCCTTTTAGAAGATTTGATTGTACTTTCCATTTACACGAGAAAAGACTGAGAGGGTGAAAGACACAGACACAGGAACGTAGAAAAATATTTTTAATGTGTTAAAAAGTAAAAAAACAAATAAATTATAATTGGCTTTATATCATAGTGCATATCATAATCAAACATAATCATAAAAAGCGCTGCAACTGTGAGACACTGGGGAACAAGGCCTGCTCTTGACTTCTCCTACAGGGAGTAGGGAAACAGCAGAACCATTACTCTCCTTTCACTTTTGCTCAAACGCCAACTTTTATCAAAGTAGAGAGTCCCAAAAAGGAGCAAAGCTGTTCTTCCATGCATATTAAAAACACATATCTTTGAAATAATTATTATATAACTGGAATTGGAGCAAAGGAAACACTGAATATGCATGCATTGGATACTGCATATCTTTATGAAGCTTAACATAAAGCATTCCATTTTGCCACAAAGGTAAACAATCTCACTGAAAGTAAAGATTAACCAGTTGCATTTAACTAATAGACAACTCATGGATCAGAAATGTGTGTATTTACATCGGTGGATCACATATTTTATGCATAAATTCTCTTGCATGGCTTGAGCATACACACACACACACACACACACACACACACACACACACACACACACACACACACACACACACACACACACTTTGGTTCCTTCTCACTGCAGCTCCTCGTCACTGTCATCCACTTGTTGGATGATGAGGTCGGCCCCCGAGTCTTCAGCCAGGTCGTCGTCGTCGGCTACCATCCAGCTCCTCTTGCTGTCCCCTTCCTCCTCCCCGTCCACCCCCAGTAACAGGGCCGGCTCTTCATTGGTCCCATCTATACTGTCCATGGGGATGTCATCACAACCCACTTCCTGTATGCACGCGGTGCACATGCGGTAGCGTCGTGTGCCCTCACACACCACGTGCCCGGTGTCCTCCGTCACCTGACACTTACACTTCCTGCACACCAGCTTCCTGGCTTGGTGGATCTGTGGAGGAACAAGAATAAAAAAAAATGTGGCTGCAAATACTAGAAACGTTTAGTCGTGGTTATGTTACTGGTGATGGTGTTTCTGTAGCCGTATGGGTACGAGAGCATCAGTGTTATCAGTGTGTATCAGTGCACTGATTATACACTGTTATCAGAGTATATCACTGAAGATAACAAAGGCTAACAACCCTATGCCACAGCCTAGAGTGTAGGCTTCATTACTGCCATTATTAAATGACAGAAATTGATATCAGTTCAGATTTCACCTCCTGGTTGTGAATAAACCTACCGTCTCAAAATGGCTACGTAGATGCTCCAGACGAGTGAAGCGTTTATTGCAGGCCTGGCAGGGGTATGGCCTCTCCCCAGTGTGACAGCGCAAGTGACGCTTCAGGTCTGCCTTCCTCTTCACCGTGTGTGTACAGAAGGGGCACTTGAAGCGCATAATAGGGTTGGAGTCTGCAAAGAGGATGAAAAAGTGTTTGTTGTCTGGATTTTGAGGGTTACACTCATGCCAGTCTGCTTATGATGCAGCGTGTTGTTCCTTTTCTCACTTCTATTGATTTTCCATTTTCTCACATACAGTCCAACTCACCTTTATTAAAGTGTCCAATAACACCAACAATAGGTGGCAGAGTAGCATACAGCTCCTCTGCCTTTTCAGCCTTCTGCGTCCTTGCCTCCTGGATGCCCAGGTCTTCATGCTGGTTGGAGCGAGTGCTGTTGGGCGCTCTCCTCTTGGTTCCCCCTTTGCCTCGTCGGCGCTCCGATCCAGGCAAGGTGTACAGAGGGTCCTGGGGGTCCTGCAGGTCCTCTACTTCTGTGTTGAGCTCATTAGCAGGGCTGCTTGGGTTAGTCTTCAGGGCTGAGGCAGATGCATCCTGATCTGAGTCCTTCCCCATAAAGCTGGAATGGGATCTGGAGTTGTCCCGGGTCCAGAGCGCTGGTGGTGGGCTGACAGAGCTGGGCCCTTGCTGCTGCTGCTCTGAGGTCTCTTCACCTGCTCCACTGGTGAAACTGCAGGTCTCAGACATGCTGAGGCAGCGGTCACTGTCTTCATCTTTCACACTGATGTCCAAGGAGGATTTGATGAAGTTCTTGCAGTAGTTGATGACATTGTTCATCTGCAAGTAGCTGGCTGCCGACATCACCTCGATCACGTTGTGACTGGAGAGGTCCAGCTGGCCGGAGTAGATGAAATCCAAGATGACGGTGAAGGTCTCGGGGCTGAAGACGTCGAAGGTGGCGTTGACAGAGTCGGACAGCCCGTCGGGCCCCTGGGACAGCAGCATGCGGAAGTAGCCGCTGCTGGCGAACAAGACGTTGCGGTGGGCCCTGAAGAGCTGGCCCTCCACCAGCACGCTGCAGTCACAGAAGAGCTCCTGGCGGCGCTGCTGGTTGAGCTGCTTCAGCAAGTTGCTCTGGTGAGCCACTGTGATGTCAGCGGTGTTGAACCACCTCTGAGGCTGCCTGCAGGAGACAACATGACAGAACTCACGCTGGCTGTCTATGCGGCAAAGACCAACTTGTTTTACAAGAAAATAATAAATCATAGATGCCTTGCAGACCTTGTGGGCACTCAATACTGAAACTGAGACCGTTCTATCATCATGATCCTGAATTAACAGCCTGTATCCTAACATAATGTAATAATATAAATCCTACATATTAGGGAAGGAAACATGCATTGCTCAAGTGTGACTCATGGGACATCTGACCTTTTGATTGACAGCTTAGCTTAATAAATGGTAATGCTCCAGACCCCATATTAAAACTGCAGGTCACATCATAAACACAGCAGCAACACCCCATCAATAGCTGTCAATTAACCCCCTCTTTGTTTCTGCACTGGATCGTCTCCAGCTCCGCGGACGGCCCGCCCTCCCGGACTTCATTGTGCCCTGTGATTGGCTGGATTAGCCTTAAATCAAAATCTTCTTCTAATAGGCTACACCCGACTCCAGTCAGACGGCATCGGGTGACAGCACCTTGCAATCATTCCTGAGGGAAGCAGAAGCGCTCATGTGATCTCTGAGGTTACAAACACAGCACGCTGATGGGAAGAGAAAATAAAGCACAGTACCCGGACGTGTCATCCAAAGAGGGGGGAAAAAATGCCGCAACCTCATTTGCAAAATACTTCTCCTCGTTGTACTATTACCTATTTAGCCATCCTCATGCAAACTCTGAATGACACGCATTCACGTTTAATTATGTGACGCTCGCTGACAGGCTGCACAGCGCCCGTTAACCCACGGTGCAACGCCCGCCCGCGAGACTCTGTAGTGCTGCTCATGTCACGAGAAACCAGGTCTGATTTCTTCCCCGAGCCATCCTCCGTTAATTCAGACATCAGCCGACCTACAAAACGACATGAGAGTGCTGCAGTCCTGCGAGAGAAAAGCGGGCAGCGGCGCACCGGAGCAGCCCAGTCTGTCCTGGAGCGACGCCCACTTCAGGCTCCAGCCAGCACACAATAGAAAAATACACACAAACCTCCAGCAACTGAGCGAGCTGCGAGCCCACAAATACATACATTCACATGGCGTATCGCGCCGGGGACGAGACGCGCTAATACGCCCGTTTTCATCCTCAAGACCACCCCCACTTCTCGCCGGAGGTCCGGAGCGAGCAGCGGGGAGGATTTGCCTCCTGCCCAAACCCAGCGACTCTTTCCCAGGCGTGAGGTGTCGGCAGGACCCGCTTACGCCCCACGCCGTGATACCCCTGACAAAATCCCATCGATACTCACTGGTGACTTGATTCACCCGGCGCCCGATAGAGTCTACTCGCCCCCAGGTCCGCCACCATATCCATTTTTAATTTATTTCGCCTTTTTTTCTGCGCTCTTTTTTTTCTCGTCCAGGGTCTACAGTCAGGCACTTCCTGCTCAGCCCTAAAGACCGAAACCCGGTTAGAGCGACTGGAGCACTGTGCTGACGTGGGTGTTTATTAACTGGGTGCCCGAGGGTTCAAGGAGCCATTTAAAGCCCTAGTGCCCCGTTTAAATGCACTGTATGGACAGACTGCTGAGCATCGAATACCCCAGCCTTGCAAAACCCAGCAATATTTGTGTATTCTGTTGGGATTTCTAACACTCAAACCCTCTCCTGACCATATTATACTGGCAGATTTCTTTAATCTGCCTTGGCATAACTTTGACATACACCAACCTCATCATATTTACAGGTGAATGCATCTTTTAATCAGATATACTTCTGGGTTTATCTCCCTAAAGCATTTAGCTTAATGTATTCAACATCGTAGCATTCATTACAACTCATTTCACAGTCGTTTGAAACAGTTTCATAATGGAGTGCAAATGAAGGCCTCAGTATCCTCAGAAAGAAAATTCATTTATTCTTTCATTATTATGGCTCACAAATCAGTACTTTGATAGAGAAAATATTAATTGTTAATCTGAAAAAAGACACACAGAACCCAAAAAGGCATTTTTACATGATTTGTATAATGTAAACAGTCACTGGAGAATAAGATAACAATAATCTAGAACAAAAGGAAAATGAAACATGACAAAACCTAAAGCATTCAGCTCCCCTGAATGTCTCATCATTTGTTTACAGGATATGCACAAATGAGGAAGTTGATGGTTCACTTTGGCCCAATGATTTAGAAGAGGAACATAAAGGCTGGAGTTGCATCAAGAGGCTGTGCCATTGGAAAATCCGGTGGGGTTCATGGACTGCCAGCGCCACAGATCCTCACCTGCACATGCACATAAAAGAATAAATAAAGCCAACATGCTCGAGTTCTTTGGAGAACCGGATGATGTTGAGTAATATATTTTGCATTGTCTGTGTCCTTACACATTCTTTCCAGATCAAATTCGGCCTTCCAGCCCAGCTCTTTCTCAGCCAGGCGTGGATCGGCGTAGCACGATGCTACATCTCCTCCCCTACGTGGGGTGACTTTGTAAGAGATCTGTGGAGAGGACACATAAAGCAAAAGATCAACAAAAAAAGAGGGTTAGCCTAAACAGCGGGAACGTCCGTGGATCAGAGGCCAGCAACGTTCATCGTCAGTGTTAGTTTGGCCAACTCTGTTACAGTTACTCTCTGAAGACACAACACAATCGCCGGCACATAAGACGATTTACTGTCACTCACCTCTCTCCCTGATACTTTCTCCATGGCTTTCACCATCTGGAGCACGGAGTAGCCTCTCCCCGTTCCAAGGTTGTAAACCTACAGATACAGTAACGCACACATGACAGCACTCCCATAAATACTTGAACAATGTGAACACACAGTGAAGCAGAAAATGACTTGAAATGTCTTTTAAAATGCTTTTTTGTCCTTTTCTCGAACGTGCCTTGCACCCGCAGTCGGCCTTCAGCTTCTTCAGAGCCGCTATGTGTCCCTTTGCCAGATCTACAACATGGATATAATCTCGCACCCCTAGAAAGAGAAAGGAAACCTTGTTATGATTCTGAACATGAATAAAGACGTGCAATGATTACACGCATAAGAGAAAAGCACAAATAACTCACTGCACTGCAATTAAAGGTCGCCATTACCTGTCCCATCAACTGTGTCATAGTCATTGCCAAACACACTGAGGCACTTTCTTCTCCCTATGGCAACCTATGAGGCAGATTAATTAAGCAAAGCAAGCAACACATAGTGGAACAAACAGTGCAGGCTCTGATCTAGCTGTGTATTTGGCAGACAGTTCATGTACCTGGGCGACATATGGCAGCAGGTTGTTGGGGATACCCTGAGGGTCCTCTCCTATCAGACCAGAGGAATGAGCTCCAATTGGGTTGAAATAACGCAGCAGCACTGCATTCCAGTCCTGCTCACACAGAGGCAATGAGGAAGCACTATGCACCGTTTATGTGTCTTTATCTATCCGTGAATGCCTTTCTACCTCCTCATTGGTACCTTCTCAGCTTTACAGTGGTCCTTGATCATCTCCTCAATAAAGTACTTGGTCTTGCCGTATGGGTTGGTGCAGCCGCCCACGGGGTGCTGCTCGTCGATGGGAAGGTGCTGAGGGTCTCCGTACACTGTGGCTGAGCTGCTGAAGACCAGATTGCGCACCTTGTGAGCCTGCATCACCTGGGACACATGCAGATGCAAACAAACACGGCACACGCACACAGTCAGCGGCCGGTGAGATAGAGCGCGCACACACATCTTAGGAGAAGGCACAAACGCTGAGTTTGGCGGACACGGTGAGCTCCACGCATTAAAAGCCATGGGGGTGCGGTGTTAGAATTAGCCAATCCAGTATCAAATGATCATGCCATGCACTCTGCCAACAAAGATGAAGATGGGTGCAAATAATGACAGACAACAGCAGATCAGGGGAGGAGAGAACTGACCTCAAGCAGGTTCATGGAGGCGGTGAGGTTGACTCTGTAGTAGCGTAACGGCTGCTCCACCGACTCCCCAACAGCCTTCAGGCCAGCGAAGTGCATCACCGCGCTGAAAGAGTGCTGCAACACGGATCCATACAGAACAAAGACATGTGTGATGGGTAGGAGCCATTTGGAAGGACTTTCTGCAACTAATATGTACATGCAGTATGATAGCACATGTCACACTACCTATTTTCAGTGCTATCTGAGAATGTATGGTGGCCAGCGGGGACATTCTTTGATACAAAAAAAAAAAAACAACAACCCTACACAGTCTGTTAAAGCTGAGCGTGGAATTATGTCACTGCCAGAACTTAGGGGTGTTTTTATCAGATTGATTGTTTCATCCACCAAAGACGAAATCTGCCAGCAGTCAGTCAATAATATTCATTTCAGTGAATCACCCGTGTTCACTTTCTGACCTTTTTGAAGAGTTTTTCCAAGGCAGGGCGATCCAAAAGATCCAGTTCATGAAACTCAATGCTGGTGTCCAGGAGTTTCTCTATCCTACGTATGCTCTCTGGCACATCCCCTTCTCCTCCATTCACAGGAAGTCACGTGCACACACACACACACACACACACACACACACACACACACACACACACACACACACACACACACACACACACACACACACACACACACACACACACCAGATATAAGTATCACTGCACTAAACACACACTTTGAACAGCCAGGTTTATGGTAACGTATTCATCAGCCTTACCTCTTACAGCATTACTGAAGTTATCCACTACAACCGGCTGGAAACCTGCTTCGATGAGCTCCACCACGCAGTGACTCCCAATGTAGCCACCTCCACCTGTGACCAGCACCTTCTCTGCCATTCTATCACCTGTCAAACACAACAAAGAGGCCTCCATTCATAATCCTGCTGTGGTTATCTTATCCCAGTGGGCACGCTGTGATTCCTGATTGCGACAGAAGCAGAGCTTGAAAACCACACTCCAGACATGCTCTTGAGAAACAGAAACTGTATTTATCTGAGTTCATTTGAGCACACCTGAAAGCTTTGTTAGCTGACTTGGCAGATTTGTGACCTGCCCATATTGTCCTTACGTCAGCAGGTTCAGGCATTAACCTGTCTAACTAGACAAAACAATGATAGTGTCCGAAAGTTAAAAAGTTTGTAACTGATACTTTTTATCGCTTTCAGTCCATTCTTACCTTTTGAGGGAGCATACTTGAAGCTTTACAGACTCTAAATAAGGTATATAATTGCACAATATGTTTTGTGATTTAATTCCATTCAAAAGTATTGCCGTGAACGCATCACATGCCACTATTGAATGCTACACGGAAATACAGCTTGCTCGTAAACATATCACTACATGCCATCCAAGCTATATCCTTAACACTCTTCTAATTTTCCCTTCCTTGTATTCTGGGCTTCTGAAACCGAAATTAATTATTTTATTTTTATTTTTTATTTTTTTAATTTCACTGTCATTTTGTTTTCCCACTGCATCTTTGCCAGTTCTCCTAAGTCTAAATTAAAGTCTAAGAGAGTGAGTAAAGGTACAACTTTCTTGCCAAACTGTCAAAATGAGATCACATCGTAATAAATGACTGAGGGTAACAACAAACAGACTTACTGAATTTCCCGGTAAAAACGTAAACTGTCGTTGACGGCAGAGTTTGCTGGTGAACCTGGTCAGTAGAAGCTGAGAAAGTGAGTGTGGAGATTGAATGAAGGTTGTACCTTTCAGTTCAATTAGTGAAGTTTCGCCTCTCTCCTTCAGACATTTCTTTACTTCCTGTGAAACGTGGAACAGAGTTAAGCTAATGTATAGCGCACGACTTCCTGTGCATCTTCTTTCAGCGTAAGGGCACGCCACTCCTTTTTTTGCACAGCACAACGTTAAATACACTTTAGCTTTAACTGTGACCTAAATCGACTAATCAAAAGCTGATGTAACACTTTGTGTGATAACCACAGCAACCAATAGAGCTTGTCTTAATCTTAGCATAATTCAGTTTTCTACTACTATTTTGAAGTATAAAACGGATTTGCATTCGTTGTCGCGGCATCCCGCGTCCTCCAGAGTCTCTGCCGTTGTACGTGGACGCCTCACATACCATGACGTCGACAGCCGTCTAATAAAGCCACGCCTTCGACTATTTGCACAGGGATGTCACTGTGTAGCGCATCCACCTTGAGTACAGTCTCAAACTTACCGGAAGGCAAATGAAAAGTGCCACGTAACTCATTACGGAAACCCAGGCAGTGAAACTTAATGCAGTCGTGCAAGTCCAGCTTAGTTAAACTACTCACCTTAGTAAAACTACTTAAATACTTAAAAAAAAAAAAAAAAGTTCACTTATATGACACATTTACAACATGCCAGGTCCATTCAGCCAGTTTGCACATGCAGAAGATGTACATAAGCAAATAACAACAAGGGCTCGTTGGATAGGAGTGTGATTTTTTTTGTTTTGTTACGAATGTTGTAATATCTATTGCAGATAAAAACTGCTTTATGGAAATACACACACAAAGCATGTTAGAGATATACAGTATACAGGTATATGTCTTATATTATTAGTTATTTTATTTGATCAATTATTATCAACAATTACAAAGAAAGACACCATATCTAAATTGTAATCATAAAATGATCATGAAAAGATTGAGGGAAATAACAAAGAATAAAATAACTACAACATGCCATCACAAAATTCATCATATTCATTTCTCAGTCTGTGAAGCTGCCTTACTGATCACACAGTGTAGAAGAAGAAGAAGAAGAAGAAGAAGAAGAAGAAGAAGAAGAAGAAGAAGAAGAAGAAGAAGAAGAAGAAGAAGAAGAAGAAGAATCAGAGGGACAATCCCCTTTATTAGTCACACAACAACTACATTACACACACACGCCATGCAGAGTTGGTGAAATTTGTCCTCTGCCTTTATCCCATCTTGGTCACCTTCCTCCATGGCAGACCAGGAGCGGTGGGCTGCCATCTGATTGGCGCCCAGGAAGGGCCTCATTCAAGGTGAATAATAACTAGAAAGGTCAGTATCTAGAAAGTCAGTTCAAACATGGAAATCTATTTGTAATATTGGCTTAATTAGTAAGTAACGTCAAAGTGATGGCTGTGCAAATATAGCTGAATTGAGAATAGACTTATTGTGATTGAACAAACACACACATACACACACCACAATAACCTTGTATCTTGATCTACATATTATTTATGTTTTTCTTAAAATGATTTGCCTCCTTTCCCACAGACAAGATTTTCCATTCCCAGAATAATACTGGTGCCCAGCCTCAACAATACCATCAGAAATAATCAGGAAACCATCAGGAAATATTTCAAAAACTGTGAATTTCACACTACACCAATAAACAAAGAGCTTATAAACTGCATTTCCTTTTAACTTCAGGTGCTTGTATGTTAAATAATGCATATTAAACATATACTGTGTTAATTATGTTCGTACAGACAGTTGTTGTTTTCCCTTACATTTCTATGAAGTGCAGTTTGAGCAGGATTCTTTTATATCCTGTGCCATTTCTGAAGCCTGTTTACCAGTCCTGCCCTGCCCAGAAACACTGGCACATGAAGAAAGGAAGCAGAATTGGGATGAAAGAAAAATGAGATGGAGTCGGATACCTCAGAGATGAAGTTTGCTCGCTTCATTCTCTGCAAATGCTGTCTTTGTTAGAAAGAACTCAGAGCTGATGAAGAAATCTCAAGAGGGAAAACAAAATGGCAAAATAATTCAGTAGGAGTACATGGTAATAACAAAAACCAATACGACCATTCAGAAGAGGACAAGGGAGAGGAGACAGAAGGAGACATTTAAAACTCAAAGGAGGAACAACATGTGACTCTTTGAGTGTCAGAGACCAGCAGACAAGCAGCACTGCTATCTCTTTTATAAATCTTGTTCCGTTTGTTATGATCTTACAGTTTCATTTTGGGGCTGTGTGCCTTCAAGTCCATACCTCAGGAGGACATTTGTTTCGGACGTTTGTTTCGGTGTGCTGATGCAGGTCAGCAGCATGACTCAGCTTTGCCTTTGTGGCTGTATATGCATATGAGTGTATGGCTCCACACTTCCCTTGGGTTGCCACTCCGGCTCCAGGGAGTGCGACCAGCACCTCTGCTCCCAAGTGCCTGACGGCTGCCCTGCAGGTTGGGTGCAGGATGACTGTGGATGCTGAACGGTGCGCTAACGTGGAAGGGCAGCAGTGTGACCCAGATGGGGCTCAGAAGTTCTATGGCCAATGCCAAAGGGGGTACACAGGGCTGAGCCAGACCCCACATGTGTGTGCCAGGAAAGGGGTCCTGTATGTGGCTCAAATGGGTGGACCTACCAAAATGTTTGAAACCCTCAAGCTTGCTGGAAGAGGACCCTGCATCTCTGGTTACTGCACTCTTTTCTCACATAAGATTACAACTCATGTGTATAGTTGTCTTGCTAGAGGCCTTAGTATTGAACCCTGAGGTACTCCTTTCCCTCAGCCACAGCTCCTCATATCCTTCATGGCCCTAGGAACCTGGCTAACTACACTGGGCATGACGTCATGTTTGGCTCTGAGGGTTTGGTCTATTCTCTTCCAAACCTGTAACCTGTGTGTGACTCTCTGAGCATCATACTGTTGATTTTGGAGCTACAGCAGCTGCAAACACATTTCTTTACTCTTTGTTTTTTAAAAGATACTGTGTATTCTTACCATGCTGAGGAAGAACAGGAGCACTTTGATCATCTGGATGAAGGCAGTGATGACCAAAGAAGGAGGCCTGAGGAAAAAAATCTTTATACTACCATAGAGGATCAGCTAAGATATTAGAAATTAAAGGGCATGATGTTTATCAGTCACAGCTGCTCAGTCGTATGAAAGGAATAATTGTCTTTTCATTAGAAACATCAAATCTGCTTTTGCTTCCATTACTCCACTCTAAAATATACAGTACATACATTCACTGATTAAAAAAGAAAAGAGTGATGGATGGAGCGAGAGAGGGTGTGACCATCCACAGGGCCTCCATCTGATTCTATTCATCTCTCTCCACCTGAGTGCCAGTTAATCCTCCCCTCATCCCCTGACTCCCAGCTGGATACACTGGCTCCTTCTGAATGGCAAGCCGCATTAACGGCGAGGAACTTTCCCCCGCTGTCTGTTAGTCAAAGCTGATTGGAGATTACGGGCCTGTGGCGAAAACACAGCCCTCCATCTCATCTCAAATCACTTTCCACCCCTTACTCCCCTTTATCTTTCCTTCTTCTCCTCATTTCTTTATCTTCTTAATCCAACTCTCCTCCTTTTCAATGTCATCAACTTTCGCTTGCCGCTACATTTTTACTCCTATTCAGTGTTCTTTTTTGACAGCTGAATGACAAGAAAGATGAAGAGGAGGAAGAGGGAGAGAGAGAGGGTGGGGAGGGGGAAGCTTCCCCTCCACAGTGGAGCCAGAATGATGTCATGGGGGCATTTGTCCTCCTGGTGTGGAGGCTTCCCTTCCCCTGCTAATTACCTTGTACAAACTCGAATCTGATATGGCGGATATGAGGCCCAAATACAATTATTGTGGGCTAACAAAGAGATATTGAGATTCAGGGAATGAGGGAGAGACTGCAAGTGAGATAGAAGGAAAGGCACGCGCTTGCTGTGCACGCACACACACATGCTGCAACCACACGCACGCACACACGCTCGCACATCCACCCACACACACACAAACACAACCACTTGTCCTTCCCCTCCATTCCCTCAGATAGGCTAATGTTATTACTGGGGTAATTATCCTCATTAGTGCCAGCAGCTGTAGAGAGCCCATTGCTTGCTGTTCATACTCCATTCCGAACCTTTCTATCTTCACATACCTCTTACTATTCCCTAGGTCTCATTTATTTAGAGACTTTATCTCCATCCTTTGTGTGCCAGGTGGGGCCTGTAGTAAAAATAGAGCAGCATCAAATATCTAATAAGCCAGAGTTACCCCTGTTTTCTAATGTCAGAGGCCAGTTTGTGGATGAGGGTTTCTATTGTGTACTGAGCTGCAGCATGGCTCCACAAAAAGCTGCATCAGAGCACTGAACAGTGTGCAAAATGATGAAAATATTCAGAAAATGGTGCGCAATATTTATTAAAAAAAAGTCCACAATCCTCTGTCATGAGATACTTGTACGTTAACAACAGATAAGCTATTTTAATAAAAATGACAAGTATTTATGTTTTTCGTGTCACTTGCGCCTTCCAGAGCTTGTGAGTTGAACACAAGATGGCACTGTTTAGTCAAATAAGCACAACTGCAGTGATTGCGCTTTTACTTTCACAGTGAGATGTTTGAATCTTGCTCTCTGCTACCATCAGCCTCTAATATATTCCGTTATATGTGCAAAAAAGTTGTTCTTCACAAAAGAAAAAGAGCTGTCATAGTGTTCCCACCTTGGATGCACTGACGCTTTCTCATTGGGAAGGCTATGAAGAGCTGAGAATAATAGTGTTCCATAACTGTGTTGCCTTCTTACTTCTATGATGTTCACATGAAAATGATTCCCGTCATGCTTGTTGAATTTATGCTCTGTCTGCATATTTACACACAAATTATGAGATCAAGAACTGAAAGGGGCGGCTTTACGCACAGCATCCCCACCGCTCTGTGAGATTGCCTTTTGTTTTATTGCCAGGGGCTGGTGCGGACAGTAGGTAACCTGTATACTGCTGAGCCCCGCATCAGGCGCTAAATGTCATGCGTTGCCTGTTTTTATTGGCTGATATAGCCTGTTGTGCCCTTCTCCTTTTCCTGAAAGCCATTGTTAAAGAGCTGGTTGTTAATACTGCTGACCAGATGGGCTCCTTCTCCCAGCAGCTCTGACTGAGGGTGTTTACCATGCACTGGGCTGTGGATAACAGGTGAGACTGCTGCTGGCTTGTCAACCAATCAGAGAGCAGCAGATGTCTGGCCTCTGCCTGTAAACCTTTATTTGGCATTTGGGGCCTCATGGGAGTGGGTCTGATAATAACACTGAATCAAAGTGAGTTCTGGTTTATATGGTGTTTTCCTTTTTCTTTTTTTTTCACTCAAGGCAATAATGTGAAATGGGTATGCAAGCTATGAGAATAAGTGCCCACACATCCACATCATACCTACTGCTATCAAGCCCTGGATATTTTTTTTTTTTTTTTTTGCAAGTCAAAGTCTTTAGCTAAATAAAGCTGAGGTATATTTTGTGTTCCTAAATGCTTCAGTTGACAAACCACCCAGCTATTCAATTTTCCCTTCATAAAGTTCAGACATCATTTTCAGGGACGTTCCCTTGTCCGCTGTGTGACACAATGTTTCCAGCATTAGCTGAGCAAACACTGAACATTCCTTTCCCTTTCCAATGCAGACCATCTTGCATTACTGCAATTATTGTGCCAACAGCAGAGGCCCGGTCCGGGATTGTTGAGCAGTCGTCTTTTAAAGCTTTGAATCAATCTGCCTTAATGGATGACCTAGACTCTAACATGCATGTATGGATTAGTTTGACTGGAGCACCTGTCCCTGTTCTGTCAACAGCAGATCAGGTTACAGGCTACGCATTCACCTGGCTGACACAGCTTCCTGTGATTGACAATATGCCGGCCTTTGTTCACTGCTGCCCTCACAACACTGGTGTTGCGTGAGGAATTATTGCTAGGTGATTTTGAAGTACTGCATATATGTGTAAATTATGAGTGAAATCATTTTTTGATCAATGTGATTTAAAATAACCACCAGGTAAAGCTCTCATTGTATAAAAAAAAATCCAGTATAACACACCACATTTCCACAATCAATTCCACTCAATGTCTGTCTTCTAATTTCGAGACTTGGCCCTAACGAGGCCTCTCAGGTTGATTATGGAGCTAAGCTGCCAGAGCGGCCCACTGAAGCGAGGCTGTGGCTGGGCTTAACATCCATCCAAGGACAGCTTGTGTCTAACACCAGACCTGAGCTGGGAGACGAAACTCAGTCAAGAATGGGAAGAATACTCCTTCTGAACTTTGCTCCTGAGTATTGTGATTTAAAGATTTTATTATCTTCTAACCATAAGCCATTTCCCTCTGATTTCCAGTCAGATAGTGTTTATTATGCATATCGGAGTCTTGTGATGTTTGGAGGAGAACTGGGAAATTAGAACAGCTGACGGGACATCAGGCATATCCTCTTCACACTAGACAAGTTTTTATTCTCCTAATCAGGGCCAATATCTCCTCTGATTTTCTCAGAGCACAATATGGGGAAAATCCCCTCAGATTCATGGTAGTTTCATTCAGAATTAAAAATAGAGGAAGCTGATCATCTCAAAGCATCCAGCCAGCTCCACACTCATGTGTAACCATTAACTGATGTTCAAACAAACGTCACTCAGCCTGTACCTCCTCAAAGTAACCCTTTAATGCGAGGTTCCATTTGAGACATTAATTTCATCCAGCTGGTATTATGCCGCCTCTGTATGGCCTCATAGTTTAGTATTTAGTATCATCTCCATTATCACTGATGATGTAAAGATTAGCTGGCAAACGTTATGCTAAACGCAAAGCTGGATGGGTGATGGATGGGCTACGTGATAGACTCTGGCGGTTCGTTGGGGGTCTTTGTCCTGGATCTCTAACACCTTCTCTCTTGTGATCCATGCAAACCCCCAATTGCCTCCATCCAGCCCCCAGATCCACCCCAGTTACCCCCACCAGCTGCCTCTGACCCCTCATCATAGCGCTGCCTCTGCTTGCCATGTGCTGGAGTCAAAGGGTTCCCACCTATCGCTCATCAGAATGGAACCCCACCATCTCCTACCCCACGCACTAAATCACAATCAATCGTTTGGCAGACAGAGATGGATTGGAACATCCACGACCCTGTATCTTTCAGGGAGGCCCCCACCCCTCCAAAGGGCTGCTGTCACTGACAAATAATAGAGGTGATTCTAGGAGGAGTGAGCAGGTCAAGTCTGTCGCCCCTAGAAGGAAGTTATCACAATGCAATGGAGGGAAAGTCTTTTCTCTTCAGGAACAACAGTCACAATGTCTAACAGCATGTCTGACAGAAGGACGTGTGGTCAAGAAAGGTTTGCTTTGATGATAAAAAAAATGACTTTATAATAAAATCCAAATCTATCTAAATGCAATTTAGGGCACATTTTGAATACATGCTTATGATACAAAACTGGTTAGCCTTATGGGGCACATCAATGTATTGTTTTCTCCCACGTATCAGAAGTTGACATGGGTCTATCCCTTAAATCAAATCTCTTGCCACAAAAAGTACAATATTAGATTAGTACAGAAAATAGAACCTTTTGAGTTTATGGGCTACTGACAAGGAGAGCTACAGAGCTACCCAAAGATGGCAGCACCTTTTTATTTAGACATCTCCGCACTTCAACCATCTCTGCATCCTTAGCATGAGCATTTCAATATAAGATGCACGCATGAATCGAATTATGCCCAATGTGTAGCTATTAAATGTCTGCCTAAAAGGCGAATCATTTGCTAGCCAATTAGATAAACATTATGTTAACCATCCATGGAAAAGCTCCTTTTCGTGTTCGCTAGCTGGGTCCCAAAGCAGCATAATATAGAAACTTAGAAACAGCCCCATGAAAATACCTTCTCTCAGACACCACACACGCGACAGACACTGTTAAACACACTAGTACGTTGTCTAGTGTTGTTGCCTGCTAACACTGGTCATATTGCTTTACGAGTCATCCCTCATTGTACTAATGTTACACATTATATTAGCTATAAGGTTATTAAGATAAGGTGTATTTAGCAAATGCTGCCTAAAGACATCCATCCATCCATCCATCCATCCATCCATCCATCCATCCATCCATCCATCCATCCATCCATCCATCCATCCATCCATCCATCCATCCATCCATCCATCCATCCATCCATCCATCCATCCATCCAAACATTTTCCTTCTCCTCCTGAGTGATCCTGAACGGTTCCCAGGCCATAAAAGGGGTTACTACCCAAAGCTTGTGTTTTCCGGGAGGAACCACGGCCTCAGATTTGAAGGAGCTGAATCTTGTTCCAGCCACTTCACACTTAGCTGCAAACCGCCCCAGTGCTTCCTGAAAGGTCACAGTCTGATGAAGCCAATAGACCCACGTCATCTGCAAAAAGCAGAGATGAAATTCGGAGGTCCCCAAACTAGACACCCTCCTCCTCACCGGCTGCACCTTGACACCCTGCCTATGAATATCACCAGCAGAAGGGTCTGACAGAAACACCCCCCCACTGGAAACGTCGTTGATTTTGTGTTTGGAATACAGACACAGCTCCCACTTTGCTTATATAGGGAGCGGATGGCTCGTAGCAGTGGTACCCATTACTCCCCCAGTACCTCCCACAGCATTCCATGGGGAAATGGGCGTAGGGCTTCTCCAAGTCCACAGAGCACATGGAGACTGGATGGACAAACTCCCATGAACCCCCTTGCAGCCCTGCAAGGGTGAAAAGCTGGTCCACTGCTCCACGTTCTGGATGGATGCTGCATTCCTCGTCCTGGATCTGAGGTTTGACCATTGCTTATAGCTAGCCTTTCCAGCACCCTAACAGTAGCAGCGTGATACCCTGATGATTGAAATTGGAGTACACCCCCCAGAGCCCACTTTTTAAAGAACCAGTGGCGGTTACCATTTTTAATATACCAAGATATAGGACCTAAAAATGTTCAATATGCAGAGAAAAACTATATCTGTGCCATGTGAACTGACACATACACACAGGCCTTCTGCACATTTGATTGTATTTTTTCCCATATAATATCAGTAAGCTGCCTCACTTCCTCCACCTGTGTGCTTCCCACTTGCAGAATGATACAGTCTTGACATTCTGCCTCACATCAGCATGTGTATCTGAAGAGTTTCCGTCTAGTGCTTCCTGATTTACTTCACAACAGACTGAGTGATTGCATCATTCACGTGAGCATTGACAACAGATGTAATTCAGACATGTAAAAGTCTCCATGATGCCATAACACGATGATTGGGAATGAAAGGTCTTATTCTGTATTCACTGGCGAGGGCTCAAGGACGATCATTCACATGTAGATGTGTCCTTCTGGAAGTGCCTCAGCTATACAATTTCCATTTAGATAAGGTGTATACACAAATAAAGAAAGGACATTGGGTTCTTCATTTGATTAACTAATCATAGTCTTTGTAATTCCACTCGGAGACCTTGAAGGGCAGTGCTGGGCTGCACACCTTGATTAGCCTATGCATGATTGCTGCTGCTGTGGCACAAATCAGTTCAAGTAACTCAACTCCATACACTACACAGTGGCTGTGATTAAACAGTCGATTAAGACATAGAGAGTTTCTGTCTGTCTTTAATCCCCTTTCCCATTGACTAAATAGATAGCCACAGTATAGTCCCTGATCAACAATAACTGAACACCAGAAGAATTGGAGTGAGAGGTGATTAGGGTCTTTAAAGCTCCCTGGAGTGTGGATGCAGGTTTTTTTGTGATAAGCTCGAATTTAAAGGGACGTTTTGTTCTTATTGCCTCTTGCCTGAGCAGGGAATTCATTATCTGATGCTTAAGATGAAAGGAAAAAAAGGCCCATAGCCCCAGGACAGATGTTATATCTTTAAGTGAGAATGAAATGATCCACATTTGTGGCGGAAAACATGCCAAGCCAGGAAGCTTCTGGTTCACAGCATGTTGACAAACCAAACAAAACACTCCTCACCCTCACGACTCGAGCCTTGAAGTGCTTTAACCCTCTTCCCACTTCTCCGCTAGCCCTCTTCATGCTGTGCAGTGGTGTCTGTGTACCATCTAAAGGCTGTATAGAAACTCTACAGCTCCTCTCCATGACTGATCTCTTTTGATAGAGCTCATTATGCAAACTGCTCCCAACTCCCACAGCATAATTAGTGCTTAATTAATTTGAGTGAAATCTTTCATCTGTCTGTGTCCGGCCAGCTCCTTCCTTCCATTTACAACATGATATTAATTTCACAGGGGGGAATGGTAGCCCAGCTGATGAAAAGGCTGATATAATTAATCAAGTACTGTATCTTTTTCCTTCATTTTTTGCAGGAATAATAATAAGTGTGATGAGCAGAGTCTGATTAACCCTATTATGCTCTCTAATTAGGGTGATCATTTAATAATCAAGGAAGCAGCACAATTACAAGAGAATGCAAATTATGCCATCTAACGAAGAGCATGTAAATTCTGGAAATTCTTAGTTTGGAAAATGTAGCATTCCAAGTCAAAGGTCAACAAAAGCTTTTCCTCTTAATGCACATATGTTTAGGATTTACTTAGCCTACATACTTGAGCCACACATTTTTCACATTTTCTCCAAGAGTTAGATGGGAAATAGGACACAGTCTCCTTTCTGTGCAGCAAATATGTATCTGGAGCCAGCGGCTGGTTATCTTAGCTTAGCATAGTGACCGGAAACAAGGGAGAAATTAGTATAGGATTATTCATCCAAATGGAAAACTGTTCTTGGAATTTTCAAAATAAAACAAATTTTAAAAAATGATCAGCATCGTGTTTGCTGCCCCTCTGAGAGTAAGACTGTGAATGTTCACGATGATGGCTCTCACCTCTCAGATGCTTAAAGCCTCTGATAGGGCACCAACTTTTATTTCCCACTGGCCCCGTTTTATAGAGCCTGAGGCAGCAAGAGGCAGCTGCCATCATAAACTTCAGTTCAGCACCATGGACAGCAACCAGTCTTCTCCTGGGAGCTGACTCTCCGCAGACCTTCCACATTTAGAGCTAATGTTTAAAATCTGACATTAGTCGTAGAGTTAACAGACATTTCAGCGTCTAATGTATGAACCAGTGAGATAAGCTGACTGATAGTTTAAGGCTTTGAGAGAGATGACCAATGTGTAGCTCCATATGTCAACAGATAAATGAAATGGCCCATTAGGTCTGCCAGAGTCCATTTTTCATGCTCCTAGATGATACAGCTGCTGTCCACACTTTCATCAAGATAATGGTGACCTCATATATGGAGTCTATGAGCAATGGCCCTGATTTCATTTTTCTTACATGGAGTCATTATCAATATCATTACAATCTTCAGTCAGACAGTGAGCAACAGAGGGCGGACCTTTTTTGTTGTCTACTCACATGAGAAAGGCATTGACTGCTAAGCCAAATGCCTGTCAGTAAGATCCTTTATATGCTGGCTTGCCTTGCTGCAGTGTGTGCGCCTCCTCCACGTCTTTGTATCTATGAGGTGCATGCACGCGTGTGTGTCTACATGAATGTACCTCAATTTACTCCTCTTCACCCCCATAGAGCAGCTGTGCCTCAGAGGACTCTTATGAAGTAATTGAATGAGCCGGGGCAGGGGGAAACCTGTGGCAGCGAATGTGGTGCCCGCTGGCCTTATTATCTGTAATACAGCAGCCGCTCTGCCTGCACTTTCTCATCCGCTCATGAATACAGAAATGAATGTGGCGGACGTCAGAGGTGAACGCAGAGGGGAGAAACAGGCCAGAGCCATTTTAATCAGCTCCCAGATAGAACAATCACTTCATCCACCTCCACAGCTCAGAGGTGAATTAGTGTTTAACATTCCAGGGCATGCTTTCTGACAGGGGACTCCGCCCCAAACAACCAAAGGACTGTGGAGATTATTGAGAGACACTCTGATGTTTTTGATGAGTAAATTAGAATTAAACATGCCCCTGGGACTCCATCTACTGATATACCTGATACCCAGGAAGACCTCTTTTCAGTAAGAAGCTCTTTACGAGGAAAAGGAGAGCCGATGTTGTCCCTTTGAAGCCTTTGTTCATATGTCTGTGCACACACAGCATGAGATAAATAGAGTGAAAGCATCCAGGGTTTTCCTTGAAGTCATTAGCAATATTTCACAATTGCTGATAATGCATTATATAATTATTTTACAGTGATTTTAAAATAATCCCACTCTACAGATGAACTACTGGATATAGTACATATATGTCCCAAAAAGACATTTATTAGCCAGCTTCACAGAACCTTTTCAGAAATAAAAATAATAATAAAAAAACCAGAAAGATCTGTCCTTGTCCTCACAGAGTCATCAGCATCACCGTCAAAAGTACAGATGACATCAGGGACATTCTCAGTCAACACGGAGGTCCATTAGTCTTAAGCTCAGAGCTATACCACTTTACAGGGCTTTTCACGGTGACCTGGTCTCGTGGGCATCCTTCTAAAGTACACTTTAAAGTCTAGACAGTGACCTCTGTGTTGCTCTCATGGCCAAACAGGCAATTTCTCCATTGATCTTCTGGATACTACAGTCTGACTTTTTTTCTTTTCTAGAAACTCGCTACAAACCTTTTACTATTGTTGCTCCACAAGTGCAGGCTAACTGCTGTTTCACGGTGACACGTTGACCCCCCTGAGATTGCCTACAGATAGTTTTCCAGGTCTTCCATGAGAAACCAGTCACTGGGAATGAAGAGCTTCTGATAGGCTGAATTTAGTAATAATGTAAACAAAAAAAGGGGAGACATCCTCTTCATTGTTTTCCCTCTGAAAACACAAGACAGAACAGAAAACTCAGTAGTGTCTTGATTCAGTTTCCATAAGCTGTCGTCAGGGTCATGCTCTATAACTGTACTGAAACTTTTATTCTCTCTGGAAATGACATTAAAATGTCTTGGAGTGTCACAGACCATCCTGGTGATTTGTATACGTTTGTCAGGTCCAATGAAACTTCTCTGGGAACAATTCTTGTCCTGAGAGAGCAGATCAACAAACAGCAACAGCGCTAATTATAGGGGAAAAGGCACTTGGCTCTCAGGCCAATATATGAGTTAACTTACAGTGAAGATAAAACTAATAAATATGTGAGATTAAAAACTAAAACCACTACAAAAATGGGAGACCAGAGAAGAACTGAGCTGCCTTCCCTCTGTAAAAAAAAATAGTCTAAACATGTTTTGGATGAGCTCATATAGAACTATATTTAAAAACCAATCACTTCATTAAACTCTGGCACTTTTGTTCCACCGTGCCATTGTTCTCTTGTTGGTGCCTGCCTGCTCTCAGATTCAGGGACAAAGGCTAAAGCCGAGGCTGTGCTGTGTCCACAGCCAGCCTGATTAAATCTGGGTCCCTCGCTGGCTCTCTCCATGGTGCTGAAAGAGCCCTCTATCAGATTACAAGCAGCCAGAATAGGACCTCAGCTAATCCATTACAATAATTGATTGACAATGCATTGAAGGTGGCCATGTAGTGAGCACCAATTACAGTCATGTCCTACTGCACTTTCAAATTGGCTTGAGTCGACAAAGCACATGGAGCCGATCATTCATCTGGGAAGTACAGAAGGTTTCTGTGCATCTGTGGTGAGAATAAGGGTAATCTAATCTTTGTCAAACAACCAAAGTGCTCCACAGCTCCTTTGGTAACCGAGTTAATGTTTGACAGAAACAGCACAGTGAGATGCCAGCAAAGATTTGAGCGCAATGCTTTGGATACTGGAGGTGAACTTTCACTGCGTGTTCTCAGCATTAATTCTTCATCCTGTAGGTGGTGCAGTGAAGTAAGCGCTGAGGACAGGAGCCCACACACACCCTCAATTCTTCAACGCAAACTTCTTGTAATACAGTTAATTCATGAACTATGAGGCCTGCAACAGCCAGGCATCATTTCAGAGTGACTACTAGCAGAGAGCTGGACAACTTTACAGCTATTGTAGAGAAAAATGATTCAACATCACATAAAGGCATTTAAAAACATTACTTATTCATGTGTTTTCAACTTTTATCATATAATCTAAGTCATCACATTGACAACTCAGCATATAGGCAAGTAGAAAATGGCACTTAAAATCCTATAGCATGCGATAAGGTTGAGGAGGATATGGTGGAGCCTGCTGCAGCTGTATGCTAATTAGGCGCCTATGCTTCCCGTCCGCCAGGGCAGCACGCGCCACTGATCAAACACGCGCATGCGTCGATGCAGTCAAGACAGCACACCGGCCCACGGAAATTATTACGGGAGAAAGAGGAACTCGTTAAAATGCCATCAAAGCGTGTAGTCCCAACAAAGCACAACTAATAGGTGCAGACTGAGATAACCGGAGCAGAGCAGAGGAGGCTGAAACGAGATACCGTGAACAAAAAAGTTTGGATGACATTTATATATTTGAGCAAGTATTAAAAAAAACGGATTTAGATAACGAGTCAAAGATCAGGAACGGGAAAAACATTTAGGAAAAAACGGAAAATGTGATTTTTCTGTGAATAGCCTGCCTCAAAAATAACTGCTCCAACTTAAAAACGTGGAAAAGTTTCTATCTGGTTTTATCTCTTTCTTTAGAATAATTTAAAACTTTTCCCCCCCAGTTTTAACAAATCTATCATTTAACCCCATCCAGCCAAAATAACGGTGTGCTTTGAGGCAGGTGAGAAGGCACGAGGACACAGAGGCCTATTGAAAGGGAGGCGCAGGCCTGCGGCTCAGCTCCGATTGTGTAATTATTTGACTTGGTCATACTGCAGCTTTATGCAAATGAGGGGAACAATGTACGACGATGGAGATTAATTCCTCCCTGGTCTGCTGACTGAAAGGAAAAAGAATGCACTCTCTGCCAAGTGGCGCACTGCAGCCTACATTTAGCCATTATAACAAAAAAAAGACAAACAATATATGAGGTATGCACAGAAACCATGGGGGAGCTGGTAAAGAAAGCAGGCCACGTGTATTTGTAGTAAAAAGTTGTCTTTGTTGGGAAGACAGAACGCTGTAGAATTACTTTCATTTCAGCTGAGTTTGGTTCAAAGAAACTATTAAAATAAACCATTGGATTCAGTTCAATGCAAACTTCAATCTTACAAGCTTCTTTCAGCAGAATGGGCCTGTAATCAATAATTAACGCCCTGAAAACGGCACATATTTATCCAAACAGCAGTTCCAATCCAGCAGCAAGAACAGCAGCAGCTTCGTTTTAGCTTTGGATATATCTGTGCAGCATTTTGCAAGACCAGCCCCGGCTGCGGCCTTCTTTGTCTGGAGCACTGATTCCGCCCAGCACGCGTCTAGCTGTGGGCCAGATTGGCCGTGAGTCCCGTTTCACAGTTAAGAGGTCAATTTGCCTTTCAAACGGAAAAAAAAAAAAAAAAAAGAAAAAAAAAGACAGGGATATCCAAGCACGGGCAGACGTGGCTATTGTGCACAAAGACCAGAGGGCCTTCTTATTACTTATGTATGCAGCGAGATGTCTGATTTATATGTCGAGTTAAACTACCGAGACAGACACGTGCCCTAAAATAAAGAAACACTCCCTGCACAGTGTTTATTTAAGACATAATAAAATAAAGCTCTATAAAAAACGGGCTATTTGGATTGTTGGAAGGCACGCGTAATGTGCGTAAAGGTCGCGCGTAAAAGAGGCTGGAGCACGGATAGAGGAAAATAAACAACTGTAAACAACACGAGGGTGAAAACAACAACCCGAAACGCTGAACTGGGAGAATCTGGTTTTACAGTTGTGTAGGTGAATTCCTCTTTAAGCAACATCATAACAGAAATGGAAAGAAACTAGCCATTGGTTTGTATTTAACCAAGCTTGTCTCATCCCCGTCTTAATTCTAAATTGTGATGATTGTGGCAGTGATGGACATTTCCTTTTGGCAGCTCCGGGCCCCCCCAGAGGAGATCCACAAAGCCGTGGCACGTGTGCAGTTGTATAGGGGCCCATCAGACCGTAAAAAGAGGAGGGTCCCGGCGTGTGCCTCTGTCGGGGAGGGGCTGAGCGCACACATTAATGTAATAAACCGCCAGTACATCTGCTAAGCTATCTGCACATCCTCCAACGAAATCCACCAAACCCAGGCTCTAAGCCCTCCCACAATCAAATCCACTGGGATCTTGGTTTCATCCGATTGGTCGGGGATGCTGCAACGGGGGGGCGAGAACAATAGCATCATTCCGGCATAAAAAGAGTGGAGCTATGCCTTGGAGACGAAAACATTTCAGCAACAGAGGGATCGATCTACTGGGGAGATAAAGTCCCATAAGCTTCTAGTGTTGCCATATTTTTAACAAACCTGGATACTCGAGACTTCACCCACCTCCCCGAAGTGCCTTTCCGCTGTTACTCGCCAAGATGCCAAAAGGATTCCTGGTAAAAAGAAACAAGAAATCTGCACATGTTTCCTACAGGACTCGGTCAGACGAAGATGACCTCCAGGAGCAACCCACCCCAGCTGCCTTGCCGTGTCAGGCGGACCCCTCCCCGCCGATGTCCGTGGCGTCCAGTCCGGACCGCGCCGCAGCATCGCCGGATTTCACAGCAGCTGAGGCGCCGGTGCCAAGACTGGAGAAGCCGGCACAGTTCGGCAATCCAGAGGCGGTGTGCCAAGCCCTCTACAGCCCCACCCGGCCCATCAGCAAGGAGCACGACAGGGGATATTTTGAGCGAAGTTTCAATCTAGGCTCGCCCATTTCTGCCGAGTCATTCCCGACACCTGCCTCCCTCTCCGGCCTGGACCATCTCATGTACGCCCCCGTCGACCTGAAAATCGGCACCAGCAACAGCAGCCGCAGCGGCACCACCACCAGCAGCCTCCCGGCACCGAGCAACCGGGTCGGTACCAAGAGACCCGCGGCTGACGGCACAGAGCGCAAATCGAAACCTGCCTCCAAGAAACCCAAAGCCATTAGAAAACTCAACTTTGAAGACGAGGTGACGACTTCTCCCGTGCTTGGTCTCAAAATCAAAGAGGGGCCGGTGGAGATGAAGCCGAGGGCACAGTCCTCCGGAGGAAACAAGCCTTTAGGGGAGTTTGTGTGTCAGCTGTGCAAGGAGGCGTATGCGGATCCCTTCTCTCTGGCTCAGCACAAGTGTTCCCGCATCGTCAGGGTCGAGTACCGGTGTCCCGAGTGCGATAAGATGTTCAGCTGCCCGGCCAACCTCGCCTCCCACCGACGCTGGCACAAACCCCGGACCACCGGCGTACCGGCAATGTCACCCGCACAGGGCATCAAACCCGAGATGGCCAAAATGCCACCGCTAGGTGTCAAGTCAGTCTCCGACGAAGCCAAAGACATGAGTGACAGAGACACCCCGAGTCCAGGTCTGTCCGAGTCTGGCTCTGAAGATGGCTCTTATGACTGCCAGTTCTGCGGGAAGCGGTTTAAGCGACAGGCATACCTAAGAAAACACATCATGGGACATCAGGCCTTGCAAAAGAAAGTGCTGGAGGAGCACGGGTTTCAAACCAGCGACCGCGCGGCAGAGCAGGTTCCGGTCTCATCCTCCTCCTCCTCCTCCTCCTCCTCCTCCTCCTCCTCCTCCTCCTCCTCTGCCTCCTCAGCATCATCATCCTCAGAGGAAGCCTCAAACCAAAGCCCACTCAATCTGAGCCCGGTGGACTGCCTGCTGTGCCCGGTGTGCGGGGAGAGTTTCACCAGCAGGGCCGGCCAGGAGAGACACCTGCGCCTCATGCACTCCTCCCAGATTTACCCGTGCAAATATTGCCCCGCCACTCTCTACAGCTCGCCGGGGCTCACCAGGCACATAAACAAGTGCCACCCCTCGGAGAACAGGCAGGTGATCCTGCTCCAAATGCCGGTGCGCCCCGCCTGCTGAAGACAACACAAAAACTCGTGCCTTTCATGGGGGAATTAAAAAAAAAGAGAAACAAAAAAGTGGCTTTGGGGTTTAAAAAAAAAAAAGTTTGTGATGCTCACTGCCATAACTTTAGGCCAATGAAAGGCAGGGCGGTTTGGTGTTTAAGTGGTGTTTCATGAGGTGTCTTTTCCATGCCAATCAGTGATTGTTCAACGCTTCTCTCTATATTTGAATTACATATAGGCCTATTTTGAGATTTTCTTTCTCAAATTAGTTTATCAAGGGAAAAAAAAGAATACAAAGCGTTAGTTTGACTGTTAAAGGGTATTTTTCTAGGACAGCACATGTGTTCAATGATAGCTTCTAGACCTAAGAAATGTCTTAAGAATCTCAGAACCCCCCCCCATCCCCCCCCCCCCCCCCATCAAAGCCTTTTGGATTCACCGACCATGATTGCTCCATCACTGTAGCTTTACGCTAGTTTGTGAGTGACAGAACTTACCAACTGTGTGTTGGTGGGACGAAAAAAGAGTGACTGAAGCATTCCCTGTTTAGTAGAACCACAAATGCCTTTAGTATACAAATAAGCCTAGTCCGACATAGCCTACATACACGTCCAAATCCCGCTGTATAACTGCCTTAAGTCATCATAGACTGTTTTAATTTTGAATGCTGGCACATATTTTATTATTATTATTATTATTGAAGATTGTTGCAATATTTTTCATCATATGTTTATTTATTTATTTATTCTAATTATTTTATGTAACTTATTGTGTTTGTTGTGGTTTTTTCCTGTGAATCGTTCTGGCAGTTTACATGTCGTATAGCCAAAATGTTTTTTATTTTATTGTACTTTATGTTGTTGTTTTGTTTATTTTTATTTTTTTTGGGGGTCAGATTTACAGTATGAGTTGTGATATTTGTCGTGGGTCGGGTTTTAATCTTCAATCTCCACAGCTCTTGTAAAAAGAAAAAAAAAAACGTAAAGCTCTTACCTTAGATGCAATCTTTTTTAAGGACAAGTTATTTTTCTTAAATGTTGGCTTTTATAGCGCTTTGATTGTATGTGTATATCGTTGTTGTCTATCGAAATAAAATATTTTCAAAAGGACACACGTCTCACTTTTTCAGAAATAATAAAAGCAAGTGTTCATGAGCTTCATGTCTTCACGAAAAATCACATTCTGGAGGAAGTTTAGTATTATTGACACATTTTTTTTTTGATATAATCCGCCTGTTGATCCCAGTCTGGGTTACTCATGGCGTGTTTCTGCAATGCTCTCTTTTTAGTGGACTCACGGCAAATTATTTGTAATACATAATCATCCAAGATGACATGTAAATGAATTCATGATTTACTTTAAAACAAAATTTGGACGACTTTGAGCTGTTAGGAAAGAACCCATTGTTTCATTTTCAGGACACAATTTCAAACAACTGCCCAGTGCGCTAATTAAACCCCCAAAGATCAGATACGACTAAAAATAATCTTTACACTTCACTCTGTTTTTAAGAATTTATTCTGGTGGATTTTTTGCGTCTTTTTTCCCCACAACTACTTTTTCTTATGAAAAAGTCCGGTTTTAATCTTGCTTTTATTGCCCATCAGGTGGTTTAAAGCTGCTTCTCAGAGTGCGCTCGGCGGCTCACCCTAAAAGTTTGAACTATGTCAGCATTCAAACGCCTGCAACTCAGTCCTCCTCTGCACCGTCATCTCTCTCACAGCGGGTCACACTCCAAAATGGTGCGAATCTATTTTGTGGTCCTCAGCAGGAAAAGGAAACCTTAGAAGCCCTCTTGGCCAAAACCTTTGCCTTCGATTCGCCGTTTATCAGACTGATTCGCAGTAAATCATTGCTGCAGTGGCTCAATAGACGCCGTTTCGCTGCCATAGAGAAGCACTTAGGGCCTAATCATAAATTCTCTGCTTAATACCATGTCAGGACATGACAGGAGTACAAGGAGGTGGTGGATCGCAGCTCACCTCTGCAGCAGTAAAACATCTGTCTGCTTTGGAAGACTCATGCAGCTCGATTTTTGCTGGTTTTCTGTTGATTTAGGACGCTCAGGGGCTCAGTTGGCTTTATATCTGACCCCTACAGCCCGCAAAGCATTAAATCAGCTGTTATTTAGCAGGCAGCCTCCAATTGTGCCACCTCAGACTTAAAGACACACACAGTCAGCCAGAGCTCAACTTAGAGCAGTGCAGCTGATGGAGAGACTTGTATAATCTGTTCTAAGGATTTAATCAAAAATAAATCATCCTTACGTTGACTTGAACTCTCCTTTGTTTTGTCTGTTCCTGCTCATTAATCTCTGCACCAGTCCAAAGCCAAAAAGAATAACACAAACTTTTTTTTATATGAGTGTTATTCCCCCTTAAGGCATCAGTGACAGTATATCAAGACAGATGTATCTGAAGTGTGAAAATAGACTACAGCCAGCAGTGTGACACATGAAATAATACAATCAGGTAGTTATCACAGAGAATGTCAGCCTGGGAGGGTCTGGGACATCCAGCCCCTGCCCGCTCTGCTGCAAACAGTCAATGATGACAGCGTGAGTTGGGTGAAAATGAGGAAACGTTAAGCTTTTTTTTTTTTTCCTCTCACACACAGTTTTAGGGATCCAATTATGATCAAGTGCTTTTCTTGCCTCTTTATGTGACCCAGGCGAGGCAGAGCACCCGTAGGTGCAACCATTGCACCTGTATCTCTGGCCCATTATGCTGGCCTTCTCTAAGCAGGGCTGAGCAGCAGGGGAGACAGATGGAAGGAGGGTCAGGTTACCCCTGCTGCTGTGAGCACTGCAGGGCCAGGGTCAGAAAGCCCATGGTAACAGGACCATCATGTCAGCACACACACACGCAGACAAAACCCACGAGGAGCACTCCGCAAAATCGCAGGTTGCACAATTAGCTGATCCGTTGTTGAGAAGGAAAAACGACAAAGGCGCACACAATTTCAACTTGATTTAATGAAATGTTTCAATTTTCACATTTCTAATAAAGATAGCAGGACTTCGGTCGTTAAAAACGGTTTGATATGTTGACAAGTAATGATGAAATCTTCAAGCTTTTTTTTTCATCTTTCTCTTATACAAAGATTATATTACAGGCATTAATATATTTATATTCAGAGGGCGCTGAAGCCCTCAATTTTGACACAATGTACAAGGATTTCTAAAACGAGAAGAAAAGCAAAAACATACTAGGACTAACACTAGCTCAATTCTTCACGCATTTAAGACGCACAATCCTTATCTTGATCCAAACAACATCTCCAGCAACTAAGCCACCAAAGGGGGAGCACAGGCCCCTTCAAGAGACAGCATCTATAACCTACAATCTTTAGATCAGCATCCTGTGTGGTTCCTTCAAGTGGCTTTGGGGAAAGTAAAAACCATAGATGT
The DNA here is from genome assembly GCF_039877785.1 of Chaetodon trifascialis. Lineage (NCBI taxonomy): Eukaryota > Metazoa > Chordata > Actinopteri > Chaetodontiformes > Chaetodontidae > Chaetodon > Chaetodon trifascialis. The sequence continues at coordinate 11,133,752 of NC_092069.1, read as the reverse complement.
GATCCAGGCCCATATATCTATACATTCTTCAAAGAAAAAAGAAGAAAAAAAAAATCCTCCTGCTGTTTGGATTCCCCATTTTCTGCTCTGAGGAATGAACAAACAAGAGGAGGAGGCGAGATGTGAGAGGAGAAATGACAGGAGAGCGTGGGGGAAAGTAAGGCATAGTAGTGCAACAGATGGGGATAGTGTTGCAGCTTGGGTGGAGCCCTCAGAGGGTGTGAGTGTATAATGTGTGTGCGTGTGTGCTGAACACCTGGCTACCATGACAACCCTAGCCGACAGGTTGGAGGAGTGAGAGCGCCGGCCCGGCTGTTGCTAGGAGAGTTGTTAGAGTTCAGCTCTGGCATGCCACCTAAACACCCCCTCCCCGACTCCCCTCCCGTGGCCTCAGGAGGCGACGTGGGGAGAGGCTCATGGGAAAGAGGAGGAGTCAGTGCCACTTGATTCCATTCACGGATAAAGACGGAGCAGGACACCACCTATAATAAAGACTAAACAGAGAACCCTGCGATTGCACATCCATCTGTTGTTGCTGTTTTTGTTGTGGGAAGCACAGTGACAGTGACCTTTAGAGGCGCAGGGGAGGCAACACTTTGTTTAAGACTGTTAACGACCACATGTGACGCAGGGTTTCCACGGTCTGTCTCAGATGATGAAGGGGAGGAACTAAAATCTGATTATGGGGAGCTGGGGTGGGCGTGGGACAGCATCTTAGGGGACAGACATTACACAGGCACTGCGAGAAGCTCGCTCAGAAACTCACACATACATGCACACACTCACTCTCTCACTCACTCGCACCAGTGCATGGAGTTAAGATTCACCTGAGGCTCTGGCGGTATTTTTCCTCTAAACAGCACATGAAGACATAATACAACACAACAGCAAAATAATTCATCAAATAGTCCCTTCTATGTACACCTAGCAAACATCAGCAAATAAAACTTAAAGCAATTTACATCCAAGAACAGAGCGACACATTCGATGCTAGTTAATCAATGACAGTGAGTGCAAAAACGTTGGTCGGGAACGTTGGAATGTCGATGTCTTAGCTTCACAGGACAGGGAAACTGATAGCCGAGGAAAGAGACAGCAGGAACTTATTCAATTACCGGACATGAGCCTACGTTAACGACATCAGAAAACAATTACAAACGCAGTCTTTCCTCATTCCTGCAGAGTTGCATAAATCAAATCAAGACACAATCCATTGGAATTCATTTAAAAAGGAAAATCAGAGTGATAAAAAAACAACAACAACAAAAAAAAAATTCTATTCAGCTCGAATTAGAAAGACGTCATCGATTGTCCACTGTGGGTTCAAAACTATTAAAAATCCTCTGACTGCACATGCTACAGGGACAGTGGAGCAGTGCACTGTGTAGAAATCATTCTGGGGAGGCTTTCCCCATGCATCAGTCTCTTCTCCTTTTCACTGTCGGGAGAGGGTCCACCACCGTGGTCCGAGCTGAAGTGGTATCGTTGACAGAAAGGTTGCGGCAGGTGCAGGAGGAGGTAAAAAGGCAGACACGTGTATAAATGAATACCAATCTCTTGTGCAGTTTTAGCATGATGCCATTTACAGCTGTGTCATTCAGTGCTTTGTCACATTAAGTGTTGAAATAGATGAGATGTAGAAACAGGGTAGAGCAGTCTCCCATTCCCTTAGTATAGTAAGAACTTTTTTTCTCTAGCGCGCCTCACGTCTGTACTAGAAAGTGAGAGCAAAAGAGACTTTTTTTAATCACATGCCGCTTTAAGTCGAATCTTCCTATGTTGCTGATTCTTAAGCTGAAACCACCGGGATGAACACAAATAGCTTAGTCACATGTCCACCTCGATTAAGCAGTTAAACGCCACGACAAATGGAAATGTATCAACGAAATCAGTGATTGACACTTAAATTAAAAATTGCAATATGCTCCAGTTACATGTTTATGTGACACAAAGTAAAAACAAAGAAAGACAATACACGCAAAACAAAACGGAAAGAAAAAAAAAATCTCTTGCAGTCACGGCTGGGTGTGTGAGGTTCTTCGAGAAAAGATTAAAGGCTGCACTCTGGAAGGGGGGGCGAAGGGGACGGGGTTGAAGAGCTCAGTTAGAGGATTTGCTTATAGCGCTGGCTGACCGGCGGAGTTTTCCAGAAACTCGGTTCTTCGTGGCACGGGGCATCGTGGGTGAAACCTGGTCGGCGGAGTCCGTCACTCCTGAGGTGTTTCCGGATTCGGTGCTCACGCTGCAGGTGAAGGAACCTGGGGTGTGGGGGGTTGTGGGGGGTTTGGACCCAGAAAGAAACAGAGAAGAAGCTGGTCAGACATGGCAGGAGCTCACTGGGCACTGTGTGACTGCTGCTCATCCCAGCATGCTTTGTCATGCATGTGGCTGCTCCCACAACCAAAATTACCCAGTTCATCAGATTGTCACCAACATTCCCAAAACTTACAATGCAAACTGTAAGAAAAAAAAAAGTGTGAGGCTTTGAGTTTGTCCTACCTCTTAAGCCATTAGAATAAAGATTTGAGAAAGCGAATAAAATATTTGAGAAATTACATGCCGTTTCCACATGCTGCAGATAAGCAGAGCCTGTTAAAAGAGAAGCTGCCTTTCTTCCCAGCACAGCTTTTCCAGATGCTTATAGGATATAAAAAATGAGAGGTAACCTTTGTATCTACTGGTGAAAAAAAAAAGAAAAAGTATTCAATTCTCAGTGTGACAGCAGAATGCTTTGAATGAAAATAAAATTACACATTATGCTCTAGTTGTGAACATGCGGAGCCTTCCCATTGTCAAACATTGTCCTTTTACAAAATAAATAAATAAATAGATAAAAAAAAAATTCTCATCCATGATTACGAGATGGCAAATAGTAATATGCTGGGAGGTGGGCATCAAATGCTGGCGAGGACAATCAAGTATTGTGAACAGCGCCTTAACTTCCTCCGTGTGCCCCTGACCAAACCCCAAACCATGCCCCCCCGCCCCCCCACCTGCCTCTGCCCCATGCCTCGAGTTTAAACAACTTTTCTGCTTTGTGGAGATGGCATCTGGTTGCCTATTTTCTTTCCTGTCCTTTTATTTCCTGCCATTTTTTCAGAGGCATCTCAAGTTGCAGCGGCTAAAAGGAATGGCAGATGGCTGGAGTAACAGACACTCAGCAGCACAGTGGACACCGGCAGCATCCAGGGCTGCGGCTCACTGGGAGAGGAGGGCTGGGCTATGGATGAAACATCGGGTGTGTGTTTTGTGCAGGGCTAGAGGGGAGAATGAGGCGGGGGGGGGGGGGGGGGGGGGGGTCCGAACGTGTATTTCCAAATCTGCATATGAATATATAAAAAAAAAGCATTGGCTTGGTTAAAAAGTGTGCGCTGGCCTTATGGACGGAATAAATCCGGCATTCCCGTATTCGTCTACTCATTCCTACAGTAAACACTTAGTTTTCTAAACTAAACGCCAGCTGCATCGGCTGCCTGTAAAGACATAGGACAGACAGGAGGAAGGCAACCACCTATTACAGCTAATACACACAGACAATAGCGTGGTACAGTTCACCACCCACTCAACAGACTTCCCTTTTCGTTTAGCGGCCATTAAAACATGCTGCACTAAACAGTCATCACTCCCACTGTGGCACTTAATGAGTGTGGTTGCATCGGTTTCCAAACGATGTTCTTCACTGTACTATGGCCTTATGTAAGAATTTTCATAGTAAGTTGCTGAGTGAAAAGAAATCATCTAGATCCAGAAGTGGCTAATGTGTCATTATTATCATTACACCCCAGCATTTCCGCTCCTTGCTCAGCGCGAACTGCCTTGTGGTCAGGTTAATTTCAAATGGAAAGAAGAGGGGAGGGAAAGAAGGAAAAAAACAAAGAAAGAAAGTCTTTAAATGGCCCTGCTATCCCATTGGTCCCCTCTGCAGCAGTTCAAACAAGGCTTTAGATGACAAAGACGTCTTCCAGTGCGGCAGGTGTTAGTCTCAGAGTCTGCCCCAGGCAAACAGGCACACTCCAACAGGAGAAAATGAGGGGGGTGGAGGGACTGAGGGGGGGGGGGGGGGGGGAAGGAAAGAAAGAAAAGAGAAAAGTGTTTGCTGAGGGAAGAGATAAAGGCGCGCCACATGCAGAAGCGAGGGCCAGAAGTGTAGCCGTATTGTTCATGCTGCTACTTAGTCAGGTGCTAATTGTCCCCACCGTGCATCACTTTCAATTACCAGCCTGGCCTAAACAGTAGGACACCCCCCAAATAAACAGCCTGGTTTCTCTGTCCCCTTCCCTTTGTCAGAGCACTCAGTAAATAAAGCGTGGTTAGTACTGAATGAAAAAAGGAGGGGTGGGTGGGGGAACAGCCAGGATGAGTGAACGAGCGAAGGGGTAGGTAGTCCACTGGACGGAAACAAGCTTCCGGTCTGACTCGGGGCTTACCTTCGCCATAAACAGTATTTGGACCTTTAAGACATTTTTAATCTAAAAGGGAAAAACAGAGTAGAGCATCATGTGAGAGTGCAGCGGACACACCGGCACACACCATACCACACTGCAGCAGAACACAACGCCCCTCAGAAGTCAGTAATTCGGAGGGATGTTCAGATGGCGTCGAGGTTAGTCGTCGCTGGAGGGTTTAAAAGTCAGACGTGGTTAACTGATTTGGTGAAGAGTTAATCAACAAGTCCTAATTTTTTGAAGAAACCTTGAGGCTAGAATGTCTGATGATAAGTCTGTTCAGCTGACACGTTTCAAAACTAAGAATTGTGAAATCCAAAACATGAATGGCAACAGCAGGCTGAGAAACATTTACCAACCGCTACCAGAGAGGGTTATAGGGTGAGAAAAGTGAAAGATGCTGGGGCACCTCAGAGGGTCATGGGAGCTTTCAAGTTGTTTTATCCACTAGAGTGAAGCACTGCTTTCTCGTGTACAGTTATTCATTTTGAACAAAAAGGTTAGAGGATGAACAGAAAAGAACAAACCAATAAAAAAACTGAGCAGAGCAGTGCAGGTGTAACACAGCAAAAGCAAAGCACTGTGGATGGAGTCTGTACGACAGATGGACTTGCTCATGCAGGAAGCCATGACTGGCTGGACTGAAGTTGCAGGATGAGGGTGAGGTTGCATTCAGGAACCTGGAGCACAAGGCTGTGGAGGACACTGACAAGCCAAAAAGGTAAAGAGATGGATGATGGACAGGAGAGGGCCAGGGGTTAAATGCCGTACAGATAGTGATGAAACACTGCAGGAGCGCTTCATCTAGACATCAGCATGCAGAATCTGTACTTGAGTTCCAGACCTGCTTTCCACTTTAATGAAAGGGCTAAATCAAGCGCAACCCCCAGTTATTTGACGATGGCGGGGTCCACGGTGACCTAAATGAATGAATGGGTGGATGTTGGTGGGCTGGGGCTGGGCGTCATGCCTAGTGAGGAGGAAGCAGGCAGAGTCTTACAGTCCAGTTTGGCCCAGGGGTACTCCATGTCCCAAACCATCCCCGGCCAACGCCTGCACGCTGTCATGGAGCATGGATGACATGTTAGTGGCAGCAATGGGAGCCAGAGCAGGATGGAACGGACAGACATATGGATGGACGAACTCGCGGACAACTGCACTCTCTCACACGCTCATGCTCACGCACACACACACGCGGCATGGGAGGGCAGTTGGATGTGTCAGAGGGGTGAGAATGAGGAGCAGCGTCACCCAGCCAGCACTGCTACACAGAAGCTGTAACCTTGATGGAACACATACGGTCAGGCATGACAGAGTACAATGATAAAGGATTGTTTACGTGGCCTTAAGCATCACACACATCATGCTCATGGTTTTTAGCTACAGAGCAGCCTTCAGCTTATAAATAAGCGTACATGAAAACATGTTATTGTGAGTAGTGGCTGGAGACAATTCATCTCTTGACTAATTTTGCCACTCAAATAATTGTCAAGTCATTTTTTAAATACTGAACATTTACTGGTTCTAGCTCATCAAACAGGAACTGTGCTGGTTTTCTGAGTGTCCTATGATTGGAAACTGAACTCCTTCGACCATTTGAAGATGTTTGCGTGGGATCATTTGATGATGCGCATTTTCCACTATCTGCATTTTATAGACTAAAAGATTCATGCAGAAAAAAAATGTCTGATGAATCAATGCACAAATAATGATTAGTTGCAGCAGTAGTAGTCACACCTGGCATGTGTGTGTTTTCTTAAGAACACTTTGACCCAATGAGCCTGGCGGGATTTAAGAGGTTAAAGTTCCCCCTTCTTCAGGAAATTGCTGAGCAGAGGTGAAATTACTCAACGGCACCGTTAGAAGGGTTAACCTACAAGAAAGTGCCTATGCTACAGTACCGTGTGGAGTAAGTGAGTCCTGGATAAAATATGAATGACAGACACACATGCACACACACACACACACACCCTTGCATTAATCTATTTACACGAATAGATTCCGGAGGAATACAAATTGCCGCTCAGACCCAGTTTCCGGAGCAGTGAGGGTGGCACAACAGCCTTACAGACTTCATTATGTTATGGCCTCTCACATTAGCCACAGCATATCTCCCATGTTGTGAAACATTATTCTGAAGCCTGGCTGAGCTCTCTAACCTCACTCCGTTCAGCCACAAAGGAAGCCATGGTTGAAACGGTCAGCAACACTGCTAGGTTCTCTTCCTCTTTTTGTCTCCCCAGCTCTCCCTCCTTTATATTCCTCTGGATGTTTCTTTTTTCCTCAGTCCTTCCTGACCTTTTGAGGTCAGGCTGGGGAGATTTTACACCTCTGCAGGAGAGATGGGCAAACAGTATGGTAATGTGGCTGACCAGCTCTTGCCTGCCTTCATCCTGAATATCACACCTGCTGTCTGAGAAGCTGAAGTCCTCCACACACTCACTCAGACAGTCGCACAGTCAAAATTCAGACATTTAATTCTCACATGCCAACATACAGGATCAAAATATTACACAGACTTTAAGCCACCTTTAAAACTTACAAGCACTGACAGTTTTGAAAATGACAAGATGGTGTGGTATTGTGGAGTGCTTGCCTCGTCAAAACAGAACGTGTGTCGAGATCCAATAGAGTGGAAAAGTGCAATCCTGTATTGATTTCAGTGCTGCTGCAGATCGATCAGAGCTGGTACAAGTAGGAACAAGATAAGACACGTTTTCCATTCTATTCATCACCGAGTGATAAGAGTGCTGTGTTGACATCCGCGAGCTGCTGTTTGTCTGTCGGATATCTTAAGTGTTGGTGAATGAGCTCATGAAGACGCGTGCATGCACACACACCCACCCACGCACGCACGCACGCAAACATGCACTCTGCAACCGCCATTTAACAAGGCTGCTTATATTCATGGGGAAGTAATTGCATGGAAAGATGCAGTTTGAAACAAGGAGAGATGAACAAAGTAGCGTGAGTGGGGCTTGAGGAAGTGGAGAAGGCAGAGCGTTTGAAGTCGGCCGGATGGCGTGAAGAGCCGGGCCTGTCGTTTGATATTCATCAGTGAGCGTGGGCGTGGAAGAAGAGTGGAGAGAATGAGAGGGGTGGAGGAGACGATGGAGGGGGGGACAGGTGTGGAGGACAGAGGCTGATATGGAAAAAAGAGCCAAGAAAAGACGACGAAGAAGAGGGAATGAAGAGAGGAAAATGCACAAATGTTATGAAGCAACAGTGGGATGAAGAGACAGCATGGAGGGGGGGGTGACGTGTGGTTCATTTCTCACCTGTCCCACTCATTGGATAGCCAGGAGAGGGGGAGAAGACCTGTGAGGCAAAGTCCTCGAAGGTCATGACCTCTCTGTGGTTCTGAACAATGGCCTCCAAGTACAGCGCCCGCTCCTCATAGCTGGTTAGCTCTTGTTAAGGAACAACACATAATGGCATGTCGGAGAAGAAAGAACAAGGTATAGTTAGCCTCTGCCTGCGATTAACAGTCACACGATAATCACATTTCAGAACATCATTGAGACATCTATCTGTACACAGCACAGTTTATCAGTTCGGAACAAGTCACAGCAACAGTCACAAATCACATTTTTTCAGTGCTGCACTGCATACACGTGCACTGGGAGATGTGGGTGGGGGGAGCGAGAGGCAGCTTTACCGGCAGGGCAGCTCCACCATCAGCAACCCAGCCAGAAGCAAAGATGGAACAATCAGCCATGCCACACATCCCCAAATGAGAAAGCAGTCTCCAAAATAATCATAAAAAAAGAAAGAAAGAATACATCACTACTGGCGTGATGCTCCAGACCTCTCCTCTCCCCCCTCTCATCCCTCTCTTCTCTCTAATAGAACCCCTGCTGCAGGCAGCATGTCTAGGACCACCCTCCCCGATGTGCTGCCTGCCACTTCTCCGTGCCATCAGGGGGAAAATTGGAGCCATTTGAAATTCAGAGTGACAAGCAGTGACTGGAGCCTGGGCAGCCAGCATGCAGGATGGATGGCTGGATTTGAAATGGGAAAGCTCAAATTAATAAATAAATAAATAAGACGGCAAAATGGCTGCCGGGTGAGGGTGGAAAACATTCTGATGGCCATTATCATATCATTATCATACATACATCGTGTTACATCTATTGTGGAATGGAGGCAAGTGCTGGATAAAACATGGTGCAGGGAGCTATTGGAGTAAAAAAGGTCTTTCCGATGGCATAATGACAGTAAGCACTTTTCAGATTTGACTGTGTGTGTGCATGTTTGACAATGAGTCTGATTATTCTCACGGCTGTCTGTTGTGGCCATTTTCCTTGATAGATGAACCTAACAAATTGCTCAACAAACACATGCATTCTCACTCTCTCTCACACACACACAACTCTCGCAGAGAGAGGGGCCCCTCCCCCTCAGCTCATTACGACTGCCAGGGTGGAGTGGCACTGGGCTGTTGCTGACGCCAAGGCTGAACCAGGCTGAGCTGAGATAGGCTGGACTGGGCCAAGAGGCTCTGGTCTGGGTTAGATAGATAGGACGAGACAGTGACTGGGCAGGGGGCCTGCTGTGGGCACATGCCGCCACAGCAGGGGCCAAGGCAGCCATGACCAATGGCTTTGAGAGAACCGTGGCAAAGCAGGGATGATGGGCACCTGAGCCGGGAGGCACCAGGGAGTACAACGGCCAAGCTGCTCACAGGGACAGGGATGGACAGAGGGCAGAAGAAGACAAAGGACAGAGTAACAGAGAACGATAGGGAGCAGGGTGGACTTGCTGTGTTGGTCTACTTACATGTTGTCTAAACATGAGTACCATTATTTTACCATGAAGGCAAAAGTTAGAAAGAAACATTAGCGAGAGTAGGTTATAATAAACATGCTTTTCCAAGCAGAAACACTTAAAAAATAGGTAAGTCGACTCTGCTCAGCAAATTCTTTTTGGCATTTTGTTGGAAATTTTGACTCTTGGGTAAACACACTTGTCAGGACAGAACACCAAGAAATCCATTAAAGTACAAGCTCATATTTTCCACCCCAAGCAGAAAAGTGGAATGGAAGACAAAAAAAATAAAAAATAATTTCGACCTGTAACTAATGTACTGTATCTCCATCCTCTCCGGGGCCAACCCCTCCATTTAAGAGATGCAGAGCAGCATGTCTTTAAGCATGTGACAGCACTCCCCTCTTGAGCTTTCCATCCATCATCCAGTCAAAGCCAGACAAGCAACGTCACTGCTTTCTGTCACTTGCTGGAAACAGTATTGGACAAAGAGTGGGCATCCCAGTCTGTGCTGCCATGGTAACCTGGGTCACAGCTCTGTGTGGTGGGTCATATCCAGGCTTTTATGGATGACAGACACAGAGGAAGGATGTTTGTAAAAGTACAAAATGTGCCCAGATTGGTAATAAGTGGAAGACAAAATAGAGTAGGAGAAAGGACTTAATGATAAGGAATGAGCGAAGTTAGAAAGAAGCCAACAAACGAAAGACACGGGAGGATGAGGAGAGAAAGAGAACCTCGGCACAGCGTGGGTCAACAGAGCCATATGGCTGTCCATTATCAGAGATGCAGATGACTGGAGGCCTGTTATTGAGATTCCTAAAGCAAATATTGACTCCAGCTGGAGCAGACGCTCTCTCTGACTCCGACACACGCCTCTCCTCCACTACTTCCTTCCGCTGCCCTCTCTCCAAGTTAGCCAAATGGATTATAGTGGGTAAGAAAAAAATTTCAAAGACTAAATGAAGGGAAATAGTGTAGAATTATCAAGAGCCGAGAGAAAATATATGACCAGGGAGAAAGACAGGCGGTGAGGGAGGGAGACTAATAAAAGGTATTTTGGAGATGAGTGAAAGCGAGAGCCATAATCAGCTCACTTAAGTAAATGTATGATGCTATCTGTGGGGAAAAAAATTGCTGCACAGAAATCAGACCTGATGCACAGTGAGGGGTAATCTTGCCTCCTCTCTCCCGCACTCCCTCATCTCTCTGCTGGTCTCTAATTACCAAGCCATGGGCACAGCTTGTTCCCCTGCATATGCACAGATGCTGTTGCCTCCATGCAGTAACTTAATCAAGGGACATGTCCAGAACAGTGAGGCAAAGGCTATGTCCATGTCATGGACACCAAACCTGCTGACACTGACCTACTTTTACGGAAAACACAAGCTGCAGCTACTGCTGATGAGTGCCTGGCTAAGCCTCATGTTTGTCTCAATACTTCAGCGGTAAGATCGGATCACAAACTGTTACACTTTATGAAAATGTGTGTTATGAAAGGCCTTTCTGATGAACTACAATACTGTATTGCATAGCCCTTAGCTATATTTCATGCTATAAAAAATCTCATAAAACTAGGGATGAAATAAATAAAAAGGAAAATGCAGACAGGTCTACATTTCCACAGATGGACTGCAACTTAAGTCACCCGTGACATAACTGTCATTTACAGCTGAACTGGGCGGACAAGCAAGACAAGCCAGTGTGTGGGAGGGGAGTGTGTTGCACCACTTTGGGAATTTCCAAGGAACCCCTACGTTCCAAGCGGCTGCATTCCCATTAGGGAAAGGAGAGGTAAAGCAATGCAACGTCTATGGAGCATGGCAACCATTGGGATAGTAACAAGGAAAAAAATATCCCAGATCTGAGTTAATGTGAGACAACTTTAGCTGGGGGACTAATATTCAAAGACATGGATATTATAGTTTTGGAGTTATGAAGGTTGGGAGGGAGTATAACTATAAAGAGAAAAACAAATCCAGTCTATTAACTGAAACATGTACACATTATAAATAATGTGCAATGTGTGTTGCTCTCCTCTTTTTGTCACTAGTGGGGACAAAGGCAGTGACTTATGTACACATACACTAGTACACAGACACACAGGTCAATTATGCACAAACACACAAAATTCAGCTTACAGGGCAAATAATAAATGTTGTATGTGGCTGAACAAACAACACTAGAGACAGACTCCAACAAACCTGTGAAAGCGCATGTGCATGTGCATATGAGTCAGCCTACGTGTACATGCATATGTATCTGTGGGTGTGTGCACGAATGTATACATATGCATGCATGCTGTCCAGATGGCAGGGGGGTAGCTCTGAGGGAATGGTGGGGGTCAAGCATCTTTGTGGATCAAAGCCAAGGTCAGGGCAGCTGCAGTGGCCCATGTTCAAGGTGAATGGAGGCCTCAGATGGCTCTTCATTAGCAGGCTGCTCCATCCCTGCTGGACCCCATCGGCCAACAGCCACCAACCTTCATCATCATCATCTCCCTCCCTTCTACTCTCTCCGTCCACGGGGACCTGTCCTGAAAACGTCTGTCCACTGGGATCCATTTGGTGCTGTGCGCAACCCCACCCAGCACATACAGACTCATACACATGCTCACACATGGGCGCTTGTGCATAAGTAGGTACACAACACAACACAACACACACACACACACACACACACACACACACACACACACACACACACACACACACACACACACACACACACACACACACACACACACACACACACACACACACACACACACACACAGGCTACATGGCCCCAAAAGAGCCTATGTTGACCTCTGAACTGGTGTCTCTCTGGAGAGCAGCATCCTGACCATCCTGCCTCCGTCTTTGTGTTCCTCAGTCCTCCTGCTGACAAAAGGCCTCACGCAACCACTGGCCTCTGACACACACTCAGCATCTTTTGAACACACTCAGCCAGCGGGGAGGCATCAACGGAAAAGCATGAACCATCAGCAGGAACCTTTACTACTTCACCCTGCGCACACACACACGTGCTTTGTGCTAGTAGGGCATGAGATACAAATAAAATGTAACACAAAAACTTAATTGATATGGCAATGAAGTTTTGATGAAATGCCTCATTTATCTGTTTGCTGCATGCCTATCACACCATTAAATTCAAAGAAATTCAGGCAAGACAATGACAGAGCTGTGTTAAGACACAGATTGTAGAAAATGGACTATTTAAGATCTGTGAAATGCACTATGGTTTGAACCATCAAGATTCTCTCAGTAAACTGTTATAAGGCTCTTGGTCAGGAGATGACAATGAACCTAACGACAACTATGTGACAGTCCATCTGGAGTCAGCCAAGAGGAAGTTCAGGGATTCTGAGAGCGTGATGGGACAAAAAAAAGCCCCACCAGTGATATATCTGGTGAAGACAAGATAACACTCAACGCCTCAGGAATACCATCCCAACACTGAACTGTAGTGGTTGCAGCTATAGGGGTGGCTGTCAGCAGCAGGAACTGGGAGACTGCTCAAGACTAGAGTGGGTTCAAGCCAAGTGTGCTTGAGGAGCAATGCCAAAATCCTATGTTGGAACCCTGTTTTGTGCTTTATTTGGAAAAAAAAGAAGATCATGCAAAAACATTTTGTCATTAGTCTAAACTCTCCTTCTGCAGTAATTGTAAAAATGGACACATGCACGCACTCACACATAATTTAATCTGCTGATAAAGCAGGGTAGAGAGTGAAGGTCCATATTACGCATTAGGAATTAGAAGGGGTCTGAAGACAACCTATGCAGACATTTCACTGCTTAAGCTCTAATTCTTTCCACTTCTAAGTCACAGAAGACAGATTACAGGTACATGAAGGGTGAATGCCTCCTTCCCTTTTGTCAAACATACCTCTATCATTTTGAGGTTATAAGAGTGCAATGCTCCTTCAGTTAGGCTAAGTTTTCATAGTCGAGCCAAGTCAGTTTCACTTATCTAGCCAAATTTCGCAAATTTGCCTCATAAAAAAATACAATTTTTAAACCCTTGATTTGGAAAAACTCCCTGGAAAAAAAGGATGGAAAAACGTACAATAGATGTCACGTGTACAGATGATGGTAAAATTATTAGGATGACAAAATAATTGATACATTCTTAAACAAATAAGAATGTGGATGTTAAGCAACTTTGAATGCTACCAACAGGTAGGACCTGAGTCACATGATCTAACACACAAGAAGCAAAGCTCAAGCTCACCATCAACAAAGGAAAGGAAACAAACACATGGAGGGACGGAGAGAGACAAGGACAACATGCACACAAGGGACAGAGAGGGAGACAAGAAGAAGGGCTGAATCTCCTGGAGTATGAAGATCCAAATTCAAAATATCAAGAAGGAGGCACCAGGGGAGAGTGGGAAGTCCCAGGGTGGCTATTGGTCCAGCATAGAGAAGCAAGAGGGAAAGAAGAGCGAGATAGGCACACAGCTCAGACGCTCATGTACTGAGGGAGATGCAGCGTTTAGTAGAGTGTGTTCTTATAGGCCGGACAAACATGAGCTACAAGCGCTGGGTTTAAGAGAATCATGGAGACTAAGACAAAAAGGAGTTTCAAGTTTGAATTTTAAAGCCTCAACTGAGTCACAGTTTCATATGAGCAGGGAGATTATTCCAGGCAAAGGTGATGCCGCATAGGCAAAAAGGAGTGGAAAGGATCAAATATAACACCAAGATTCTTGGCTGTAAAACTCTGAGAAATCACACAGTTGTTGACAGTTACTGTTACTTGATCAAACTGGTGTCTATGTTGAGCAGGGCTGATGGCCAGCATCTCAGTTTCAACAGAGCACAAAACTACTTGACATCCGGTCTTTCACAATAGACAAGGAGGGTACTAATTTAATAAATGGGGAATTATCCTCTACTTTTACAGGCACATACAGCAGAGTATCATAAGCGTAGCAATGGAAATTAATTTCATGACTGCATAATTTAGCCAAGAGGTGAAATATAAAAAGAAAAATGCAGAGGGCCAAGAACAGAGCCCTGAGGTAGGCCATAGTTCACATCAGAAAATTGTGATGTGGTATTACTACAGTGTTCTATGAGATATACAAGACTTTAAGAAAGCGAAAACCAGGGCAGACACACCAATTGAGTAGGTGAGAAAAATACGCAGCTTTAGGAGTGTATACAACACATATAGAAGTCCACACACACAGTTACCATGCAAGGTAAAACACTTCAAGTTTTGATTCACACCATTTGCATTCCAGTCTCCTGTAAACCTGCTGAAGAGCATCTGTTTCTTCAGTAAACCAGGGTGTACACCTCTTTGACCACCTTAGTTTGGTGGAAGAATGTACAACTGAATCAACAACATTGAAAGGGGCAGCAACGAAAGGAGCCAGGACCACAGACAATCACTCACCAAGCGCAGATGTGGCTGCTGACTGCACTTGAGACAAAAAGATGGAAGAAAGAGGGATGTGGCAAGACATACAGGTCTCAGATCATTTTGGAATGTAAGATATTCCTTTCACATGGCAAGCAAGACAGCAGACAGTTCTGACGTCCTTTTTGAGAATTATACCATATCTCCATTAGAAACTGTAGGCCATCACCCCTTGAGAAACACTGTGTATGAAGGAAAGTTGATTAAAGTCTAACACAGGTGTTCATTAAACTAAAATAAAAGAAAAACCTGTTACCCACAATCAGGATATACAGTAAGTTTACATGCTCCTCAGAGAGGACACATGGCTGACCATGACTCCTTATGATTCTGAGTTTTAATTGGAGAACACTAAAAAACTCAACGGCTACCAAAACAACACAAACAACCAAAACAACTTTGCCATGCATAGGGGAGGAACCACTCCTACGCTCCTCTGGCCTCCACAGCAGCAGCCAAGGTTAATCCTGTTTGTAGAAGCGCTGGTGGTAAAAGGGGCCTCTTGTAGTGAAGAGGGACAGTTTAGAGATGAGGTGGAGGGTGCCTCCCTGTAGGTGCTTGACCCCCTCCTCTCTTAGCCCCACATCTGCCCATTAACCTGGGCCAATCAGCTTGACCTTGGTGAGGAGAGGAGCTCAGGAGTAGCTCACAGCACCATTGACTCCCAGCCGTCACATAATTGGCCTGTTAAGAGGAAGTGGTGGGGTAGGTGGGGGGCGGGGGGTGCTTGGTTGTGCCATGTGTAAGCAGTACAAAAAAAAAAAAACAGATGTGGTCATTATTTTTTTTTGTTGAAAGGCATAGTGCCTAACCTCCTCACACCACATGCACACCATCACACAAATACTGTCCATCCAAATGGGTTACGCCTCTTGTTTAGGTGGTGAATTAAGTGTCAGATTTGAAAAATGATTGATGATGATCTTTAAATGACTTGCATAAAGGCTGGCACTATCAGTCATTCTACTGGCCACCATAGGAGGTGTTGGAAGCAGACTGGTGCACCATGAACATGTTAAATGAATAGGGTATCACAGTGCCATCTCCAGGAGGCATTGGTATGGAGAAATTGATTGGACTGCATATGGATGAACTGTTACGCACTCTGGAAGAAGTGATAAGAGGCAGAAAATGGCAGAGAGGCTGGGAAATGTACAGAGGGGCTACACAGGGAAAAGGATTGGTAGAGGCACAAAAACAAGGGATAGAACTATGGAGAAAAAAGGCAGAGACTGAAAGGAGGGAGGGGGGAAGATAGAAAAGAGGACGGGAAGAAAGAGGGATAAATCCGAGCAGGTGTTGATTGGAGAGAGGCCAGGCAGTGAGTGCCAGCCGTACCTGTTGTCACAGCGAGGGCTGAGGTGTGAAGCTCGTCTCAGCAGAGGCCCTTAGAGGTGTGAGGTGATTATGGGAAAACGGGGAGGAAGGCGGAGACATTTAGACGGAGAGACACTGGGAGAAAGACAGATTGGGACAGAGAGGGTGAATGTGGCAATAAAGCTGGCTGCTGGAATAATGGCAGAGTGGGAAGGAACAACAGATTGAGATGGATAAAGTGAGAGCGTGTATGACAGAAAGTAGCCAGCAGGGTGACTGTAGAGTGTGTGTGTGTGTGCGCGCGTATCCCACTCCCATTTTATATAGCAGCTACTCAAACCTTGGTGTCTCATTAAACAGCTTTTTTGCTGTAGACACAGCAGCAGGACAGAAAAAGTCTGAATGTGTCACAGATGCATTATGATGAGTGGAGGTGTTTGTGTGTCCATTTTCTGGGTGTGTATAGACACAACATCAGATGCTCTAGAGGAATAGCTGGTTTCAGAGAGTTTTAACAAGTAGCCTAATTAGGAGCGGGTCCAGGAAACTGGAGCTCAGGAGCCCCAAAGGAGTCGGGTCAAACAGTAAGACCAGGTTAATGACACCTCCTGAGGGGTGAGTTTCCCACAGCAAGAGCTTTCTAAGCTCCAACCTCCACCTCTCTACCGTCCATCTGGCATTCAGACAGCGGGATGGGAAGTTATGGCTGTGACATCACTCCTAACCTGTGACATCATCACTGCCCATCAGTGATTTCACATAGGTTTGCCACAGCTGCAGACAAAATCTGATGTCTGCTCGCTGGCATGACCAGATTATTTATGAGCTGACTGGAGGAAGTAGTCACCCATTTTCTCAAGTCTCTTGCAGCCCACCATTCCACTGGGGGACAGTAAAAATCGATTTCTGTTTCACAACAAATCATGAGAGCAGCATTTACACAAAAGTCAAAGTTGACCTCTAAACTATCTTAGGACCGACTGATTGTTGGGGCTTCATGGAACATAAATGATAACACAAGTCATCCTCACAACACAGAGAAACAGGATAGCCAAAAGATGTCTGATGACATCATAATTTGTTGCTGCATGGTTTGCTCAACACAACACAACTGCCATCAAAGCCTGCTGGGCTTGTGTATTCAGATGAACTGAGTCTGTAACCAATCTCCTTTTCAAAGGACTCTGGTCTCCATTGATGAGTCCTAACGCAGCAGCCTTAGATGTGAAACACAATGGATCGACATGATTAATCAAACACAGGGCCATTATAGCCAGACAGTCACACAGGCCTCCACCGTGCATTAACAGAAAGTCATAATAAGATGAGCAAAAAGGCTCACAGGGATGAAGATTAACAGATACAGTTCTGTGACTGGCTGGGTGAGAGTTCTCTCTGAAGGTCCCCTTTGTAAGTGATGATGGCCAGAGTGACATGAATGCCTCAGCCTTCTGGAAACATTATTAGGTCAGGACAAAGGTGCGCATCTTATGAGCTATCTGAGGTGAATATGCGTCATATTTTTCCTTCAGTTCCTGATATTTGAATTGTTCAGAATCGAGACAGGGAACAACAGCATCTATCTGATCTCAATTTGAACCTTTAATAAAAAGTCAAAGATGAAACCGAGAAGGGTACACAGGAGCTAGTCTTTGATTGAAATCCATCTGATTAGTTATGAGGCATTTCACCTCTTCTTTCTTCCAACTTTCATAATGAAATTTAAGGCGTAATAATTACTATCGAGCTACAGACTCAAAGTGAGGCTTGGCCCCCCAGTACACACCTCAAAGCATGGCAGCGATCAAAGTACCCTGGTGTTCTATAATCTATTTGATACTAGAAAACCAGACTGACACTTAAATTGCACGAGCAGTGCGCCAACTCTGGGTCATGCCAAATGACTCTGATTTTAACCATACGATAACACTCTTCAGACAAGCACTGATGAAATATTAAAACAAAATGAACACAGGCCTCTGCAATTTTAATGATGCTTGTGGCATGTGCAATAGAATAACTGTGATGCCTTGGCGACAAGCATCTCTGTCTGCCCCCCCACCAAGACACACTGAAGTCTCTTGTTGCTCTATTACCCCCACTATGAAAGGTTCATCGGGCCAATTAGGGGCCCTGGCCTTATGCAAAATGCCAGGCATTTAGCGGGAATGATAATGATTAGCGCAAGGTTACAGATCACAACTGTGGTGACTGCCCAGAGCAGAGAGGGTTATTTACTGGGGGCACTAGTGATTTCATTTGCTCTTATTTTTCATTTTGGACATATTTCAATCAATGCCATTGCGATTACAATGAGATATGAACTCTTATCTAAAAATGATATATGCAGACACTGGACTGCCGGGCCAATTTGTTCATATCATTTTGTTCAAATGATCTTAATAAGGATTGATGAATATATTTGTTGTTGAAGAGCCAAGGATACGATGCAAATTTTTTTTGTTGCAAGGCAATTATGACAATCTGTAGAGTGAGCCCTCAGCCCAGTGTGTATGTTACTTTCATGCAAAATGGCTCTAGGTCGAACATCCTTATTAGAAGGCTTCCCAATGAGAAAGCAAGGATATAGTCGTGCATGTCTCAAATTACTGTGCTGGTGTGTAAGGGGCTTGGGGACAGCCAGGAAAAGAAGCCCAGCCCTCTACCTGCTATAACTGTATTGGATGAGGAGGATGGCAAATGGAGATGTACATATATGTATACACACATAAGCATGCACACAGAGAGAAACCCACAAACAAAACCTTGGGCAAAAAAGAAAATGGACTTCTGTGTTGGCAACAGCTTTTTCCTAATCCTCGCCCCTGGGCTATATTGTGCAGTCAAGCAGGCTATTACATGGCAACAATTAGGGGGGCTGGAGCCCAACACCTGGTCGTCTCCTATTCTGGTCCTTCAGTGGCAGCTGACTGTACAGTCTCACAGCCAGGTGGCCCTCCTTCAATGACATTAGCTAGTCACTCCAGGGTTAATCAGGAGCCTGCCATCATCCAGTGGGCATGCATAGAGCCCCATTCAGGCTGGAAGCTTTCACGGGGGAAAGGGATGATGGAGACAATGTTGTTATAAAAACTTGTTCAACTGAAGATTTCAGAGAGAGAGACCAAATAATCAAAATCAACTTGGGGGAGGTGTCTGGGCCTCTCGGATTTGTGGCCTAAGTTCAGTGAGGTGCCTTGATTGGCTTGAGCAGAGCTTGCGGCACGTCAACTGTGCATCCTGCAGATTATAATGGACCTTTTCATGGGTGGACAAAAACAGATGGAGGAGCGGGAAGTGCTATACATCCATGCAGACGGGTGATGATGTGGGGGGAGGCAAACTGGATTTTGTCAAAGTCGGCAGATACAAAAACAAGTGGGTGTAGCTGGAGCGGCCCGGCTATATCTGCCTGCACAAAGCCCCATTCCAAAGCCCCCTGGCTTGGAGATCTGAGGGTAAATAACACTCATTAGAATAACAAAAGCTATAGATTTGTACCCAAATCAGCTAGAGTCTCATCAATAGTAATTAGAGGCTATACATAACTAATGAAGATGTGTACACTACATTAAACAAAGGCACTGGGAGCTGTTGTGTATCTAAACATAGAGGGCTTGATAAGTGGATATCTGCAGCACAAAGATGTCTTTATATTTCAAAAACAATAAGAATAAGCAGGATAAATTAGGAAAACAGAAGTGATAATTATGTCTTAATCAATCCTGATTCTAATATTATAATGTATGACAAGGATGCGTTTAGTTTTTTTTTTTAAAGGTTCCACTACTATGATGCGCCTGGGTCTGCAACAAACAATGCATTCTCTTTGTTTGACATCAAACTCAACATCATTACAGCCTGTTGCAGTCGAGAGACACGGGAAGATTTGGCCCATATTTCTCAGTGCTTCTCTTTCAGCCACAACCACCACTTGACAATGAAACACAGACTATTAGTATTAACACATCAAAGGCTGCTTTCTGTAAGAAGAGGCAGACAATGCACAGCGATGCATACTTAAATGTTTTGTTTTTGTTATTGCTTTGTTTGTCTTGCCTTGTCTGTCAATGCAGAAAATTCCATTTAGTGCAAAAATGCAAATGCTGCGAGGCACAAGGACATCCTCTAAAAGAGAACAATGGCCACAGGCCAGCAGAGGAGCAGACACTGCCTTTGAACCATTTAAAGAGGCATTAATGTGCAACTTATAAATAATCAACTAATTCCGTCTTAAAACAGCCAATTAAGTCTGTGACATTAAAAACAACACAGCCTTATTTAAAAAGAAAAAGAGCAATCCTTGTGTCAAAAACAAAAAAAAACCCTGAAAATTCTATGGCCATTTAAGGACAAAGAAACCCAATAATGTCACAAGGTGTCTTCACAAGAGTCCCACAAAAAACCCGGGCCACATCAGAGACGGAGAGATTCCGGTGGAGAACGATGAGTGACATTTCACTGACATTTCCCAGCAGCATTCAATACAGGGCTGTCTCAAGACGCCATCAGAAATATCTATGGATATGCTTGCATGTGACACAGGCGTTAAGGGATGTGGGTGCTTTCAGGGGACTGCCTCAGCTCTGGGGCCGGTGATGAGGACCATGGATCCTGGGAGATTGAATGGTAATCACTGGAGCACAGATAATGGATGATTGAAGGCTCTTTCTACACCGCTGTTGGATTTCAATATCAGAGAGGCCCTAGAATTGGGATTCTTATCAGGGGCGGTGTGTCAAACAAAGGAGAGCAGAGCGTGAAATATGGGGTCCAACTCAGGCACACGACCATGGCGATTAGCACAAGGATAAAAAAGGCCGCGCAAACAAAAGAGGGCAGCTTTAGCTGGACAAAGGGCTGTCCACTGCCTTGTAACAAGAGACACGGAAGGAAGAGGGGACATAAAGGAAGGGAGAAAGTACTTGGTGGTAAAAAGGAGGACAGGACAAGAGTTTTGCTGAGATGGCTGGAAGATGAATAGTGACAGAGCCAACTGTTAAAGAGTGTTCCAGATTCCCTGCTTCTGAAGAGGAATAATGGACCAGCAGGGATGAAATGCAATATACCCCGCCTCAAAGCCATTCATACACATCCAAACAAACACACATTATCATTCAAGTACACACAAACACACATGGTGGCACGAGGCTTCACATCTCTGCCAAGTCCATCACAAAAAACAAAACAAAAAAACAACAAAATTATTCCCATTTATCCCCGGATTCCAAGCGCTACAGCTTGCCAGGAAAGCTCATTAACCCTCCCTTCAAGAACCCGGAGACAAAAGAGGGGAAAACAAAACATAACTAATCAATGAGAACGCACCCATTGAGGAGTGGGATGGGGAGGGGGGAATGGAACATGCATCCATTTGGATAACCTGAGAGGGCTAACAGCTTTTGCTTTAGTGTTGTGCTGGCTGGCAATGGGGCGGAGAAAGAAAGTTCATTAATTAAACAGGACTAGGGGAACAGATGGAATGGCTAGCTGGATGCTTATCACTTAAAGCAGACAGACAGGTTTTTACACCCGTGCAAGAAGCAGCACCACCACACATCAATCACTACGAACATGTCTTCCCAACGGCAGTCGGCACTACTCCAGTGGTGACACCGGGGTCACGGCATTCTGGCTGATGGACAGACGCAGCTGACCTATTAGTAAGAATGTCATGATAGCAATTTCATTTTTTGTTGATATTTAGAGAGGACATGTGGAGTGTTTTTGGATAGTCTTTCCAAGGATAAGGTCTTAATGACCCAAACCAACAGTCATTCCTTTACATACAGTATCAGTGGCCAATTTGCGATGATTACTCAGTAATAAATGCAGTGCACGCCATGCAATAGTCCGCCTGTTTGATCTGTAGGAATTTACTCTAGGAATAGGAGCCTTTTCTTCAGCAGCAGCACTGTGACACTGCATTATCTATAAAACAGCAGTCAATTTGACAGTTGTATTCGTTGTAAGATGTATGACAGGTATTAATTACTTACTGAATATATCAATATATATCAAAATCAAAATTTTGATATATCAATATATATCAAAATCTGGACTTTATTTTGAAATGTAAGGTTGTGTTGGCAAAAAGCTCAATAACTTGTAATTTCTATAACTGATGACATGTTTTTCATGAAACAAGCACAGAAAGCACCTAAACTTGAATTGTTATGTACTTTGTAAATATATAAGAACTTGATCTATGGAAAAAAAAAAAGATCTGCACTTTGAGTGCATTTGATTATAGTGAAAATGTATCCAAATATAGAAAATACTGAGAAACCCCAAAAACTGATACAGGCCAGTTGTAACGGTCTTGTTATTCTACCTGACACCCAAAGCCTGAGCTGGGGATGGGACAGAGAAGGCGACTCCACAAAAAAAAAAACTGGCAGTCTTGCTGGCTTTCACTTTGCACTCACAAACACACACAGATGTCAGACATGAATGCATAACAGACGGCGAGAGAAGGGGAGGGGCGTGAGGGTGGGGGTTCAAGTTTAAAAATACACAGAGCATGACATTCTTTGGGTTACACCAGGCTATGCAGCTCCTACATGGCTTCTTATTATTTTATGCACTGTATAAAAATAAATGGGCACTTGTGAGCACTTCTATCAATATGGCAAATAAGAGACAATCCTTATCTATTGCAGTAGGACACGTGCAGGGGGCACGGTGCACGAAATTAATAACACACCCAAAGATACGAAGCATGATTGTTTTCTAACACCAGAGGCACTACAAAATAAAAGCAGCTTCCGTATACATACAAACAGAAACACAAACGCACCAACGGGGACAACAGTTTGACACCAGCCGTGTGTGTACGCTACCCCAGGCAGGGCTCTGGGTCCCTGCTGTTGGCCGTCTGGTTCCACGCCTGCTCTACCTGTGTTTAAAAGGGGCGGCCCCCATGTGAAGCTCAGGCCTCGGAGTGCAGGCTGGGCTGGGCCCTTGGGGCTTTCAGGGTGTGGGTGCCATGCAGCAGACGCCTTTTGTTACAGGCTGGGTGGCAGGAGGAGGAGGAACTGATGTGGGGCGGGGTGGGGCAGGGGGGGACAGAGGAAAAAAATGAGTAATGCTATGAGTCATTCTGCATTAGCAGCAGGGGAGGGAGACGGGGGGGTGGGTTGGGGGGAGAGAATACTTTTGCATGTTGTATGAAGCTAGACGCCATATGCCATCCGAGCTGGGCTGCCTCCTGAGTCAGGGCTCTTGGTTTGACAGGCCTGTGCTTGCCCCCTCCTCACCCCTAAAGCTACCCCCTTCTCCCCTAACTAACACCCTCCTCTCTCAAGGCCTCCTAGGCTCCAGCAATGGGCTCGGCAATTGCTTTGGTTGTGCATGGACTCCACTCTGTGTATTTGTGTGTGTGTTGGAGAGTGTGTGTGTGTGTGTGTGTGTGTGTGTGTGTGGGGGGGGGGGGGGTACTCAGTGATCTGAACACATCGGACATTGTCGTGAGTCCCGGCAGGAACAGCTGGTCAGCTGGGGAGAAGGGTGGGAGGGGGTTGGGATAAGAGAGGGGGAAGAGATGGGAGGCAGTGCGCTACACTGATAATGGGATTAGGTTAAAACATTCAGTGGGGGAGAGACCCCTCCTCTCTGTGTAGCCCCCCAAATACTGCGTAAACTCTCAACCGCTCTATCAAAGCCAATGCCAGCCTCCGCCCAAACCACCCTGGCCAACTCCAAGCAGGGACACTTCATCCCAGAAATGGCCCCCCAACCCAACCCCCAGCTACCTACCCACCCAACATCCAACCTCCTCCAACTACAAGACCAGTAATGAAGACACACCACTAGATACTTAAAATACATTTCGCGGCATGGTGACTTCTTAGGCCTCCCTTTCAGAATTTGACTAAATTACAAATTAATTGGGGGCATTTTTGGAAGACCTTTTTTGCTGGTCAGCTCTGTTTTCCATAAACAGGAAGTTGGCTAGTTACGCTCACATCAGCTCAGACCATTACATGAATCCAGCATATAATGACTTCGCTTGGCGTCTCACTGTGCCCAGTCAAGCACTGTGTTCCACAGTGATATAGACTGCTGAGTATTATCTATGAGACTGCCGACAGTTATGGCACAACAGCTGGCAAATTAGACCTATCAACGATGCTAAATAATTCATGTGAGACAACACTAACATGGCAGATCCTATTCATGACATCCTATCGTGCATGCAGGCGCACTTTCATCTCTGCTAGGTGAGGAATCTTACAGTACACAAAAGAACGCGCTGCCGTTGGACAAAGACACTGAGAGTGGGACAATAACTTACTGAGAAGGGGTGTGAGAATATGTCATTCTCAATGCAGTGACTGTAATAATTATGATGGCGTCTGGGTGGGTGGGGGCAACAACAGCACACAAAGGAGTGCATACAGGATATCATATCCATTATGTTTTCAGTATACATCCAGTGAAATTGTGTACATCTCGTTTTGGCATTCAGTGGAGCTGGGGGACTGTAGATATGCTCACATGAGCCTGTGAGGGAACATGACAGACTTCAGGAGATTTCTGTGTTCTACTGAAAGGATCAAGCCCCCCAGCCCCTTCTTTCTGCTGCACATAGATAGACACACACACACACACACACACACACACACACACACACACACACACACACACACACACACACACACACACACACACACACACACACACACACACACACACACACACACACCACCTAAAAGCCTGGCTCGCATGACTGGCGATGGGCAGAAACAGATTATGGTTATTGATCGCTGCCTGGAGATGGATCTGTGTGTGTGTTTATGTGTGTGTCAGAACAGAGGATGGGGACTAAGGGCAGTGTGCAAAAACTATTGATTCTGTCCAGTAGGGAGGCTATGTCTCTGAATCAAGGTCAGTTCTGCACTGTCTCACCTATTAGAAACTTGCCGTCTCCCCAATACACACACACGCGGACAGTTTTTACCCTTAACAACACCCCCATCACAAAGAGTTAAGGACAACACATCAAACTCAAGTGCTTGTTGAAGAGAGAAATGAATCCCGGCTTCTGGATGAAGACATTATTTTACTGTGACAGTATGAAGGATCTTCATCATACAGTAAATGGCAGCAGACAGCAAAGCCATGCAGTGAAAGGCCGGGTTCAGGAGACAGAAACAAACTCATCCTCTCCTTCAAGCCAATGTATAATATATATTGTGTGCTTGCAGTGATAAGAACCATCAATAGAGGAACAAAATTGCATCCACTTATTCTATCAATGAATCAATGAAAAGAGTGGTGCTTCAATAAAACTTATTTTACATTGGATATCTACGGTCACAATTATTCCAAATGTAGCTGTGAAGGGTGGACTAGTTGCAGGCAATACACTTAAAACACACAAAGCCAGACCAGCTGCATTTTCCATCAGGCATATAAATAATAGATGATACATTATGAGTTGTCTGTGAGAGGCTTGTGATATGATGTCTATGAGGCCACGGCCATGTGTTGACAGGAGAAATTGACACAATATCTACCTGACAATGAGAGCTGGACACTGCACAAGAAGACTAATGCAACGACACAGATTTCACAAATCAGAGATGGAGGAGAGGGAGAGGGAGAGATGGAGGATGGCATGAGGAGAAAGACAGAAAAACAAGGAGCGAGCATCTATCTGAAAAACACTATTGTAGCCTATCTGTGTGTGTATTTTCTAAAAATGTTGCTGGTGGTCATTTTTCAATATCAAATCCTATTAGCCTGAGAGATCCTGTGAGCCTTGCAGCAGACTGTTGGAGTCCTCTCGAGCCCTGTGACAGAGTGAGAGAGGGGGCCGCAGCGCCATACTGGCCTTTTATCTGGACACACAGGGGTCATATAGCTTCTCTTTGAAGAAATATTCAACTAATTACCTTGGAGAGTGGCCTCACAGGCAGAGAGCGGACTGTGGATTGTTAAGGCATTGTGAAGGGGTAAACTAAGGATGAGGATTTTCATCTTGCACAAAAAAACACACATCCCAGGGAAAAAAAGGTTGAGTCATTGTTCCAACCTGTGAAAGATAAAGAGCGGCATAACCTGAGAAGATGGAAGAATGAGGACTGGAGAGGGAAAGCTGCAAATGGCTAATGTAATACAACAGCAAATCCAGTGATGAAAGTATGATACAAAGTCTGATTAACTCCACCTGCCACTCAACGCTTCGTTCTGATATGCTTCATGCCATTGCCAGTCGGGACATTCTGTGATCCCAGTTCTCTTAAAATCTAAAAACTTGGTAATAATCAGTTTCACATGGCAAACAACAAAAGTACCATTTTGGCTATGTGCTCACAAGCTCCCTAGCTAGGCCGACAAACGGCAGAAAAAACAGACAAGCAGATACTGGTGCTGGCAGTGTGCTTTGCCTGGCACATCCATTCATCTCCTCTCCTGGAGTGCGTGAGGCCTGGCAGCCTATCAGTGCCAGAACTCCAGAGGCAGCGCTTATCTCCTCTCATAGATCATGCCTTTGTGCTGTCTGCTCCTCTGCTAAGGAATGCCAGGTAAGGCTTTTGTGTCCCAGCACAGGCCTGGTACTGTCCTGCCCCCCCCCACCTCCCCGAGGCTCACTGAGGCAGGCAGGCCTGTGGCCCCCTCCGGCACTGAGAGTCACACTGGGCTAATTCACTTGGCGTCGGGTAACAGACATCTGTCACTCAGGATGCCCCGAGGGACACACAGACAAGGCTTGATATAGGGGTGGGGGGGCCAGGGGATGTGATGCATTGTGAAATGCATACAGGCAGACACATACTTGCACACACCCAACTGTAAACAACATGCACAGGGTGTGTTGCAGTACAATTAAAGACCAGAAGCCTTTGGTGTAAAATACTATGACACGAGGACGTGATAATAATTTAAAAACAACTTTTTTTTTTTTAATATGTCAATGTCAAAACAATAGATCCGAGTCTCCCACCCAAATGAAACCTCCTTGGGGGGGAGGTTTCTATAGCAACCGCCAGAGGGGCAGCGTGGTTCTGGTGAGGCGGTGCCGTACATGCTGTCCGAGAAGGAGCGGGACATTAAGGGAGATCAGGTTTCCCCCTCCAGGGGCCATCCCGACTCTGCCCCCCCTTCCCACCCCCCAACTCTGTGCTGCTGGCATTCACATGCTAATTCATCTCCATTGGTGATTACACTGCCTTTAAACCAACTGACAACTACAGCTGGAGCCAGGCTCTTAACGGCACACTGTTGGATGGATGGGTGGAGGGATGAGAGTGTGTGTGCGCGTGCTTGTGTCTGTATGCACTTGTATGCATTTGTTGAGGGTGCTCTTATTTCGGCTCTCCTTGTGCTCCATAAAACAGTAGTGATAGATGATGACACACTATCTGTGTTCCTGCTCAAAACAGCCCCACGCAACCTCCCATGATGCTCCAGGCTGTGAAACAGCCCCGGCCTAATAGCTGTATGTAAATCAGCCAGCCCATAAAGATCAGTGTCAGCACTCAGCTGTGTACGTTGGCTAACGTGACAAGCACGCCACATGTCTCAATGAATTTACCCAAATGGTCCACTGGTGGTGCTGAAAATGTAAGATCAGTGGTGTTATACATCTAATGAAATCATTCTAAGAAGATCACACAATGTCTGCTCATAACCTTAATGGTCCAAGCCGTCTGGGTAATCAACGGGTTGATTTTTTTTTTTAAATTGTTGCATTCCTCTGATAAGCCGTCCTTGTATGGGATCGTGAGCAGTAAATGAAGCAGAAGGCATGAAGAGTAAAGGATACAAGCTCTGGTAGAGAGTCAGCCGGGACTTGACAGCTCTGCTGGCATTGATACAAGTGGCCCGCACCAAGCTTGGCAGCAGCGTCCCAGTGATGATGGCGCCGTTAAACAGAGGCCCAAAGAAAGGAACCTGGGGAAGTTAAGCGAAAAAAAAAAAAGAGTAAGACAAAAAAAAAAGATAAAAAAATAAAAAATAAGAACATGAGGCATCAAAACTTCCACACTGATTCAAAGTTAATGTGATCAATGTCCTTGCGTGTCCAAAAATCTTTTTACTCTTCTGTTTTTAACCGTTTCTCCATCTGTTTAGGGCAAGGGTTCAAGTTGAAATTGGATTTTTTGCCTAACTTTGCATGACAACCACACATATCTAATGCGAATCAATGTTAGGTAAATGAAATTAAAATGACAATCAATACTAAACAATGCCCTCATATTGAGCTAGCGAACAATACAAAGGGGCAATATGCATTTTAGCGGCAGCGTGCGAGTGTGTGTGGGTACACGCGTCTGTTCATGCATATTGGAAGGGGGCCCTTAATCACTGAAGCTCAATGGTCGTTGACCTGGAAGTTGACGTGAATGTCAAAGTCTCTCCAAAGGTCCTGCTGTCTTCAACTTGGTAGTTGAGCTACTACAACCAGTCAAATTATATAATAAATGGAATTTAACTTAATCACGTGCCAGAAAACTCAGATGATACTGTGCAAACAAACACCAGAAACCTCAGAAAACCTGAGGTAGTTGCGCAGGTTCTTGGAGGAAGAGGCAGTTAAAGTTGTAGCATTTTGGACAAATTCTCTGGCATGCATGGGTGGGTGGATGGGTGGGGGGCAGTGGCAGCCTCTGCTCTTTTCCCAACAGTGCTTTGGCTTTAGAAACCCTTGAGGCTAGAATATGTTTTCCACACTCCTTTGTGAGCCATCTGAACCACTGAAGTAGCAGCAGTAGTTATAGTCTTTGCATATAATTGGGAAAATTGTCATACTTGTCTGGAAGAAATGCTTGACTGCTTAATTGTCCAGCAGAAATAATCCAAGAGTCCGCAGTTAACTTTATTGTAAGCACAACACTACGAATGTGATCATTTTGATCCCCTCAGACATGGAAATGAATTGTTATTATGATCATTTGTACTGGTAATGAAGATTCACTGTAATATAATTAACACCATACGACAGAAATACAGGCCGCTGTAGTAATACATGACAGCAAGGCTGTACACCTCAGACTATCTTAATAAAGCTAAGATGAGACTCTGTTGTTTCTTGCATTATATTATGTCTTTCTCAGTAATCTCTCTGAAAAATGACTTGCTTGAAGGACAAAATGAAAGATAATCAATGCATTAACAGAGAGGAATACAAAACATATGATATAAAGGAACATTTTCTTTTTTCAGTTGAATAATGTTCACATAGGAAATGCTGTGAATCTATTTGAAAGTCTGAAGCCAGCCATTCTCAGACAAAGAAATTTCACTATGCTCTGGAAGGCCACACATCGAGTGCAGAGTAGCCAAGATGAAAGCTCGCCAAGAGAGGATAGTAACCATCCCTGAGAGCACATACCCACAGTGTGGGTAATAATGCACTGCTGGAGAAGGGGGAGCCGAGAGCCTTCAGACAGACGCCACAACAGGAGAAAGAACCTATAAAACTCAGAGCAAAGTCCGAATAGCAAGCAAGAAGAAGGGGCTGTCTTACTCATGAACAGACTCGAAATTTAAGCAGTGCTGAAAAGATAATGGTTATCTGGCTTATTGTGCCTGGAAAATAACACACTTTGTCAAATTAGCACAAAAAAAAGAAGAAAAATAATTCAACCACAATGCAATAAGAGTAACTTCCCACTTCCAATGAGCTGTAGGCGCATAGTTGTCGATAACAAAATCTACTGACTCCGGTGGTCTACCTGTGGTTTCTTCATGATCTGGATGAAGTACATGTGGTTCTTCATTGGGTAGATGATAATCAGTACGTCTCCAAAGTCAGTTGGGATGATGCCACGTCGGTAGTCCCTGGTGTGCTCCGACCACACTATGTGCACCTCGTCATTTCCCAGGTGACGCAGCTGCCAAACAAATGTATTCAGTTTAATAAAGTGGCTGGTGAGAGCAGGTAATTTTGATCCCTATGGTGATAAAGACTGAATACAAATTTTGCGAGATCAGGGAACGTATCTGGGTTTTTTCAGCCAGCACCTTAGGCCCACATCACCCGAGGAGTGAACTGAGATATAAGAGGTATATAGAAGGGGGTGACTGATAATAAAAAACGATTTATTACTGACAGATCAGTGGAGGTTTCATAAATAAAATGCTGTAAGTGGCTTTTATCATTGCACACAGCAAGATTTTATGTATTTTTATTCTGCTATGAGCACGAAAGATTAAATTTATCCTAAAGATAAAACATAAATGCAGCAGGTGCAAGAGCAAGGTGACTGAAGCTTAATCACAAACTCTGTGTGAAAACAATGGTTTAAAATACGGGTCCGGGCTCTGGTTTTGACTCTTTTTATAGCTTTTTCATTATAAATTCAAATTGCAAACACAAAATGCACAAAATTGAGCATTTCAAAACCAAATAATTCAAATCCAATTAACTTTCCCCATCAGAGATTAAATTGCTTCCCATTTCCACTCTATTCACAAACACAAATGAAACTGGGAAGGGCAAGAAGATACACTTAAATGACAGGAAATTGACTGAGGCTAGTTTGAAATAGGTAAACAGCTTTCCCCTTTCCAAAGTAAAATAGATGGACATTGCTACATTATATTGTCTGACAAGTGTATATCACTTATTAGCTTGTAGTCCAATAATGTTTTCTAGAGGTATAATGGTACGTGTATTCATTCCGAACAATTCAGTATAGGACGACTGGTTCGGTATGTGACTTCCTCAGTTCAGTCAGGAATTACCAAAAGTCTTACAAAGCAGTATTACTGACATTTGTGTTATTCATTTTTGTTATGGACAATGGACAAGAAAATGCCCCCCACCCTATGCCAAAACCGTACTGAACCGCGACCCTAAAAACCGACGATACGTACCAAACCAGGAATTATGTCTACTGTTACACCACTACTGATTTCTGGGGTATCATGGACACAGAAAAGTGAGCCTCTACTCGGAAGAAAACATCTGCCAATGTACTGTGGGCCTAATGAGCCATTAAGAAACATGCCCTTGCCACCAAAAATGCAATTAGCACATTCTATTATAAACCCTTAATTATGGTAATACGGTAATCTTAAACAAATCCACGGCATGCTGATTACTGGAGCGCGCCAGTTCATTCTGTCTGTCCAAGGATCAGCAGGTACAAACCAGGTCAGTCACTGGGACAATTTCAGAGAAAATGTTGAATATGCATTTGCGGTAGACAATCAACACTGGGATGTTAATTTGGGTTAAGATATTAGCATTTGGATGAGCTTAATCACAAGTTCAATGAGGATGCTTATGCTCGAGTCAATCATCTTCGACACCAATCTATTTACTCCCTTGTTAATCACATACAAATGTTTGAGACTTCTTTAATAAAATGTGATTCAAGTCAAAGGCTCTTGTCCAATTAGCCCTCTTTGACCTCCCACCCAACAAATGGGCTTCACGCACATGGAAACAGCAGACCAGGAGACCCCAGAACACAAGAGGCTCCTTATAAAAACAACCTGCAGCAGCCCGGTTAAGCTGTGGTGCCTGGGGGTGAATGTGATAGCCAAGGCACTCGTCTATCTCTCTCTCTTTTACACACACACACACACACACACACACACACACACACACACACACACACACACACACACACACACACACACACACACACACACACACACACACACACACACACACACACACACACACACACACACACACACACACACAGGCTACATGGCCTGACCCCAACCCTGCAGGTCGCTTCTATAACCACATTACTGAAGCCAGCTGCTACTGCTGCAGCCTGCACTGTCCTAAAACCCACAATTGGATTGAGGAATTCATGGTTTTCCCTTTTTTCTTTTTGGTTTAGCCTTCCTCCCCTCTCCCCATCGTCTTCAAACAGGCAATCTGCCCAGTGAGAGCTCCCCCATCAGTCGTGCTCACACAGTAAAGCAGTAGGCAGTAAAGTGGGTTACTGCTGGACTGAAAGTGTTATTTTTAAATTGACAAGGAAACATCCTACTTGGACACAGACGAAGCCTGTCTCTCATTCCAATCTTCATACCACTGTCTAATCTCTCTGCTCCCCTCGTCTCTTTCTGAAGCATCCGTGCATGCAGCCAGCCTTCCAAATTTCTCTTTGGCTTGTGGCCGGTGTGGAGATGTGTGCAAGGTGGGCATCGGCAATTACAGAAGTTGCCGGTGAAATGAATGGAAGCAGAGTGGCAGCACACTCCTCTCTGGGCATGGCCGCCCCTCCAGTGCCTCACTCTGGCCAACCAAAGTCAAAATCTTTACTCAGTGTAACTAATTTTTAAAGTCACTAAGCGCAGGTTCAAGACGGGTTTGGAATGAGTAGGGGGTTATTTGTGAAACGGAGAGGGGGAGATCTATGGAGGACAGGATGGGGGGCTGGATATGAGGAGAGCCTGATGAATTTCCCTTCTCAGCAGGGTACTGTATGAGAAGATTGGCAGCACGGGCAGGGGCCTTGCGGCTCATTTCTTCGTGCTAACTACTACTGGTGCACTACAGCTCAGAATCCCACTGCAGAACCCAATCGATCGCTCCTGTGGCGGCAGCAGGAATTGGATAAAAGGATCCTGCCGGCATCCGGCCGGCGCCTGCCCTAGCAGGGAGAGCTAATGGCTGAATCCAGGCCCTGGTCACAGCACACAGGGAGGGGGGCAGGGGCTAGCAGAATCATAGTCATTACCACCGCGGCACATGCTCTCTCTTCACTCACGCGCCTGCGACTCTACTCCTCAGGCCTGCCTGGCTGGGGTCACTAATCAATGCCCGCACTCTGGAGTCACACCTCCTGATCACAGCTTAACACAGAGTTGAGGGCTACAACAACATACTGCTATGGGCAGACTGTGTAGCCATTTCACTTCATCAAACAGGCAACACAGTATTTTCACTCTCTCTCTTTTTTTTTAACATACTCTGGCCTTAAGGTGTGCAAGTAATGCATATTACAACAATCCAAATGTCATAGACAGGCAGGAATGGTCAACATTTATCATGCCACAGGTTAAGAACAAACAACAACAAATGGGACTTTTTACCTTTTTGGTGAGGCAGTCATCAGAATCAGATGGCATACGAGTGGAGACGTGGAAGATGGCTTCCACGGTGGAGGTAGCGTAGTAAGGAGCTGTTAGACCTGTGCTGCCATTCCTCTGGAGGCCACCCATAAAGCCACAGTGTGTGGCCAGGTCCACCTGAGGGATACATGTACAATTTAGTGCGTTCAGAGTGTGCCTGCACATCTGTGTGTGCAAATTTAGGTTGCATCTGTGGATGCAGAGGGTGTGGCTGTCTGCACCTCCCATCCCAGTCCAGACACAAAGTCTTCATAGGCCTGGCTGCCTGTGCTGTTAGACAAGATGGAGCACTTGTCCTCCTGGCCCTCTCCAATGTAGAACACAGCAATCTTGTGTGTCTCTCGACTATAGAAGAAAAAAAAAAACACATAGTAGCCATTATCAAAAGAATACCAACACAACGGGCAATTTTATAAACACGACAGAACTTGAAAAGCTTCTCACTACTCTAGACACTTCAGATGAAAATGCTTTGAAATGTGAATGCAATGACTCAACCCACTACACCTT
Source organism: Chaetodon trifascialis (assembly GCF_039877785.1). Lineage (NCBI taxonomy): Eukaryota > Metazoa > Chordata > Actinopteri > Chaetodontiformes > Chaetodontidae > Chaetodon > Chaetodon trifascialis. The sequence goes on along the minus strand of NC_092069.1, from coordinate 11,100,229 downwards.
CCTTATCAGGGTAAATTGTGTAAGTGTAATTGAGTTGTTGAATAAAATCAGGAAAGCAGAATGTGAAAAAACAAGTTTGTCTGCAAAAAATTTCCATTATCTCTCCAGCACTGACATGATTTTAAAAAGAATGGCAGCAAACCCCCCTCTCTACTTTGTCTGTTGCCATGGCACTACATCATGCTGGGGTAGATTTAGGGCACTTTGCATGCTTGCGCATAGGTTGCCCAACCAAGCCTGGCCATCTGGGAGAAAGAAGTCCAATCCTGAGGGAATTCTTGAATAAGTGCCTGTCATGAACAATGTGTGGACTGGACTAAGAGAGGCAGGGTAAGAAAGGACAGCAAGTGAGAAGTGAGAGTGAGAATGGGAGACTTTCAGGGTTGTGATCAGCAAGAGGTGGTACAAATTAGGAAAATTATGGCAGAGGAGTGGAAGGAACAGGGCAATATGATGCTCCTTTGAGCAACTGAGTGACATATACCAGTGTTAATTTCACTTATGTAGAGCTTTACCTGTACCTTAGGTTTACCTAAGGGGCACAGCGAGTTTGACAATTAGCATTAAATGATAGATAATTCTGGGTTCATTGATATCTCAGACAAACCTAATTTCTACAGGACACAACATGATATGATACTCCAGATTGAACATATTAGGCATTACCACTGCCTGGAGTCCAAGTTCTTCAGTTCCCTTAAGAGCTTGGAGTTTTTCTTCAACAAATGGAAACTTTTCCTGTTTGACAAAAACAGTTTTGATTAAACATATTTTCATCACTGCATACAAAGCAGGAAAGCCTGACATGCTAGCAACAATGGTGCTATAATCGACTAAAAACGTTTTCAAGCAAAGTTTCGTTTTGCAGTCCAGATTAACAGAGGCAAAAAAGGCACAGGTGCAAACAGCAATCTCCGACTGGCTGTGCACATGTTGCACCATCACCATTAAGAGGTGTAAGCTTTCCATTTACAGGAAAGCACTGCAAAGATGTGGCTCTGCAAGGCAGACCTTAGTTAAAACATCTGGGCACCTTTACCCCGCGGAGAGGAGATTAAGACTCTGGTGTGCTTCAAACTTTGCTCGTTCTCTCTTAACGAGAGTAACGAGCCAGCAGCTGATTAACTTTGAGGACGAAGGAAATAACTTGGATTCAAATACAGTATTATACTGCAGAGGTTATAACACACTTGTGTGTTTCATTTTTCTGTCTGGCTACACTTAAGATGCGGTTTGGACACGAGCAACAAGTATGACCTCTAACAACCCCATTTTCCACTGTTTGTCTCGGTCTTCCTCTACTAGACTGCAAACCAGACTAAAGATTGTAGCCAATTTCAGGTGATAATGTACCTGCGGTCCCAAGAGTTCATGCCAAGGTCATTAAGCAGCAGCCGGCAGAAGTAGAAAGGAGCTTTCGGTTCCTGGTGGGAGGGTTCCTTCTGGCAGGCGGCTCGAAAGCTTACATCGGCATCCCACCTCCTCACTTGCTCTTCCTCCTGCTGAGTCTGGCGCAGAATGGCTTCCAGGATGGCGCTCTCCTGCTCTAGGTTCATGCCGTGGGGTGAAGGGGCTGGCTGGTTGAGCCTGAGTTGTGGCTGGGGTAGGCATTCGGGGCTGCACTGGCCCAGGTCCTCCAAAAGTTTATCCAAAATATCTACCTCTTCCTCCTCGCAGCAGTCAGAGAGGGAGTCTGAGACCGAGCAGTGATTTTTGCACGGTCCCTTTGTTGGAGAGTTGGGTTGGTTTCTGCTGTGAGTGACAGTAGTGGTAGTGGAAGGAGGGTGGTCAACTACATTAAAAACTGCATCAACACAGTCTTCCTGGGTGGTGCAGTAGAGGATTGCACCATCCCATGAGTATTTGCCCGAGATGTCCCGGACAATGACACGCACTTGGGAGGAAGGCTGCGGGGGCTGTCCAACGGTGGGGGTTTCGGCGGGGATCTGCAGGTATGACACCAGCGTGCTATCATTGAAGACAAACAGCTGGAGGTTGGGGCTTTTAAACACCTCAGAGGACAGCTCGGACGACTCCACGTACGGGTTGTCGTGGTTTTCGCTCACTAGGCTATGCAGAAGGGCAGGGCCACCACTCAGAGGATGATGGCCCAGATGGTTCACCAGGTGTGTCATGACCATCCGTGCCGTCAGGGGAATCAGCTCCATGTTCCGTCGTCGCTTTTCTGTTGGAAGAATGAGGCCAGGAAGATGAAAACACTGAGACCACCTCTGAAGGAAGATACACGTGATCAATGGTTGAAGTTACAGATTGGTTTACAAAAATTAGCACATGGGGTGATCTTTTATCACACATCCAATGCAGAACCATATTTCAAAAGCCCCATATTTGTGTGCAGACATGCTATCATCTCTGTTAGCTCTTTTTATACAAAGCCAAATCTCATTTATGATTACTAATAGGGGTACTTTATTCATTTCTCACAATAGCTTGGCTAGCACACCTCTAAGTAGGTAGCATCTAATCATGAGAGACAACTTTGAAAAGCCCATTGATTCTTCTTACAATGGACAAGCGTCGAAACTGGCTGAGTGCTAACGAGAACCACCATCTTTACAGGCTGCTTAATAGGACTCTACTTAGTGAATTGCATTTATGTAAATGCACAGGTTTTTACTCCCAAGTGAAAGGCATGCCGTGCTTTATTCTGCAGTGATGTAGGAAAAACAAGAACATGCACTCTTGCATTGTGACAGTGCTATCAATACCATCATCCCCCATCAAAGTGGAGAAAGCTCTTTAGAAAGCAGGCCAAGCTGCATTAGAGATGCGCTGGCCCTTTGATGTGACTTGATCAATATGAGGTGGGGGCATGAATATAACTAGGCCGGCACTCTTTGGTTTGCCCTTTTGATAGTGTTTTGTTATTTCTACTAAAACTCTGTGCAGCTGTGCACCAAAAAGCAGAGGTGTGGTGAATTTTTCCAGGCAAAAGCTACTGTTCAAATGTCTCACATTGTTTGCACTGTCAGTTTGCATTGTGTATTTGGGCTCTTTATTAGGACTTTTCACAAGTTGAGGACACGACAGAGAGAGAGGAATACATTGCCTAATGGAATCACAAGGTCACAAAAAAAGAGGGAAAAAAAAATTACATTTTTATCTAAACCCCATAATGGGTCTTCTCTGCAGGGCTGAGTACTAATGTGAACATTCCAGTCCCTGTGATGGTTGATTTTCTTTCCCTTTTAATAAGATCTTGACATTTAATGGAGAGGCTCCAAATGGATGGGCTACTTTGAGTTTGCTTTCCTCTGTATTTTTAGGTGATTTGTTTTGGGCTGCAATATACATCTCTGTGGTCTGTCAGTAGTAAAGTATAGAGCTGAAGTACCGTGATCAGAGATACCATCTGGGGATATGCTATGATGTGTAACCCACCAGAAACTACTAGTTTTCACTCTCACACATGTCCATATTTATACATACAGACACATGCACATATGCTAAGCACCCACTAAATCATCCTTTTATCTGCCTGCACAGTGCAGTGTTGCACATAGTGGGTAAAAGGGTTAAAAATGGGCACCAGGATGGCTCCGTGTCCTTACCCTCAGCTACAGTGAGCAGGTTGCCGAAGTCGGTGGCGGTTGTCTGGGAGGGCGGCGGCTCGAAGCTCTTCACCTGACCCAACATGAGGTCGTACTCAGTGGACAAGTCTGACAGGCTGAGGAGGTAGTGGCTCTGTTGGGTGTGCAAGTTAGAGCCGGACACACAGCAGTGCAGCACCTGTACGACATAAGGACAGATTTGGTGATTATATCCAGATGAAGTAGGGGGCAGTCTTTCTACGGTATGACAGTGACAGGCACTTTGATGACTGAACTCTGATGTGTAAAGACACCTTCCTGTCAGATATGGTGGTACTTGGTGGGACGATGCACAGTGACAGTCCCGCGGGCCTGTTCTAGACTGACATGATCCAGGAGCATAGGAAAGGGGAATATATGGTCCATTTACATCACAAGGCGATGGAGGGAGGGAGTGAGAGGAGGAGAGAAAAGAGGGTCTTTATTGCCACTAATCCATTTCTCCTGTGATGTGTGAGTGTATCGATCTACATAACAGATGGCAGAGCATCCGTTGGCAGGGATAGATAAGGCGCACTGGGGCAGTTGATTACAGCCATTGGACAGGTTTACACTGTTTGATTTAATTAAGACTTTATCCTTGTGCTCAGCTCCCACCACAAACATGCATGCTCAGCCACACACATACACACACGCATGCAAACACACACCTGTATACTGTATAATCTGACTGGAGGTTAGGTGCTGCATATGAGTGGGAAAAACATATGCCTAATGTATGTAAATGAGGGGGCCTCTCATTCAGAGTAAAGCAACTTGGGTAAAGCCATGCAAAGGCTAATCCCATTCAGTACACACATACGCTCAAACTTGGCTGAGAGACGCTCAGAGAGGCAGCCTGGCCCTGCCATCTGAAACAGTATTGTGTGGGGCAATGTAGACAGTATGTGGATGATTCTACAGAGCAGACCTCTGGGTGCATGGGGGAGGGATTGGAGACTTGATGCTGAAAAGACCCGAACCAAACAGCTGCTACACCAAAGCTCCAAAGAGGTTCCTCTGTGGAGTGGTGGAGAGACAGAATGGGAGGGGGAAAACCCACAGCTGTGCTTGACAACTAAGTGACTGCACTCCACATAGCAACAGTTCCTGGAAGGTAACGCACAGTGAAACAAGCATACTGTAGTTAGAAGAGCACACGCTGTGTGGATACTTGAGTATGCGTACGTACACACATAAATCAAATAACAAAAACGCAAACAGAGAGATACAGGTGCACACATGCACAAATGTACCTATCCTCTCTCTCTCTCTCTCTCTCTCTCTCTCTCTCTCTCTCTCTCTCTCTCTCTCACTCACTCACTCACTCACTCACTCACTCACTCACTCACTCACTCACGGAGCGAGAGAGAGAGAGAGAGAGAGAGAGAGAGAGAGAGAGAGCGAGAGAGAGAGAGAGGGGTGGTGCAGCTGGCTGCTGAGGCAGGCTAAGAGAGCAGATGGAGAAGCCTGAACAGAACTCCAGTGAACCAATGAGGTCTAGTGCAATGTCGCTTTCTGCACTTATCTGCAAGCTGTTGGTTACCAAAAATAACTTTCACACTTTTCTCTTCATCTCCAGATGAAAAACATTGCAACCGTTTTTCACTAGCTGGGTACATGTATTGTGCTTGTGGTTGATGTTTTGATGTTCAGGATGCATCAAATTAGATTGAAGCGTTATATATATATATATATATATATATATATATATATATATATATATATATATATATATATATATAAAAATCTGTAGTCAAAGGAAGATGAAATATGAAAGTGGACACTCTTAGCTACCGTGTCAGTGACACTGGCCAGTGATGGAACAAAAGGGAGATGTTTTCTATTAGCATGGAGAATGATTAGCAGCCAGTGTATTGTTGGCGATGTACAGATTTCAGTCACCTCGTTGCATTAATATTGTCACACCTTGTATGTCTGGCTTCATATATTATTTCCAATGAAACCCAGAGGGGCAACGCCTTTTGTGTGCCGATAGACAACCAATCATGCCTAATTGTCTTTGGTTTCATAGCAGCTGCAGTCACTCTCATATTAAGACATATTCCATTCAAATCTTTAGGACAAGCGTTTATAGCCTGGGCTTATCAAGTGGACAAAGGGTCCTGTTTGAATAATTGGACCATTTCTTATCAGGGGTGACATCCTTACAAAGATCTGCCGTTGACCGCATCTGCCCAGACAGGAGGGAATGAATAATACCTCATTCATATGTGCCTGAAGCTTGGCCCTCATCCTCAGGGTCAGACCATAAAATAAAGGGTTAGGGGGACTAATAGAGAGAAATAGATTGAATACTGGAAATTCTCCCTGTTTTAAATAAATACAATATATGCTACCACAAAGCAAGTTGTAAGAGTTTCCAACATATGACAAATGCCAACCTGCAGCTACGGCTGGTGCTTCTATGCTGTTGTGCCACTATAATGTTAAATGAGGCATAGTCATGAGGTCACAGCGGAGGTGAGTCTAATTAAAGTGGCAAGCCCATTTGGTGGGGTGGGGGTGGAGGTGTCAAAGCTGAAGTTATTGTGTCTCAGGGCGAAGACTATGTTTCAGAGGATATTAGAAAGCAGACATGTTTGCAACTGCAACTTTCATCTTTTCCCACCTCCCAGCTGCCATTGAGGCTACCCACCCTGTAGATGTAGTCCAGCAGTGGGGCCTTGTGGGATGTGCGGTCCTCCACGAAAGGCATGGTGATGGGTTCCAGCAGCAAGCTGAGAGGAACGTCCATGCACCAGTCCAACAGGCACAGTAGCAGTGACACCATCACCTGACAAAGTGAGAAAGAAGCTCCTTTTTCAGTTAAAAATAATTAATGCTGGTATAGCAAAAAGGAGCAGTGTAGCTCCAGAGAAACAACAGATAATAGATGCGAGCTGCAAAGACAGAAACTATAGCAATAGAGATCAGAACAGTAGAGACAGCAGAAACATTCCTCTGCAACTGCACCATTCCAACATGATAGATCAAGGGCCTTTAGATCTCAGCCATTTCACATCTCCTCTTTTCCAGCATGTACCTTTTTGTCTGCTTCCACTGTTGAGTGCTCTGCACTAGGCAACAAAAAGGCTATTGTGGCCACAAAGATCTGTGTTGGGACAAAACAAGGAGAAAGATAATTGGATCAGCTGAATCAGGGTTGTGTGCTGAAATGGACGTGTTGCCACGGGTTGTAGAGTATGCACATGCATAAGCAATAACTTAAGGAAGACTTGCATTTAAAATCTAATGTGACATGATAGGGATTTCTCATTTTACTTATAATATGCTCTCATAGGCCCCTAATGGCTACTGACAATTTATGTATGTGTGTGTTACCTCAATGATTTTCTTAGGCAGAGTGGGCTCCAACCTCTGCAGATGTTCCCAATGTGAGATGAGCAGTTGAAACACATCACAGGCTGCTTGAGCCACTGCTTTGTTCCCAAACTGGACAAACAAACAAACAAAGAGGAGGACAAGACACAAACTGATCAGTGATGCGCAGAACTTGGCTCCCTTTACAATAAGCAGCACTGACATAAAGAAATATTTTGCTGTAAAAGTACCTTTATGTTATACTGCAGATGTACATTCTTAGGTCAGAGGAATGCCTGGACATTGTTGATGTGACTCTTTGTGCATCAGTCTGACAATTCACTGGAAATCCATTAATGCTAACTGGCCAGTGAAAATATCCTCAGCTTAACTTTTGTAGTCACTGGCCATTATTCATTTTCTTGCTTGCTGGTTTCACTAATTTTGTGATTTTATCCAAAGGTCAGAAGCAACTCTTCTTATTTTTTGTCTATTTCCATCCAACCAAGCTGTCAAACCCACATTTTCAATCTCAACAATGTGGAAAAAAGGCATTAACAAAGCATGACAAAGCACTTTAAGCTGCTCAAAGGGTTTAATAGTGAGCTAATTAATTTGGATACAATCAGAGAAATACGTAGACATCTGATATGTAAATTAAGCTATGTCTGTAATTGCTGACTCTCCACTGTAACTTTAATAAATAATTTGATCTTTCAATCATCCCCAAGATTAACACCTCCAATTTGAGATGATCATATATTCAACACTCTGCCTGTTGAGTTGCACACATAAGGGAGAAGGACAAGATAGCGAAAAAGTTTAGGCACACACTGACTGAGACAGAATTCTGCGTAATTTCCCTTAAATTCAGTTTTTCACTTACTGTGCATATAATCAGCATAATTTCATTTCCTCTTCAAACCACGGCTCATTTTCTCCAGGCTTACTGGAGGAAAGAATTGAGCTGTTGACAATTTTCTTTCAAATGTGGATTTCTTCAGTGATTTGAAATTCTTTGTGGAGAAATAGAATTTCCCATTTCTTCCAGCTGAATGCCTCTCAACATGTAACAAGGGCAGACAATGTGGGGAGTGCAGAAATGGCCAAACACAAAAAGGGGCCCTGAGAGTTCAGCACCTGCTTTTAGAAAAGAGACTCTCAGTGCCACTCTTCCCCCTAGATCCCCCACCCAGCCTATACCCTCTATTTTGGGGCTGGCTGAGTCTGTGTGTCAAGTTGTACAGGGGAGTGATTACTGCTCCATTAGAGAAGGGGGGGTGGGGGTGGGGGGTTGCTCGAGCAGGAAGCTGGGAGATGTAGCCGCTTAAATTGGCCCACATCTACTGAGAGCGAGCAGCCTGAAAATTACGCCACCGCCCCAAACCCTTTTCCATGAGGAAAAAAAAAACAGCCTCCACTGGTTCTCTGCATCTCTTCACTCAGGTAGAAAAAGAGGGCCCTTCCAAAATATACCCCTGAGTCACATCACTGGACATGTTTTATTCTCACACTTTTTTTTCCACTCGCCATGTTGAAATTGTTCTGCAGTCCTTTTATGTGATTTTGTTTTGGTAGAGCTAAATACTATAGGGCTTGCGAGGTAAAACAAACAAAACAAAATGACTGTGATGAAATCCGGGCGTTCTGTGTGAACTCATTTAAAGACACTGGCTAAGTGATGTGTTGAATTCAGGATTTTTTTGCCAAATTCAGTTGCGTTAGCAGATACCAGACTGCAAATGCATTTACGATGCGATGAAGCTTCCTTCCTTCGGAGGGTCACTGACCTTTAGTGTTACTCCCAGAACATTGATGGCATCTTTGACTTGGTGATGGATGTTCTTCTGCATCAGCTCCTCACACACCCACAGACCCAGACTGCACACAGCAATGCACCTGAGGGACAGAAGTTATTATTCTTAAATGTACGAATAATACAGAATCTGAAGTGTAAGAAAAATGGCATCACCAACACTGCCAATCATACCTGGCCCCTTCACAGTGTTCCTTTGTTGCTGTCTCCAGCAGGATGTTGACAAGATAATCCTGTCCAGCAAAGACAGCATGCTAGGTTTACAACATGATCTCACAATCTAGGCCATTCATTGTAACATAAGGCTTGTGAGTCAAACTGAATCATTCTTAATGTTCACATTTTAGGAGAAATGTGCAAAACCTGTACAGTATAATGACGTAGATTTCTTTACACGTCTGCGACTAATCTACAATACAAAGCAGTTTTTGTTTTTAAATGTCGTGCAACTACGTAGTAGGACACATGTTGACCATTTACCTTGATGTCCTCATTGCCTACAATGAAGTCATCAGAGCCAGGCACACGCTGCAGTATAGGAATCTGGTGGTAAAGGTTGGGGAAACACACGAGGGAGCCCAGGATGGTCTGAGCCTCCATCCTTGGAGCCTGGTAGAGATGTGAGAGGAAAAACAAAACAACAACACACACACACACACACACACACACACACACACACACACACACACACACACACACACACACACACACACACACACACACACACACACACACAAACAAACAAACAAAAATGTGATCATTAATTTCCTCAAGTTACATGAAAACAACCCAGTTTCAGGAAACATGAAGGTTGCTGCCCAGGGGAAAAAGGATTGGAGCGATCCAATGCAATTAATTGGGTCTTCATTCATGATTCTGCTGATGCTCAACAGAATCTCTTGACACATGGACAAGACATTAGACAACAAAATGATTGCTTAAGTGCACAATGGACGCAACTATGAAGCAGACTGTATATTCCACTGCACCTGCTGAGCTGTTATTACCCTGAAAACAGAGAATAAATCTGTGGTGAGAGAAAATATTTGCTAACGATAAGAAACGGTAAGAAAGGCCAGGCAGTGTCCATGTAAACTGTTCATGGCATGTCATACAGTTTAGAGAAGTAAGAGGCAGTGAACACTAGCTTTCCATTGGTTCAAATGTGTGCACACTTGGCATAAAGTCACAGGGGAGTGGTCATCTTATTGGTCTGTCAACATAATTTCTCCCAATTGTCCCAATGATGCATTTCTCATGCATGTTCAAACTGTCTGACTGATCACAGTCATCTGTTTCATCTATAAATATCTGCTCTTTGCTTCTCAAACACAGTAGACTTATACACTTACACCAAGTTTGATCTGTAGGCAATACTGTGGGTATAGCACAATATGAAAATGATGAATTGTGTTGCAAGACTGAGCAAAAAATACTGCTTTTAATTTCAGTGACAGCTCCGCAGTCCTTCATTAAAGGGCAGTAAGTTTTTCCAAATTTGAAGACTGCATTCTTCATCGTCTTGCAATCCAAACATATGCATGAAGTTTCAAACATTTGTGTTACTTTGTCCCTTGGATTCTATTTTATTACTGCCAGAATTCACACAACAATTTGTTTTTCAGTCAAAAAGCTGCAAATTCAAGACAATTATTACAGGAACAAATTGTTATTCATAGAACCATCAGTCAGGAGGGAGTGAAAGAATGTGACAGCGACTGATGATCAACAGGTGCGAGGAGGAAATTCAGTTTTTGCATTTTGTTGAATGACTGAAACACCTTCAGTGACATTACTGAACACTTTTAAACGTTCCTTTTTCCAGTTTTTGAAAGCAGCTTTTTGATTCCAGTTTGATTCACGTAATAAATCTGCATGTTAAAAGTGGGTGTGTGTACCTCTGAGGAGACAGAGCTGAGAACGCAGGCGGCAGCAGTGATGAAATCTCCAACGAGCATGGTGAAACCCGGCAGGCCGAGGAAGAAGAATCGAGGAGAGCAGGAGCGGATGATGGTGTTCAAAACATCCTGATAAGAAGCATGCACACACACACACACACACACACACACACACACACACACACACACACACACACACACGCGCGCACACACACACATATAAATGTTAATAGGAGGCAAACAGTACTTTCCACATTGATATTTATGTTATTAGCCATCTACAACTGACATCATCCATCAGAACGAAAACTGAGTATATTTTCCAATATGCTCACAGCTCTGCAGGATTTTTGTATTTCTTATGAGCACTGGGTTTTATTAGTGTGGGTAGTGAGGGAAGCAGGAATATTTTGTAAATGGGCAACCATGTAGGAGACGTGGCAGGGAGATAGCGTTTTTCCTCCAACAGGTAGGCTAAGCATTTTAAGTATGTTGAGGAGAGTAAGGCACTCAGGAGAGAAAAAAAAACAGAGTGGGAAAGAAAGACAGAGAGAGAGAGAGAGAGAGAGAGAGAGAGAGAGAGAGAGAGAGAGAGAGAGAGAGAGAGAGAGAGAGAGAGAGAGAGAGAGAGAGAGCGAGAGAGAGAGAGAGAGAGATGGAGGCAGCAGATGGATTGTTCACAGAGGATAAGAGGGGGAACAAAAGACCTCAACTTTGTGAGTCACGTTTATATACACACACAAGCAAACCTGTAATTAAAGCCAGAGACAAGGTATTGTTTTGCTGAGGTACGGGCGGCTCAGTGGCAGATGGGCGCTCTTTCAACATTGACATATGCTATACTGCAGAGGGCTCTGCACAAACTGCTCAAGTATGTACAGTGTAATACCATGCTAGACCAGACCATAAAAGCGGTGGACAGGTTTTCCATGCTATATTTAGATAGGAAAGTGGCCGCATGGAGGTTGATTTATTCGTTCTTCGCTGATGGAAGACATACTTGTATTTTGGAAAACAAAAAAACAAACCAAACATATTGGTATGAGAATGCAGCATCCCAATAAGGCAGGATGATTGCTCTCTCTCTTATCTGAGACATGCGCGTGTACATTTGTGTGCAAAGGCAAGGTCCAGGCTAGAAACACCTGCCTTCTTGGCCATAAACTTGTGTAAATCAGACAGTTCAAACATTAGCCTGTTTCTAGATGAACTGAGGGGCACCTTAGCAAACACACACGCACACAATCTCTCTCTCTCTCCCTCTCAATGACATTAATCACCTGAAGGTTTGGTAAACAGGGAATGCAGGTGAACAAAAGGGGAGTAGAATAAACACGCAGAGGCAATAAGCAGGAAGTCAAACTAACAAGATGCACTGCATGTGGAAAATTGGTGGGAAGAGCTTTAGGGTTGAGGGCCCATTTTACCCTCATTTTGTTGGTAATTGACCTCTGAAGCATAATGTGCAGTGCAGTCAGAGGTAATTAGCATGCAACAAACTGTTGCTTGATTGCCTGAAATGAGCATTTTAGAGGAAGCCACAAATGTAGAATGCAAAGTGTTTTCTATTGTATGTGTAAGTAGGGGGAACCTGGTTTGAGGTGTGTGTATAGAAATGGGAATTGAGCCCCGCGTGTGGCTCTGTGCTGGCAGTCGGAATGGCCCCTGAATCAACAAAAGGTGCATTAATGTAACTCTGAATAGAGCCACCTCAGGCCTTTTCATTTGGCCTCATCTCCAGGAAAGCACACGCTGTCCACCTGCTGGCCCCTGAGGTGACAGGGTTCAGTTCGGCGTTGCATCACAACGCACAACATCAGAAAATGTTCGTCTCATTTACTAAACATGGACCAGTTTAGTCCAGCCCAGATTTCCTGCTGCAAATTCAACACCACTATCATCACTATGAATATCTGGGGTTTTCCCCTTCGCAAGGACAGGATATAACCCACCTGCATAAATATAAGGTGAGAGGTTTAATCAACAGCCACGTTTGTGGCTTAGGGGGTCAACTGTCAAACTTTCATCTGGCAGTATATAAATTATACAAAACCGCTGCTTTTCCAGTGACCAGATGAACAATGTTTAGGAGGAGCTACTTTTGCTGTCTGTCTACCATGCAAGACTAACTGGTGTTAGTGCGTGTGCATGGTTGAAACAGGTGTTCCTCCACCATGCAAAATGAATAGGTGCAAAATGAAAAAATATTTGTGTGCACAGTACAGACTGTAGACCGACTGGTTACTTGCATTGTGCTATGCTGATGCCTTTGTGACAAACAAAATGCTCAACCTATAAATAGTGTAAGATACAAAAGGACAACATGCACCGTGTGTGCGAAACAAAACTAAAACACCAACCATATGTTTGATTTACAAATTGCACATGCACAATTCTATTAGATGATTTGCAGACCAGCCTGTAAATAATTGAAAATAATTTTAAAAAATTGTGAATGAGAAAGAATAAAAAAAATACATTAAAATAAGAAAAATAAATAAATATAAATTATCCTCACACTCACATACACGACTGATCTGGAAAAGTATATGTTTTTTCCTTTTTTTGGATGGGGTGGGAGTTGTGGGTAAAGAGAGGAGGGGGAGAGTAAGAGCCACTTTCTTATGTTAAGCAGGCGTGCGGCTGTCCTCTATTGTGTGGCGTGAGGACTCTTTTCTCCGGCCAATTTGAGCATGCTTCAGTGGCCAGCCTGGCTCTGGCCCCCTGACGCATTATACAGAGCCACAACAAAAGCTGGAGAATGTTGCCTCGTCCCTCAATGTGCCCCCCTCATTGCTCTACTCTACAGTACGTTCCCCAGACTCCCCTCCCGCTCCTTCACACAGTTGCATACACACAGGCAGGCAGGCAGGCAGGCGGGCGGGCAGGCAGGCAGGCCGGCCAACTCGGGGCCCCTGGCCGACGTGTCAGTCTAACGGAGCGCGACAGACGTCAATCCTTAATTAATCACGTATACGCGGCAGGGGCTCAAAACATTATTTAACGACATGGAAAACATTCTAATAAGCTTGTCGCACTGCCAAGGCGCAATAGAAACCCAGCCAGGAGGGCATACATATACACACACACACACATGAATCCAAAACACCCCCCACCCACACACACTTTCATCCCCGTCCTTTGTTTTGGGGGACTCCATTCATCTCCACTCAGCTTCGTCTGGAAGGAATGGAGTGAGGCCAGATTTAAATACAGTACAAGGAAGGGTGTGGCTAGAAGAGGTAGAAGATGCCAAAACACTGAGGCATTCTTCATCACCACTGGTTGGCACACAGTTTTTCAACATTACCAGCTGAAACGAAGCCTTAACAATCTTAGATTGGCAGTGCAGCGATATGACCCGTGTCCTCACTCCTGTCAGTTACAAAACACGGTATGTAAAACGAACTGGACACATGATGGGTATAGATGAGAAGTTTACCTGAATTGAATGAAGAACTAACAGGTGAGTAGGAATCACTGTCACATCACACAGGAAGAAGTAGATGGCAAATCAGCAACTAACAATTTGGCATCTACCAAAAACCCATCATTTCCAGTTTTGTCACAGGGCCAAAGTGTGTATGTGACTTGAGTGTGTTTAGTCCGCCATCTGGTGGTGAAAAACTGAACAACTGCCAGCCTTGCTGTAGGTGCCACCTGCTGGCTGTACCTGGTCGTCGCTGGTGATGCCCATGTGCATGACGTGGTAGAGGTGCACCAAGAAATCACTGTTGGGCAGCACATCCTGGTGCCTGGTCATCATCTCACAGATCAGCTTGTAGGCCTGCAGCTTGCCAGCCTTGTACTCAGCTGGCAGCATGGTGGCCTGTGGAGAGGAGATGCTGAGGTCAGGATTATTATGAAAGAAAGAAAGACATCCCTTTATCAGGGATGTCTTCTTCTTCAGGAGCTGAAGATGTGTTTAAAATCTATTATAGGGCAGGAGGTGGAGTTCAAGAAGTTGACCAACATTTTTGTTCTCATATTTTTTCATTTTTGTTCAGTAACAGCGTCTGCCGCTGCTAAAGCCGACCATTCAGTCCTGCTTATGACTTGCTGCTGCTGCTGGAAACATAAATTCTGACATGAGCATTGGAGGATTCTGCCAAGGAAACAACAACCACATATTGTTGAAAATGCTTTGGATTATTTTTCCAGGACAGTATGACAGTAGATGCGACATTGAGTTAAACTTAGTTAGATTCATTTTAAAAGTATTTAATCATTGCGGCTATTGTTTTCTAAACTTTCTCTGCTGTGTCCTTGTGTTGCTGGTACCTTAAAGAGCCAGGAGGCCAGCATTCGAAGAGGAGGGATGAAGGCAGGCTGGGGAGGAGAAGACTGGTTGTCCACGCTGATCCCGAGATTGTCCCGGATCTGTAAGCACAGGTTCACTTTCAGTCAATACAAACAACATTCACAAAAAAAATGCTCATATGGTTTTTTTCCTCTCAACCTTACCTTGGCGAGCTTGTGCCAGAGCTCATAAAGATAGGAAAAGACCTTGGCATGGATTTTGGGGCAGCGGATGCTGTTAACATCTCCCAGGATACCCAAAATCCTCCTCCACAGGACGAAGGCCGAATCAGCATGCCAACCAGTCAGGGTCCCACCCGCAATGATGCTGACATCATCAGCCAGACACTCACTACTGTCTGCATGGTCAGAGACAGAGTTTGGGGTGGTTTAGGTTAGAGGAAAAAAAAGGTTTGGCAAGGCGTAGATTTGTAGCCTTGGTACCTAATATGACATGAACCAAATCTAATTTCAAAGGGGATTCAGTCAACAAACGCAGAACACCTTTTTTAAAAGCATTTTAAATTTTGGACTTTTATGTAACATATGAAAGATGAATAAACCCTCAAAGCCATCCTGTCATTGTTTGAGCAGCATTTGTTGACCAAATTCACAGTCTCTGTGTGCAATTTCCCAAATGCATCCCAGCACTAAGATATTTGTCCACTGAAATTTATCAAAGAACTGAAACACTTTTGGGAACCAGGCACAAGTCACATGCAACGTCCAGATGAACTCAGGTTGAATTGTGGGAGGACAGTGCTACCTAGTGGGCAGCGGAAGAACAATGGGGAGTAGAGGGAGTGTTAAGGCCTGGAAAAGACAGACATGGATGGCGTGGATAGTGGAGCAGATTGGAGGTGATTGTGGAAGGAAAGATTTTTCTGCTGTTTGAGCAAAATGCAGCAATTTGTTGTATCAAATCAAGTAATTCATCAAGATCTGCCATCTGGCAACAACAAAAGCATGGATAAGTGTAATGTAAGCAAAGGAAGTTAAGGAGGATAATATAGAGCATGGAGAGTCAATGGTAAATGAGGACTCTATGGTCTATATGATGAGTAGCAGCTGGGGAGCAGTACCCAAGTGATGTGGCATATGTAAGACAGACTGATGCATGGTGTCATCCAGGGGGCAGTCCCGTGGGCACTCTGTGTGCACCAGCAGGGCTGGTGAGGCGGGCGGGTTCTGGGGGTAGTGGTAGTGGTTGTGGTGGTGGTGGTAGGACGGGGGTGCAGAGTGGGGAGGGAGGGCACACTCAGGACCTAAAAACAACAAGGGGAAAGGGATAAAAAAAAAAAAAGGGTTTGAGGAAGGGAACACAGGGACAAAGGAAGAGTGACAACTTCAATGTGATCACAATGTAGGACAACACGGAGTTCACATAAAAGTGGGTGGGGGGTGGGGGTGTAAGGTAGAAGCTGAAGGGTTTAAAGCAGAAGGAACATCATGATTATTTTGCCTATGAAAATAAAAACTGCACTGACAGCCACAACACCACAATTCTGTCTAATCAAACCATAGACTACAGGTCACCTTTCCTTCACAACGTTCACACAAAATGTTGCCAGCTTTAAAAGATTAAATGGCTTAGCCGCAGACGGACCGTAGCAGATGCTGACATGCAGGTCAAGTTTCTTTACTGGATCACTCTACCTGGTTATGACTAATCCATTATGAGTGAGGTTTTAGGAGGCACCAAAACCCCAGATGGGACCCACCTCAGATGAACCTGCAATACTGCTGAACTCCTTCGACTCATTTTGCCTCTGTGCTGAATGTTAAGGATTTCTCTTGGAGATTTTTTTTTCATAAATGACACAATATCTACTTTCTTGACTGAATACAATTATTCAAATGACACTGAACCAAAAAGTTAAAAAGCCAGAGAAAAGACTGTATCCACATTTACCTTCTCATTGGCTAATTCTCTATAATTGGTCTCGATAGCATCTGCATTGCATCTTCTTTGTCGACTCATCAAGCGTACAAGGCTAAAACCTTAACTTGGGTAATTTTAATTCATCAATCCATCCATCCATTATCTATACCGCCTATCCCTTTCGGGGTTGCGGGGGGCTGGAGTCTATCCCAGCTACAATGGGCGAGAGGCGGGGTACACCCTGAGCTGGTCGCCAGCCGATTGCAGGGCCACATGCAAGGACAAACAACCATTCACACTCACACCTACGGACAATTTAGAGTCATCAATTAACCTAATGAGCATGTTTTTGGTCTGGAGGAAGCCGGAGTACCCGGAGAGAACCCACGCATGCACGGGAAGAACATGCAAACTTCACACAGAAAGGCCCCGTCTGACCCGGGGATCGAACCGGCAACCTTCTTGCTGTGAGGCACGCGCACTACCTGCTGCGCCACCGTGCAGCCCAATTTTAATTCAATGATTGTAAAATAATATCTGGAATAAATACAGGATCAACATCTGTTTTAGGTGCTCCCTGTGAGCTCTTATCAGTTCCGATACCTGCTAGAGCCTCATTGTGGCTGAGCAGCAGGCTCCCCTGGCTCTGGGGGTCGGCTGTCACGTCCATGTGGGCTGACTGCGTGGACTGAGTGTCAGCCTCCTCGTCAAAGGCCTGCCAGGTAACCTCAGCTTCGTTGACGTAGCCGTTGGATGTCTCACTGCTAATACTCTCACCTAGGTAGGGTGGGTGAATGAGATGGATAAAGGACATAAAAAGTGTGAGATGGATGATACTGGCTGTGTAAGGAAAACTATTAATCCACGCAAAGAGTTAGCTTTATTTGATACTTTGTTGTTTATCTGATGAATTCAAAATTTAAAAATAGCGATTCTTCAACCCCTAACCCTCACTGTAAAGAAACAAGTAATGATGTAATCTCTAACTTTTCTCTCTGAGCTTGGGTCTTGTGTAGCTTGTTTGTCCTTCTGCATTGCACTCTGTCTCAGCTGGACTGCTGCTCCGCCGGATCAGGATCTAGGAATACAGAAACAAACATTAAGGTATAATGTGTAAGAACTGGCCACCACAGACTAACTGCTAATCGCTGCTCACTGTACTCTCTGACTGTAGCTATTTCCAGCACATAGCTAATTAGCTCAGATAGCTGTGTGGCTAATGGTCCTATTAGCTGACCATGAGTCCATGAGCTCAAAGCACCAAGGGATTGTTGTTAGTGTACACCACAGGCAACAGAAAAGGGCTCAGCAGGCCAGCTTGACAACAGGGAAAACATTTGTTTGTGTCCAGTTCCATTTTTCTGTTTGAAAAATAAAAAGAATATTTCCTTTCTTGACAGTTTGTGAGTTTTAGTTTATTTATCAGACTAAAAAAGCTAAGGGTGCTTATGAAACGTTACAAAACTGCATACATCTCCCAGTTGAAACTATGAGGGGGGTGCATACTATAGATCTCTTGAGGTATAAAATGTTATTACAAGACAGCTAATTGGCTAGCATGCTAACTACAGTACAGATCTCTGCCACACAACACATAGATGTCTTTGACATACTGTTAAAATGTTATTTCTTCACATTCTGTTCACTAAACTTCTGGCTATATCGTACACACTGCACCTTTAAGGAGAGACACTTGTATGGACAAATCTTATTTCAGAACTGTAATATAATACTACAGTAGATGAATATTCCTCTCACCACTGGTGGCTCATTGCTCTCTCTCCTCGCCTCAGACATCCTGCTATCAGAGCCACAGGAAGTGGGGGAAGACTCTCTCTTCTGGCCTGAAGTGCAACAGAGGATATTACAAACAGGCAGAGCAAAAGAGATTAAGACATCTTAAAAGAGCTTTTTTTTCTATTTACTACTACCCTTATGTCCTTAAGTTTAGTTGGTTAATCCAAAATGTGTTCCTTTTTAATATCTGGCCAGGGACAATAGATGAAGACTTCAAGGCAAACTTTGGCCCAGTTATAATTCTTTCATTTGTTGATTAATGAGCACGGCCCCTGTCAAATAAACGAATAAAACAGCTAAATGAAATAAAAATGCATCAAAATGGATATGAGAATGCAATGTAAATGCCTGGTTTCCACATATTATCTTCACAGGTGGTATGAATAAAAACAGTCACCAGTCACCCTCATAAAGACATGCAGGATCCATATTGTTGTTTAATTATGTTTAATTTTATATATAAGTCCTCAGCAGATGCCACATCTTTACATATATTTAAAAATCTGTAATATTGTTATAAGTATCCATCAAAGTATTACCTCAGATTCTAGACCCCAGTCTAATACTGTTCCACCACCACTCACTATGATCTACACACCTATAATATGTGACCCACTATCAACAAAAACTGAACAGAAGAGCCTTAACAAAGATTGATTTATTGCTATTGTATTGGACTGCAGTAAATTGTAAAGGGTGTGATACAGTAGTAGTAGTATATACCTGGTAAAGTGTCAGACAGTTGTTGGGTGATGTCGGAGGTGCTGCTGCTACGTGGCAGAGGGCTATCCCCGCCTCCCAGCTCCTCTTCTCCTCCACATTCTGACAGCTGACACTCCTCCACATCTGAGAGACAGGAGAAAATAAGATGCTTGTTCAGCAGGGTCACAACATCAACAACAACAAAACCTAACACAGACCTCCAAATGAAAAGATATGTCATTTGTTATTTTTAGGGATTTGAAGACACATTCATGAGAACACCAGGAAGCAATTAGGACATGCACACATGCAGTGATGATGCAGACATACTCTTGCTACAGACAGTATTCCTATACATCGGAGGGATGCCCTAGAAACGTTTACATTTTTCAAAAAGTAAGCACAAAACAGTCTAAAGTACCTGTTAAGACAAAAACCTCTCCGCTCCAAACACTGTCACAACTGACACAGAAACTGGTGGCATATGACAGATAGTGACAGATGGATGGAAAGGCAGGGCGGAGGTCACAAACACACATAACACATGCGGCTCTCAGAATACACTTTACCTGAGAGTCTGTGAGAGCAAGCAGAGTTACCAGAAGAGATACCAGGCAAAAAAGAGCTCACAGTGTGGAGCAGCATAGGAACGCTTTTAGTAGTGGGCAAAGCCTCGTATAGATGAACACAGTTGCTGATGGACTGGCTTCGCTTAGCTTCCATCAGGGAGAAAGAAAGAAGAGGAAAGACAGTGGAAAGAGAAAAGAAGTAAAGGGAAGAAGACAGTATTAACAGCAAAGTACAGAGCGCTACAAAAGTACTTCAATGAATAAAAACATTCCTGATCGGGAAAGCGGACTACATAGAGCACAGCAGAACCAGAGTCTGACCTAATCAATGAGAGAACAATAGACAGCTGAGCTCTGAGAAAGAACTGTAAATAACATTGAGGCTGTTTACACCTATATGAACAAATATTTTGGGCGATCCAATCACAAGTACAGGTGTGAATGCACCCAAGATGCATTGAACATGCGCTGAGATCCGCTCTCTCAGACCACATTCAGAGGTGGTCGGGGACACATATGGCCACGTTCTTTTAGCAGCGTGTACACGAATGTGTCCTGGGCCACTGTAATGCAAATTACGTGTTTGGGCTCTCTTACCTGCCAAGATAAGGAGCAGATGTTTATGAACACGCCATCTGTTTCAACTAATTTCACTGCTGAACTAGTCGCTGCAATATCCCAAGACTCCCTTAAAAAAATCCCAGTTTTGAAAGTCGTTCAGTGTGGAGAAGCTTAATAAACTTCTTAATAAACGGCTATTGCAAAACATTGAGTTGTTTCTTTCCCATTAAAAAAACATGGATGTGGATATTGATATTTGAGAGTCTCAAAAATAACAATAATAATAACACATTTGATTTTAAAACAATGTTATAAACTACTTTAGCTAGTTTTTTAATGGTAAATGGACTGTATTATATATTGTATAATACAAGACAAACAGTAAAAAGGGGGAAAAAATAGACTAACATTGGTAAAAGGCTTTGAGATACAACATTTAACATATGTTGTGTATTGCTTATGTTTCTTAGACAAGTATATTCAGTTGTTATACATGTAGAACAAAAGGAGGATGGGATGAGTTTGTCTTTTAATTGGGATGCTTTATCTAAATGCTGCACCAAACACAGGAAATAATCATGCATAGGCCAAAGGTACAACATTTTATCTTATTTCTGACTAAATTATGTAATCTTATTATAATTAAGACTCAAAGTAGTCAAGGCTTAACCATCCCAGCAATGGCAGAGCGAGAGCATGTGCAACTGGGTCTCTGTAGTTGGAGAAGCTTAATGAGCACCATAATGAAATATGCAACCTTTTTCATTATCAAGAAAAGATCTCAGAACAATATTAGTTTGTATTTGCATATCCAAGTACAGGCAAGTTTTGACAGTTGTCAATACTGAGGCATTGCCATTGTGTCTGGATAGCACTTCAGGCTTAATCTCAAAAAGAGCAATGACAGAGGACAGTTCTATTCTCTGTTTTCAGCACACTTTAATTATGCCTTTCAGTGAGAGAGATACATTGTCTCTGCTACAGCCCACCACTGCCTCCCATTTATGCATATTAATGAGCATTAATTACACTCTTAATGAAACTATCAAAAACTGCCGTGCAATTCATGTGTGGGCCTTCTCTTGAGGAGTAGGGAGGAGGGCTGTCGGGCCTTTGAAGATCAATGTGGGAGAAATCCAATTAGGCAAAAGAAAGGGAAGGGAATTTGAAGCGGTAGTGTTTAATGTCCATCTTTGCTTGCATGCAGATACAAATAAACAGACTAACAGAATAGGTGCATTAACATGCACATGAGACATATAATAGATTTGTCAGCACACCCACGCACACACCCACACACACATACACGCCTTCTAAGACTTCATCGTTCAGGCTCAAATACATCTGCTCAAGCTCAACAAGCTCGCCATTTTAGAACGTACGTGGTAATTGGAGGGGTGGACGGTGAAAAGGGATCATCTCTGTCTTTTATCCTCCACATTAAGATTCTGTCTAGACTAAATTAAGACAAGCAAGACAGGGACTGCAGCTAGTTACTACTCTACTGCCTTCCAGCTCAACTTATAATTAGCCTGCCACATTCCCATCAGATAAGGGGTGTTTGCAGTGCCTGAATTGAGCTAATGACAATGAGTGTCCAAAGCTGGCCTTTGACATGCTGTTGGGGGGGCGTCCTGTATGCCTGCAATCGAGCTGACATGGAAATATGTTGACACTGGCCAGTGACATGATAGGGGAACAATGGGGGCCATCTGTTGGCCCCTTTGTCTTTGGTGCTGGGCCTTTCAACGACACCTGGGCTCGCGTACACATGGACCTGTCTGAAGGCTTTCACACACAGTCAATACTTCTGATTAACCATGTGGTCTGAGGCTGTGCTCCAGAAGCTTATCAGTACTGTGTTGCTGACCCACACAAAGATAGAAGATTAACAGGCACGGGTATGGAATAGTACATACATGCAGAGGCTCTTATAAAAGCCCCCTTTGTATTTTATTTTTGCCTGGTTTGATGGCATAGTGACATGCACCGATAACACTGTTATCACTAATATTACAGGTACTTACCAGAAGCTTTCTGTCGGACGTTGTTACGGGCTTTCTCTACACCAGGAGCTCCTGATGTAGTTGCTGAGCGAATCCTCATTGGCTCCTGGACTCCTGGCCCGCCCTGCTCCCCTTGGTTCCTCCAACTCAGTGAGAAGGAACGTGCAACTGCTGCTGCCTTCTGGGAGTCCTGGATCACTCCTGACAAGCAGAGAACAACACATTCCTCATTACAATGATATCATTACTGCGATATCAGTGTACTTTTCAAAAAAATTTATAATCATATTCATATTTGGGTTTAGCACCAACAACCTCTACTGACATGCAAAGGCTTTCAGCAACACAGAGTGTCTTAAAGGACAATTTTGGTTATCATAACTGTTAAGCCTTAGAAAATGTGTTATTTGAATATAATATCCACATGCCGTCAACATCAATGTCTGATTGCCCATTTCCTTAAACCCAGCAAGTAGTGTGGGTATCATCTGAAGTAGCATAAACTCAATGAAGAAGTGCAGACTTAAACCTGCAATGTGTAGGATCTGAACAGTTCTGACAGTGGCGACTGTCAGGACAGGAGGGCACTCTGATGGATGGACAGTTTATATTGTCACAGGTGTATTGTTGAGTCAGGAGTCAAATACTCAAAAGGTTTTCAATTTACAATGACACAAAACAGAGAAAAATCTACCTCTGAAATGCTGTGCTTATCTTTTTTAAAATGAAAGATTGAAACAATTAATTATCAAATTGTTGATTCATTTTCTGGTCATTGACTAATCAACCAATGGACTAAATGTCAACACTGAACAAGGCCACGTCCATTTGAGCAAGGAGTCATTATGTACGAATTATCTGTTTAACATCAATTCAAACTATGTGTTACACATAGCTGTATGTTCACGAATGGAAGCCAACTCAAAACAAGTCAGCTGAAAACAATATTATTCTGATTAACTCAAGTTCTTTAGGTAGATAGTGTGTAACACTCCACATGAGAAAAACAGTGCACTCACATATCCCCCTCTGGACAGAAATGGCTTTTGCGTGCCAAAGTGAAAGAAACTAACAACCAAACTTGATTTTATAAAGTTTGGTTAAACAGATAAATGTAGGAAAACACAAGGCTCACCTGTAAAATAACCAGAACCAGAGTTACATCAATTTCAAACATTTTTCCAACCAAATTCTAGCCATCCCAATTCCCATTTATCTCCTCCCCATTTCTCCCCCTCACCACGTCCTCTCTGCTTCTTCTCCTTCTGCTCGCTGAGTTTGTCCAGAGGCAGGTTGGCCATGTCCAGGCCATAAACGGAGCGTGCCAGCACAGCCGTGAGGGAGTCCATGATGCTGGCCCACTCTGTCACCAGCTCCTCCCAGCAGGTAAGAGAGGACAGCACTGCCAGCAGCTCGTCCCATAGCTCCCGGGAGATAAAAACACACAGGTTGGCTCGCACCCACGCGACGATGATGGTCTGAATGCAAGATGAGACAAGGAAAGATGAATTAGCATTGACAGACACGGTCGCAGCTATGAATTCCAGCCCTGGATAAGACAGCAGAATTCTCACACTGACATATCTCATTTGGTGTAGTGTTTCTTTGCCTTTTTTTTTCCAACAACCAATCCATCCAAGACACACACACAAACACAAACACACAAACACACACACACACACACACACACACACACACACACACACACACACACACACACACACACACACACACAAACACACACACACACACACACACACACACACACACACACACACACACACACACACACACACACACACACACACACACACCTAGTACATAAAGGTTCCTGAGTGACAAATTGTGGTGTTTACTCATAAACGACAAATGATTACATACAGTCTACTGAGAGTAGGTATGATGACATATTGACACTAACACATATGCAATGTTAATGTAAAAATAAGCATCTCTAGACATACCCTAAAGAGTATAGATGCTAAGCTTTCAGCAAAGGTGTCTTTTCTTTGGTTTTCCTGTGGCCTCTTCATCACTGCCTCTGTGACCCTCAACAGTACCTGCAGCATCTGCTCCCTGCAGAACACAGACAATGAATCCGAACAGCGGCACCAAAAAAACAACAACAGCAAAGCGATGAAGTCAAATAAAATCAGATGAACTTTGACAGTCATGAGGGAACGACTGGGAAAATATCTCACTGACCATGTCTGAGTGTCCATGGTGTGCTCCATGATCATGTGCCGGTAGATGCTGAGAACACCCTTGCACACCTCAACCTGGTTCTCCAGGAGTTTAGGTACATCCTGGCATGGCTCTAACAGGAACACATTGGACGAGTTGGTCAGGAACACCTGCACGCATGAAGACAGAGTAGAAAGTTGAGCAAACAGTCAAGACAAAGTAAGCAAGACAACAGTGACGATAGACAAAGTGCATACAAGAAGTACTGTTGATTCTCATCACCAAATGCTGTGATCTCGGAACATAGAGACAGACCTGTAGTGTGGGCTGGATACCAGCCTTGATGTCCCTGTTCTGCTCCTCAGTAAGGAAGCCCCGACTGATCGCGCTGCTGAATGAGTACGTCCTCCCCCAGCTGGACGTCCGTCTGTGGCCGTGACTCTGTAATATCTGGTAGGAGACAAAGTAGGCCAGCCGATTGGTTAGTAGACATATACTAAGATATTAAGACATAGACTATACTCATGATAGAAAAGACTCTATATGGTCTTAACTTGCTTATCTATGCTGTTCTGAGACACCCCCCACCCCCCCAACATCCAGACTTTTTTTCCCCCCACAGGTCCACACATAAAATATTTGGCTGTCTGCTTCAGAGCGTTCACCTGTGCGTGCATGCTGTTAGTTTCTGTGCTGAGTGTTTGTTCAGGGCCGTCATCCACTTCATCTGTCTGGGCAGGTGTGTCAGGCTCTGTCATGAAGCAGGCCTTGTCCTGCAGGATCCACTTCCTGTATACTTTGATCACCTTCCTGGTTGCTGATGCCTCGCAGGACGGCAGCAGGAAGGCCTTAGGAGGGAAAACATGGAAAGGTTTTCAACGGTAGCCTGGTAGTAGGAAGGATCTTGAAGTCATGTTACCAAACAGCCAGCAGAGGGCGACATAGTACAGGTTGTCACAGCATCAGTATGCAGTCTGTATTCTAATTATGACCCACAATGAAAACTATATCTTCAATGTGATTAATCTTTACAACATCAATTAAGGAAATATTGCTTGGCATCCCCCCCGTACCTGGTGGAAGACCTCGTTGACAAAATTCACATTGTCCCTGGTGGACAGCAGGATGGCGTGCACCATGTCGTAGACATAGCGGTGCTCCTCCTCAATGCTACACAAACTGGAATCGCTGGGCCGCCGATCAGACAGCGTGCTGCTGTTGGAGTGGCTCTTCTCAGGCTCCCCCGCTGGCCCGTTTGTATCCCCATCTGATGTTTTATCCTTCTCCTTCTCCTGGCTGCTACTGCCTGCAGTGACAGTCTGGGCACCACAGAGACACCATGAGAAATGAGAGTGCCTTAGTATGCTATAAGGCTGCCTCTGCAGTTAAATAATTAGTCGCTACAGTCTCTGTGAATAGTAATTCCTTAGTCAATTAGCTGTGTTTTATTGTCATGTTTATGGGGAACGAGCAACTGTATTGGTCATTACTGTAAAAGGATTCTCACTTCTATGTAATCATAGTCATAGTAGTCATAGTCAATATTTATTTTGCATTTAATTCCCCTCTTTTTCTACCAGTGATAACTGTCGCTCTGTTATAAAAAGAAATACACTGCACTATTCATTATTTTAACACTTACATATAATGAGATATAATAAATATGGGACTTCATTGAATCTTGTTGGTCATGTTTTTAAGGACCAAGAAAAGACATTTTTGAATAAAAATAATTCTGAGAAGAATTCTGTAAAAAACCTTCACGACAGCCACTCTCCTCTATCCTCAATGACAGTAAAACAAACAAAGGAATGGTACTGTCACACTCACCTGAATGAGTTTGGGAATGACCTCAGTGCCGTTCTTGGCGCTCTGCGCCGCAGCAGCACTGTTGACATACTTCTTCTCCAGGAAGAAGGTGACCAGCCAGGTGATGAAGGCCACACGCGGTGCCAGGTACTGGTCCCTGGTGCAGAAGGTGCTCTCATTGTTCCGCGTCACTGGCACATACAGGGGTTTCGGTCTGTGGTGGGGGAGGTCTAATTGAGCAATAGAGGGAAGGTTGAAAAAGGATCAAAACGAGAAGAAAGAAAGACAGACAAAGATTAAACGTAAACTCCAGATGTCATGCTGTGAATGTGTTTGGAGATTTTCCAGCTGAATCAAAATTAGTTCGCTCAAAATATTGTTTAAGCTACGTTTCTGCATGTAATAAGCAGTAGTACAAAACAATGCTAATAATGTATGACGCACACACAAATGCAGCATAAGCAGACGGTACGAACTGTCAGACTGAGATTTTTCAACCCAGATAGCAGCTCCTGCATTCACAGTGTACAGTGTGTGTACCTTTGCAATAATAGAATACTCACTTTGAAAAGGCTTCAGTACAAAAGGCAAATATATATCTATGCAGTGTATGTCAGCTTACCTAATAAAGGCTTGTAGAGATTTGTAAGCTTGGTGAAGGAGGGGAATAGATGAGGAAGGTAGTACTTCTTGAAAAGGCTGAAGAGAAACCTGAAGCCTGTGTCCTGGTTCTCTTTGTTCCTCCATTCTAAACTGGATGCCTGGCAGACGGAGCACAAAGGCAGACAAGGTCAGGCCACAGGGCGAGGAGATGGTTCTAGCATCACTCAGACTGTGACAGTACATTGTTTGCAACACAATAGTCTGAAGGTTGCTCGAACAAAAAGTCTATAGAGGGGAAACGGTTTGGGCTAGGTACACGTAAGAATAACAGGCTTCAACTTTACACACTTAACAACTGATATTGCATTTAGTTTTTCATCCTACTGTTGTACAAGACAGGGATTACCAACCGTACACTGTGCAACCAACATATACATTGCGGTTGGATATGTACCATGTATAGGTGATGCATATTTGCCATGATTACCAGTGTTTGCCAAGATGTTTTTTTTCCTTTTTGGGAGCTCCCTCCTATCAGGGTGCAACAAAATTTAAGCTATTAAAAACCGACTGGTCTAAAGCTAGTGAGGACCAGAGAATGCAGCCTGTATTAGTACACACTGTATCAGCAGCATAATCTGGCAAATAATTGTGCTTTCCTACCATAATTAGTTATTACCTGGATGACCATGTACTTGAGCAGGGTTTCGAGGATATAACAGGTCTGGTCATCCGCAACCTTTTCTCCTACCACAGCCGGAACCAGCGGGGTAATCTCTTCAGGCACCACCTTGGCTGCTCAGATCGACAGATACAAAGACCATAAGTTAAGTGCAGGAAAAACAAGAGTTCTCCACTAAAAAAGGAGTTTAGTACGTTTTAGATGACCACCCTAATCACAACACAGGCTGTATGAATATCTCAGAAAATGTGGAAGTATTCATATTCACCATCAGGGGGGTTGGAGAAGGGGTTGTAAATGATGGTGTCAAGGGTGCAGGGCCCTCTGGAGGAGGGCACAGCAGGGAATCCTGGCACCAGGCAGGCAAAGATAAGGAACTGCTCCTCAGCACAGTTGTCCCTCAGGGCCTGCAGCCACAGCAGGAAGAGACGGATCCCCTCACAGCGGATCTAGACAAGACGAGGTAGCAACGCATTAGCAGATGCACGAACGTTAACAATCAAGTTAACCTAGAAATATGTGGATTCCTTCTTTAAAGCTAAACGCCAGATTTTGCACATTAACATTAAAATTAGCATTACAGAGCATCATGTGGCTGGAGGACTTTCATTTTCAAATATTACCTTGAATGAATTTCCAGTGTGTAGAAGCTTTTTCAGAATAGAACCTGAAAGAAAGGGAGGAAAAAAAGTCCAATTGTGAAAGACATTTCGATAACAAACATTCAACAGAGGTCTCTACACCACAAGCAGAGACACAGAAAAGAGCACAAAGCTGTCGGGGAGGGACCTGCTTGTCATCTCCACTGAAGCAAATTGACCTTGATGGGTGGTTGTGACAGACTAGTCGGGAGAGTGGTGAGGCTTCACATTTTCCTGATGAAAATTAACATCAGTTGGCAGCGACGAGCATTCATGAAGGCAATCTGGTTCCGCTGTAATCAAATGAGACATTGCTCTGATTGCTAAACACCTTGGGCAGAAGAGGCCTGTGTGTGTCTGTGTGTGTTGGGACATACTCTTTACAGCCTGCAGACAGCACTGTTCTTATGAGGTCACTGAGGGCTGTGAAGAAATTCAGGCTAGTTCTTACAGGGATTAGGGTTTAAATTAGAGTTGTGTTGGGGCAAAAGTGAAGCTACTCCAGGGGGTGTGTGTAAGTCTTGATCAAGAAGTGTGATTCAACAAAGACCTATTTCAGTGGCAGGCACGAAGAACTGGCTGACTTCCTTTCTAAGTGTCCTTCTCTGGTACTTTTGTTATTCTCCTCTTGTCAGGTTACATCAATAATAGTTTTACGGCGGACACATAAATGTTTAAAGAAATCCTTTCATAGTTTTTAGGCTCAGAAAAGGAGGAATTAAAGGTAAGTATACAGAGAATGATAAAAGGTGCGAATATTTTGTTCAGCTTTTAACGGTCTGTGTCAAATGTTTATGAGTTTGCAATCCTCAGCGAGAGGGACAAAACCACTACAAATCATAGATTTCATTCTTGACCTACCCAACCCACCACAAGGAATTTGTCTCAGAGCATCAAAACCATTTTAGCAATGCTACTGGAGGAGAGTAAATGTGATTTAAAAAAAATGATGCGCAGGAAAAAGTTATCTTCGGAATTCAATTAGAACTCAGGTATGGTGGAGAGGTATCTAGCTGCTGCCTCACGTCCTTTGAAACAGAAGCCCATCGTCGCAGCACAGCATCTTGACTAGTGACACATGAATTGATGAGTGCCAAGGAAAACTCTGTATGAGTTCAAGAAAAGGCCAAGAGGCAGACTTAAACCTGCGAGGATTTGTTGTCCAATGACTGACAAACAGGTGAACAACCCCAGACGAGTCTTGATATTTGGAATTATCAGCCGGAGGAGAGGGACGATCTACGACAGAGATCTAGACCTGGACTGTTGCTGCCATTGGCTGACAAACAACAGTTATAATTGGGGTTATCGCTTCTTGCAACGATTTTCCTTTTGCGAGCGTGTGTGTGTGCTCGCGCGCGCGTGTGTGTGTGTGGGACTGAAATCACGCCAGCATAATTCAATTACTTATTTGCATTTCAAATGAAGTGCTCATTTGCATTTCCTATTTACATCCCCTTCTAAGACTAATTATTTTCTCTTCATTATGGAAGGCTTAGGCACGGTTGTGGTGACTTTTTTTGTCCTAATGTGTATCTTAGAGGTTACAGAAGCATAAGAACGAAAGACACATGCACAGTATATAACTACCTGTCAGGTGTACGTCATATGGGGAAAGCAGTCAGCAGTACATACCTATACTGTGAAACTGCCATCGGCTGTAGATCTTCTCAGGCAGATGTTGTAGAATTTTCTGATGAAAAATGGAAAAAAAAACAGCAAAAGTTGTGATTAGGTTCAGTAAGTGAGGAGTTATTAGCATTTGGCACAGTAACAACAGCACATTGGTTGCGTGCGGTTGCACAGTCGGACATTTTTCCATCACCAAACTAAGTAGTGACGAGCTCCAGGCTTTATTCTGAAAAATACTTCTTATATAGCCGAAACAATAAGTCTGTTTTTCAATTAGTCAATCAACAGAGTTTATGTAAAAATGGCAAATGTCCACTTGTCCTGAGTTCTAAAATGTGATTATTTTGTGGTTTTCTTAGTCTTAGAAAATAATCGGTACCTTAAACAGTAGAGGAAACAAGTGTTAGTTGCAACCTCATTTTCTTTATTTTGCCCCAAATGAAAGCGGGAGCAAACACCAACAGCAAACTATGTTTTGGTAAGTGGCACGGATTTGAAAAATCAGTACACACTTAGGGGATGCAGCCTCCTTGCCCTTTCCCTCCACTTGGCCTCGCATGTCTCTAGATCCTGGTGACACAGGACAGCACTGAGAAATGTCATCACCTCCCCACCAACCGCTTTACAACTCAATTAGAGTGCCCTAACCTTTCAGCAGCCTATCATTATTCTTGAATGCAACGACAGGTTAACTGGGTCCCTCTGGATAGATGAAAATAAGGCTGGGGGAGGGTGGGCGATGTGTGAATGTGTGCACGCATGGCTAGTTAACAGTCAGTGCACTGATGTAACTGATGCCCCAATGGCTCCCTTCTCATCAAATCCTAATCACTGACCCAATAAGACTCTGCGATTGCAATGTGGAGGTCAAGTCTGTCCTTTACTGCCTTACGTATGCAGCTCTGACCCACTCAACCAGACAACCAACTCTGGTTGGCATGATCAAAGACTCATCTGCCCTGCAGAGTGAGAGAACACACAGGGATGGAGAATATGACAGGAAACGTGCATGAAAGAACTACAAATATTAAGTCCTCTTCAGCCATGAATGCTAAGTCAAGAAAAAGACTAAAAGAAATATGAGTATGAGAGAAAGCTTCAGAGACTACTGAGCATCACTTTATCATTTAAGTGACAGCTTTTAGAATCTCAAGGGTGTCATTTCTTTGTTGGACAATGAGGCTTACGAAATACAATTATTTCATCATAAACTGAAACTGATAACTTTGAGTGAATGCAAATGTTACATATCTTATAAAAAGATTTGTCATTTTTAAATTATACGCCAAACGATATTTCATATCTAATTTTTACACAATAAAATGTTCATGTTTAGACCACCAAATGCTCATGTTCTTTTGTAAAATACTCATATTACCACTACAGAATTGCTCTGAAACATCTATGCATTATGCAAGTTACGTGGAGAGCTGTGGTGGTCTACAAGCCATCTCATATTTTGAGTGTCTTCGTTTGTCAACAACTTCCTTCTTCATTGCCATCCTCCATCTTTAACTTGCCCTTCTCGTCCTCTGACACTAAATCCCCGTCATTAGCAGTGACAGTGGAGATACTGAAAGACATACATCACTTAAAGGGGGTGCTGGATGACTATCTGTGCTGCTCAACTTCTCTCTGATCCACAGACGTGATGGTATGCGTGTACAGGCGTGTGGCTACACCTTGCTATTGATCCCACATGGGATTACTGCATCTCTGTACAGGCTCTGTGCTGGGCTTCACTCTGTCTCCTTGGGGCAGCAGACACATTATGCTAGGCGCTAACACAGCAGGGTAGCCTCCTTAAGCCTTTCCCTCTGCGTGTGTGTGTGTGCGAGCAGACACAATAACACTGCCACTCTCTCTCCTCACAGAGCACCAGGATGGGAGAGTGGGAATGAGATGGAGAAGCTAGCTCAGAAAGACTCCCCGCGGAGCTGGAATGGCAGCTGCAACAATGAGGAATTTACTGGCTGATATGAGGCGAATGCAGAGTCTGCCGGACGGAGGGTTGGTGGAGTTACTCTAATCTGCAGCCATACTCCAGCATAAAGATGGGGGCATTACTGTGGTACTGATACAGCCTTAACACATTTACATGATCCGCACTTAGGTTTCCAGTCGCAGGGCCTGAACATGACACAGAATACACTTCTCCGAGAGGTGGTCTACAAGGGCTTTTTGACGGTAGGAAGACACGCAGTACTCTCAGAAGGAATGTCGTCATTTACATATTGTTTGGGCTTCCGACACAACTCAGAGACGAGTATACCATCTTAGGACAATGAAATCTCCAGGGAGACACTGCAGACACAAAGCACGAACCCGCTAACATACAGCAAACCTACTAACAGTAATCAGAAAATGACCAGTGTGTCAATCACATTGCAAGACTTAGGCATATCTTAAAACGCAGTAAACAGTGCAGGGAAGTGAAATTCTGTTAATAAGCAAAATGTTTTGACCTATAAAGGAAACGAGACCCTGATGCAACAATCACTTGCAGGCCCCACAGTGTAAGAATCAGTTACACCTGCTTTGTTTAAAATGCTTTGTAAGTGCAGGCCAAACCAGACTGCTTATTTACATGCTAACCAAATTTCTCAGCCTGCGCCCTCGTGATCTGTTGGTAAAAGTCTCCGTAAATTTAAGATGATAATGTGTACAGTATCTCATCTCACCTTAAAATCATCTCACCTTTTTTTGAAATAAATTGTCAAAATACACAGAAGTATCAGCAAAAATACTAAGATGTGTTCATTCTCCCGTGTAGCCAGTGGATGGCAGCAGAAGAGTGCAATCAAACTCCCTCTCGGCTGTCCGGCTGCCAGTTACCTCAGCCTTCAGGTTTGCCTCTGCTCTGAGTTAAAGCCAAGCTGCAGTGCGCTTCCTCCTGGACCATTCTGACATTATTTTCATGATTAGGCATGAATAAAGTTTTGGACAAAGGTAGAAAGCTAAATTACAGGTCAGTGAAGCCATTTGTTAAAAAGTGCTTCACAAAATCTATAAATAGAAATTTAAAGTTAAGTTATATATTACTAGGCTCAAAGGCTAAACATAAGCACAGGTTAAAACAGCTCAGACTTCCAGACTCATTTACTAAGTCTGTTCCAAGTGCAGTGTTCCAAGCCACACTTAGTAAATTTGCATTTATGTATTAACTATGAACCCCCTGCCGGTGAACTGTCCGTCATGACTAGGACTGCATAAAGAGGCAAGAAGGAGGAAAAGAAATCACATCAGTAAATGGCCCTGGGGTGTTTTTCAGCAGCATGTCAGCTCACGTGAAGAGGAGATGTTGAGTGATTCAACCTAAGATGTGCATTGAGAGGAATATGATGCCGTTAAGTGACACAGAACAAGGCTGTTGATGGATGTTCATGAGACAGAGAGACTCTGCTTTGTCAGTGCCGTATTTACTAACTGACCAGTTACATACACAGCGCTTAAATGGTACATTTTGATGTCATATTCAATCACATGTTTACTGTGAGCTACGGCAGGTGGACAATAATGTGGCTCATTCCTTGCAAATATAAATGCTTGGAATGAAACAGAAATATCCTTCTTTGTTCCTCTTCTTAGTGTGTGTGTCCTGTTTTGGTTTCTGGTGGCGCTGATGTGGTTTTCTGAGGATAGCTGTGCTGTCATTTTGACCAGGACAGTCTCAAGTGAACATCCTGGTTAAGCTAAATTAGTCAAAAGCCTCAGAGACAAAGACAACAGCTTTCGCATTCAAACCTAAGCTGAATTAAATTCCCTGTTATCCAACAAAAATAAGGTTAGCTAGATACAACAAGCAGAATTATCCATATAAGGCAACTCATCAAGTCAAATCTAGATAAGGGGCTTTTATAGAGAGGATGACAAGGGGAATTCAGAGCGCTGAGTCAGGTCCGGATGACAGACGACAGGTCATGGTGAGGTCACATCCTGCAGAGAAAGTGGGTAAGCGCAGACTTCCCTCTGAGTTCTGTTGGTCCCAGAGCTGTCCCTTAACCTGTCCCACAACCTCGGAGGCACCAGGATTGAAGTGTTTTCAAACAGTACGAGGTCATCTCCAGTCACATGGGAGCATAAACAAACTGAAGTCCTCGAGGCCTGAGAAGCTCAATCTGGTCTCGTGACAGTGAAAAACAGTTTTCTCTTACAGAAAGAGGTCTCATCTGGTTTCATTCTTTGAATTACACCTACACACTCTTTCTACATAACTGGTGTCCATCTACAGCAGCCTTTTTTTCACTATGTACTTACATTTGGCTGCAATCTAACTGTGCAGCAGCAACAGGCGACACAAGAGGAGATTAGAAAGAATGCATCTGCAATCCAATACAACATAGAGATGGCTGATTATGCACCTGACAATGATGTTGACGCACCTGTCTAGAATAGATGTACTAAAACTCCCTTTGTAAACACATGAACACCATAACTAATCAAATAAAAAATAAACTGCCACAGACAAACGAGCCTCTCATGCTAGTATGGTGGCAACATGCACTGCCCCTTGGACTTTTTCATCTTCTATAATTTCATCACAGTGGTTTAAGCTGATTGCATCAGCATTCAACTCTTTTCTCTTGCATGCATTTCCCACCAGATCTGTCATTCAACACTCTAAGTTTACGAGCCTTCAGGGCCATGTTGTAGTGAAGCATCCCCACTACTACTGTCACTACATGGTGAGTGTTTCTGCTGATGTGCCATGCTTGGCTTCTACTAAACATGGCACTTAGTATCACAGTTAAAAAGCCTCAATTTTGGTCTCATCAAACCATGATCCTTTATCCACTTTGAGGCTCCCATGTGCCTTCTAGCAAACACTAGGTAAGACGTCATGTTTTTCCCCCAATGCTGGCTGCCTCTTTGCCACTCTGCCATTAAGCTGCGATGGGTCAGGTACCAGGCAATCACTGTTGTATGCTGTGTCTCCCACCTCAGTCACGGACCCCTGTAGCTCTCTCAGAACTGCCATAGGCTACTCAGTTGCCACCTCTGACTTCTGCACATCCAACACTGATGCTAACTTTCTAAGGACTGTTCTAAGACCAATATTCTTTCCATTTATCATAGTCTGAGGAATATGCAGCAACTTCATCTGTCACATTCTGTTCACTGGCCTTGTTGCTGACTTTGTCTGAATGTTCCTTTGTCCTCAGCAGCTGGCTATTGCCAAGGGACTGACTAACAAGCAATTCTATATAAATTCACAATCACTTGTCACACCTTAATCACACACAGGTCTCCACAGAACTTGCTATGCAACTTCTAAAAACAATTAGCAGTGCCACTGATGATCTAGGTGTGTCATAGTAAGGGGTGTGTGTGTGTGTGTGTGTGTGTGTGTGTGTGTGTGTGTGTGTGAATACTTATGTAACGCAGTGACAGCAATATAAACACACAAAGCCATATAAATGATTAGGGTGGTCCGTCCAGCATTATCAGCACTGAGAGACATGAGAGACACCAGGTCTCTCATGTCTTTCAGTTCTGGGGCAGCATCACATGCTGCCATGGTGAATGCCTTCGTGGCAGCAGACACAAAGAGATCCTGGAAGGGAATGGCGATGGCTGCTGTTGGCAGTGGGGGTGGGGTGTTCCAGCAGAGTTTAGGGGGAGGGACACAAGATTAACCCCTCCACATATCCATTACTCCAACGGTCTCGGCATCGGGGATCACACTCCCCCACAGCAACTCACGAAAAAAAAAGGGTCACATACCTCATCATGACAGCAAAGTAATCCCCACAGGGCTAGCAGACACTTGCACACTGGAGACATGTACTGTATAGGTCAGCCAAATTTGAATGCAAGGGGGAACTCAGGTGATATTTCCCCTGTGCCTACTGTGGCTTTTCTGGGAAATTCTTAGACAGTATAAGTGGGATAGAGGTGTTGCAAAGCACAAAATGGCTTTTGTCCCAGCGATTATCCATTCATAGCCTACTCTCCACAACACTCTGATGCTTTTTGGAGAAAGGCTGCAAGGGCTTAGGCTGCAAAGGTTTCTTGGTTGGTGGACTTCTGTGACTAAAACAAACGATATACCTGAAAAAGCACCATCCTGCCCTGAGGAATTGGATTTATAAAAAAAAAATGGCAGAAATGTTAATTCAACGTAACCTATGCATGACTGTGCTCTGCAGAAAAAGAAAATGATTAGGACACAAAGTCCACTTGCCTCAAAATATCGTATTAATCTTTTACCACATTTGTCATATCCCCCTGCTGCATCACATAACCTCTGGGATAACATGATATATATATTAGTACTGCATCTTTGTGAGCACAAACGTATCCACTGATGTATTCATGGCCACATATGATCCAACATGCCTCATCTAATATGGCGTAAAGAGAAAGTCCGCAGAGCATAGCAGAGCTTAGGATCAAAGCGACCCTGTATCTGTCCTGTACACACCACTCAAAGCGAGCTTATCTTCTCAGTACATGGGTAAAAGCACACGTTGTCACAGGCGGGGGCTAAAAGGGGACAAATGAGGGTTAAGCTGCTTTCAATGTTAGTTCTTTTTGAAAAGATGACACCATAAATATGTAGGAGGCATGAATCCAGGCTTTATTTACAGGTTAGATGACTGGATATGTGCAGACAGGCAGGGAAGGAGGGGAGAAAACTGGAGGCAAATCGAGGGAGTTTTCTTAACAGATGGGGAGCCCCAGTCTTCATTAGAAACAAAAAAATAAATTTGCCAGGTTGTGTGAACATCAGCAGACAAACAAAACAATGCAAACACTTAAATCTACTGCCAAGTACATAAAATATCACCCAAAAAGAAGAAAAAAAGATATAATGTGATAACTTGAAAATAGAGTCCAAGCTGTACTAGATATGTTTCACTGGCGGGAATCCATATCAGGATTAGGGATCCATAGATAAAGACAGACAACAGCAGCGTCTGACCTGATGCTACTGAGATATACAAAATGAATTGGTCAGTGGGCCTGAATCCAAAGTTACACTTAGATCCTGACCAATAACGCCTTACTGTATGTTAGACATAATGCACGAACCACTCCTGCACCGAGCTCTCAGGTGAGCAGAGAAACTAGGACAAGACATACTGTACAAAGAGGCACAGACTGACCCCCATTTTTTTGATCTGCTGCCATCCTTGCGGCCCTGCCCTGAGCAAATGTAACTGGAGAGCCGGCTGTTTGTATTGGAAACTGGAGCTGCCTCAGCAGTCAGTTGGGAAAACAAGGTAAGAGACTTTAACCTGCATATGCAACATAAGAGCGTTCAGAAAAACAGAGGGAGGGGCCACAGAGGTAACAACGCATTGCTCACACAGCCACAAGCCGTGCCTCCTCTGATTTGCATGCACACCTAGCTTTAAAAACAAGACACAAACTGAAAGTTCTCCCACAACATGTCAAAGGCTGGAAAATGACTGCGAAAATGTTTTTTTTTCCTGCACAATCTCCCAATTGATTTCTCAGCCGTTTGAGGCAAAGTCAGGAAGTAGCCAGAGTTGCAGCACGGCACCATGGAAACTACGGTCCCACCCAGAGTTCAGCAGTGAGCAGGTTGAAGCTGTGGCAGCAGCTATCAGCGGAAAAGGAGAGAGCGACACAGAAAAAGACAGATGACTTACTTCAAAAATAAAGAGGATAGAGTCCAGCTCCTCCCTTTGAGATTTGTTCCCTGAAACACAAGGAAAGTACTTTGGTTTTTAAACACATAACCGGGAGCTATACTGCATTAGCCTCATCAATAATGTAACAATAATGCAGGCCATTCCATGAACACTTATACAAAAGAACTTGTGTTACCATGAGAGCATACTCCCAGTGGGAATTTACTGCCCCCCCACCCCCCACCCCCTGGAATAGTGTTGGAGTCAGGCTCAACACAGTTATACTGCACATATCCAAACATTGTTGCTCTATTGGCATATACTCACTGCTCTGTAAATGTAGGGCAGAGGAAAATAAATCCTTTACACTTAGCATAGAGCGCAGGGAGAGGGTTAATTATTTAACCACCACTGAGGGTGGTGGCCAACAAGTGACTGCGCAACTTGAAAAAAACAAAACAAAACAAAACAAAAAAGGTTGGACTCACCTTTTTGTTTTAAGTTGCATTCCAGTGTAATGAAATTTTCATAGAAGATAAAATAAATCTGAGAGCAGTTGCTCTCAAAGAATGCCTTCAGTTCACTCTTGTCAATGATATCTGTGGGGAAAAAGGGAAACACTGTCAATGACATACTGGATTGAGATGGAAAATTATATCTCATGGTTAAGATGTGCCTTAAATCTGGCCAATAGACATACACATGAGAACAGATTTAGTCTGCAATTCTGGTAATCATAATATTGTGCAGCATTACAGTCAATGATACAACAGAACAATCCAAACACAATGTGTCTTGCTGTCTCTTTAATTCAAACATGGCAATACTTAACTTCAGTTGCACAGACCTTCCACTTGTTTCCCATTTTGCAAATTGCTTCACTTCCCTACCCTGCGTAATTTCACCCACCTCTCACCTACAATCATTAGTGGAATGATGACAGGCTTTTTGGGGGTGTTGAGAAACAACTTGGACTCCCAATGTGATCATTGCACAACCCCTCAACAACTGTTTTGAAAATCTTTCCTTTCTGATGATAATGTGATAAAATTCAAAGGATTCCTCTTAAATTTATACAATTTGAGCTGGAAAGAGAAGCATAATTTAAAACTTCATTTGCAAAGACAAACATCGTTGAACAGGGACTCGCATCAATGTGCGACTGAACTTCTGTTCAACTCTTGTACTGGGATTATTCCGCTGTCTGCTGCGGCTGTCTGCTCCAGTGTGATGCATTCCCAGGATTTTCTACACTTTCGGCAAAAGTCAAAGCAGGACTGAAAATGCATTGAGAAAATATGTACTGGTGTTCCAGACTGCAGGGCAATTCACGTTTTCCTCAACAAGGTTTCCAGTCACAATTTAGGATAGTTTCTCATCTCATCTTGGATGAGTTTGGGGATTATCTGTGGTCTGGATCAAGGCCAGGCTGTGGTGCGTTCATGGCCGAACAAGCTCAGGCTGCAATGGTTAATGAGGGAAATAGGTGGTACATGTGTATAGTCCCAAACAGACTGGCGCTGACAAAATCCCAAATTCTTCTTGTAATGAACTCTGATCATTTGCCATACTTATACAACTGTGGTAATGAGATAGGCTTGGTCTGAATAATCAAATATAGGCCAGGAGGAGTCCTGGCACAA
The DNA here is from genome assembly GCF_039877785.1 of Chaetodon trifascialis. NCBI lineage: Eukaryota > Metazoa > Chordata > Actinopteri > Chaetodontiformes > Chaetodontidae > Chaetodon > Chaetodon trifascialis. The sequence continues at coordinate 11,060,990 of NC_092069.1, read as the reverse complement.
TAACAGCAATTAAGGTTCACCTTCTGTTGCAATTCTGCCTCTACCACATGGCAAATTGGAAGACTCCCAGAAGCAGTCCAGCTCATGGGGAGTGCTGGAATTATGTAGTAAAGACTCAGATGACTTATCTTTGCCCTAAGATCAAAGCAAAGATAATGAAGACGCATGATGGGAAGATCAAATAAAAGACATGACTGCCTTTGGTTTTCAGCCTCGACACATTGAAAAAACAGCTAGACATCATTGGAGGATCCCAGGTGGCTGATTGACTCAGTTGTTCCTTAAAAGTGGAAGACAAAACTTAAAATCTGCTCTAAATCACAGGTAGACTAATTCTACATTCAAAAATGTAGAAATCAGATCTCTACAGTTTTTCAGTTGCCTTGAACACAAAAGAAAACATCCAATGCTTGAACTTCATCTCTCAGAGAAGGCAAAACTTCAGTAAATGCCCATTACTCCTGGTTTTAAGCTAATCACATCTGCTCAATTCGCATTGAAACACACAGACACTGCCACACATTGCACAACTTCACACACACACTGTGGACATAATGGAAAAGTTAAATGCTAGGAGTAATGAGTGTCCATGCAGTGAGTTAAGTCTCACAGCCAGCAACATGTGCATGACCTGTAACAGCCACCACCAGAGGCTGTGGCTGTATAGGCAAAGTCTGCTTGTCAGTGATGACGTGACATTACTGTTGCAGCTCATCTGCACTTAAGCTTGCCTGACAAATGTGCAATGCATACACCATTTATCTGATGTCTAGTTCAAGTAACCATGAATACATTGGTTCTTCCCAAACTTCCCACTTCTTCCTACTAGCATTAGTTTCTTTGGCTTTATCGCTGAGCTGGCAGCATCAGCTAACCCAGCTGGCTTGTCTTCAGTATAGGTAGCTAGAATAATAAACTGTTCTGCGGTCAAAACAACACTCCTGCCTGAAAATCTCAAGGGCCATTATACTAGACAATGGACTGGAGGTTTTACTCAGAAACAACACCTCTCCAAGACAAAAAACTACTACTTCATTGCTAAATGTGGCTGAAAGGATTGTCCAATTGTTACTGAAAGGACAGATTTGATCATTTTTCTACACATTAAGTCACAGCTGTTGAAGTCATTCACGTGACTCTACTATAAAGCTATTCTATTAATCAAGAACCAGAAATGTGACCCAGACCAACCCAGGGTTGGGGTCTGAAGGCGCTCCAGTCTCAGCCCATCATGTGGTTCAGGTTTTTAACACAGTTTATTCTTTTAAGAGGGTTCCTGAAGGCTGGTTCATTGAAATCCCTCAGACAACAAAGAGCAGCTTTGACCCGTATTCTATAATTACACCAGTATTTAGGTCTGTCTTTAAGATCAGCTGCAAGACAAATAATGTAACACCTAATATTAGTCAAGTTTTGAACATGTCTAATTAAACAGAAAATAAAATAATGAATTACTTAACATCAAACAGGTCTGATCAGTGCACAAGATGTACCAGTGTGCATTAAAAAGAGAAACCCTAATCCCTCATCTGAAAAGTCTTGGGTGCATGAGTAGTTCATGGGGGGTGGGTGGATTTCAGATGTCATGCAGCATGTCAAAGGGGCATCATCTTGTGCTCTCCAGCCTTCAGACTCACTGCACCCCATCTGCTCTGAGAGCCCTAACCAGCCAGTGGAGCATGACGGATGGAGGAAGAGGTCTTAAGGGGAGAAAAGAAAGAAAGGAATAAAGGGCCGACAGCATGCAAGAATCTCAGGTGGACGTTAAGCATCTTGGAGAGGGTTGACAAAGCACTGATCATCCTCCCAGTACTGGAATTCAAACTCTGAGTGTATTGGTGATAGAGGCATCAAAGGGTCAGAGGAGAGTGTGAATCAGGCACGAGCAAAGCCAGCTGTTTACTCAATGACAATATGAACCAATCAGGACAATACTAAGAAATATCTTTATATTGTTAACAAAAATTAGGATCCTATAAAATTCCTTTTAATTTTTTCCACATTCTGTTTTATTTTTTCCCAAATTTTGTGTTTTGCGGTTACATTCTTCTGAATTCTGTGATGTAAACACAATTTCTCATTGGAAATATTGTCTCATCATGTTGTGGGTGAATAAAATGATGAAAGCGAAAACCCTGATTTGCATAAACTGCATCCACATTTAGAGTTAATTCTGTTTTTACTATCAAATTCAGTGGTTCCATCAGTCTCGAAGGAGGGAAATCATCGGGCCTACAAAATGCAGTTAAATGACAAATATTTTCTCTTCTCTATATTCTCTTTCTCTTTTTTTATTTTGTGTATGCTAAAATATAAGATAAAAATATTATAAATTACACCATCTTTGCCATGAAAATACATTTATTTTTCATGTGAGGTCAACCCCACAATATGAGAATTGCACTAGCACGGCCAGGCTGAATAAATTGGTCCCTAAGGCTGAACAACATGCCAAAAAATAAATCAATGAATAGATAAAAAAAAACAAAAAAAACACTGCGATCGTTTAACAGATTGCGATATGAGTCACGATTTTTCTGGGGATAGTAGCTTTTTTTCTGTTTCTCGCTGAAAAATTCTAAATATGATGAGGATATGATTTTTGCTGGGGTCTGTACCAAACAAGCATCTTCACACATACATATGGAGAATATGAGTTGAAGGCTGGAGCATCTCTGTAGCACCGCAATGCTTCATTAATGGTATGTTGGCATGCTTTTTACCTTTATTAAAAAAACTGCAGCTCCTGCGACTTGGATGTTGCACTTGGCCATATTGTGATTTCCATCATATATGATTAATTGTTCAGACCTAATTCCCTCGGACTCACTTGAGGAAGGTGTACTAGGAAAAGGTTATGTGAAATGAAAACCACAACAAAGCTAATAAGTTGTGATAATGATGATGCAGAGATGTTTAATGGAATTACTTTATGAAGAAGCCCGTCCTCTTTAGCAGAGCATAGTTTGCAGTCTGCTCTACTTTACTTATCATAAGGTATCTCCTCCACCTACTGGCTCAACTGACGAGAGGTTAAGGACCAGGACAGGCGTACATAGCTTAAGATGCATTATTACATATTGCAGAGATTGTCCTCAATTCCCATCATGCCTAGTGCTGGACTTCGTAGTTACTTTTTGTTAGTGTTTGTAATGTGTCTGCTCAGGACATGGTGTTCTATGTTGGTGACTGTCATTTTTGTGCTGGTTTACAGTTTTAACCATTAGCGACGTGGCAGTTTCAAACATACTATGCATGACATGTTTGTTGTTAGCTCCCTCCATGCGGGTGGTTCCCTCCTTCTTTTTTACTGCTGATGCATGACGCAGTACGCACACATAGGCATGGAGCAAAAACATATAATTGGACTGAATAGATAAGCTCCATTGACACCAATACCCGATCCAGCTATGTGAGCCAGTATCAGACTGATATGAGACATCAGTATTGGATCAGTGCGTCCTTCATTGAAAGCAGTGAGAATTAAAGTCAGAATTCTGTATGAGCTTTCTGTTAGTAATCACATAGTGTGTCAGTAATGATCTACAAGCGGAGTACAAGATCTCCTCTTTGTTTTTCTGCTCCCTAGTTTAGGACATTTTGTCAAGAAAATGTTTTGTTGAAATGATAAAGTTGTACAATGACTATCATCATTGTGAACTACAATATCCAGAGAGACTCTTCACTCAATGGGCTTCACGGACTTCTCAGGTGACAGCACGCAGACAGAAAGAGACCGAACCTGTTCTCCAGGCCCTGGGAATGCAGGGGATGACACTGTATCCTCTGAGGCCAACCAGATAACTCGGTCCCTCAATTGACAACCCTCCGCCTGCAAGACTCTCAAGTCACAGACAGGAAAACAGTGGCGGATGAACAGCAGCTGTACAGAGCTGCGATTACATGTGGCTGTTGGTGGCAGGAAATTTTGTGTCTTAACAACGGTGACTGCAACCGAATGAGCTGATAGCTTGGCTCTCTTGTTTTCAGAAGCCCTGATTGAGGAAGCTAAAGTTTATGCCAAACATTGGTGATCCACTCATAACAGCTCTTCTTGCAGAAAGGAGAGTGCTGAAGAACTAATAAAAAAGAGAAGGGATGGAGGTGTGCTAAGACAACATAGCCAAGTTCAGGAACAAAATAAAACAGGGGTCAATTGCTGCCCCAAATGCTATCCTTGTGATTCTGCATCTTACTGACTGAAACTAAATACTCAACCACTACCCCCCAGGTGCCTAAGCCACTGACTAATCTGCAAGGGGATCCTTAAGTTAGCCTTATTGTGAACTGACTGAAAACTCTATGAACAATGGGCTAGCTAACTGTTGACAGTGATAACTTAACTGATAACATTTAATCTTCACTAGCGGAATTAATAAACACATGCCAAACAGACCAGCCATGGCAGGTTTGGGTTGGGTCTGATGCTATTCTCCATTGTGATACATTCCCTGTTAACTGTCAGGGAAGGGCAGACGATCCAACCACGTGTGAAAGAAGTAGCTGCAACACAAAAATGTGCAGCCAGAGCTGAGGGCCAAAATATAAATACTATGGAGGACAGAAACGCGCAGCATCTAGACATTATAATAATTCACTGTCAACTCCACAAAAAGGAAAAATATCCAAAACAAATGTCAGTGCAAATCATATGCTGTTATTTTCTGACCTCTGACTGGATAAACTGATATTTCAGACATCATCACGTCACTGAAGGTTAAGGGTGAGAGGGTGGATTGAACTGCCCAGTCCCACATGCTGTTATATAACCCTATGGCATGCCTTTGGTGCATAACAACTTCACAGAAGGTAACCATGGAAAGAAGGACACCATCCATCTGGTGGGCAAGCAGCATAATGTTAAGCTTCCACTGAATAATTAGCATCTCTTTCTGTTGCTTACTATTCTAATGAACTGGTGTTAAACTGAGTTTGCACAGCAAGCACTGAGAGAGTGCACACAGCAGTGTGCACATAGGGCTTGTTAGCCAAGCGAGTGAAGGTCATCGACTCAGCTGAAGCCTATGGTATATTTACACAATCAAAATCAAGCGTCTGGCTACTGCGCCCACAGCTCCCTGTTTAACTTTACCAGCACACAACACATGCAATAAAAACATGTTCAAAGGTTCATGTTCAAAGGTTGTCAAACCATATTTAACTTTCTGGACAAATTACAATGTATGCTGTTGATATACCACCTCAAGCAGAATCATTACTATGCCATGGCATACTCAAAAACCAGTCTAATCAGGTCTTTGATCAGACGTAAACTCATTTGCATTAGGTCTGGACTGGTTCACGCTGCAGGTGCACTCGATTCTTGCCAGAAATGAGACGAGGAGAGAGAAAAGACTGATATGTTTCTTTGGCAGTGCGCTCAGATCAGACACAGAGGACTCTTTAAGGGCCCCGGCAGAGGGATGCCTGGAGGGCACCAACACATAGTAGAAAACCTACGGGGGTGGTAGCAACTGTGCATGTACGATGGATGCAGCATAGATAGCGCTTTCCTCCCTCAATGGCTGTCTACAAAGAAGGACCATGAGAAAATTAAAATAAAAATTAAAGAGACTGCATGAGATTGATCATTTGGAAGATTAGAGAGTAAATTTGTAATTTTTTGGCATCAGGGAGACCCCAAATGGCACAATGAGAGACACAGTATTACTAGTTCAAACATTGAACTTTTCACTGACTACAGTGTTTAATATCTAAACAAAATATCTTAGGTTCAAAGTCACGTGCTGTTTAATAATACCAAAAAATCTATCTTATATCTTAATGGCTAAAAGCTTAAAAGCTACATTATACTCTATGTCTTGTCTGGTGTGAGGTTTTCTTTGGTCACAGAGAAGATAAAAAAAAGAATATGGACAAAAACAGAAACAGGTGAGCAGCAGACAACGCTTTGTGACCCATAGCTGGATGAGGAGTTTGATATTTGACCGCAGTGAAAGGAGTTTAGTCATTAATGTGCTGAAACCAGCTGAGCAGGGCAAGTCTGTCACATGATTCAACACAGTTACAATAGGTAGCAGGCTTTATGAGCCTCATTTGAGGCCTTGATAACACACAGCTGCTTCCACTATTGTTGAAAGTGCTTCAAGCTGTGCCAATCTCGAGATGTCAATCATAATGCAGCACTCACTGGGCCAGCTGATGTTCCTTATCAGTGGGCCAATTGAAGACAATTCACTTTTTTCAATCAGTTGACTAAAAATTGGTTTAGCTTATAGAGCTTTCAGTTTGCAGCGCAGCACAATTGTGAACTCAAACAGCCATGTGACACTGCAGTGAGCTGCCACAGCTAGTCAGGAGATAACCACCATAACTGGCTTGGCCATGCAGTGTATCATCCTCTCTGAGCAATATATTCACAGAGAATGATTAACATACTGCCAGGCTAAAGCAATGGAGCAAAGCATGCAACTCTCTCTAAGTTGACAGACTTCAAATTCATATAAGCTATGCCAGGTCTGTAATAACTAAACCTTCTTTAAAATGTCAACAGTGGTTGAAGAAGTAATGGGAAGCTCAGCATAAATGCTACAGTGTCATGTGGCTTATGATGAAGGATTCAATACTATCTGCAGCTGCATTAAAACAAATCCATGAAATGTAACCATTATGAAAATGGCCTTTCCTGCAATCACAACACTGCCTATACAGTAATTTCATTATGATGCCACTGTGCCAAACACTGCATGAATGCCTCTCAACTTCCAGTCAGTATCTGGCTGTGTAACAGATTGGGGCCTATGGGTCTACACAGAGCACAGTGTGAAAGAGTCATGGTAGAACTGGCAAAGCCTGACCTTATCCCAGTCTGAGCTCACACATTAGAGAGTGGCTTATCTCGGCAGCTTAGCACTGAAGAGCTGCTAAACTGGCAACTTTCACTCTTCCTCAGCAGGTAGCCCTGAAACCCTTACCTTTATCAACACAGTGGTTACATTTGTTTCCCTGTATAATTATTCCTCCTCCCAAACTAAAGATGGACACTGAATAATTTGATTTCAATTGACATAGTGCAGTGATGCCTTCCTTCTTCCCTAATTTGTCTTCCCTTTCAGCAAAGATATAAAATGGCACAATTCACCAGTAAGGTCACACGCACACTGTAGGTGTGCTGTGGCAAGGAACGACCTACAAATTATTCTTATGATTCATTTTAAAAAGAAAAGTTACATTCCCTTGCACTTGTTACCTGTTAATGTATAAAGCTAAAAGCAAACAAGTTGCAGTCAAAAGTGAGACAGGCCTGAAGCATTTCATTTGTTTTCGAATCAGTCCTAATTAATGTATTAAAGAAAATAAAGACTGCAACCAATGCTATACCTACATGACTGACCCTCCACTCATAGTCCCTTTAAAACACTCTGTATAAACTATTTCAGGTGTCCATGTTTTCATTCACTTTAAATTAAAAGACAATGTTAGAGCCATTCAAACTTCAACAACTTCAGCTGATGCCTCATTTCTTTTACAAATTAGGGGGCTCACAGAAGGGAACACATTAAGGAAAGACAAAGGCTTTATATGAAAAAAACAAAACAAAACAAAACTACAACAAATATGTGTATATATAGGTATTCTTTATATTTCTAAATTCCTTTCTTTCCTCTATTTGTCATGCACCATTTCACTCGAGTTGCCATCCAAAAAAATCGCTCTTTAACAACTGTGTATCTGTAAATACTGTTAGCCAGAGCTAAGTGTTTATTTTCCTTTGACTTTAAACCTGGAAATCCACAGCAGATTAGTGGGAGCATGGGCACCACCAACAAGTCCTGTCACAGTAAACTGCAGGCCTTGGGCCACGTTTGGCTATTATAAAAGCAGGACAGGTAAATGGTGCAACTTGACAAACTGGTTTTTATGTGCTGTGTAAAATCACCCAGACACAGAGCACTGGTGTTCTCCTATCTCTTGCTCTCCAACAGGCCAGCAGCTAAAAGAAAAAAGCCTTTCATTCAGCACCATGTGATTTACATTAAATCTCAAATTTGGGTTTTAAGGAAGCTCTGAAACACATGATCGTGATGCCACAGACTGAGAAGAGATAAGCAAATCCAAGAATACTGCTGTCAGTAAAGGTTAGTCATATAAAAGCAAGCATATTTAGGAGTCATGTGTTTAAAATGTAGCATAATAAAAACTAATCTACAACCAGTTAGTCTAGAAACAGTGGTTAGTTGGGAATAAAAGACGTATCTGAAGTATTTAGTGGCAAAAGTCTAAAAATAGCTTGTGACTTCGTATCCTGGCATAGTTTGCAATTCTAATGGCCCAGAGATCGCAGCACAGTACTTCTTTATGCTGCCCAAGGCTTATCTCGACACTACCACCAGTTTAGAGGAAGCCACACACGCCAACTAAATAGCGGGAATAAGACTGACAAGAAACATAATGCATAGAGCTAAAGAGCTAATGTTCCCTTTCATTCTTAACTACTGTAGCAATTTCAAGATCAAGATCACCACGCAAGCATTTGCCATCTGCATGAATGTTGTCAGGATAACCAGAATTTTAACTTCAATACAAGTTTAAAAAACTTGATGTCCAATTAATACCTTTGTCAATACCACCACAAAAAGAAATCAGTAATACTTTCCTACTTTCTTTAATTAACAACTGCTACACAGTGTTGGTACAGAAAAAGTCACTTAGCATATACCAACGCATTCATAATAATGTTAGTAATGGTATTAAAGTTCATTGTCATTACTATTCTTAAAAGGTTTCCCTGCCTTTCTGATCGAAGCAGCTATACTTGTGACAATCTAAGGCCTGGTTCAGAGAACAGATTTTTTTGTCTTAAATGATGGTCACTGTGTCAGATTTAATGATCACACTGCCATAAACTCTTATTGTGTCTTGGTGGGGTGAGTGGCAAGACTACACATATGACCCCCGATCGATCACGCACGAGTTCAAATTTCATCTGGGAGGCAGGTGAAGCAACTGTTAATCAAACTGACAGAAGCGTTGTGTGTGATGCAAAAGAACATTAAAATCAAATGCAAGAGGCGGTGTGAACCTCGGGTCATTCGGTCATTATTTATAAATCTACTGGGTAGCATCCTTTCTTTTGTTGTCCCACCTGACAGCAGCAACCTCAGCATCCCTATACCTCCTCCTCGCCATGGTTACCTGACTGCGCTCTGGAGGGAGCACCTGATTGGCCAACGCAGGGTCACCACTCGACAGGTTGTTTAGCATGTCACGCTTCTTCGGCCACGACAAAATCTTGCCAAAATTGGGCTAGAATCGTGTAGTCTGACCCAGGCATTAATCTGCACACTGTCAAATCCTAGTGTAGCTGTAGATGTGGTTGCTAACAAAATGCTTTAGCTTTATCAAAATGATTTTTAGTAAAAGATTATCATCCAGTACAGGGGAGAGAACTGCGACACTCTGTTTCACAAGGCTGTCTCTACATGTGATGGATTCATTATTTTTTTCTTCCAAACAATTTTACACAGTAAAAAGAAAAGAAAAGAAGAAAAAACAATTAGGTAGCGTGCCTTTGATTTTGACATGCAGGTCAACCCACATTCCCTATTTCAAGTAGAGCTTGACTGACATTGGCAGTCTGATGTTACCGGCTTATCACAGACATTATACTGCAAAGGTGAAGTCATTGCTAAAGTCAGCCTGAGTTTAGTTCTCTAAGAGAGTGCTACAGGATAGCTATTTACAATCTAGGCTAAATCGTGCAACCTTGCATTATATAACAATTGAAATGTTTTGAACAGCTGATTCTGTGGCTCACTCTGCATTTCTTCTTTCACATCTCCTTCTCAAGCAGCTCTGCAGATATAGGCAAAGATGCTTAATTCCAGGAGCAGAACAACAGAAGCTGTTATCATAATAGCACCACACAAAGGTCTGTTAATGGTTGTCTATGTTTTCGAACTTCAGCAGCAGACAATCTTTCTCAAATAGTTATTACCAGGCTCACTAACAAATGCCTAAATAATATTTTTTGCCCTCTACTTATGAAAAAGTCACATACTGCTTCAAATGCTCCATGATTATCCCATAATTAGGGCTGTCTTATATTTTGGATAATGGTTTATTTTGACTTTGACATAAAAGAGTCCATTTGTGCCAATCAGTGTTAAGAAACATCATTAATCCACTATGATTTACAGGCCCTGTGTTTTCAATAGTACACAGTCTCAGCTTGAATCAACTTCAGCATATAGTAGCCTGTAAGAAAATAAGAACACAAAAAGCCTCAAGACCCCAAAAAGTGAATAAAACCCATTTATGATTCCTTACTATGGTGGTTATATTGAACTACACTTGGACAAATCCCTGAAGAGTCAATATTATGCCTACACAGTGTGGGATAAAAGATGATAAGAGGTTGAAATTATTCACAAGTCTAGGCTTAGTGTTTTACAAAAGGGGAGAATCAGAAGTCGAGTGAGCTCAGCCTTTACTTCAGCCACGCAGAAAACCTCCTTGAGAGCTCTTCCAGTGTTGTGCTCATTGTTTCATCTGGTGCTTCACCTTGTGATTTCCTCTTACAACGGCAGCGCTTTCAGTTGACCCTGACTCCAGCAACACCAAGAGCATGCACACGGAGAAAAGTAAGGTATGATGACACTAAATTTCATTTCATCTAAAGAGGAGTGCAGGGCTTCCATTCAAATGTTTTTTTAAAAGCATGAGCTGTGGCAGAAAGCTCACATAAACAAACACACCTGACTGTTATCACTAACAACACTTGCACACATTCACTGTTGTTCCCATGCAATTCACCAACAGGTTCGATTTGAGCTTATTTACACTAGTTGAAGAGAATAAACAAATAATACCCTCTTAGCTTGTTTTATTCAGTTGTTTAGGTGATGTAGTTATTTGTCTTTTAAGCAGAGGGGTGGTGCCTAAGCTCATAATGCCAGAGCAAATTTATCTTATCCCACCTCCCTGTGGAGGGAGCAAGTGAAAAATGAAACATCTCCTTTGGGGACCAATGGAGTAACACTCCTGTCAAATTAGTAAGAGATTTCCTACACTGCTGCTAGCATTTTGACAGTCGCCTTTTTTGATTTTTGGACGAATTGGGGCAGTGGTATGCAACGGTGAATTCAAAATGAGTTGGGACCAAGCTTGAGAATTACTCTGAGCAAGACCAGAGTCAGAGGTACAGCCGTTTGTGCCTCCATTGAGAGAAACAGTGAGTGATCAGGTGGTTTGCTGGGCTCCTGTAATTAACAACCTCAGCCAAATCCAGCCAGGCATGACCGGCAAATTAACATGCAGCAGCTTTCACACTCTATCCCACAGATCTGCTCAGTGAGCAGAAAACCAATACAGGGCCACTCTGAAAATAGCCCAGACCACAGATTGCCCTTTCAACTCCAATACCAATGAATGGATGACAACATTCAACAAGCTGGTTTAACACATTTCTAGTCCTGGTGATAAAAGTCAAAGAGACAACGAGACAGAACTTTTGCATGTAGCCTGAAGGACAGTGAATTTGAAGGAAATCTGAGACATTTCGCTAAAATCCTTAACATCACCAGTGTCTCTCTGGAATGAACTATTTAGGATTAGGTAAACAGGCCTGGAAAATGACACTGCATTCTACCAGTTCTTAAATAAAAGCATGCATGCTAAACAGCTAAACTCTGAATTTCAAAGCCCCTAGAAATTCACTTGACAAAGCAAATGATCTGGCTATGACAGTCTTGTTTAATGTTACTTTTATAAAGTACAACTGTTAACACTGTGCAATCATAATATGAGGGAATCAACCTGGACAGATTTTTGTTATTTATCTCAATGCTACACTTGCAAATTTAATGAACAGTACGATTTACAAAAACAAAAAATGCTGTCAGCAGTGAAATGAGGCCCGCTATATTCCCTCAAGTCCCTGTCCTGTCCTCCACTGCACCCCATCTCTCATCACTGCTTCCTGTCCACACAGGAACCAGCAGCACCAGGAGGAAATCCTTCCTCAGCTAAAAGCACAGTGAAATCAGGGAGGATGGGGGACATCAACATGTAGGCCCTTCTATCAGCTGCTGGACAAACAGACCAGCCTTATCTTTGACTGCACATGAGGGAAAGAGAAACACAGAGGACATGCAAAGCTCTGTGCTGACCTCCACTTTGGCTGTTCTACTCTTGACATTGAAGGTGAACAGTCAAACCATGTCACATTCAAAACGGTTGTGCTCAAGCTTGTGAAAACTATAAAGCTGATACTAGCTGCCACTGTTGTGCCGCTGTGCAAGAGATCAATAAAACAGCAACATACCAGTACAAAAAGGTTACAAGCAAGCATGTAGGAGTGGTTCAAACCCTAAAAAGTGCTTTGTTCCTGGAGTGAAACTTCCTTTCCACTGACTCCCACTGCTACATCTTTACTGTCATTGTTATTTGGAATATTCTGACAAATATGAAAAGACATAAAACTGTAATAACTGTGCGAATATCACTTTGACACATATTGCATTGTTACCAAGACACAAATATATATACTGATTACATATTCACCTGCAATACCTATGTGTTCATTCCTATGAGAGACATACTGTGAGTACAGAGCATTACCTGAGCATATGTGACCTACTTCGATTGAAATTCTAAAAGCATGTCATACAGTGTGTGGCACTTTTAATGAATCCATCGCGGTTTTCCTCCGTGTTTCACAATTCCCTCTTGACAGCTTTCTTCTTCTTCACACTTTCCCAAAGTACCCACTGACCCTGTTTCGTCTGTGATGCAATGAGAATAACAGTATATAGATGCACATAAGCTACAGTATCCAATACTGTGAAGGTCAGCTTGGTAATAATGTAATGAGTCTACTCAGGCGGGATGCAATGAATAATGCATTTCTGCATAAAATAAAGGGGTTCCAAATACCTCTTTGTAATGTTAACATCGTTTTTTTAGTCATGATGGCTGCACTTAAGCAAAACAGAAAGAACACTAACTATTCAACTTGCATGTCATCTGCCTTTTGCTTACATGTTTTGTGAAGTGGATTTGGGATTAACACTCATGGAGCAAAGACACACACTGTATGAGAGCATCATGACGGGTGATCAATGAATAAAAAGAGTGGATTAGACTTAGGTTCCATTATGTGTAATACAAAACTGATGCTCAGCATAAGTCAGGATACTGCAGAGTAAATTCATGTTCTCTTAATTATCTTAGTGAAGGAAGACAGGGTTGGAACAGCAGCTACACAACAGGTTTATGACCGTCATAAATAGTGAACTTCCCTGTCTTATGAGAGAAACAAAGGAGAATGAAAAATGTGGCACATACACATTTTTCATTATTTTCAAATCAAATTTCTCTGCAGTACAGTGACATGATAGCAGCTCAACCTGGCAACCAGCTAGAAGAAAGCTCTATCCTCACTTCAGCCTCAAGTAAGCCGTCACTTGTGTTTGTGAATTCGGTGTTGAGCTAGATAGTCGCAATTAAGCCCCAGTAACTACGTTTTAAAAGCAACCAGAAGGACACAGAACTACATGACAACAAAGGTTGTGGTGAGCATCTGCCTCTCAGCGTCTGATGCCCTGACAAGGTAGCATCGGTTAGCAATGGCTGGCTAGTTAGCCGCAAGGGGAGCTAGCTTACATTAGCTTGCATCCATGCCTTATCACAGTGCTATCTGATATTAGCACGTAAATAAATCAATGGAAACAGATGGTGAGTGGCAAACACTTCAAATTGCAAAGGTAGTTTTTCTGGCATTTCTGTTACCTGTCGGCTTGCTTGCATTAGTCACCGCAGTGACAGCCAGCGAGCCAGCTAACCTGACGCCTCATTTGACGTTAGCGGTTACTAGCTAGCTAGCTCGACGAGCTAAGCCTCGGCGATGCAGCATCAAAAGCCCGGTGACATTTCACTCACCTAACAGTGACCGGAGGTGTTTGAGCCGGGTCAGTACATCCTTCTTTGGGTCCAGAACTTTCTGTGTAGATTTCTTGACGTCTCCATGCCCCCTTCGAGTGAACATTCCGCTGTAAAATGCAACCGTGGAAGCTGAAATCACCTGTGTTTCACCATACACCCAGCCTCCAGTGTGACTGTCACTTTCCTCACCACCACTCTATGCCTGCTTGGTAAACATTCAGCCGACGGCCGCTGGAGCCCTGTTTTTTTTTTTCTCTCTTTTCTTTTTTTTGTGGGTGTGTAAACACGGAAGCGCAGCCTGACAGAGAGGAGTGGTCACATGCAGCGTGTACGCCTCCTTGTTTATTACCGTTCCACCTTGCGCCTCCAGTGCCTGCTTGTTTTCGTTCATGTTAATGAATTATTTCACCTTTGAAGATATTTGAAAGTTTTGTTTTTTTTCTAGTTTAAGGCCTAGGCCTTGAACTATCCAGTCTGCTTCGAGTCCCATGCTGTACCTCTTTATAAAAAAAATGAGGAAAAGCATGTTTGAGTGTACTGTCGTGCACCCATCACCCATCTTCAGTCTGAAACAGAGTTATTGATATCATCTTCCTCCATGGAATAGAGGTTTGATAAGGGGAGGTTGGGGTCTGGTTGTTGTAATAGCTCCCAGGCGCCCTCTGCTGTTTAAAATGTTAAAATGCATCTGATCATGCGGTTTCACTGTGAACAACAACGCATAAACGCATGGACAAGAAGAGGAGACTCCCAAAGGTGACTCTTTTTAATGGAAATAGCCAACATGTTTTAGATTTGATGGTTTTTATAGCTCCAGGGCTGCAACTAAAGATTCTTGTCATTATTTATTAACCTGTAGATTACTTTCTCCATATTTTTTAATACAGCAAACATCAGAGCAGATTTCTTAAAGCCCAAGCTGTCAAATCTAAACTGCTTCTTTTGCCTTTATTTTAATATCACACAACACTGAGATAACAAGCGAATATTCACACTGAGGAGGATTTTTGCTTAGAAATTACTTAAACAATTAATTATAAAAGTAGTTGCCAATTAACTTTGGAGTCATTTAAAGTCTGGACTTTTTCAGCTTCTCTGAGGGCTTCAAGAAACTGTGAGTGCAAGGCCGCTCATACCCAGTATAAGGGTTACATTATTATGGCAAACAACATGTGTGCACTTTGTCATAGTAATTAAATGAAACAAGCAGAAATGCCATGGAGTCGTGGTTAATGTTACTGATTACACATGTGCCGTTTTCTGATATGAGAAGTGTAAATAGGGTAAACATGCCCGATGGAAAAAAAAAAGGACTAGTAAATGTAGAACAGTGTGGTGTGGCATGACTGTGAAATGATCACTTTGCTCATGTTTTTCATGATATATATAAATGTGCACCTGTGCCAATGCCTTCACTATATCTTACGATTCTTAACTCCGTTCAGAAACCTGGACGTGTCAGAGTCAAAGCCCACCAGTTTTCATAGCTAAGTGCATCCTCTCTTACATTACAGTTACCACCTAACCACATCCAGAGACCTGTCTTTTTTAATGCTCACACCCAGCTAAAGGTATAACAGCTTCCCTGCTCTTTCGAGCCACTTGACACTTTAAACTGGAGGTTTTGATGAATGAATATAAGAATACGAGGGAATCTTTAGATAGATGAGCTCTGCTGCAGTTAAAGTAAACTTAGGGTTATGCTAAATTGAACAGAGTTCAGTGTGCTCATGACTTAAATGGATTTTCGAAATAATTTGTTCTACATGGTTGTGCAGACAGCAAATTCCATCTTGGAAATGAAAAAAAAAAGTGTTTATGTTCTGAGATGAATCTTAAGTGCGGAGAAATTGGATGCATCCTTTAATCATCCCCAATAAACTGATACTCCAATCTCACACTTTCGCTTGTCTGAACCTATCTGTCTTATTTGGGAGGCAATTAATTTTAAGGCTAAGCTGGGAAAATAATTTTATTTACACATTTTAGACACATTTCACTGAAGACAGAGCTTCGGCTCTAGAGTGAAAATGGAGTTCAAGTTTTGTGACTGAGAAATCTTTTCAGACTTAGATAAAGTCTACTAATATTAAGAAATAGACAAACTGTGCAACTGTTACTCCCTATTACATATCACATGATATAATATTGCCTTTTCCAGACTTGATTTTGTAAAATAAAGTCTACTTTTATAAAATAATAGATATATTTTCCGTCTGTTGTACTCACAAAAACTGAAAGTGAGACTCACTGTGGGGGTCTGGGCTGACCAGCTTTACCAGGAGATGGCGCCTGAACCACTGTTGATGTAAGGCAAACAAACATGCCAATACAAGATACACATATCTTTAGGTTCCTGCTTATTTTCATAATAAAAAAGTACATATGCTCTCTGATTGTCCTGCAAATAAAAGGGTATGACTGCAGAAAAAAATTAGTTCATATGGCAACACGGGCAAAAGCATAACCTAAGAAAATGTATGAAAAGTCTATCGTAGAGGAGTGTGTTTTCTTTCATTAACTCAATTGTTAATGTAAAATAAAGACATTCGCATGAATGTCATTGTTTCAGATCCTATACTCTCAGCAAAGAAGACAAGACTGTGTTTTGTGTCGTCTACCTCCCTCACAAAGTGAGCACCAACAGTGTTGCGAGAGTGTTTGTCTCCCTGTTTTCAAGCTTCTCCACAATGGATGTCTTGAATGATAGGAGAGGGAACAGAGGGTAGCGAGAGCGGAGGCCATAGAGGAGGAGTAAAAAGAGGAGTAAAATCAGCCTTTGCCCTGCAGTTTGGTATGACACTCATTATCTGAAGTGGGCCATTCTGAGAAAGGAGGAGGTTGCCTGTCACAACAGATGTTGATTACACAAAACAGGGTAGTTTGGAAGGATGTGTGAATAAAACACAAGCTCTCTCGCACGCACGCGCACACACAAACACACACACACGCACACAGGGTTATTGTTGGTGCTTTGTAACCAGCCTTAATTGATTGTAATCACCATTCCTTCTTGGCAAACCTCCCCAGTTCTTGAAGTGCAGGTTATTGCTCATTATCTAAGATGACACGAACCTACGATGATCTATCAACAATAACAATGGGACTGGATGTTTTCTTCCCTCTCTGGTCCTGCACCTGGAGGTATTCTGGGTCCAGCTCATTTCTGAAATGATATACCGTGGGCTTAGACAATTCAACTTTATAGTCTGCTATAGAGTCCCACGCTGCTTTCTGAAAGATAGTTCAGCGCCGAATTAGACAATTACGGTGCCAACTGTGACATTATTTTTGAATGAGATCATTTATTTCAAAATGGGATTTCCAGAGTGTAAACCATCATAATTTATTCTTTTTCATACAGGCCTAGAATTGACAATTGCCAGGGCCTGGCAGAGAAATGAAGACCTCATCATGACCAAATGGTGGCACTGTAGCCTCACAAATGAGGAGCCGCCTTCTCACGGCCAGGCTGTCGGACTGATTCCAATCCAAGGTTTGAAAAGCACTTGTCTGCTCTAAATTGTTCTTATAAAGAGCTTGGAAATACTTGACTTTTCTCCTTATGTGGTTATGGATTTCCTTTTTGTACAATTAAGTGCCATTAAAAGCTAATGTATCCTGTTAAACCACATTAAGGTGTTGGGGTACAGCGGCACAGTTATCCATCTGAATATTGTGAATAGGAGCCCACTTTTCGGAGCATTTTTTGAAATCTATATTGGACCATTCAGGATGAAAAGGATCAAAAGGGAAATGCCCACAGGGCTGCTGATTTTCTGGCTGTGAGACCACCCACAGCCGCTGAGAATGAAACGATGAAACAAAACCAATTTGTATTTCACTCAACCAGGCTCATGACGTATATAGTATATAATGTGAAAGCCGTTTGGATCTCATTTGGTTGAACACTACTTCTTGTGTTATGCTATTTATGGATTTGTGAAGAGTAATCATGAAAAATTATACAGATAAAACGGTATTAAATACACCTCATTCATTAAATATATTCGAGGCCCGCTGTTATATTATAGAAACCTGGATACCATTTGTTAACAGCAGGTACTAGACATAAGGCACAAACATGAGCCTGTAATTTGAGATTACAACTCCCACCAGGGGTCGTCATGGTGCCCTTACCCACCAAGGTTATCTCACAATTGACAAGTTCAAAGCACAGTAATTACAATTGCATCGCCTATTTCTTTTACTTTAAAATGCTGCACATTTCTGCATTTCTCTTTAAGCAAAAATGAGGAAACTGCGCTGAATTCTTCACGTCTTAATTTTCAAACACTACAAACGTGAAGCTCTGTCTATGGATATAAGCAATTTCTGTGTTTGTAATTCACACTGTAGTTTGGAGCACATCTCCACAGAGGTTAATGAGGGGGCACTCTGAAGTAATTAAAACAAGAGCATTATAAGGCAGCAGTTTCACATAAGGTACTCAGAGCAACATACCCCATACTTAATTAAAACTCTTTGCTGACAGCATTCTGTATCTTCTCAGGTAATCTGCTGTGAAATTAATAAGGAGGGAGAATTAAATGACTAATGTTGGCAAAGAAACGCTATTTTTTCTGCAGTATGCATGACAGGAGTCTCTATCTGGAATGTGTGATCCTTATTGCGCTGAAAAAATACTTGTCCAGGTTCTCACCGTAATCTGATTCCAATTTCACTTGTGGTGTGACACCGTAGTCACAAGCCAGGGGACGTTTAATTGAAATGTCCGTGCTTTTAATTGGATTCTGTTAAGATGTGAAATTACCTCCTGAATTACAGTCTTGTCCCTTTAAATGCTGATACAGAAATGGTTTCCAGCAGTGATCAGTTAAGGAGCTGAAATAATGCCTCCATTCAGCAGCGCATCACTGTGCCGAGGCAAAAGAACATTCTTGAATTTAAAGACAAACTGTTCAACCTAGGGCCTTGTATTTCAAAGACAGACATTTATCCAGTGAAATGAATTGTTGTTTTTAACAGGGTAGTGCTTGAGAGACAATGCCGTACTTAAGCATGCTCCCGTAGTACCAGGCATGAGATTTAAACCACCTCCTAACTATTCTGATGAGATTTCTCGATCAAACTGCAACATTTCATTGCTATATGCTGCTTTTGATCATGATACTGTATTTAGACACAAAATCGCCTATTACCTATAATACCGTGGCTACCATATATCCATTGCAAGGCAAGCGAAGCAGGCATTCATGATATCATAGTTAAGCTGAAGGTGTTAGCATCAGATTCTGACATGTTCAGGTAATGTGTGGGTGGAAGGCAGCAAAGCTTCCTTCACCTCCTTGAGGGTTGTGCTCTTCCAACCTCCTACATTGAGATTTTTGAGTTTTCCCATTCTGGGGCCCCATGTCACCCTGCTGTGGCTGCACAAAACATCCCTGCCTCCTCCACCTACATCCATGACCCCCTCTGATAAGCTTGGACTTCATCCCTTTCACTGATTAGTTTGCTGGCAGATTGAATGCCCATGTCTACAGCCCTGTGTCACCCGGGCTGGCTCTACCTGTGTGTGGTTGGATCAGCAGGTGGCTGGCACACTGTCCAGCGTGATACTGAAACCATTATTTATACATAACAGTTCTCTGTGCGCTCGGCAAAGCCGTGCTCCCCACCTCAGGGAGAATGTATGGAGGGTAGAACCCATCCTTGGTTATATCATAATTCTAGAAAAATTGATTAGTCTGCATTTATGCTGGAGATGTCCTGTATTGGAATAATTTCCAAAAAAAAAATTAATCTTGCGTGTGATTCTAGGATTCATATCCCGTGTGCGAGTGAGGATCCTGAAAATATGAGGTCATTAGTAATTTCTCTGCCAAAATCCCCTCTCTTTACTACACTGTGTGTGTATGTGTGGTTTGCGTGAATTCACATGTGTTTGTTTGTTTACCGTTCCACCGCTGGCCCAACTTGGAGCCACAGGAGTGTGAAATAACAAGCACAAGAGGGATTTCACGCCTTTACAGAGCTGAAAAGGTATGTTTTTGTCAGACAACTCAGTCCATTTCCATCCCAGACAAACTTTGTTTACTTCCCACTAGTCACTGCCTTCCTATTTCCTAAAAGCCCATACAATTAAACAGTAACATTATATATGGGTTCCCACGGGTATAATGTGTCCAGGTTTGCTTATGCTACACCTCTGGCTTCTTTTATCGCTGTTATCAATGGCACACAGTGCATCATTAGAAAAAGACAAACAGCCCAGTTTCTTTTTGGGGGCGGACACGCTGACAGGAAATCAATGCTCACCTTCCCATGAGGACCTAATTAGCTGGACACTTGTGCACTGTTGAAACACGGGCTGGATCTCTTTGTCTGCTGAGTCGATCAGGTGAAAATGCATGAAAGACACCTTCAGAGCTGATAAAGTGTCAGGGAGGTGAGGAGTAAACACATAAGTGATACTTATGGTCTAGCATGTCTCACACCCGATGTATGCTTTGGCAGACTTGATTTAAACTTTGTCATCCATCATCCATGCCACTGAAGCATTTCACACTGAGGGCTGTGCATGCCCAATATATGCTTATCAAGTAAGTCTTCTTTTATCTAAAATAAATAAAATACAATATTTGTTATAGTTTTTTATGCTATACACACACACACACACACACACACACACACACACACACACACACACACACACACACACACACACACACACACACACACACACACACACACAATAGGGGTCTAAGGCTGAGATTTCATTCAGTTGGCTATACACAAGGTCAAGAAACAAGTGCTGAACATAGAATTTGAAGCTGAGTACCATGCAGAAGGCAGAACTCAATTGGTCTCTCACTGGAAATTCTAAACATTCAATAAAAATGGAAGACGTGGGTAAAAAAAGAAGAAGAAAAAAACCCTAAAATGTCCAATCTTATTCTATAACCTGTTAGAGTGACACTTGCGAATTTCCGCTATGGACAAGGTGGCAGTACAAACGTAGATAGACGAAGAGGAATAAAAGGGCCTTCTCATGACAAACTTTCTGGAAATGTCAGCCTTTCATGCTTTTGAGAAGACCTATTTCATATCTATTACAGCAGGCATTCTGTGTCCGATATTTCAGATTTCAGTCCTCCCCGCACTGCAAATCCTCTGCCAATCTTCCGCCCTTAAGAATCTCTGCCAGCCCCGATGCATTATTCCCCCTGCCTCCTCTCTCCCCCTTTTGATGTGACAGAACAAACCGCGACCTATTAGGATTAAGGCTTTGAAAAGATCTTTGAAGCCGCTCAAGGTTCCTTTAAACTGGGGAATGACAATATGAGCTGTGTGGCAGCAGATGCTGAATGGAGTGATTGCTAGTCCTCCTCAGCGAGGTCTGCTGTCACACAACACACAGGCATAAACACTCACACAAGCGTGTGCGTCTGTGAATGTACACACACACACACACACACACACGCACACACACACACACACACACACACACACACACACACACACACACACACACACACACACACACACACACACACACACACACACACACACACACAAACAACCTGCAGCATCCACCCTTCACCCAAAGCACTGCAGTTGTCTCTTACAGTACACGTATTGTGCTCACAAATGCAGATTTGGTTCAGCACTTTGCTGTTTTTCCATTTTGCTGTGTTTTGCCATGAATTGTCAGAGCTGAGTTTGGCTCCGAGCCTTTGCTGTATCTGAACTGCTGCCCGGGATGAAAACAAACAAACATGACAATACTTTTTTTTTTTCTCCTCTCCCTTTAATGATCTGTTTCTGTTCAGGACACAGTCATGTCAACAGCATCATCGGAGGCCGGGTGCTGAAATGTGAAGGACGGGGGTAAACACAGAGGGATGTGGGCTGCTGGATGCTGACATGAAAGAGAGAAGTCAAAACCCACTTGTGTGTGCTAACGATGTCTGCATGAGTGCGCGCAAATGAGTTTTGTGTCTTCTTAAAACATAATGGCGTGCTGTGGGAGCAGTTTATCTGGCTCGAAATTAAAGGAGTTCAAGGTGTCTCACTTTTCAGAGTGAAGATCCTCAAAAGCACAGAAGAATTTTCATTTTTATCTGTTTTTGTGATGCCTCAGCGCTGACGGTGCATCAGATGATGCTGGAATGATGGAATGGTGCACTGATGCAAAGGAGAGCAAATTAAGTAAAAGTGACATCCTGAATGCTACCTATACACTTTACTTCACTCACACAGACATGGCAGAGTGCAAATACCATTGCTATGCATCTCCCACAATCAAAAAAGAATTTAGCTTTCTTTTATCTAATCACTCCTCTGAATATCCCTTATCGTACCTGCCTCGCCCCCTGAGGTAGCCAAGGACACACGCGATATCAAATATTCAAACTCGGTGATTCCTGGAGAGATTTATCATGGCAAATTTCACAGGCGATCCTATTTAGATATTCACTGTCTGTTTTGCGTGGTGTCTGGCTGCCCCGGTGTGAGATGTCACGGGGAGACAGTCACTACAGATAGCTGGTCTGTGGAGAAATGAAGCCATGGGACACACAGGGTAAAGGCTTCTCACCACACAGTCAGAGAGACAAGTTCTCAGGGAGCTGCCACCATAGAGCACATATTGATCTGCCATTGCATCTTATCTTTGTGACTCCAGATTAAAATGCTCAACATTGGCTCTCCCTCTCTCTCTCTCTCTGCCAGGCTGAAGGCCTTTCTATATCCCTGAGTGGAGGAGCTCTAATCTCCCCATGAAGTAGAGGGAGCCTATCAGTGGCAGAAAAACGCACAGTTCTCGCTGCAGAATAAGGGGGAGCTCAGAAATTAACCGGCTTAAAATGCTCCCCATCTAAAGAGTAAGTTGAATGATAATCAGGTTTGATCTGCGGTCTGTGTCTTTTGATGCCGCTGGTTGTTTTCCTTTACAGAATGTTTTGCTCTGTGAGATTTCTGCCTCCCCCCCTCCCCTTTTCCACTCTTTCTTCTTCTGCAGGCACTGTTATCATAATCCAAACAATTGGCTGTTGTAACTGTATGTATTCCTCTTGTGGGAAATGGCTGTGAATCAGATCCTCTCGGGTCTTGTTTAATGTCCTGTCCAAATGAGCGGGGAAGAGTTGAAGCTCTGACAAAAACGGGCAGGAATAAAGGGGGGAAAGCCTGGGCAGACAGACGGATGAGCCCCAGGCTCCAGGGCTTTGACTTTGGCCAAACAAACGTTTGTTTTTCAAAGTGTTTTTATAGTGGGATGGATTAAGGCGGATGTGGACCAAAGCCCCCCACCACCCCTGCCCATCAGTGGTCTTGTCAAACGGTGCATTGAGAAGAGGGGTCGCACCTGTTAGGGCAGCTCAGAGGAGCAGGACCAGGATGATATTGAGCGGGGCTTTGTGGGTATCAGAGTCAAAACAAAGCTGTCAGCCAGGGCTCATTCATCTTTGATGTTCATTGATGAGGAAACTGGTGGGCCTCAACAGGGCATTGTTTCCTCTAAGTGGTGCCCATTGATAGCCAGAAAGCCACGTTTGTTTTTAGTCTCTGACGGGTGGAGCTCATTTTAAAAGGCTTAATGGTGCATTTAACCAGTCCAAAACACTGTGTTTGGAGCTCTCCTTGCACCATTGGCTCGGGCTTGTCTTCCTGCTTCCTAAATGGCCTATAAACAATAATAAAATGCTAATCATGTGTGAATGGCCAACACCGGTGGGCATGGATGTATCGTCAAGCCCCGGGCTCCTCTGAATGCCTGCTGTGACAAATCAAGATCCAGAAACGAGGGCATTTGACTGCCACCGTGTCTGCTTCCTGGCCCCATTCTCCACCTCTCCACTCTCTTTGTCATAAAAACCTGGATAGCCTTCATAAAGTGCATTTCTCATGCTATTGTTCAGCTAATCATATCCTCTCCAACAATTTCAGGATGTGACAAGATAAGATAGCGAATATTAATGCCGTATCGCCTCATCTCAAATTATGAAAACGGGTGGATGGGGTGGGGGCTGGGGTGGAGGAAATAGAAATCAATTTGTAGCGCTTCCATTTTGTATATCGCCTTGAAAAGAAAACAGTAATTTTCCATGTTATCTACCTCAAATCCTATTAGAAACAGGTTAATTTAGTGGCACCAATTTCAAAACGTTATCATATCGTCCTATCAGCTGATGTCTTTGAGTGCTCTCTGTTTGTAAGGTGTAAATGTTCAAATTTAATATCATGTCAGATACCATATCTGACTGATGCATGATCTTGGATATCACTTGCGGAAAGGTGAATGCAGGAACACCATATTAATTAAATTGTAATAAGCCTACTGTGCGGTCCACCTTTGAATAAAGTGAAGGTAACTGTACCGCACATGAAAGCTCTTCCATCCACTACGATAAAAAGCCATGTTGTTTACCATTGAACTCTTAGCCTGATCTTATATGCCCTGGTTATTATTATTATTTTTTTTTAATCTTTCTTGGTATTCACATTTTTCTATTCTACATCTGTCTATAAAGGCACTGCATTTAATCAAATTTAATTAATAGGACATTCCACCTTGCCTAAAGTGTACACCCTAGAAAGGTACAATATAATATATATTATTTCTAGTAACTAACATGAATACTCTGAATGATTTTGTTATTAAAATGGTTTGCGAGTTTCAAACGTTTCACCTCTCATGGAGAACGTTGGAGCTGCATGCTCATAATTTACCACTATAGATCCTGAATTCATGAATATGAATGTGTCTTCCTCAAGAGCTGGCCCCTATTGTTGTGAAGAAAATCAAGGACTCTTGCCTTATTTCAGCACAGAGGTGTATCAAGGATGCACAGCCACATCTTACCTTAAATAAGGGTCTCTGTTTACACCTTCAAAGCACTGGAAGAAGAAGCTCTCTCAGAGTTTCTTTTCCTCTCCCTCCTGATTGTTTGCAAGCTTGATTCGTTTGGATTCTTAAATGATAGGCTCATATAGAGTCCCAGACTTTTGTTTACGTGGGCTGTGTATTGGCTGGCTGTCTCCTTAAGCGTGAGGAGATATGCAAGAGCAATCAAATATTTCTATGTCTTGTATAAATGATGGTGGATGGGAGAGGAAGTTTGAATTTTTCACTCCTCATTTGTGGTTCAATTGCCAGAGTGTGTATTGCCTGTTTTTCCGGAAAGAAAATAGATGGCTTTGTCACTCAGTATGCATAAACTGTTGGTCTGTTTGTTGTACGCTGTCAACAGAAATGATAGCAATTCTATTTGTCTTATGAGAAAGGCATTGTTACAAAGTCTGAATAGCAGTTTTCATGAAAGGGATTGTTTGTCCATTCCGGAGTTATTTTCGTCAGACATTATATGATATATCTCCATGAATCCTTTTAAATGCTGAAACCCCTGTCACAATGTGATATGTTAAGAGGAAAGCAGGAAACAGACTTGACTTTCCCTGTAAAAACACACACACACACCTCTGTTATTATTGCCAACGCAGTTTGACATGCTATCCTCTCACTTCTGCCTATGGCGCGCAGAATTCGGAGGTGGCATCCGGCGAAAACTTGCAATAATTACGAGATACTCGTCCAACACTAATAGCACACCGCGGAGATTACAATTTGTCTCTTCATCTAAAATGACAGACTGCCATACATACAGCCCGTCCACATCTTCCTTGCAGTCTCATATCATTCAGCACTTGAACCAAACATATATTTCTATCGAGGCGCGGGAGGATAGCATCCTCCGTTTGGCGCAGAGGAGGTGTGTCCCCTTCTATCTTCACGAGAGAGGGAGCGAGAAGGGGGGATGTGTGTGTATGTGTGGGGGGGGTACCTCTCTTTTGTTCACTCCCCTCTCTAACTGGTAGTGTTTGACTTCCCCCAGCCAGGAGTGGGTAATTCTGGAGCCCTGTGTGAGGTTGTTAGATCACTGAGGCCCAAGACAGCACCATTCTTTGCAGACCCTTGACAGCAAATATGTGGTAATGATATTGTCTCCTGCTGGGTAATAACACACAATTCAGACTGCCACATACTGCAGTCGCCGGGGAAAAAAATGGAGGGGAGAGAAAAAAAGAATTACACTGAAGTACTGGAGGAAAATGACCGGAGAAATGTCTTCAACCTGAAGTGCTATACTGAAAAAAATTCACTCCTGCAGGACACTGCAGTGGGAACAACTGTTTTATTCCGCTCTACTCAGAGTGGTGTGGCACACAACGGTAACTACTATCTGTCAGAGGAGCAAGGTGGTTTCCATGTAGATGACTATCCTGAGCAGTTTGTTTTCCTCTTAAAATGTTGTCTTTTTTAACGATCGTTGTGTTTTGAAATGGATTTTAAGCGGTCCAGCACCTGAACGCTAAATACTGTGGGTAACAAGTCAGGCTGTTTAACAAAAGCAGTGGCTTCAAATGACTAAAGCCCTTTGTGCCCATATGACTGCATACTCAGTGTTTAGTATAAACAGCATTTCCCTACTATGGAGACCTTCCATTGTTAACCAGACCTCAATGGCAGCTTCAACCTTGACCTTTTTGTTGCTCCACTTGGTACTCGGCTTGTAACTGTCAACACCATCCATCACTGGTCAATCAGGGGCCGGGATGGGGGCCGGTCCCCCTGCTGTACTGTGAAATTGTGGCATGTGATCCTTAATGTGCGTGAAGTAGACAAGGCCTTGACACAATGCATCAAGCTTCAGGGGGGCTCGTCTGTGCTAGTCTATTAGCCTCCTGCTGTGCCCCTGGCTGCCTGGACGTATTCCTAGGGATAAGTTGGAATAATAGTGCTATGTCTGCCTCAGACTCACTCAAAACCCCGACCAGATAGAAAGGTCAAGTCCAGCACAGCCACTATTTAAAGCAGTTATCAACATATTTTTTTCACTAAGAAATTGCAGTGACAGGTATGGAGGATATTTGGGCAATCCTCAACTGATGATGAACCCTCTTCTCACATCATCAAAATCATCTTCTCCGGTCTTCTCCGCCGGCGTCCATGATCTTAGATACAGACCTCGCCTCTGTGTAGAGCATGAGAGAGAGACAGAGAGAGTGTGACTCCCTCTCCGTATTCATACATTTGACTGCCAGAGCAGCATTGTGCAATGGGCTAAAATAAATGACAGCACCGTGTAAAAAGGTAGCCTTGATACCGCACGACTGGGTGCAAAAGGGAGGCACATTGAAACGAAAGAATTCATCTTTTCTATCAGCCCCTCCGCTCATGAGTTGAACTAGGTATTCAAATGGGTTCAATCTCAGCCGCTCAGATTTGCATAACACAGACAGATGAACTCAAGTGATTGAATTGGGCTAGGTGGAGTGAAAAAAAAACAGAAAAGAAAATGAATTTCCAAGCGAATTAGGAAATGATGGAAACGGCAAAGGGTACATTATTTATTTTTCACACTGAAATAATTACGGAATTAACCTTACCTTCCAATGTGACAGCCCTCTAAACCCTCTTTATCACAGTGAATTTGATGTATTGGACTCTCTTGGAAAAAACTTGACTCTTCTGACAAATAAAACAGCATTACCTATTATCTCCACAGAGGCTATTTCCTCTCACCGCCATACCTGTGTCTATGTTACCGCTGGCCCTCGCCGGTCAGCTGACAGGCATCCGTTGGCTAAGCTCCACCCTGACATTGTGTTTTGTTGTCCATCAGTGATGTAACACTAATGCCCGTGCAACTTCCCCGTGACTGGCAGTGACCACTATAGAGTCACAACACTGCAGGAGGGGAAAAAGCAATTTCATGGTTCACTCTGTGGTTAATGTGCTGCTGTAATCTTTAGAGAGGCTTGTCTTTTTTGTTTAAGTTTCACAGAATAAAGGGTTGGACTATCGTAAGCTCAGGCCAATTAATCACTGGGCTAAAAGGTGGCGGGAAGCCATCCACTGGGAATGGGCCATGGTGAAAGTGAGTGTTTGTGTGTGTGTGCGTGTGTGGTTGAGTGAATAAGCTCTTTCAACAGGAGTCAGTCCTTCATTTTGTTGGTGTATGTGCTGACATCAGCTGGTGTGTATATATTTACCTGACTGTGCAGGATGTGCTTTACTGAGGTGGGGGTGTACTTTACTGAGTATACGTTTTCTGTGTGTGTGTGTGTGTGTGTGTGTGTGTGTGTTTGCGTGCTGTGCTCACACAGTCAGGTAAGCTTCTCTAATTGCTGCAAGGTGCATTAGCACTCAGCCACCTCTCTCTCTCTCCCCGCGTCTTTGTTTTTCCTCTCAGTGCCAGTCTGCGGGCCAGAAGACAATCAGACCAGAAGGGTCATTTTCTGCAAGAGCTCACCTCCCTCCTCCAAGCCTCACCACTGACAGGCTCACGCTCGGCAGGAACCCTAAATTAACACTTGACGTCTGCAAGGCTCAGCCCTGATGAGGCCGCAGAGAGACAAAATGTCAGAAAACAAACACTCCATCATTTTTGCTTCATTTCCTCCACCGCTGGAGAAACACACTCACCTGGAGGGCTCGAGAGGGCTGCGGTGACATTCACTCCCCTATCTGTTGCCGTGGATCAGCCCTGGTGCCTATGGGCCAAGGTGAGAGAGGTTGAGACCAAATAAGAAATCAGGGATGCCGAGAAGGAGCTAATAATTAAGTAATCGTTATCATGAACCAACTGGAGGGAGAGCTGGATCGTTTGACACCTGTTGTGTTTAGATCATTTAGCTCGAGAAAGAAACTGGATTATGACCGAATTTGTATCTTCAAGTCAACGTGAAGTTTTTTTATGACCGTTTTTTTGTAAAAATAACTTCTTTATTTCCCTGCATTTGGACTGCTGTCACCCCTATTCTGCTATTACAAAGTAAATGATTTGTTTTCCTGAGCGCATCAACAACAACCCTTGTAATTATTCCTCACTGGGGATGTGCACAACACTAGGACTCAACACTGTAGAGTAGTATGATACTATTTGAAGCCTACTTCAAACACAGTGCCCCCAGCGAGTTACGATAGCGCCAGTGTCTATTTTATTATTTGCTTTATCTCTTTGTTGCGTGAGAGTTTATTTGTTTACATGAGAGGGATTGGAGGTTTGGTGATCTGAGCAAATTGCAGCAGAAAGTACTTCAGATGGGAATGACTGTAATTAGCATGCTCTTAAATGTGGAACGCTCTCCTAATGTTTTTGTTTACGTGGGGCAGCTGATCTGTGACTCGGTGCGGGGGCGGCCCACAGGCAGGTTAAAATCACTTGTCATGCCAGAGATCATCATTATGAGCTTACAATTGGTCAGTGTTGAGGAACAATCAATGCAGCGCCAGGTAGACACTCTACAACCAGCCTATGCTGCGAGATTCTGTGTGTCATTTTGTATTTATAGTTGTGTTTTCCAGAGTGGATAATTTGAAAATACGAGTGCGTTTATGTGTGTATCTTTGTAGTTTGTGGTCATGCTCATGTTTTGGCTCTTTTTTTATTTTTTTTTTGAAAGCTTACTGAACTGCATTTCCTTAATCTCTGCATCTACACTGAAGCATATGTTCTGTGACACTCATTAAGAGTCAATTAAGAATTTGCTGGCGTGCCCAGTTATTCAGTCAGTGATTATATTTCACTGGAGGATAATATCCAGGTAAATTAAGATTTCGATTTAATTCAGCTCTGGTTGTCACTGCATCTCCATTTCACATCATGGAACAATTGAGATCTTATCATGGATTAAAGTGGGGGATATTACACCTAATTTAAAATATGCACATCTACAACTGCACGCGCAGCTTAAGCAGCCGCCATGATATTGTGGGAAAAAAAAAAGAGAGCGAAACAATTAAGCACCTTACGCAAAAAACTTAAAAGGCTGTGAGATACAATTCATCAAACTGGCAGAGGAATTCAGGGCGGAAACGCTGCCTTAAAGAGTTCTTGAGAAAGACGAAGGGAGGCAGGGAAAGAGAAAGAGACACGAAAGGAGCAAAGAGGAGACAGGAAGTTGGGAGACATTGTGAAGGGGGTGCCATGGTAGTCAGGTGACAGTGTGACAAAGTTGTGCTTGTTTAAAATGGAAATCTTCCCAGACTTCCTCCCTCTTGCCCTCTCTCCCTCCCTCCACCCTCCCACAGCCCATTGCGAACGCTAAGCTCCGGCATCTGAAGTGGCAACACTTGAGATGGTGAAAGTGACAACATCTTAACATAAGCTGAGGGGCTAAAGTGAAAGTCAGTGCGAACCCCCGACCATCCTCTCTTTCCACCCACGTCCTTCACCCCTGCTCTGTCATCCCTCTTCCCCCTCCCCACTGCTCCACGCAGTAACGCTGTGGCTGCTTGGACATCCAATCTGCCTCTACAATGCAAAAGTTGCTGGTAGAGAGCAGGAATGAGAGTACCCATGATTCAAAAAGTGAAAACAAAAGGTGAAAAGTTGAGCAGGAAGGAGGGATCTCTCTCCATCTCCTCTCTATGTTTCACTGTCATCGTTGGTCCTTCGTTCCACTTCCAGTCACAGGTGCCTCCAAACAGAACTGGAAGCATGTAATCCGCCCAAATCCAGCCTCTTCCGAGGAGTGTAAAACCAGGAATGTTCTGTGGGGGTCACTGGATTAGACAGAATTCATGGTGGTAGCTTGGCTTGAGAGGCGGAATTAGTAGGAGTACGGAAAAAAAGGGAGAGGAGACTGAACTGGTTTTGTATTAAAATGAGCTTACCAGGTGGTCTCCCTCCCAAAAGTGGACACAGTGTGTCAAGTAATCTGAAAAGCCCCCGGGTGTTTGTTGCTCATTGGCCAGAGGCCTGGTAAAAAGAGAGAGCGAGGGACTGAGAGAAAGCGAGAGAAAGCGAGGGGGGTGGGGTGGGGGGTGGGGATGGGGGGGGCTGGCTAGGGAGGTGGCACTGATGTGGCCATTGAGGCCTCAGTGAAATGTCTGTCAGGCTTGGTTTACCACAACCACAGCAGTGATTAGGCCCCTTTTGATGACAGGTTTAGTTTTCTGTCCATTGGCAAGAAAGTGAGAATGGACAAGAGGGAGGGGTAGGGGAACAGGGTTGGGTTGCATTGGGAGACTTTGGGGGTGGGCGTTTGCACACTGTTGCAGGAAAACGGGAGGGGTGGAGATGGGGGAGGGGTGTATATTAATGTCTTGCACCAGGGAGCTGCTACGTAATTTCCCAGCGGGTCGTGGGGTCAGGTTTGTATTT
The DNA here is from genome assembly GCF_039877785.1 of Chaetodon trifascialis. Classification (NCBI taxonomy): domain Eukaryota; kingdom Metazoa; phylum Chordata; class Actinopteri; order Chaetodontiformes; family Chaetodontidae; genus Chaetodon; species Chaetodon trifascialis. The sequence continues at coordinate 11,029,953 of NC_092069.1, read as the reverse complement.
AGTTAGTGGTAATGATCTCGTTAGGGATCTGAATGGACCACCGTCTAAGCCCATTGAGGACAGCGAGTGTGCCTCCCCATCCCCCACCTCTGCCTGCCTTGTGTGGGCTTACACAGCCCGTGAACTGTGATTAATGGACTTCCAGGGCTTAATAACTTGCAAAACAGTATTAAACAAGGGAGGCCCCGGGACAATCGGAGAGGCTACCCAGGCGGAGTAGGAGGTGGCTGTAAACAGTGCCCGGCAACAATTGCAATGCATGGAATTAATTGAGATGGGCCACTCACAATGCTACAGCTGGCTAGTGGCAGGGAGCCAGGCCTGGGAGAAAGCTTCACTGGTGCTTCCAGGTGGCCCAGACCAGGCCAGGCCTTTTCAGTTTTGTAAGTGTTAAAAAATAGAAGGGGAGAAAGGCTACATTTGTGATGGGGAGACAGTGAGAGGAAGCCATTGAGCAGAGACAAGAAAGAGATTAAAGAGCACAGAGAGTGATAAGCAGATAATAGGGGGACACATTCAATGGAACAAGTAATCCTTGACACGCAAGCACAAATATGAAGCCTTTTGTCTCTTGTGTCTAATTCAAGACAGAATGCGTAAAGTGGCAAAGCAAGAATAGTGATCCACATTAACACAGCACACAGAGACAGATAAAACACACTCATCTGTCCAAGTGCACACACATACACAAACACAGGCATTTCATCACCAACTCCCACCCCTCACCGCCCTTCCCACATCTCCTGGCCGCCTTATATTCTTTTTTCCCACCCTTGTGCCCTCTTGTCTGGAAACAAATGATCCCAGCATGGAGTCATGAGTACTGATGTGTTCAGACCACCCTCCACTCTGTCACAGAGCTCGTCTTTTCTCCCGAGCATCGGTGTGCATTTTATGCCGGTATAATGTGCCTCAAATTTGTAAATATAAGCAATGCGGATCACTTGTGTGGAGGGAAAAGCACTTTTTAATGGACACGAGAACTATACCGGTCATTGTGAGAACGCGTCGGCTGAATGGATGTAATTTTAATTGACTGGTTTGTGGTCAGTGACGGTCATAGTTTTGAATTTTTGTAAATGCATTTAAAACGTTTTGTGTCACGGGTGTGGAACTTGTGCACTTGCGGAAGTATGCTTGAAAAAGAATACCACGGTGATTGCCATTGTTGAGACAAACATAATGCCAGCAGGATTTTAGCAACTGCGGAACTGGCATGAAACAGCAAAACTGCACAGTGTGCGTTCAATTATAGGTAATTATGAAACAATTTGGAAAGCATTTGATTAAAACATGAACAGGTAGTTTCTCCCATCATGAGGCATGTGAGATAAATGTTTTTGTTGAACACAATGTACCCATTGTTTTTATCCCTTAATCTCTTAAAAATATATTTGGTGACAACATCAAACTGGAAAAATAGCATCCTGATGAAATATAAGTGATTCAGACATATGAGGAATTGCTTTTCTATGTACTGAAAACTCTAAACGATCCACATTAAGAATAAAAAATATAGTTTTAATGTGTTTTGGTTATATAAGAGGCAAAAAAAAAGAATAATTGCATCTTTAAAAAAAAGAAAAGTGGGGCTGCAAATAGAGGAAGCTTAGCCGTTTCTGCTGTTTGACATTCTCTCCAGCATGTTTGGCTTTTCTCAACAGTGACTCATCTCCAAATGAGTGACACTGGGGTCATCCTAATCTGCTTTTCTTGCAGATCAGAGACGAGTTGGACAAAAGCTCACTTCTCCTTTCACTCTGGTGTCCAAGATGTTTCAAAAGTATTTACCCAAACCCTTTACTTAATCAGCAGCTGAGAGGTTATTCAGCACCACAGTCTGATGCTCCTTCCAGGTTTCTTATGTGTGTGTGTGTGAGTGCATAGATGAATATGAAAGACAGAGTAAAAAACAATCAGAAATTCTACAGCAGGAAAAAAAGCACTGAGTGATCAGATTTTAGATATTAATTTTAGATCAAACGAATTTCTATACAATTGGAGGAAATTATGACATTTCATATGTGTGTGTGTGGGAATACATACTGTTGCATTATCTCTCTATCTCCCTCTCTCACCTCACAGCTGTCGCCCATACTCCCCCGCCCCTCTCACCCTCTCTTGCATCAGGGTGTGGGTGCGGCGGGTGCAGTGGGGGCCTTGGCCCTGACGAGGCCGAGAAGGGATCCACTGCTGTGCTAAGCCTCTGGCTCCCTGCTCCCTCCCCACCTCCTCACATCATGAATAATGGAAGAGAGAAATACATTTATCTTTTAATAGCCCCGGCCCCCTGGCTGAGACCGTTCAGTCTGGCCCAAACCGCCACAGCACAGGACTGAGGTTTCTGAACACACCCGCCGCCACCCCATGCCACACCACCCCACCCGTGATTGTCTCTGCTCCTTTTGAAGTTGGGTGCTTCTTAGTGTCCTAGAGATGGGTAATCAGGCTTGGTTTTGGAAGGTCAGGCCATCTTTTGAAGGGGCGGTCATCCCCAAGTTCGACCATGGAGGGCTGCGCTCATGGTCTGTATGAGAATTACTGTAATTTCATCAGACATATTCGCTGCACAGGTTTGAATTTAATAGACTCAAAAGCGTAGATGAAGAGAGCATCTTGGTTGTGCTACAAATACTGTAGCAGGATTGTGTAAGAAGCACTGGTGAGATAATTGTGAGGAAGAAACATTGTGCTTGCTTGTATTCAAATGCGATGCTGGAATTATACATAAAATGCACAGCGTGTCTGCTGGTGGTTGGTGGTGTCAAGAGAATAAAATGAATGAAATAGAATAAAATAAAATAAAAATATCCAAGAATGAATTATTGACACAATATGGGTCGTGCAGTTCATCCAGTATTTCACAATACCTTAAATATTTCTCTTCTGAAACTCCAAGATGAAGTTCTTAATTTTGAAGAAATTAAATATAACACATGCCCTTGTGTATATATCTATATAATGGTGAGCTTTTACATTGAGAGCACACACGTACACACAGGCGCAAACAGATTGATGCACAAACAAACCTAATACCGTTTACACAATCACTACTGATACTAAAAGTTGGCATGTGCACGAAATAAGGACACTGTGTCCGTCTCTGTTGTCACACTATTTCTAATAAGATAGCGTGATTTCAAATCAGCCAGGCCCTTAATGCACTTCGTATCGGTGCACCATAATGTGGGAATAACACCGTCTTTCTCTATTTAGCGAGGATCAGGAGGATTTCAGTGCAGCCTCGTCGTCCTCATTGCTCGCACATCTGTATGTGTGGGCTCTGGGGAAGGCAAGTGTAGCTGGGAGCCTTAACCCTCTGTTTGTCTACGCTGATTTAAGGCTCAAACAGCCCTCGCTGTGGCACCTGCAATAAAACAAACAGGAGGGGCACTGAATCGGCCTGCAGTGGCTCCGGTTGTCATTTGATGCTTGTTTAACTGAGGAGTTACTTTATAAAACAATTATTCACACAATAATCAGTTATTTTTGCTTCAGTGCATAGCGAGTGTTTGCCTGTACCTCAAAGAATGGTGTAATGGTATTCCATGTAATACAAAAAGTTTTTTAATCCCAATGAGGCTTTTGACTCTCTAGGTTTCTGGAGTATTTCTTTAATAAAATAGTATTTTTTTTTATGAGCATTTTTATTTAAATAAATGTATGAAGTGACAAGAGACCCTTTTGTGTGTCAGACCCTTTTGCTAAAATAAATAGTACTGAGTGTTTCTGTATATTCACTCTCAATCAAAACATGATTTCTAGTAATTAGAAAAGGCTTTTATTGTGACAGTCTCTTTGATTGTCTCATAAATAATTTAGGGAGGGCTAATATTATTATAAATGTTAGCGATGGAAATGCATTATCCAATGGCTGATGTTTACATACGTGTGTGGGTGTCAACAATGCCAAAGTACAGTTTGAGATATTTTATGTCACAAACTTGCGATCAGATTATCGCATAACTGAAAAATACAGGGAACAAAACACACTTGAGAAACTCTGAAGCTGACATCACTTTTCCAGCCAACAATAAAAAGTTCAAGCACACACTTCTTTCCAACATGCCCCCTCCTCCCCCTCTCCCAACGAACACACACAAACACCCATGCGCGCACACACGCACGCACATGCGCACACACACAGCGTAACCTAAATCTCTTTTCTAAATATCCACACACAACCCATACGGCACCAAATACCCTCTTACCCACCACTCCCCTGCACCCAAAGCCTTCAAGCAGCCCCGGGCTTGTGTAGTCATGCGTCAGTTGCCCAGCGTTGGGGATGAGGCCTTGCGAGCTGTGGCTGCGGCTGGGTCCTGGCCAGCAACTCCTCAGCTCCCTGCTCTGCTCTATGGAAGGCAGAGAAGCTGAAAGCACCATTTATCATCACTTGTGTGGGCAGCATCACCACGGCAACGCTCGGGCTGGCAAATGCCACTGCTGTGAATACTAATGAGGCTCTTGGCAGGCCTGTGTTGGCGTCAATAGGGCCAGGGTTGTACTCTATGTGTGTGTATGTATGTGTGTGCATGCGAGCGAGCAAGCGGGTGCTGGGCTCTAGGAGGGCTACAGTAGAGCTAAACAGTCCAAAGGAAATCAATTAAGTGTTTCCACAGTGTTTGGCAAGCGCTCTAATCTTCAGCACCACATTTTAAAATAAGGGCAGAATCGGCCTTTAATACCTCCTCTGCTTTCTGCATGACAATAAACAAGCAGGCAACAATAAACAGCCGAGCACAGCCGAGCTTGACTAAGTCCTCCAGTCTCTACTTTGAGAAAACACAAGTGAAGTCATTATTCCAGAGTTCTTTAGCTTTCTTCCCCACGCCGCATGTCTGTTCTTACATCACGAAACAAGTAACAGCAATTATTTCCTCCAGGTTTCATATTTTAAGACAACAAAGTTTATTAGTGAAACAATCTCCACTGTTTCAAAGTTGTGCTTTGCATCCCTGAGTGGCGGCTGCAAGGCATTTGAGCTAATGTAATGAAGTCACAGCAGTGCACTGGCGTGAATTGGGGCACACCTGCCTTTCTGCTATTGACACTAGCTTTTAGTTTCAGCGGGGCCTTCACATTGTCACCTGTCAGACTCGCTCTCTCTCCCTCCCTCCCTCTGTTTCCCTGTGACTCTTATGTTAGAGTGATGCTGTGAATAAATTGGGCTGGAGCATGCCTGCTCTGCTCTTTATTGATTCAGGCACTTTGATTGAGCAGGGATCTAATCAATTCTTCAGTGGCAGAGAGACGCCAGAGTAAAATTATTCTTAGACAAACCCTTCAAACAACTTGTCATTAATTTGCCTCTTTACTGGCACTTGTTTGCTGGGAACGCGATGCGTTTTGGGCTTTCTCTGTCTATTAGCGGGGTTGTGCTCCTGGGATTTTCATGGGCTGCTAAGCTTAGGGGGGGGAAGACAGAATGAGTGTGTTTGTGTTTTGTGTACAAACCTGTTTATGCGTATGTGAACGTGGGGTGATTGGGCACACTATGCTTGCTCATCCTTAAAGAGTGACTTATTAGTGCTAATTGGGAAGGACAGTTCAAACAAGCACAGAGGAGTGGTTGTCACACAGGCGTGACGTGAGTGTAAAGAGGCAGGCAGTGCCGGGTGCTCTTCCCAGCTTCAGCCCTCCCTTTTCCCGAAAACCCAGCCCTCCCTGTGTCTCCTCCTCCCCAGACCCCCCCTCCTGGTGGTCCCCGGCCCCCGGCATGGCCCTGCAGAGTGGCCACAGAGTGGGCTCTTTGTCTGGACACGGCCATTAGCAGTCAGCGGACTTCAGAAATGTGAGCGGGACAAGGCAGTGGACAGAGGCGCAGACAGAAACATGGCTGTCTGAGACACTTAGGAAGTCAACAGCTGACGGAAGGGCCAACACAAAGGAGGAGCTGCTGAAGCACTGGGAGCGTGATCTGCATAGAATATAGACCTCCCTCCCTTCGTTTGTGCACTTCACGGCGAGCGCGCACACACACAGCTACATGAACCCAGGCACACACATTGTGCACGTAAACATGTCTGATATGTTACTGAAGAAGGAGAACACACACACACACACACACACACACACACACACACACACACACACACACACACACACACACACACACACACACACACACACACACACACACTGCACACAGGTGTGACTGCACTACATCAGTGCCTCCATTAGCTGGTGCAGAAGATGCACTGACACCACAATATGATTGGAAAGGCTTTCCCTCTGCCCTGAACCCTGTAGTTAATGATGAATCAACTGGTGGTGAAAGGACACTAAGACCTCTTCCTGTAAAATGCTCCATACTTCTATTTAGCACATTTTTTGCTAGAAGATGTTAATTCCAATGATTATTTAGGACCATAATAGCTGCAATTATATTCTGCACAAACTGATATAAGGTATAAGCACCAATTAGTAACTGGTCATTATCTTAAGCATTTGGTGCAGAGAGAGTGAAGTAATAGGCAACCATTCAGTAACCCTTGCTCAGAAAAATGGCAGCATCGTGCCTCAGTAATTAGTGGAGCCTGTTTGCCTTTAGTCTTGAAAGTGGGTTGCATATTCACACCTGTGCTACTGCTCATTGCTTGCAGTCACATTTCACTATAATACACACAGTCTTGCTATTAATGGGAGGACAGCGCTGTATTTTAATTATTCTCTATGTGGTTATGACAAGAGGGTGCTTTCAATGAAGCAGTATTTTCTGGAAATACTTAGCATTTTCATGTACCTGTATAGTTGCTGTGTAATACATTTTGCTATTTCAGAAATGGACACAAGAGATGAAACCAAATATTGGTATGAAGAATACGCCAAAGTGCGCCAAATTTCCATATAAACATGCATTTAATGCCTGGCTGAAAAAGGGTGGTTTCATGACAATAATAATGGAAAATTCTGGAATATATAAAAAGCACTGTGTTCAAATGGTATGTAATGGTGATGGCCTGGGCGCTTTGCTGTGTGTGTGTGTGCGCTTTCTCAAAGCCACACCAGCGAGGATCACAAGAGCTGTATCAAAGCACTCGGCCACCATGCGAAATGTCTTCTCGCAGCAGGAGGTTGTGGGATTGTTGTCGGCATCCCAACTCTCTTTGAATGTCAGCCTCACTAACAGGGCAGTTGGCCTACACGGCACTGCTGACAACACAGCTACACTTTCAACTTTTATTCTTTAATTTTTTTCCCCCTTTTTTGCCCGGGCACGGTGCCTCTCAATGGCAAAGAAGATGACAGACGCACGAACTATTCTGAAACACATTCACTCAATCCTTGTGGAAGACACGTCGTATGTGTAGGTGGACATGTGTTGAGGTGAACGCCGGGTCAACGTGCATTATTTAAGACGACGTATGCCATGGGATTGTTTTGTTCACGGCGACACATACAGGACTTGTGGAACACGCAGCCCAATACGCTGCTGAGTATCTTCACAGCTGAACACAACAGCTTTGCACATAAATCAAGCGCACCCCAACACACTGGGCCTGCCTAATAGATGTTTAACTAAACCCCCTCATTTCAAACAGTTTGACCCCAGTTCGCTAAAACACAATGTGAGAACTCCCCGAGGATTAGGCCCTGACCTTGCAGGGAATGGAGGGAATGGCCCACACTGGCTATAAAGGAGCCTGCCATTGTGCTGTCCAGGCATGGGGGAGGACAGTGTGAGGGAGATACATGCCAGTGGGTGGAGATAGCCTTGTTGTAACGACATCTTGATGGAGCATCTTTCCCACCCACTGGAGCAGCACCGGCTCTGTATGTATTTTAATGAGGCTTTGTGTCTGCCCACATATAGCCCCTCCACTGACAGGGAACGTGTTAGCAACATGCTCACCCTTTGTCACAGCACCCAATCACATAATCGACTGGTTGGCTAGATTTATTCTCTTGCCTGTGTGTGTGTGTGTGTGTGTGTGTGTGTGTGTGTGTGTGTGTGTGTGTGTGTCCATATGTGCAGGGATGTAAATAGTAAGAGTGACCTTTTACAAACGCTGCACTGCATAGTTGGCATCGGTTGTAAAGCTGCTGGGGTGAACCACAAAACCCATGGAGCTTTTGTGAGTGCTTTTACAGACCCCCTGTATGCGTGTGTATGTATGTGCACAGTCATGGTGGAGCCTAAATAGAAAACTTCAACAAATCCACAGCGACGACAGAAGTACTTTGCAAATGCTTGTCCTGAAGATGAATTTGCCTTTCATTTTGCAAGATCAAAATAATAATTTTTACTTTTGAAGCACAGTCTTTTCATTCCAAAGTGCCCCTATTGAGAACACAGTGAATGCGTTCATCATGCTGGGTGGGGAGGGGGTGTAATTTTATTTTCTTAAGCAGGGATATGGCAGGGCTGGAGGATCCAATTGTGTGCCAGGATGCAATTCAGATTTTATTTTCTTAGTTACTGACCTTGATCAGGGAACTGCAGGGTCAGAGCCTCTCCAGTCTCTATTGTAGGCTCGAATAGAATGTTAATGAATTGGTGCACTGAATATTAAAATGCAGACCCACTTTCAGCACCCAGTCAGACTGCTGTGGCATGTTGAGTGTTTTGGCGGCTGGACATGCAGAGTCTGCCTCACAGAGTCTGCCACTGACTGGAGAAAGAGTGGGTGGGGATACTGAAGCTCTTCCATCCATTTGTAGCAGAGAGAGTCTTTTCTTCCTCCCTGAAGAATACAATCAAGTCTCAGCCACCAGGAGAGGGAGGCAGTGAAAGAATGAAGAAACAAGGTTGGGGGTGGGGGTGGGGTGGGGGGGTTGAAGGTAAATGTGTGATTTGTAGGTATGCGTAGTGGGTGGGTGTGGAGGAGCGTCACTTGGCCCACAATTGGGTGTTGTGTGATCCTGAAGGTTTTTCTGGGAGAGCACAATGGTCCATTTAGGGTGCACCCAGTGCCCCGGTCCTCCTCACTGGCCCCGGAAGTGCTTCATTTTGTTCGGGGGGACAGCTGCACAGCTCTGTTTGTCTTCCCCTGCCTTTTGATTGGCCTGGCATGCTTGAGAGGGGCATGAGTACTGATTGTTTCAAACAGAACCTGGCATGCTATCAGCTGGGAGGATTGTTTATTGGGGAGGAGGCAGGACAAAGTCAACCAAGAGAGCCTGGAGCCAACAATGGCTCTGGAAATGTCCAGAGACGGTCTTCAAAGGAAACAAGCATCTATACAGCACCTCCAAGCCACCGTGAAATATTACAAATAGGAACAGAATACTCATCTCTGTAGTGCCACCACAATCAACGGCTTTTGTAGTCAAGTATTAACCCCACAGAGCCAAAATGGGCTCCATACCACCAGCAGCCATCCAAAGATGGCTCACATGTAGAGAAGCATGAATATTAATTATTACATAAGGAAAGGTAGTCTGTCAGCGATGATGGAGGGCTGCATGCCTGCAGTCTTGGCTAGGGGTCACCATGTTCTCAACACACCCTTGAAGTATTTATGCATAGTGCCTGTGTTCATATTGAAATTGGAATGTTGAATAGAATATGGTTGAATTATTGTAAGCAGCAATAAAAATGGATGTTTTCTGATGCATTATTTATCAAGGACATTTATCAGGATATTTACCCACAAAAAGCTATAAAATTCCACATAAGAAGACAAGAGCAAGAAAGACAGGGGGGGAAAAAAAGAAAAATATAAAGTATGTTAACACAACGCACATCTGCATTGACATGAGCTGAAAAAATCAAATTACTAGTTAGCAGCTGCAGTTATCACTGTATCTATTTACCTATCAAAGGAAGCAGCATATTTAACGCCACCTAACCGACGAGTCGAGCTGAGTTTCACCTTGCATTTGGTACCAAAATGGAAAAAAAAAGGGGTTATCCTTTTTGAGTTTAGCTGAATAGAACAGATCCCAGAATTAATTTAGCCATGCCTATTTCTCTTTCACGGCCCTGCACTGAGTCCCTCTATACAAGGATGAGTGAGTAGTGGCCTTGTGCTAGCCTCCATCTCCCTGATAGAGGAAAGGGAGAAAAGGCAGCAAATAAACAAAAACGCATCTTGGAGTTGCTTTTCCTTGCCTCTCCATCCTACTCATTTTGAAGCAGCTGCGCAAAGAATGTCAAAAATTCAGAGTGTCTTCTTTTTATATACCTTTCTGTCAAGTATTTCTTTTTTCCCTCAGGTTCAGATGGAAACCAATGTCTGATGGCACATCTGAGGTACTCCAATACGACCCAGAGAGAAAGGGAGAGCAAGAGAAGTAAAAAAAAAAAAGCAGTGAGATGGGTGTGTATGTGAGTGTGTCTGTGAGTTCCCCTCTGTGCATGTGCCTTACTTTGCATCTGTGCGCGTGAATGACTGTTTTCGTGCGCGCGTGTGTTTGCTAACACACGCCGTCTGAAGACGGTGCAGATGTCCATGCTGTGGCTGGTCTTGCACACTGCTCAAAATGCCTCAAAAAGAAGGGATTTTCCCTCTTTGTTTCAAATTTCACAGGCCATCCAAATGGGCACAGACATGCTTCCAAAATAAATAAATAAACGGATGTATCAGTGGCCAACATCTGCAGATTATGATTAGCATTTGGAAATTGCGTCCTTGAATGAGATTTGGATGTCAGTCTTCTTTTATGCATGCGACTCCTATTCTGGGGAACTAGAGGGTACCGCTTTGTCCTTAAATTGGCTACAATTTGGAGGGAGAAAGAAATCCTCTTCTCTCTCTTCCCCTCTGCCCGTTATGATGTGCTGTCTGAACAAGAAAGAGACACTATTAATTGTGTTGAATATGAATAGCTGTATTTGGTTAACCAGTTTCAAAGGAAATTGGCCCAAAGGAACTTCTTTTCCTCTTCTTCCCCCTACTGTCTGTCCCTGCTTTTTCTTCTCTCTTTATCAAGATTTTTTCTTCCCTCTCTAATTTTACACTGAGCGAGCTGGCTGCTTTAGTGCGGCTGCATTATCTTATGTATTCAGCTTTCAGCTCCTCTCCCTCTCCCGATGAGGCGAGGCTTAATTGGGCTCCGGCTTTAAAGTCTGTAGAGCTCTCCACTTGCTCATAGAAACACATTCAGGGGCTGCTCATTCACTTCGAGTATGTGTTAGATGTACAAATATTATTTACTTTTATACTCCAAATCAAAAGGCACACACTTCCTGCCTCTCTACACACAGTCCGTGCAGGAGAATTCACAGTTCAATTCACTTCAGGGTATTTTTTTCCCCCCTCCTTCGTCAACTGCGTTACAAGAATATGCTGCTGCTTCACAACAAAAGTATTATTTAAAAGGACTGTTTCATTATGATGTAGTGGTATTGTTGATAAGGAAATATTAACAACCCTTTTTAAAGACAGTAATTATTACACTGCCTCGCAGTGGCACAGAAACGAGGAGCCACCGCATTTAAATTGTTTGAAGAAAATAAACTATTTTTTTTACCTTCGCTCTGACTGGCTGACAACTCTTCAGTGCAATTGCCACAATGTGAAAATTTGTATTTTAATTTCATTCTCTTAAGCCTCATTTCAGTGTGTGTCTAATTTTTCATTCAAAATTAATTCTAATGCAAATTTAACAGAATGTGTACCATGAATGCGTCCTTAAAACAACTGAAATATATTATAGAGAAATCCAATCACCAGCAGAGCCAATTCTTGTATTATTTTCTAATATATTACACACACATACACACAGGCACACACACAATAAAAATAGACACAGATGGCAGAAGTGAAAATTAAGGTTTCATCTCTCGGAGATCAGGCAAAGGGAACAGCTTTGTACACACACTCCTCCATTCCTCAAAACTAAACAACCTGAGCAATTAGCTGCGCCATTAGAGCCTGGAGAAGGGGAAAGGAGCTGTTAAGAGAAAGGTGGAGAGAGAGGAAGTCAGACACAGAGAAACGTGGCACCTCTTGTACTACAGCGAGCCACTGTGCTGTTATGTGGAGTGTCCCGGCGCTGCGCTCTGACGATGCCGAGGCCATTCCAGGCGGGAGCTGATGAACTGCGGATGAACAATTTTGCACTTCCCTTAGACCTGAGCTTACATACAAACTCCTCCTCATTAGTTTTTGTCACTTGCTCGGGTGCCAGGCATGGGAATAAATGAGACCACTATCAGCTGCTGCCTTGATAAGCTGCCTTATCTCATTAGGTTCCACATCAAAGTTAATCAGAGATGGGAATAGTAATTGGCCGACTAGACAATGCCACAGATCATGGGGCTTTTGTAGTGTATGTCATCTCCAAAACATCAGCGGGCTGGGGCTGGAAGATAGGGTGCATCTGTTGGAGAGGGAAGGAAAGAGGAGTGTGTGTGTTGGGGGTGTGGGGGGGGGAGTAGTGAAAGCTGGGAGTGAGTGTGCATGATGAAGAGCAAGGGGTGAGAGAGACAGAGAGAGAGAGGGGATGAGAGGGGAAAGGAGTAATGGCAGAGGCATAACAAGCAAGCTGCTCAGAATTAATGAGCTTACTCAATAAGAAAAGAATAACCAATCAGTGTGTGTTGGGCAAATATAATTTGGGAATAATTGCTTGATTGCTTTTCTATAGTAGGCTGATTTGACCACACACAAGAACTGAGAATTAAGATGTCAAGACAAGAATTAATTTGGCAAGCGAGGGCACACAAATGTTCCTCTCGCTCCCCACTCAGGCGGCTTGGGAGGCAGCAGAGCCCTGAGTTGGAGCGCACTAATGATGAAAACACAGTGGTAGATTGCGTATTCATTTCCCTGTCTCTATTTTACATAAATAGAGCCATGGCTAATGCCACAGATGTTGGGATATCATACAAAAAAAAAAAAAATGTGCGTATGCTAACACATTTAATTGGCATTTTTGCATATTCCACTCCATTGTTGATAGCTAGTTGCAGCTGATTGTTCAGTTTGTGTCCTCATTGATTTCAGTGCTTTTTTTTTTTTTTTTTTTTTTTTGGAGGGGTAACTGTCTGGGGATAGTAATTGGTGCATTTTGACGCTTCCCACCCCTAAACAGTGCTTATTTCTGAAGTCTTCTCTCCTCTCTCGATTGCCAATTCGTGAAGGCTTAGAGAGTGTCTTTCATTACTCGCTACCTGCTTTGAGAAATCAGTCTCGACCTCGCTCACACACACTTGTGTGAGAGGCAATGAGGAAATGTTTTTGTCCTCCAACAAAGTGCCGGTGGTCAGTGCAACACATTAGAGAATAACTGACATGAATACAGTGAGGAGAAGAGCAAAACAACACCCACCCTAGGACCCTAATGGCCAGCTGCACCCTGCTAATGATACACACACACATACACTCATATGTGTATACACATACACACAACCCTGGTGTTCCATTCCCATTACAGGGCACTGTATAGGGTCTCCCGATGTACACATGGCAGGAGCTTATTAATAGTAATCATGGCTCATGATGCAGGACAGAATCCAACATTAGTGCTACATTTGGAATGGATTCAGCCAACCCCCATTCAATTTAGATTTGAATAAGAAATATATCCCAACCTGACCACATGCATATGAATCGCCACATATATTTGCTCCCACATGTGTCTGGTACTTAGTTCCAATTAGGCTGAAAACACTGCTGCTGTGACGGAGGCTGCTCACACCGTCTCAGTTATCACTTCTCTGCAGGTTCCACGGCTAAGGCTATTCATTTTCAAATGCGTGTGTGTCACTGTGTGTATGTCCGTGTGCATGTGTGCATTGACATTATTTGAGCAGTGAGGTAAGTAAAGGGAATAAATAAGCAGGCAGAGGTCCTGTCATGATGATGTTATTGCCGCCTTGGGTTTGCCTGCGGCATTATGAGGACAGGCACGCTGCCATATCCCTCACTGTCACATGCACACACACACAAACACACACACACACATTTGCACACATACACGTGCCTGCGTGCTGGGGATCTAGGGCACATGCTCTAGGTAAATTTGCTTTGATCCACATTGCACCTAATTGAGTCACAGGCAATGTCTCTATTCCCACATCAAGGAATTTGAAAATGTTAGATTATTTCGCTTGGGGATTAAACCTAATTTTCGTGTGTTACGCATTAACCTATTAGGCTGCTTCATCTGCATTGCTAATGCCCCGGTGCAGACAGCTGTCACTGCCCTGGAAAAAAACATGATCATGCAATCCTTGAATGAGTGATCCCTGCACCGATTAGTGGCAGTGAACTTCGCTGAGCCCAAGTGATAAGGCTGCAAAATTCCCAAGTTGCCAATAGCTCCGAAAATTATCAGACTGTAGGCAAAGGAGAAATTGTGCCTTCCGGCTCAGGGGCTTCAATCCAGGGTTTGCCCAGATTGACATTATTTAAAGCTATGGAAATGGGCTCTGGCTATCTGGAGGATTGCTAGAATAAGAAATTTTCCAGCAACATTTATGAATACGCTGACAGGAGGGGATAGGGGCAAAATATATATATATGCTGTGTGCATTCTCGAAAAAGCAATTTTAGGGTAATTTCATGATTTTTATGATCTAATCTAGGTAAATAAATAAACAGATATGTGTGGAGGGAAAACCCATATGGCTGTAATATTCTTAAAGGACCTCAGCAATCTTCACTGAGAAGCTACTTTAACAGGAATAACTGTGTACTCTATGTGTGGACCAAGTGCATTGTTTTCTAACCTGATGCAGCAGAAATGGAAACAAAATCCCTTCAATCGCTTCCTGTTGTTTAGCCAGGACACACTGGCAATGCAACATCTGTGCAATGGCTCGAACGTGGGGTACATGGAGATTGTGTTATATTTGCTGGTCAGTAAAATGAATCCATGTTCTCAGTGGAGTTAGCTTCGGTGCATATTTTGTAACATCTCTGCAGCGATGCCTCCATAGTGGACAAACACACACGCTGCTGACACCATCAGCCCTTTTTAGCATGCACGAGCACTAGTGAATTGTAAATGTGGCCATTTTGTATAGCTTAACACAAGTGTAGACACTGATTGACAAAAGCGTTTATGTGCGGTAGAAGACGGTGTGTGTGTGTCTGCGCGCATGAACGCAGCACATGTATTCATCTGTCTTCAAGTGTGCATGTGCCTGTGAATGGATGAGTGTGTTATCATATGAAAATGTGTGCTCAACACAGGGGTGGAACACTGCCCCTGAGTGCCTATTCAAATGAGCACCAACATCCATCGCCGGCCGGTCCCCCGTGTTTCCAGCCTTGCAGGGTGACACTGTAGCAGTCACGCACACGCTCCACCCAGGATGCAATTGTGGTGTTTTAATGAGAAGCAGAATATTAATCCTGTCCGGCTGTTTATTGCGTTTTATTTTTTTAATTATCTGTTTTCACTTTTGTTTAAGCGCTATGCAAATGAGGCATATGCATGTGTGTGTATGTGTGAGTCTCAGGGTTGTGTGAATGCGCTACTGGACACTTCAGCGTGCCTAATGGATACAACTTCATTGGATATGGTCATTATCATGGATGTTCAAGAGCGATGTGACCTCACATTATCACAATAGATTCCCTACTATTCTCATCCACTGTCTAATTATGTATGGTTGCTGGGCACAGAGCACTATACCCACAATATCCACCTTGCCAAGGCTGAATTGATTTTTATCATAGCCGGCAGACTGTTTTTGTCTGCTTGGTAAAAATCTGTGACTTTGGATGAAGCATCAGGCTACATGCTGCAGTGGCAACAGGTCAACTTTATTTAGTAAGAAATAAAGGTTGAAACGTAAGGCTAAGCCTCAAAATTGAGATTCCAGCCAGTATAAAAGCTATGTAGCACTAACTTTAGACATTGCCGATCGGTAACCCAGCGGCTGTAGCCTGAACATGGGGAGCCGCGGAGCACAAAGGCTAATCAATGTCAGGGTGGAAGCGGAGAATCCCCTGGCCCACCCTATTTGACTTAACTGCTCCGTTTGTGCTCCTACTGATCCTGTGGTCTTTGTGTACATTGTAATGAGTGCTGACATAATCCTGCGGATTTTCCTGGAGGCCAAACCTTTGCCACCCCCATCAGGCCTGGGGTTTCTCCTCCGATCAGGAGGGCTGCCAGAGGGGGGAAAGACAGAACCACAATGCCCCCAGACCCCCATGAGACACTTACATTTAGGGATGGTTTGAAGCTCTCTGTGATTGAGCTAGTAACCCATTTTAATCCTATTAACACTGGCCAACAAAAGCTAAATCTGCTGCAGGACAGGCAGGGCTGGGGCATAAAGGCTGGGCCGAGGAAAGAAAGTGGGGGCTGGGGCTAGAGGGAGATACTGTGTAAGTATAAAAATTGTATAGCAAAAAGATGCCGAACTGAAAAGCCTGCCCTTAAGGGTACTTCTTTTTTAGGAATAGAGATGGGGAAAGCTGGAAACAAAGGACAACAGGAAGAACGCGAGGAAGAGACGGAGAAAAATCGCGAACAAAAAGCCCCTTTGTGCCAAGTCAGCCTCAAAGAGGTGGGCCACCAATAACCACTGTCAAATATACACAAGGTTAACTCATTCAGCAAACATCCATCTTGGAGCTTGAAGGACATGTTATTGGCAGAACGGGGTAATAAATGTACAGCAAAGTGCGGCACAGGAAGTGAGTCCAGTGCCTTGTGGGTGTTGGTACCTCGAAGGTCGAGGAACAAAAACTGGGGAGACTCTCAATGCACTTTTGTTTTGGGTGCATCATGGGGCAGAGGGGCCAAGTATGCTGGTGGTCCTTGCCCTAGCCCCATCAGAGAGGGAAGGGTTTTACACATCCAGTGTGGCAGCTTAAAACCCCCCATTGTAAGAAACAAGAGGGGAGTGACAGGGCCCATACAGACAGAAAGTGTTCTTTAGCCAAACAGGGCAGGATATGACTCTTTAAGGGGCAAGGGGGTGAATGAACAATAACTTCCTTGAAGAATGAAAACCCTGTGTAAGGAACACTGATACTGCAATTCCTCACTAGGTGCCTTCAGTCGTCCCTCACCGCCGTGCTCTGCGCTTGGACATATCCCCCTGCTCTTGCCCTCCGTCTCTGCTCCACTCCCTGGCTCCTTCTCCTACCGCCGTGTCTCTCATCACCATATCAATTTGTCATAATAGTGGCCTGATCTGGCAGCAAAAGCTATATATGTGATTATAATTGTCAGTGTGGGGTCTAAGTGATGAGGTATGATATGTCATTATAGCAGCGCGGGGTAGTCTTTGACATGGGTCATTAGAGACAGGAGCCTTAACCAGAGAGGCGGCAGGGCATGAACCAAAACTCCAAGGGGAATAGCGGGCACCCCTGCTCATGGCTCCAACATCATTATTTAGACACGACAATGTATAAAACCCTGCTTCTTCGCCCCTTTCCCCGTGGAGTATCTCCAGTGCAGTCTGGGAAGTGTGCACAATCAGTGAAGTGAGACACGGGATTGGCTGACTGGTTGAGACAGACAGTCCGCTCCTGTGAACCTCCTGTGAGGTCTGCCCTTCTCTCTTCCCAGGGCGAAGTCCTTTAAGTATCCTGAGATCCTTCTCTGAGACGGGCCACGCTTGCTCTAGCCTGGTATACATTTATGTATGGGTCTGACCTTTCCTATAATGAGTTCACATCATAACCATTGACCTAAAGCAAATTCGCAAATGTTCTCCACCGCTGAGGTGCAGTTGAAAAAAAAAAAAGAGGAGAGAAAGTGTGAGAAAGAAAGCAGGAGGGAAAGAGAGAACGAGAGACCACATCGATGAGCCGGACTGACATTGTCCTCGTGTAAAGTCCCATTTTACAAGTGTGTTAGCTGAGGACTAATTAGATAACAGCTCATCTCTGCTCTGTGATGATGAAATGGATGTTTGATAGAGATGCTGCCACTCACTTGCACTGTTTACTGTGCGGAGAGCCAACCAACCAACAGCACACGAGCGCTTGAAACATTTCACTGTTGTACGTTTAGAATTTCGAATGATGTGGCATTCTTATATTTGTATTATTAAAAAAATAAACTTTTCAGATTCTTACAAAACTGACATTTTAAATAAACAACCCTCACTCAAGAGTGATCCATTTAGAAGTTATATTAGAGGAATGTCAATGGTTCACCTCTGAGCGTTGACAAAGCACCACGTTATCAGTCAGGTGCTGTTCCAGAAGGCACTTTTTGTTCTGCTTTTGTGTTTGGTTAGGAGCTGTTGTTAGTAGGGCTGCAACTAACAATCACTGTCATGGTCCATTAATCCATTTACTATTTTCTCGATTAGTTGTTTGGTGTATAAAATGTCAGAAAATGGTGAAAAATGTCAATCAGTGTTTCCAAAAGCCCAAGATGATATTCTCAAATGTCTTATTTTGTCCACAACCTGAAGATATTTATTTTACTGTAACAGAGGAATAAAAAATGGAAGCTGGAATTAGACAATTGTGACTTTTTTTTCTTAAAAAAAATGCTCAAACCAGTTCATCAATTATCAAAATAGTTGGTGATTAATGTAATAGTTGACAACTAATCAATAAATTGTTGGCTCTTGTTGTTAGGCAGTATGGCGATATAAGACCACGTGTCTGACATTGTGACATGAACTAAAAAGCTCATTAGAACTGTGCATTTTCATTTTTTTTACGTCTTGCTAAAAAGAGAACAATCAAGGTTTAAATATTAAGGATTCTGAACTGGTTGGATTTATCATCAGTCTTATAATAATAGATGTAAAAACGAGTGAACCTAAACGCTCTCAATAATTTACAAAGTGAAATAAATAAAGTACGCAGAGTCCTAGTTTGAATATTTTAATCACTTTTGTGAGACTTCAGCACTGAAAGTAGCTTAATTTTGTTTTTCGTGCATCACACCTTTAAGTCACTGTCCATACTTTAGATTATCACTGCAAGTTCTGGATTTTTCATCCAGATATCACAGAGTCCACTACAGAAAATAATATTATTACAGTTTGGGGGACACACGAGCTGCATCATATCAAATTCTAATATCTGAAAATGATTCCAGGAAATCAAAAAATTGTGCCTAAAATAGTATGTGCATGTGAAGTGTGCACCTCTGTGTGTGTGTGTGTGTCCGAGGGAGACAGAGAGAGAGAGAGAGAGAGAGAGAGAGAGAGAGAGAGAGAGAGAGAGAATAAATAGCTTCTGTGGGACAGAGTGAATGTGGGCCTCTGAGAGAATACCTTGACAACCGAGTGTGTGCCCTGCTCACAATAGAAGAGACCACCCTACCAGTTAAGATTGCAAATTCAACCAGGGGAAGTGAGCTTGGAGGAATTGCTTGGCTATATTGGATATGACCTCCTGGCTACAGGTATATGATAAGCACTTATCTGTTTGCACTAACGGAGAACATGCATTCAGATGCTTCTTCCCTTCCTGCTGGAGTATTTCTTCCATGTACTGTAGACACCCTCCAATGATGCACACACACACACACACACACAGGCAAACACACACAAATGCTGCACAAATGTTTACATCCCGGAAATAATATCTCCATACAATGGAAAGAAAGGCGGCAAAATAAGTAGCTGCCCACCCTGCTCCTCACCCCGGCTCATCCTCCTCATAATTAGCTCTCTTGTGCCGTTGTGCGCCGCACACAGCCGCCACGAAACAAGTGCTTCATGGGAGGAGGTATTTATCAACATTTCCATTCACTGTGTACAAAAAGGACATAAGCAGCACATTCACGTCAGTTCATGGACAAACTCTTTTAATTCAGCGAGGCAGCGAGCAGGTTTTCAGCACATGCGGCTAGACAAGCGTATCACAAATAGTGCCAGGCAGGCAGATAGGGGCTCATAACAAGAGATCATCAGTAATTTTCAAAAGTACTGAGTTCCGCCACGAACGGCGTTCAGCGGGTCAGAAAGTGTACTTGACAGGAAATATGCATACTGAGTGGATCCTACTCCCCTGCTTTTCATTTGCATTGTGTATTGATTTTTTTGGTCCCATTTAATACAATATTATGTGTGGGTCTACGGCGGCTTTTAGGTGTCTCTGGAGTGGACCAGTTCCATTGGAGGCTTAATGATAATTGCAGCTGGTAGAGGCAAGCTCAGGCAGATTTCATTGCAGGGCCATCAGGGCCCTCTCGCCCACCACTACTTCCATTCCCATACCCCCTCCTTATGTTACACGCACACAAACACACAATCCCACTAGAAACGGCGGAGAAAGAAGGAATGTATCAAGAGAGGACAGAACAATGTTGATGATTTTTAAAGCCCCTTCCCACTATTGGTCATTAATAAAGACTACAATGACATTTTATAGTTTGAAGAAGGTGCTCAAAACTGTCTCGGTTGCTTCTGTTCTTCCACAAATAACCTTTTCTGGAGCGTATACCGGGAGTCTACTACGCATACGAAAATATAACCAGAGAACTGTCAGCTGATGCAATGCAAATCACCTTTCTCCTCCTCCCAGGAGACCCTGATTAATGCCATTATTGTAATACAATTGGTCACAATGTGGCTCCCTTTGAGAAAAATAAAGTCAAATATGTAACTCCCTAATAACATGATACTTATCACCAGGCTGGCTTATAAAACTGTTAAACCATGACACCAAAACACACAAATCATATTAAGGTCCCGGTCACGCTCTCTCTTCCACACGCCCACACTGAGGTTAGAGATTATTAAGCTGTCACAGACAGTGGGAGTGATAAGCGGCTATTTGGTCTACAAATTAGGCATAATTAAAGAGACATGTTGCCAAACACAGCCGCAGATATCTTCATCTGGCCCAAATATGACAGCACCCAAATCCTGTGCCAGGATTTACAGAGACAAATCGAACTGGGGATGAACTCAGGTGTTAGGGATAGTAATGCCTGTATGCTTTAAGTCTTTCAGTCGCTCTGTGTCTCGCATGGCTTAAAGGAAGCCGACCACAGTTGTATATCTAGGGAGGAGGCCGGTGGCGTCGATGACGGCCGTCTTTTTTTTTTAAGGGCTTAATGCTCATCCCTTGTTTATATCTACAGCCACCAACAGACATGCACAAACATTAATGAGATTAAGAGGAAGCGCTGTGCAATATTTATTAGGCTAGACAAACACTTCTGGGCTTTAGTGTGCTGGGAACAGGGCTCTCTCCAGGCGCCGGCGTTGGCACAGGCTGCCCAGGCAGGAGAGGCAGATGTCTTGAATTGCCGAGAGGATCTGCCTGCCTGCCTGCCACCCTCAAGATTGCCGCTCCACTTCTCCACACAACTTTAAAATACACTTGACGTGTATATGCGAGCGTGTGCGCTTGCATCTCTATGTGCGCCCAATAAATTCCCTCCCTCCTTCCCCGCTCCTCTTCATTTCCACAAGTTACCGCCTCCCTAATTTTGATTTTCTCTGTGACCGCTCTTATAACTTAAAAATGCAAATGTGTGGATTGTTGTGATCATTGATGAGGACCTCTTTGTATTGTGTGTTAACCTCCATTAGGCAGGATTACATGGACAGAGGCACACTGGCATTTGGTCAGTGTCACAGTGACAGCACTTGCTGCTGGAATGCCCGGCTGTCACAGTCAGTTTTATCACTGGGCTTTCTCTCCTCCGAGTGTGAACTAATAAGCCTAGAAATTACAATTGCCTCCCTGCTAAATCCCTGATAGGCGGAAATAATGATATCAGTGCCCTGCTAATCTTCTTGGCTTGCTGCTTGGCATCAGCCTATTGAGGCACCAGTCATACTTACGTCTGATGAGATGAATTTAATCTCTGTCCGTAATGACAATAGGGGCCATTTTAATGTTATGGATGATATTTGTCAAGGTTCTGTCTTACTCCTTTTTTTTCCCTTCCTCCTTCTCTAGCACGCACCCTATTTGACACAGACTGTCAAGGTATCAGAGCTCTCGGACATTAGCTAAAGCAGAACAGATAGCGGGACTTTCTTAATTTCCTCGTTTCATAAGGAACCCAAACAAGTTGCGACAGCAGCGCGGTTTTTGAATTTAAATGGATACTACACTGAATGTTCCTCAGAGTAATAGGATGTTAAAAGTACTGACAGAGCTAAGCAGATGCAAGCAGATTTCTGCCAAGAAAATATTTTAATTTCACTGCTGCTAGCTGTTACCCAGTGCTACCGGGTCATTCAGTGCTCCACCATGTCCTTCAATTCATTGTAATCCAAAATACGTTTGACAGTGTTCAGCATTCTTGCAACATTAATGCGTCTAACTACGAGGGATGCATATCACCATAAAGGCACGTGTGTTCCCTCTGGCTGCCATTCATTTTCTCTGGGGACAAGAAGTAAGTCTGAAGGAGGACTCTAAGGAAAAGGAAAAAAATGATATCAAATGCAACCCTTTGATAATGGAGGCATCCAAGGCCACCTTTCCAAGAATACCGCAAACTATTTTCTGCCACTACCTAAAACCACGCAGCCATTGTCATGATGCAGAAAGGTCACATTAGCTAAGTGTTTTGGAGAGTTAAAAAGTAGAGGCATTTCTGACTCCATTTACAGACGAGTTCAAAACATAATGTGAGCTGCTTAACTATTCTCCCATTCTCTTCTTCCCGAACGCCCGGCCTCCCTACGCTGGAAAAATATCGCCATCAATTTGTAATTCTGTTTTGTCACTTATTCACAGGAGCGAACGTTTCAGATTAACCTCGGCCATGACTGGAAAGCGAAAAGAGAGGGAGTCAGGAAGGCGAGCGACCTTTTAGAAATCAAAAAGGATTTCACGCTGGTGGTGGAGACAGCGTCTTTAAACTTTGGAGCTGTGCATAATATCATGGAACTAGACAATTAGTCCTTTGGATGTGTTTCCATAGAGCTGGGAACAATATCAAAGTGATGCCACATATTTATCAAATTAATTAAGCATGACTTTAATAAATTAATGCCTAGACCTTTCTGTGCCTCGCTAATGATGAGTGAATGGTGTAGATTCCTCCTTATAATATTATAATATAAACGGCTCTTACAGGGACCCTTTCAAAGATCCACCTGCTTTATAAAAAAAATAAAAGAATGATAAAGTCTGACAATGTCAAAATAAATTGTTCGTTTCCAGTGAATGGAGACGCTGAGAATCACGGCTGGACAAGAAGTTATATCACAAAATACTGTTAAAAAGTCACTGGTGGACACTTGACGTGCTGTGTTATAGTGATAAAAAAATGTGACCGTGCCAAAATTATTACCTTTTGGGTATGTGAACATTTTTGAAAATAATAAATAATCCAAATATGTGAAACTCTGTGCTTCCTTAAGAACGTATAAAAGTAAAACCTTTCCAGACAAAGCAGCACATCGCCACCGAGCATCTCTGCCCCTTCCTGGATGTGTCGTATTGTGTTCAATCAACACAGCCAATGGCAAGTGTTTTGCACTCCCCGCCCGCCCGCCCTCCCTCCCTCTCCATACACACACACACACACGCACGCACACACACACCCCAGTCTGCGGGAGGATCGATTGTCGTCATAGAAACTCTGTCATTAGATAAATGACTGCTTCCCCGAGCTGTCAGATTAACTTTGACAGAACAATCAACACTATGTTATTTATGCCTGGCTGACAAAGAATCGTTTTGGCTTGGCGAGAACTGAACAATCCCACTGTGTCCCTCGTTGTCCTATTCAGGAAAGTACACCATTACAAGGGTTGAGTTATGGAACATTGGACTTCCTTTACTGTCTGTTTATAGGCCAACATTTGAATCGTTCTCCTATGTGATGGAAATCAGGCTTTAGTTGTTCATTGGCAACTTGTTGAAATGGACTTCCTGTCAAGCTGTGTGCCCTAAACTTACAGCTTTAAATTAGGCAAATAAAAAAAATCTGTTACACGGCATCCTGTACACCAAACAACACTACCAGCTACTTGTCTGTTCTTCTAGTATGGTGCCAATCATTTCAGCAGGAAAACACAACAGATGTATATTAATGTATCGCCCATATACAGAGGACGTTTGAAGTGAAGAACAGTGGGGGAATAATAATCATAATTATGATTTGATGTCTTTGGTATCAACTGTATACAAGTCATGCAGAGAGTAGGTAGTCGACATTTGTTGCTGCAAGTTACTATACAGGATTAAATGGATGCCTTTCATGTGTTAGCTATGATTTAAAAATACAAAAGATGCAGCGTTTACACCAATAACCATGGCCAAATGTTCAGTCATTTTAAACCACTGCGAGTGTGCACAAATCCCGGTGCGTGGGAACAGAATATCACCACACCGTCTGCTTTGTTTCCACCCTCAGTGTTTTTCCAAACTGATTGCCTCTCTGCTTTATGGTCTAATTTGAAATCTGTTTGGCTTTCCTGGAGGAGAGTATTGTTCTTTCCTACACTGTGCTGTTAATGAGTATGGTTAAGAACATCATTATTTTTTAAGTATCATTTGGGTGTTCACAGTGGGTGATCTCGACAATAATCTGTTTTCTTGTTTCATATCCAGAGTGACAGCAGTGGGTGCCTCTTTAATACCCAGAAAATCATTAGCGCTGAGAATCTTTGGTATGCTGGAGAGAGAGAGAGAGAGAGAGAGAGAGAGAGAGAGAGAGAGAGAGAGAGAGAGAGAGAGAATTGCAAAGAAGACGTATTAACTACGGGTAATTTGGTTGTTCTTCAGCTCGAGTTTCCCTTCGCTCTGCTAGTTGGTTTTATTTGCATTGATGTCGCCTCAGAAGTAGTTTGCTTCTCGAACAAAGGGGCTGGCGTATGTTAAGTGCTTTTGAAATCACAAGCGTTCCAGCCACGAGGGCCGGGCCTGATGAAAGGGTGTGAAATACAATGTGGAAATCGATTTCACTATCTCCTCATTTGGCCTTGCCGGAGCACAGTTTTATGTCAAAGGAGCAGGCACAGGGCTGCTGTGTGCATGTGCGCACATTTAACACGCTGCATGCAGCGACGGACGAAGAACACGCAGCCTGGCTTTAAGTCATGCAAATTCCAGCTATGCTATAGATGGAATACATTAAAGCTGTTTAGTCTTGATATGAAGGCTTAACATCTCTGACAAAAAAATAAAGAGACAATGCTGGCATGAAAGGGTGCTGCTGCACCATCAATCCGAGGGCCACCCCAGCACAAGTCTGAGCCACTTGTAAGATGCAAAGGTCAAATACTTGATTTTCATTTCCTCAACAACAGACACAATCGTATTACAGTTAACACTAATGTGAATGCTGTCATTCAGAAAGAACGGTGGGGAGAAAAGGGGGCAAGTCCCAGGAAGTCAGGGGGTCCGCAGATAGTGTATGCACATCATTATACTCATCACAGTCTGTCAGCGCTGCACCAAGCTGGCATCATCAATTTCTTTCCATTTCCAGAAAAACTGCTTTTTGTTTTTCCAAATAGCTGCGCTGTTGCCATGACTCGGGTCATCCATCCATTCGACCGTCCATCCATCCCCAGCGTATGTGTCTGCTGAATGTAAATGACAGCTCAATGTCTATACTGTCACAGACGGGCCACAGAAAGCGGGGGCGATGGAACAACAGTGTGAGAGCTCCTCTGTGGAGCGCTGGCAGTACCATCTGTGGGGATGGGTAAACAGGAAACGCACACAATGAAATTATAAGGCTTTCTCTCTCTTGCTCTCCTCGCTTTTGTGATTAATGGCAGTGATATCCGTCAAGCCGTTTCACCATATTTAACACTGCTACAGCAGTTTGCAGCTGTTGTATTTTTTCTGGTGGAGAGAGAGAGAGAGAGAGAGAGAGAGAGAGAGAGAGAGAGAGAGAGAGAGAGAGAGAGAGAGAGAGAGGAGCTCAATCAAAATACAGAGTCACCCCTGATCATTCTTTCAGCACCTTAACTCAGAGCGCGATGCATAAAAACACACGCGTGCACCCAATAACACGGCCATTTGACACAACACCAGCAAGAACAAGTTGAACAAAAAAACATCACGTCACCCGAAGCTTTGCCCTGTGAGACGAGGCCTCTTATTGGTTGGGTGGGATCAGTGAGACTCCAGGTCAGGCAATGAGCTAGGGGAGTCAATTAAAGGAGCTCCATCTTAATGGGGCTGTGATGTGGAGCCATAACAGCGTTATCTTGGCTCTCGCTCGAGGTGGCCAGATCTCTTTTGTGACACGAGCCAAGTAAATAAATAGCCAAATGAGGGCACACAAAAGCGTCGGCAATATCCCAGGGCACCTATTATGCAAGGGGCAGGGGAAAATTATGCCCTCAACAAATTGCTAATGATGAGCCAGTGATGTCTTGTTAAGCGACATTGTTTTCCCTCAGATCCCTTTGTGTCTGTGTCGTGTTCTCAATTTAACGAGACACACAAAAAAGCAGCCGAGCGGCTCTGCGATATTTTCCCTTTCTTCTCTCTCTTCTCTTTTTCCTCCGTTCCCGTTCCCTTCTTCCTCCTCCTCGTCGTCTCTCCTTTGCAGTTAACTTGTGTCTTTGCCTATGTTTTTCCATCCCCTCACATTCGCTGCCACTCAGAGGGCCTGATTTGGCGCATGAGAACATGCTAGAGTGGGCCTGCTCAGCAGGGAAGGGCCTTTTGATGCAGACCCCCCTGGGATCCATCCACTGAACCAACAGTACGTATCACAGATGTGACAGCTTTCATCTAACAGTTAACTTTTCCTAATTAAAGTCCCAAGTCTAATTACACACCAGCCTATCCGATATTTCTGAGGTGGCCATAGCAGTTCTGGGGGCAGAGTCCATCAAAGATCCAAGCACTGGTGATTGGGAGGGTGGGTGGTTTTTGGAAGGAAACGGAGCTTCGCCTGTGCCCTGTGTGGGCTGTGGGCTCACCTGGGTGTGGGGGGCCGTGAATGCCAAATGGCAAGGCCTCATCTCATTTGCAAAGACACTGCCCCTGAATGTGGATGTGCAATTATGAATCAGGGAGGGAAAAAAAATGGTTAAAAGAAAAAAACATTCCATAATTAGCAAGGCAACTCCAAGCACAAGCAATGGAAATTAGTCCTGGTGCAATAAATTAGCCTGTGCATATATTACATGAGATGAACACCCTTGGGGCCTCGTATTAGCAGTTTTGGCTGTACACTCCTGTGTATTTAAATAAACCAGTCACTCCTTCGTTACGGGCCCAGTGACAGACATTTCTCTTCAAAACCTCAGTTTTTTACAAGTCATCCCCACAGTGTCAGCTGGGTGTGGTCTCTTTGTCCCCATGACACCACATGGGCTATTGCTTCCTACAGCCTCAATTCTCTGCACAGTCTGCCAGCCTTCGCGGATTCGTAATCATTGGATATTTTGTGTTCTATTTTACATTGATTAGAGTTACCCATTTCTCCCTAGCTATTTTCTCTAGCTCTGATAAACAAATGTGAAATTAGAACCAGTTGAGATGAGCTGGGAGGAAATTTGCATCAAAATAATACAGTGTGCAGCTAACAAACCAAAATCAGATAGCAGCAACAAAAGCTGGCAAATTGCAAATTAAAAGGCATGATGTAAATGGTATTTTGTCATTAAGCTACAGCAGCCATTTTGAGGGCGGGGGGTTGGCGGCGGCGTGTGTGTGAGTGGGGGGTAGCCGCTGGTTGTGATGAGTCTTATCCAGAGCGATTATTCATACTTGTCCTTCTGCTTGAATTAAAGCAAGAGTGCTGGAGCCAGTTAAAGCCAAATACTTGAATGGCTAGTGAACTCTCACCTTCACGCGCATCCATTTAGCTCACAAATGAAAGCCAAGTACAGTCAGTGGAAAGCCATAATGGGTCTTTCTTCTTGCAGAGTGTGGCCATTACATACTAATTTCTTCTGGAGGCTCTTCAGGAATTTAAACACTTGGCCGGAGCCGCTGAGTCTTGTGCTGAGACGAGCAGGCCCAACAATGCCAACACACAAGGTGTTTGTGCTGGTCACACTCATGTCGACTGACCACAATTGTGCTAAATTGGAGGGCTGCAGCATGTTGTTGTGTTTGGATAAGGGGCTGTTTGTTTTGTGCTGAGGATTTTTTTTTTTTTTGCTTTTTTATAATTTTGCTTGGACTGCAGAATTTGTGTTTAAGCAAAGTTGTTCTCCGGGACTCTTTTAAACTTCATATGAGCTATTATTAAAAAACCAATGTCAAAATGCAAATTGTGCCATTGTGCAGGAAAAGATGTGAACTATTTCTCTCAGGCCATAGATTACTGTTTGACATACTGTTTTTTCTTACAACGTCCATAACAAAACACTGAAAATAAAAGAAAAACACTGGAAAAAATGCCATCTTAATCAGTTAAAAAGGGGTGTATATGATGGTTAAACATGTCGTATTTGCATAATTATCAAACAGAAAATATTTTAATTGTATATCAATCAGATTGGCCTCTTTGACATGAATAGTTGCACAAATGCGTGCCTGACATTGACCCTGATGTCACATGCAGCTCGTGTCAGAACGGTGTAAAAACTGACCGTAACCCTTTATGTATTTATGAAGCAAGTTCTTCTTGGTGAGTTGCTGTGATCCTAGCCATCCATTACCATTATCAACCAGCCCACATTGTTGATGAGTGGTATTTTTGCGCCAGATTACCCACTGCACATCAGTAACACCCAGGAGGCAGTGATTTAATTATGCAATTAGTGTGGTGGATGATTAAATGGCTTAATTAATAGAGGAAGATTGGGAATTTGGCTAGAGTTGACAATATTTAGCTAGCTCACTAGTTTGTGTGGATCTTTCAATAATTAGTCTTAAGCTCTTTTGTTCAGTGTAATGCATTGGCATGATGAGTGTGATGATGGCAAGGCAGCTATTGAAAGACTTACCCAATACCCAACAATAGTTGCATTCATTTGGCTATTATGAATTTCAAGTGACACTCTTAAACATGGCTTTCCACAATAATGGCTAATATTTCTGGTGGCGACTAGCTAATGACTCCACTCAGTGAATCAATAAATATGACTATTTATCAGCGCAGCAAATGGTAGTAGCTCCGTCTCAGTCTACAGGCTCAGCTGTTCCTCGGAAAGAGTAGGATTTCACACTTCATGCCTGCTTTGGAGTCATTAGATTTCTGTGTTCCCAGCTTTCCTCCTGTGGTTTGAGACTGGATCTTCAGACAGGATTTTTCTCAGGTCGGGGCTTTTGTTGTATTTACTGGATTAGTTCAGCTCTGAGCTCTCTAACACAGCGTAGTGTACACTTGTCCATTTGATTGACAGCCTGCTGGGACCGGGCGAGCGAGTTATTTACTGCTCGTTTGTTTGCTCTCCCACTGAGATATACGGAAGATACCAGATTGTGAGGTAAAGTCAATGGTGAGTTACACGGGCCTTTGTCAATCACAAATAGTTGTGGCAAAGGCACAATCATTGGAGCATGTCGTCTGCTGAGTCGAGCGGTGCTTGCTGTGAGTGCATATTGTTTGCAGTACTTGACGATACAACGCAAAGCCTCATGTTCTAGTGTCAAGTTCACTGGCCCTCAGAAGTGTGACGCTGTCTTGTGTGCAGGGAAAGACGACCCTGTCGACTGGGATACTACTCAACATAATTGCCACCAGTGTATGGCAATTTGTGTTATTTCTTCTTTGACATTGTGAGTTTCACCAAAGCTTTTATTTTTTAACAGTTTTTTTTTTACTGCTGTCTCTGGAGTGGTGCTTTAATGCTTCATGTTGGCACAATCTGAAAAGGAACATTGCAGTGGAAGTCAATAGTTGTCTTTTTAATAGTTTAACCCCCGTTGCAGTGGAAAAGCTACATGCAGTTTGAACCTTCAGCACCTCTGGCTAAATCCTTTTGATGGATCAATTTAGCAAATGGAACATTTCCATTAATTTACTGCAGTATATGGTATTGTGTCCGGTCAATCAAGCTGTCACTGCAGTTACACAATTGTAAGATATTTCAATGTCTTGTTCGAGCACAAATGCAATACAGTAGATATAATTACACTATTTTAATCACACATACTCAGCAGCCATAATCAAATGGACAAATTACTAAGTGTGCAATTTTCCATTTGTTCGTACAGAATTGCACTAATAGAGGTTTTAAAGCTGGATATAATTATTTGCTTTTCATTTTGCATGGTTACATTATCCCTCTCTATTTTGAGCCTCCTCTCAGTCGAATGGGAGCCAGGCGCGGGGTTCTAGCATTCCTTATTCAATAAAACACAGCATCTCACTTAATAAATATCTAGTTCTTTACTGATGCTCACTAGGGTCACTGCTAACAGTCGCCGTCTGTTAATTAAAGCTATGGTTAGCGCAACGTTTGCTGTAGAAAGAACTGATTTGCTAGGCACATTCAAACGTTAGCAGTCCCATCCATTTTTAAGAATGTCTCTGTGCTCAGTCTTTCCTTCTTTCAAAGATGTTTAATTTATGCTCGCGGATTTATCATTTCGTCCATTCATGTGGGGATGCAGTTGAAAGTGCGGAGTGATTGAAAGGTCTGCTACAATGGTGCATTTATGTGCAATCTTGTCAGTCCTGTGTTTACGTGAAATCAGCGCTGTTGTCTCCTCCCACTCCCCCTCAGGTTCGTCTGCCACAAACGCATTCTCAACGAATTCAACTGCAACCAAACTATACTCTACGCATACGTCATTTCCCATTTAATGAAAAAAAAAAAGAATTTAAGAGTCGAACGAAGGCCACTGATGTCAAAACAAGGCCGTAGTAAACTCAAATAATATGATTATTGTTTCCTACAGTACAATAGTTCCATAAAACAGTTGTGATATAACGCTGTGATCAGAGACAGCATATGTACTGTGAACCGCTGTGTGAACTTGAAGCCGCTTCCCCATGCTGCTGCCACTGTCAGCAGCCTGTCTGTCAGTCTGCCATGCTGTGATTGAGACATCAACCTAATCCATGTTTACACTGTCCTGCACGTGTCACGCCTAGCCGTTAACCACACAGAATTAGGCCGTGTTTGACACCTCCTGCAACCCGCCACTTGAACCCA
Source organism: Chaetodon trifascialis (assembly GCF_039877785.1). Lineage (NCBI taxonomy): Eukaryota > Metazoa > Chordata > Actinopteri > Chaetodontiformes > Chaetodontidae > Chaetodon > Chaetodon trifascialis. The sequence goes on along the minus strand of NC_092069.1, from coordinate 10,999,124 downwards.
TCATCGACTTCAGGCTCAAAGAGCATTTCCAGTACTCCGCGAGCAGTTACTGCATCGTCAAGGGTCGAGAAAGCAAAAATAAAGCAGGAGGCTGTAAGGGGATCATGTGTGTGTGCGTGTGGGGTGGTGGTAGTGGTGGTAGGGGGTGGAAGGAGAAACGATGGATGGCTGTGGGTAAGTGCCACTCCTTGAATATCCTCTTCGGCTTCCTTCCCACTCTGCTTCTCTCCCTCTGTCCTTCATTCTCCTCATGTCTCTCCTCCTCCCATCTCTCTCCCTCATTCTCTCTATCTTCCTCTGCTTCCCTCTCTCTGTTGCTTACTCAGAGAAGCTGCCAGTGTTTGCTTCTCCTTATCCAGGTTTCTAATCCGCTGCCAGTGAAAGGGGGGAGAGGGACAGGCAGAACCATTAGAGGAGAGTTTATCAGAGTCGCTCAATCTGTTATCACTCCTGTCCCTCTGTCCCTCCTGCTAGCCACCACCTCCCTCCCTTGTCACAGAGCTACTGATTGTGGCCCACACCGGTCCACACACACACACACACACCCACACACCACTGAGTATGCTTGCGCATGTCTGTTCAACAGCTTTGTTGGTGTGCCTTGCCTTAAGTGAGCGCATATGTTGTTGTGTACTGCTGCCCGTCAATCTCTGCACCACCTGAAAATGGCTGCAGCCAAGAACAAATATCCCCCCTTTTCATCAAGGGTATACTCTCAGTTAACTTCCTGTACCTGATCACAAAGGGCCAGAGAAATAACATCAAATGTGGAGTATTTCACTAGAAACCGGAGAGGAGATGCTGAGAGTCCCTGAGGACACTTTGAGGTGTGAAGCGGGGGGCTCGAAAATATGCCTGCGCTGTTTTGTTGGCACGGGCGCTGCTGGGACTGAGAGGGGAGGGCTGGAGTTTACCTAAAGGATAAATGTCAGAGGATCAGCTAAATTAGATCCTGCCTGTATTAAGACATCAACTGCTGCTGAAGTGTGTACGGTGTACGTGTTCCGGTGTGCGGACCCCTGCTCTCAGCTTGACTGCAGTCCGGGCTAATGGAGCTCAAAATGGAAGCGGCAGAATAAGCTGTTTCCTAGAGTTCCGTCTAGTGCAGAACAAACCAGTGAAGAGGGATGGCCCTTCGCGCTGATGTCACACTGCGTCGCTCGCTGCACTGCAAATAACGACGGTCATTTTAAATAATGAACAATGAGCACTGTGTTTTTATCTATACATTCAGGAAAGTGCCACAGAAAACACTTAATCTGCTGATACGTGAAGGCAGTTAGCTACAAGACTCTCCAGTCCAGTGATAAAAAGTGCATCAGAGCTCCTTGACCACCATAGCTGGAGGCTTCCCGGGCCTATCTTTAATTACCATTCGGGTTGTAAAGGTGGACAAAGTGCGAGAAGAGCTGTGCCCTCGTGCGTGAGACAGGCAAGAGGTCGTCTTTTCTACCCCGGGCCCGTGTGCATGTTGGCTAAAGTCGCAGACAGCGCTGTTGCTGGAAGCTCCAACGCGCTTCAACACTCATCACACCTACAGCTACCACATTTGCTCTTCCATCCGAGGCTACCCACAACACAGCCTGAGAGACATGCCGGCTATCAATTTTATGTGAAAGTACAGACGGGGAACGACTGCATTTGATACCTTCCGTGGGTAATTTGCTGTGAAAACATTACGGCAGGCTTTATTAGAATTTGTGTTTTTCAAATTTTGACGTCTCCATCTTGGTTTATGGGGGAGCAGAGCGCAGCGCAAGGCAACAACAGGAAAATGGCTGGTGCAGAGTGACATTTCTGCCACTTCGTCCATGTTCCGTCATTTAGATGTAATGGCCGTGACCACTGCCTCTGTGTTTACATAGCAGTGCGCTCCCAGCACCCAGCCTGTGACAAATTATAAAAGCCAGGCCTCTGTAGCCGGGCTGCATTTCATTAAACTTTAACTTCCCTTATCTGCAGGGACAGAGGATGGAATAATAAAGGCTGACAGGTATCTAAAGATGTATGTTTGGACTAGGGGACAGGAACAGCATGAGAGCCTTAGCCAGCTTTGTCACCAAAGAAGGGACATATGTTGTGGGCTATAAAAACTGAAGGCAGATGTTGCTGTTTTACTGAAGCTAGGAGAGGTTGTAGACGCTGATGGTGCTTCACACATATGTCCGCCATGAATAGCTGTCTGTTTCACTAACAATGCGTCCTGCTGCATATGACAAAACAGAAAGAAAGAAAAAATACAGGTGTTACTTGTTATCTGATTGAATACAGCGACAAAACAGGTTTGTCTTGTTGACAGACCATTATGGGGATTTTCAAACTTTCAGTCCTATCCAAAATGCACAGGTTATCTCTTCGTATTGGTGGTAATATTGAAAATATTCCATCGAATGGGAAGTGAAAGATTCTAGTCGCGAATTGCTCTCAAACCTATCTATGTAATGATGAAGAGTCATGGACTCAGGGAACACTCGTACTTTGTGTGAAGAGTTGAATGTAAATTAAAGTTGACTGATTTAAAGATGTTTCTTTGACGGCGGCGAATAAATGAGTCACAAAAAATACTTGCATGGTATGCTGTCATTCATTATTAGTGAGAACAATATGCCTCAGCCTTGCTTGTCTCTGGTTGTGTTTTTCCCCCACATTGAGGCCTCTCTGAAATCCACTCTACACAAAAAGACCCCTCAGAAAAGAAACTTGGATCTCAGGCGTAAGTTGGATGAGGTTTATATCTCAAAAGGACAATGTGGCAAGGCCAACATTAAACCATGTTAAGATCTTCTAAGAGAAGCAGTTGATTGATTCCATAGACCTTGTTCATCAAGGCCACCAGGTTTGAACCAAAGATATTTGAAATGTGAGGAAGAAAGAGGTAGTTACTGCAACAAAAAGCTGCTGAAGCGGCCTTTGTAAGTATCTGAAAGGACCTATCTACAGCTAGCTAGGCTCTCCCGTTGAGCAGACGAAAGACTACCATGTAAATAAAAGCCAAGGGTGAGCTCACAACTTTGCCTGCATGAATAAAAATGCCCACAATAACATTACAGATGCGTACCCAAATAAAGCCAGTCATTCATTTCCTTGTAATACTCAGCAGGCGCTTTCTCTTCATTCAATACTGCAAAAGTATATGAATTTCTTGTGTGGCTTAATTCCAAGCACAAAAATAAATGCATGTCCTATCTACAATTTTGTTTATTGTGTTCAATGCGGGCACCGATTCTGTGAGGCCAGCGATTGTCCAATACCATTTACTCGCTGTGATATCCAGTTTCAAGACGGCCTCGGCGGTGTACACGTTTAAGTGCTTCAATTTTGTGATTTTCTTACTCTCTCCACGAAAGGTTGTTTTCCGTGGCTCTACCAGACAGTTGTGCACATGCTGAGATAAGGTCAGATATGGCCTTCCCGTGGGTGGTGGTGGTGGAGGGTATTGGCCAGCCTGAGGAGTGGACTAGGTGGCTGAGATAGCCTCCTCCTGCAGGCGAGGAGGTCTGGAGTGCTGCTGCTCTCTCCCCCCAGCAGCCATGTCCTATTGGAGTGAGCCCCTTCACCAAAGCTTTGTCTGAGAGGAGAGTAGCCGAAAGGGCCCTCTGACACACTGGACAAGACCCTTCAATATACAAGCGCCACCTCCACAGCCTCGTAACCGGCTTCAGCTGCACACACACACACACACACATGTGCGCACATTCTGCATACGCGCATGTGTGGCGCCACACGAGTGCCGATGTTGTTTTATCTACTGTCTTTTTGTGTGTGTGTGATTTTAGAGCTAAGCTCAAACACAAACACTGGGAACCGGAGGCTAGAGCAGAGCGCCATCTGCCCCGTTCACGGCCTATCAGGCTTTCACTGTCCATTTCCAACGAGAAAACCTCCGCATTCATTGAAACCAGGGGAGAGAAAGGAAGCGAGATAGAGTTGTGCGCTGGCTGAGTAAGTTTTAAATAGTTCTTTATCTACAGTTTTTGACTGTCTGTCGAAGGAGAAACGGAGATGTAATCAATCAAATCATGAGCAACCTTGAAAATGGCTGTAAACAGATGGCCCGTTGAAAAGACGCTTTCACCTTCTGTACTTTCCTCCGATACTTGTATTTTCCAATTTACAATAAAAAAAGACGTATTCTGTTGCTGAGCCTCTCGAGGCATCTGTTCCCGCACAAAAAAAGGAAAAGATTGCACATCTCCCTGTCAATACCAGAACACAATTGTCTTTCATGTTATCATAAATAATAACCCACCTTTGCTTGTCTCTGAGCAGACATTTTCCCAAGTCTCCACAGATAACTCACACCATGTGTTACAAGGCGTGACAAAGCCCACGGTGTGACATATCTCGAGTAACGGAGAGAATTCTGAGACGGCGAGGGAGGAAAGAAGGATGAAGAGGAGAGCGGTGGGGGGAAGGAGTCTTAAAGAGGAATGTAGTATAATGTATGGCGGTTTTGTCCAGGAAACTGTTGGCTCAAATGCGGCTGTGACACATTTGAAATTGGCCCTGGCCTGCCCACAAAGACGGACAGAGGCGCTGCAAGCACCAGCCAATCCATACTCTCCAGACATCTGCTCGGCTTGGAGAATCCTCAGATATTGACCTTCAATTCAGCCGGCATTCAGAGTTGATGAAAAGAGATAAGCACTCTAATCTGTTCGTCGTCTTCGCGCTCCCATTTATTGACTAACTGACACAGACTTATTTTAGCTCTGGCTGCATGCTGTCGCCACACGCCAATGTGATACATAAACCTAATAGATGTTTATTTGAAAGAGGCTAATATGAAAATTGCTGCTAAAGACACATGAATCAATTTTCAAAAGCAAACATAATTGGATATTCCGGGACACTTATTAAATGTGAATTGGCCCAGGTCTTCTTGTCTGTCAGGGAAGTCTGCCCCCCCCCCCTGCCGCTATGTTTCCTTGTGTGGCATGTTATTATGCTCCATTTCCCACTGTCAGTCGTAGCCATTTAACAGATTGCCTGCCACGGAGGAACTGCTTTAAAATCTCAATGGAGTGTGTGTGTAAAATGTGTGTATGTCTATCCACGGGCTTGCGTGTGCATAGATACATTCACACATTATACTTTCGGGTAGGTCCTTTCCTTACTCCTCCCACAGTGGTCCTACATTTTCACATGGCAGTTGTAGGCTGGATGTTAGAGGCACTTGACAATGAGTAGGGGAGTAGGAGGAAGTGCTTACTGAGAGCCTCTGTAGAGAAAAGTGATGCCCACATACTGTCTGTGTCACAAAACCTGCCAGGAGGGCGACCATGTGGACGGACGGACACGCACACACACATATAATCAAACACGTGTGAACGCGCAGATTATTGAAAAGATTCACACGCACCAAATCACGCATGGTCACGCACCCCTATCAGAGAGTCATCCGGTCATTTTCATATTCATATTTACATGTATATGAGAGCCAGCACATCCCAGGAATACAGATCTATTTAAATTCAGACAGAATCCGTAAATACCCACCTTCCGAGACCCAGGAGGGGGGGTTGGCGGGGGGGGATAGAAAGAGGCCAGTATATTTATTTGAGTGACATTGTCTAAATTGAAGTTTGACACTCTTCACCACTCTAACCTTTATGCAAATGTGAAAACATCTATATGTGATGGACAGAATTCAATTAACTGAGATGACAGAAAATAATCTAGTGAACTGAATACATCATGCAGTTGAAAGTAACATAATCATCCTGGTAGGAAAGGGTTGTGTGTGTGTGTGTGTGTGTGGGGGGGGGGGGGGGGGGGGTGTCAGTGAGAGAGACCAAGAGAGAAAGAGAAGGAGAGAGAGAGAGAGAGAAGAGGGGGTGGAGGAATGGGAGGGAGGGCACAAAGGAAGTAGAAGATAGAGCCCATTTCTTCGCCGTCTTATCGAATGGCACAAGCTCTATTTCTCCAAAGCGGAGTCTTCAGTCCACTAAACTCTTGATCTCAAATGAGAGACCCTGGAACACTGTTGCTAAGCAATTAGGGGGGCTTATTGAGCAGCTGATTCCTGCCGCTCAGCGTCCATCATTACAATTTTTCCTCACCTCATAGACTTCCATACTGATGAACAGCGGCCAGCGCCCAGTGACCACGCACAAGAAAATGGGCTGGAAATTACACCATAGCACACCGCCACCCTTATTTCACCCCATACAGTCAGATTCCCCCCAAAAACAACTGTTGCTGCATGGACCTTGTGAGTGTGTGTGTGAGTGTGTGTGACAAGAGAGAGAGAGAGAGAGAAAAAATGTAAAAAGCGTTTGTAAGAAATCCTTAAAATTCTCATGCAAAAAACAAACAAACAAAAAAACTTCCACAACTCCTGAGCCCTGAGTGTTTGCCCTTCTCCTAAATTCGACATTACAAACACAAACGATCACACATCTGGAACGATTCAAATCACCTCTGATCAACGCTAAATGAGCACATGTAGTTTACTCACTTACTCACACAATCCATGTTACCTATCAATTAGCCTTTCTAAAAGGAATCAGTGTGAAGAAGGAGCACAGGGGTAGGACGCACCAAAGGAGCAACCAAACGGCCGCACGCCATCTGTGAGCACATCAGTGAGGTGTTGGCCAGATGGGGGCACCCTTAACCAAGATATGAGAAACCATGCTACATAGGTGGAGCAGCTCGCCACAATGAAACAAGGGGGTGTGTAGGACTGGCAATGTTTGTTTTTATGCTTCAAACTGCTCAAAAGTAGAACTACTATACTCAGACAGTAAAAGCTAACAACCCTGTGCCTAAATACGCTTTAAATTAACTGTCCTCCATGTGACTCAAGGTATGCTGTGACATCAACCCAGAATGGATTTTCATGACAAGTAAGCACATATGTGCTCTTGTGCCGGTCTGTTTTCTGGCCTTTCAGCGACAACACTGTACCTGAGGCTGCTAGAGGAGTCTATTGTGTACTGAGTGCTAACACTAGGTGGCTCTGCGCTCTGTTAGCGGTCTTGAGGAGCCACTCAGTCTCAATGGAGCGGTCTTGTGTTTACATAGAGCAGATATGACAAAAGCCTCTGTCCTCATCTAACACTGAATCTGAAAAGAAATGAAAAGACCGCGCTCTGAAATGAAAGAAAATCCACCTGGATTCATCAGTATAGATCGACTAACAACGCAATGTGCAATTTAGCGAAGGAGAGAAATTGTATTAATCAGTGAAATCTGCTTCGCTGGTCTGCAAAACACTCCTCTCAATTCACACACCTCAGCTAAATTGTATTAGAATGCTGATTTAATCCCCGTCGTTTACACGTGGCGAGAAAACAGTACTGCAGAACTGAAACCGTGGTCATAATGGATGGCTAAGTGACTCCTCACCAGATCTCTTACATATAATATAAGTTCCATTAGAGCCAAAATGGCTACTGTATGGCATTTAATTAAATATAGCCTTTAGAAGAAACCCACGGCAAGCAATTTAGAGTGTGGTTACATTTGAAGCTTGTGTGAGGTTACTAGTGCTTTTAACTACTGCACCCACTGCATAGACTGTTAATTAACATATTTAGAATGAAGTAGATTTGCCATGCACTAATCATTCTCTAATTCACTAAGAACTGCAGCCTTTCAAACACTGGACAGTAATCAACATGCCAGGCATAAACATTACATAATCTGTAATTATGTTTCACTGAAGGAAAGGAAGAAATATATAAATAAATATACATAAATTAACCAAGCCTATTGATGTGATTGGTTAATGGATGCCTTTACGCGTTGTGAAGGCTAGGTCTACACTGAAATACACTTTGTGACCCACAATAGACACATTCACAAGAACGTTGGAGAGGCAGAGTCAAAAGACAGAGTGTGTGTTCTCAAGTGCTCTTAATAAGTTTAAATACAGAAAACCAATTTCAAACGTCATGTCTCCTGCTCTTTGGAATTATTTCTCGACCGCGCACGAATTTCTCGCTCAACGTGTGCTAATAATGGCCATGAAAGAAATATCTGCTTATTCCAAGTCAGTGCTATGGAAGTGAGTCCACCCTGCCCTGTGTGGTGCAAAGGGTGGGCCTGTCCCAGAGGCCCCAGTGCACCATGGGTATTGTTTTGACTCCTCAGGTATAATGAGGGAGCTGTGGCTCGGCTGCTGAGAGGGAGAGTGGCAGCACTCCAGCCCTGACCCCCTCCTAATCCTGGGAAACCCATCCCGGGCTGACTCCCGCCTCACTCACAGCTTTAGGGTTGAGGAGAGAAACAGACCGACTGCTGCTGCTCACTCTCAGAGAGGACCGGGGGACTCAGAGTACCTGCGCCCATCCACAGGTTAAACATCGGACTTGCTCTTAACTACACTCCTCCTGCTCATTCTCCTGGCTCTTAACGGGATCACCTGTATCTAACATTAGATACTGAGATATAAGTACCAGAAGAAGGAGTGAGATCTATGCTAGAGCACTTTATGGCAAAAAAAAAAGTAGTCTTTTTTTATAGGAGCAAAGAATATACGGCTGCACACAAATGCAAAGGTGGAAACAGATTAAACCCTTTCTAATTTCAGAGCTAATTTTCTCATTGATATCAATGGGAAAATGAATGCCATTCTCGTGACCTACACAAACAGGAGGTACAGCAATGAGCAAACACGCTGGTTTCACAGTTTTCATAGTATTAATTACTTGTTCAAAAGGAGTTAGTGTGGTTGCATCACATGTAAGTACTGTGATGATCAAGCACAGATACATTCTGACAAAAAGAGGACCAATAACCAGAAAACTTGGTGGGGGTTCAGATATATATTTTTTCAACATCGCATTTCTTCCATCCCAGAGGCCTGCGGTTCAGTCACATGCACATTAGGAGAAGATCACACAGCAGGCAGGCAGGCCTCTGCTGTACCGGCTGTTGTCAGGTGACTCTCTCTATGGCTTCAACGGCAGCAGATCCCAGCAGGGGACGTTGCTGATTGCTGACCACGCACACAACAATGTCGCCTGTGAACCCACCGCTTTATGGTTGCCCCGGCTTTGATGCGACATCTAATTGGCCGAGATGAACTGTTGCTGTGGTAGCTTGGGGCCCAGCTCCACTGTACGCCAGTCCACACAGTCACTGTCTGCATTTAATTAGGTCCCCTCTACCTCTTGTCTGTGTATGCTGTGTGTGTGTGCTTGCACACGCAGCGTATCAATATGTACATCTGCCTCTGTGTTTGCAGCCACTTCTATGTATCTGTGAGCATTTGTCTGTACAAGTTCAGCGTTAAAAATACCAATTTATCATTTGTTTTCATGAAGAATAATCACAAAGGTAGATTTCACATCGACAAAGGGAGGTGGGGTGGTTGTACTGCATAGGTTATCTGCGACATGATGAGGCGTATGCTACAATCAAGATGGAGAGGTTTGGGGCTTTACTGCTCGGTGGTTTGTTTTCTCAGTTCTTAACGTAGCTTGAGGTACTGGTGATTGGCTTGGACGGTGACAGGGTGCGGTCGAGTAGAAGAGTGAAGGGTGTCGTAGTGGTTTGTTTTCGCAGGCCCTTCACTTCTCAGCGTTTGGCGATGGGTCTGGAGCCTGTTGTCGCCACGGAGGGGCTGTGTGTGAGTGGCGCTTTGTTTAACTTCCTCTCAGTGCTGGAGAAACCAGCAGGGCCTGGTAATGAGTCTGCAAACAGGACTCACGAGGAAGAGAACTGCGTTCCTCATGACTAATTGCAGTGACTGATGGCAATGTGCCGCTTGGTATTTTAGCAAGAGGTTTGCTTTGAATAGGACAGGGTGGTAATCATAATCAGTTGTTTGTTATAAAAGATGATGGTACTTCATGACAATGCGAAATACACAAGTCATATAAAAGACTTAGCTAATGCATCAAAGGGTCAGCTACATGACAGTTGTGTTGACTGCTACATGCCAACAGACATTTTCATGTGAGAAATGGAGGACAATTTCAGAAGCTCTGCTGCTTTGTTTATTTGCATAAAATTGAAGAAATACCGCAAAGTATCATGTGTCTCAGCTTGTGCTGAACTCACCAGTGCACAATGACTGATTATGGTAAATTACTATCCCTGTACGAGCTGCCGAGAATCTGCTCTCTGGCTGTATGCAGCCCTGAAGCAGGGGAAGAGAAATTGTTCCGCCCAAGTACCATAAAAACAGATTGGAAGCTCGGCACTGTGAATTAGCTGCACAGGAAGCCCCCTAAACCCCCTGTTTTATTCATGAGCATGAAGACTATCGGAGTCTAAGAAACCCCTGTGGTCGCGCCCGCTACATCAAGGTTGTGTGCCGCGTCCATGGAAAGTTGCTTTTTTTTTTTTTTTTTTTTTTTACATGCCACATTAAAAAGCATCAGAGATTAACTGCTGCTGTCATTCGAAAGTATATAAACAAATCCTTTACCCGAATTACGTTTTGGGGTTCAGGGCTTTGTTTGGGCAACCGGGGAAGAGTTGGTGTAGGAGGGGACTGGAGGAACTTGGTACGTTGAGGAAATGTATTGTTGTTGGTAATCCTTTGGAAATTGAAATAGGGAGAGGGAGTGGCTCCTAAGGGAGAGCGGTGCAGTGGACACACACACGGCTGTGCTACAGTGGAGCATTGCAGAGCCTGAGAAGTTGGTGGTAGCCACAGGGGGTACAGTGGATGGAGGCCGTGTGAGAGGAAGGTGAAGAGGCCACATCTGCCAAAATCACAGCAGAGTGTACTAGAGAAAATGAGTCTCCAAGTTACCAGCGACTCATGCAGTCTGATTACTGTTACACCTCTTCTTCCTCTGCTATGAAACTTTTAATAAGCATGGAATCAAACATGAATGACTTACTTTACCAATGACAGGGGAATTAATTGGTCTATTTCCCCTTGATGCTAATAAACAAGCAATAATAAAGAAGTCGCTATTGTGACAAGAATTACTCAGCAGGAGGCTATTTATTGCTTTCCCTTTTTTAACTCCCCTAGATTAGACGCATCTCTCAATGGCGAGCCACAGTATAGCATGTACAATTCACAGTCGTGTGTCCTTGTTTACTTGGTCTGTCTGGATGCCAGCATTTCCTAATTGTCCTCTCTGAATTTAGCAACTTGGTCTCTTGTCATTACGGTGGCACTGAAGTCCTAATGAGTGGAATTGTTATCTGAAAGATGGCCCCCTTTTTTCCCTGCTGCGAAAGCACATTAGATCCAGACAGCTCATTTCCATTCCCCCTGTCATCTCTCTAGAAATGACGTGCAGTGCTTGAAACTGTTTATTTCCAAATTCAGACCTCCTCCGCGGCAGCCATCGGCTTCAATTACCAGTTTTTCCTGAGCGGAGCCATCAGGCAGCCTGACACTGAGGTCCAACCTAATTCCCACCTTCTCCAAAGTCAAGAGCATAATGTGCAGATAAAAAAGGTGGAAAATAGCCTGCCACTCATTAGCATGCAGCTCCTGCCTGTTCATTTGCTTGCTGCGAATGAAAGTTCTGACACTCAGCGCCTTGTGCAATACGAGAATAGTCCTCTTCAGACTGCCTCGTGTCCTTACTGCCATGGAAAGGTCATCGGCAGAGGTGTGCGCTCACCAACCTGGCTCGCTGCTCTTCACTGGCCCACCTGGGAGAGGGGTTAGCTGGGGGTATTGATTCAGGGAGAACCTCATTACCTGCTGAATCAACATATTATTGCCATGTTTCACCCAGCCGAATTGTTTACAAGTGTCTTTAGCGCGGGCAAAAGCCTGCTCTGGTGGGCCATGACCAGATTCATTAGTCCCTGACCCCAGTGATTATGTGTTATCTGATACGCTGCTATCTGGCTTGGCCGCATGAGCAGGGCCACTGGCCTGCATCGGCCTGGGCCCATTACAAGCCCTCTCCTTTTCTCTCTCCGTTTTTCTCTCCCGCTCCCCCCCGATCCCTCTTTCCCTATGTCTGTGCTCCCTATGAATGTATCCATTAGCCTGCCGATGTGTAAATTGTTTTCACCTGCACTGCGGGCAGATGGGGAGCAGTGTCTCTGCCGTGATTTCCTATGCATGAGCTTTCTAATCAGTCAGAGAGTAACACGATTCCCTTGCTCCTTGCTAGAAAAAGGTGAGCTCGCGCGAGCATGCACACATACATGCGCACACATGCACTCACAATCTGCAATCAATATGCACGCTGTGTTGCGGGGATATTGGTGCAGTGGTAGCGGTGACAGGGTTCATTACATGAGCTCGCCTTACAACACCGTGATGGCTTAATACAGCGGAGAGGGCCTCAGCCCGAGCTCATCCTTACCTCTGCCATTCCCAATTTCAGTTCAAATCGAAGAATAATTTGACCTGGAAGACTAAAGCCACACAAGCACAATGACATCCAGTCGCAGTGTCAACCGAGTGTGACCCACGGAAGAGACAGGAGAGGATGCCCCCTCATACAAACAAATAAAGCATTCCCTAATGCCTTAATGCGGATGTGACATGTGCCCTGTGGACCTCTCCTGGAGAAGGGGGTCAAATGGGCCATCCAGGACTGGATTGGCTCTTTGGGTGTAGAAAGAGGTGCTCATATAATGAGCTGTCTATCATTGGCTGCCTGTCTATTGTGGCTCCTCAGCCATAAACGTACATGCTTCTAAAAATTAAGATACTGCATCAAAACAGCTGATTACATTTAACATTAATGCAGCTATAGTCTACATGTTTGTGTATATATGTATATGTGCATATATTTTTGCAGTTTTCCGCATTATAGATTAATACTACAGACAACAAAATTGTGAAAGAACAATTGTGTTGCAAACAAACAAACAAACTAAAATATGCTTTATGTGTTAGATTCTTCAAAATAGCCACCGCCTGCCTTGTTGCCAGCTTTGCACACTGTTGGCACTCTCTCAACCAGCTTGATGAGGTAGTCATCTAGCATGGTTTTCAGTTAACAGCTGTGCCTTGTCAAAAGTTCATTTCTTGTCTTCTTGATGAGTTTGGGACCATCAGTTGTGTTCTGCCAAGGCGGTGATGGTATACTGTAAATAGCCATATTAAACTAAGGTGGTAATCCATATGGCAAAAACCATTCAAGACATGAAGGTCAGTAAATGCAGAAAAATTCACAAACTTTGAATGTGTCTTCAAGTGCAGCAATGACACTGGCTCTCATGATGACCACCACAGGAGAGGAAGACCATGAGTTAGCTCTGCTGCAGAGAATAAGAGAAAGAAATCACCAATGAAAAGCATCTCAGATAAGAACCCACATAAAAGCTTCATAGAGTTCAAGAAGCAGACACATCTGAACATCAACTGCTGGAGGAGACTGTGAGAATCAGGCGTTCGTGGCCGAATTGCTTCAAAGAAAACACCAACGAAGGAGACCAACAAGACGAAGAGAACTGCTCGGGCAAAGAAACCCAAGGAATGGACATTAGACTAGTGGAAATCTGTAGTTTAGTCTGAGTTTAGTCCTGATTTGAGATTCTTCATACCAGCTGCTGTGGATTTGTGAGATGCTGAGAAGATGAACGGATGCTATCGTCACATGTGATTCCCACCATGAAGCATGGAGGAGGAGGTGTGACGGTGTGGGGATGCTTTGCTGGTGACACTGTTGGCGATTTGGCCGACAAGTACTCAGCATATCTGAGAACTCATTCATGACTGTGGGGAAAGCATTCCAGGTGGCTACCTCATGAACATCGCTGAGAGAGTATGAGCAGTGTTAAGATAAGATAAGATATACCTTTATTAGTCCCACAATGGAGAAAACTCTCATTAAAGGTAAAGGTGTCTACTTTAAAGAGTCTAAAATCTAAAACATGTTTTGCTCTGTTCACACTTTTTCTTGCTTACTACACAATGCCATGTGATGTTTGTGGTTTTGATGTCTTCAGTTCCACAATGTAGAAAATATATTTAAAAAATAATAAAGAAGAAACACTGAATGAGAAGCTGTGTCCAAACTTTTGACTGGTACTGTGGGTGTAACATTGTTTATTCAAAACCTCAGTATACATTAGCTCAACACACAGCATAATGATGCATCATAAGACGAGGGCAGAAATAGCACAAGCTACCCTCTGGTTCAGCAGCAGTAATAAGTTTACTTCAATGCAAGTCACCCACTGCACGACAGCCGATTTGCTACCACTGAGCCTGAGCCAGTAAACACAGAGGTGGTTGGGCACTGTCTTAACAAGGCCAGGGATCAGTGTAACCAACCAGGGCCACTATATGTGCAGAAATCAAGCCCTGCCTGTCAGACGTCCGACCCAAACAGTGCAGCACACATGAATCTCATCATCTGACAACCACACATGCTGCCCTTATTCGCTGCTGTGCACCACACCGGCCCTGCGATCAGCTGCTGGTCAAACTCCAGGCTCGCAGACTCTTGTCGAACTGAGAGATGATGACCGTGAGCGTGTGACAATGACTGGAAAGAGTCTGCATGAGAGTAGTGGCAGAAGCCCAAAGGAGAGAGTTAAAAAAATATCAAACAAAACTGAGAATGAATCCGCTCTGCAAACTACAACATCACAAGGCATGCGTGCGTTAACAACGGGCCTCTGTCATTAGACCTGGGAGTCTTTGTTCAAAAACACACTGAAGCATTGTGCTCTCAGACAGCACTCGAGACTGCCCTGATGTTTATTCAAATGCCCAACAAGTGCAGCATCACGGTGAATCTGATCTCCTCACTCACCCTCACTGACAAAAGAGACAACACCTCCAGAAAAATATAAGAAACATGTGTTTTTAACACAACTTAGCACAGCCACAGAAGTCAGCAATGAGAAAAAAAAGGAAACATTGGAAACTAGTTCCCCTCCATCCAATTTCGTCAGCTTTCTTTTCCACGAAAAAGAGGATTTGTTGCAGCTTTTCAGCCACTTGATAGCACTTAACTAATTGCTGTGCTCTCATACACAAAAAAACGTGCTCACAAAACACAGACACACAAGTAAAGCACGCAGGCACATGTGCGCAAACACACAAACATATAAAGATTAAACTGCGATATTTCGTATCCTTTTTAAAATTTAATCAGACCTGCTTTGGAACGGATACTACTAATATCATCATCTAGACACATTTAATCTTTTTAATATAACTGTGAAAATCAAACTGTACCTGTGCCAACTACAAGTGCCTACTTTTTGAAACGATTATAAAAGCCTGGTCAAATCTCTTTCGCTTGTGGTATCAGCCAATTATAGAAACAAGTGACCATTGAATTAACACATGGAACTTGAAAGCTTTTGCACTCTGATGTAGAATGCTCTCTGGAAAAAATATGTCAGACCTTAATTTATAATTTCACAGGCAGTCGCCTGAGTTCTGGGCAAACAATAGGCTTTAACTCAATGGAACCCACAATGGCATTGTAAATGTTAAAATGTGTTGATGAATGTCACAGTTCTCCTTCAGCATTTTTGTAAATGCTATCCGGACAGAACTATGAATAAATAACAAATGTTCCGACTAAGTTCATTTAAACTTCCCACAATAGGCAACTCCTACACCTTTTTTCTTCACAGATGAGAACTGAGGATTTGCATGAACCCCAAATGCTGCTTCAGTATCTAAGTGATAGTGAAAGGAGTGAAGGGAGGGCCATGAAAACCGGAGCTGTGGAAGAACAGCCACAAAAGACAGATAAACCCAACACCACAGAGAGGTGAGCCAACTGTTCCAAGTCCCACACAAGGGGAGGAAGAAAAGAGGAGGGGGTGGAGAAGATAATTTAGCATTTGTGTAAGCTGTTTATCAAATTATTAACTGCACAGATGTTTCTGACTAGCTAGGGGCTGAACATGGGCTCTGCCAGGCAGAGGGAACAAAGGTCTGACGGATTCAACGGAGATGTGCACTGAATATCAATTTAATTTACTAGCTGTTAATTCTCATGCAAATTGTGACCTCTGTTAGGGCATATCAATGGCCGTACACATTGTATGTCTTCAGAGGAGCAGCAGGCAGAAACACTTTATGAAAGCACAAATAGAGAAAATAATATTTTCAGTGCAGCCATTCATGTGGTAAGATTTGCAAAATGTAAGCATGGCACTTTTTTGTTTTTACTGATAAACACTTGTAAAGACTGTACCTACTCTATCTTCAAAACTCTTTTTATTTTGCACCATTCTATATGTTTTTCTTTATGAGAAGGAACTATACTGTGGATATTTGACTGCAGAGTTAAAATGAATGCTGTTTAAGAGATATGCAGATAAGAGCGCGGCATGGAGGAAGAGTTATTATGAGACCTGCGGTTTTTCCATGCATTTGTCTGTTCAAGGTGAAATCATACTCACCGGCATGCATTAAGCCACAAGTTGAGTCCAGGCTTTTGACCTCCATTGAAGCATCTTTACATTAGATGTAATCTCACTTAGGGTGCCAGAACATCAGCTTTCTGCCTGATACACAAAGTGGGGCAGAGCTACACAAGTATATTAAACAGCGCTCATGAATGTCGTCTATGTTATGAAACACAATCTGCGGAAAACAATTATGAATGTGTGGCATGACATCCAACAAAGGTTGATCACTGGCATTAACCTCATCTGAGCTCAGCTGCAACAGCGATGCTGCAAGTCCTATTTTCTTCATCACCTCCAAAGTACTGCCTTTCAGTTCTCCACAGCACAAACAAAAAGCCTGGCAACAATATCAATTATACATGCAGGAGGCAAACAAGGGGATTTATTTCACAACAAATAGCCTCATAGAGAGATGCTGAATAGGACAGATTTGCATTAGAAAAGGACAACAAAACTCCCCAGTTCAACCGCTAAAGAGCAATTTGATGGGACTGGAATTGGGGAAATTGCTTGATTAGGGTTTGCATTTGGAGGGGCTGTCAATTTCAGAATCCCAGCAAGGACATGTAGTGTTGTCGTTTTGACAAAAATGACATGCCGCTGCAGTGAAAACATGACATTATGATGAATGTCAGTGGTGAACTTTGATAAAGCCAGACAAGATCAGGAGATGATACAGCAGCCATCTGAGTAAATGGGACATCAATCTGTATCTGATAGAGAGAGAGGGAAGCTTATCAAATGAAAGCAAAGAAATCCTTTTGATGGCTGGTATTTAGCCCAGTCAGGTTACAAACTTTTTTTTTTTTTTTTGGTGAGCAAATGGTAGAGTTTTCCGAATTATGGAGTCCCGTAGTACCACTAATACTCCGTTTAATTACTTTTATATTGTGTTAAATTAGTTTACCCGTAAACAAAAAAAAAGGCATTTAAGCACGAGTAAAAAAGTAGAACTATCTAGTATTCCAATTTCTAAAAACGGGGCCTGTGTGTTTCAGTAAATAGTAAAGAGTTTTCTTACCCAACACTTAATGGGACTTCTGTGACAGCAACGCCACTTTTTTAACGTAAACATCACAATTTTAACGTGTACGTTTGCTTTCAAAAGTGCAATATCACGGAGAGCTCGCGCACATAGTCGCACCACGTGCTCTCTGTGTTTATGAGCAGGGATTTCTGGGAAGCGGTGCTCATGGTAACCAACGTAAACACCATCCACCCTTCGCCTCCTCCTCCTCGTCGCCTTCTTCTCGGCTCTGCAGTAGCGCCAATTAGAGCGAAAATGGCAGGCATGGTTCGCGGCGTGGACCAATATTATGAAAAGATAACATCGATCCAACAAAGCATGCATAAAAGGTATGTTTTTCCCTCTTTTTTGAACGGAAACACGGCCTGGTGGAGACCGCGGGCTCGAGTTGTGATCTCTGCTGCCCGGTAGCCTCCTCCTGCCGCTTGGCACAGAAGGGTAACAAGCTAGCTGCTTAGCTAACCAGCACAGTCAGAGTAGATGGAGATGCTGTACAGTTAGCTAGTTCATTACGCTGTTTACGTCGGGCGTTACATTGAGCTAAAAACAGTTATGTTGAGGTTGTCCTTGCGGGTAATATAATTTAGCTCAATTGAAAGCTAACCTGACATAACTGTGACACGTTAGCGTCGGCATATGAGCCTCTGAGTGCCTATGAAGCTAATATTCGTGCTTCTTTGCGTGGAGCTAAGTCTTACATAGACATTAAACATACGAGTTAAGGTAAATGTATGCATGTAATTCATATCGCTTATATCAAAATTAGCATACGCATCACACGCTTTTGTTAATGAGTGAATAGATGAGGATCGATAATATTGCTGTTAAGTCAGCCACCAAGTAGACATGCTGCAGTGATAGTTGCTGGTGACAGTTCCTCTGACTTGTGTGTGCAGGGAGAAAAGGAGGCTGGAGCTGGAGAGGGAAGTGTTTGCTTACTCCAGATCTGACAAAAGAATGTAAGTTTAGACTAACCTCGTTTACCTCGTTCTTATCCCCTGACTTTCATATCAAGCGCTAACTTTAATATATGAGACATTTAATTAAAGTCCTCACTGCATATCAGACAGTATTTAATATTAGATTCAACACATATTTAATTAGTATGCATGCTGTTTATACAGTATACTGTATAGATGCATAGTCATGTTAGTACTTAAAGTAGGTCTTGGCATTTGTTTTAATTAATGTATGAGTAAATTTATTAATTTTATGTTCAACAAAAAAATATCACCCCAGCATTCAAATGTCTTCCAAGCACAATGCACCTTTGGATTTGAGCGGAGCATCCTGTTTTGATTGTAAATTGATTCTCATAAATATTAACATGCCAGGTGAAAGCAGCAAAGCTGGGGTTGATACGAGAGTCGAGAATCCGATTTAAATTTAAAACATATTGTGCTTAACCTTTTCTTGTGGAAAGTCT
Source organism: Chaetodon trifascialis (assembly GCF_039877785.1). Lineage (NCBI taxonomy): Eukaryota > Metazoa > Chordata > Actinopteri > Chaetodontiformes > Chaetodontidae > Chaetodon > Chaetodon trifascialis. Next base: position 10,980,399 of record NC_092069.1, on the reverse strand, counting down.
AGCTCTTATTTTTTGACAATGGTCCTTGATAATATTTCTTGGAATAATAGTTCTCCACTGCCTTCAGCTCACAGATAAAGTGTTCCAAACTGCGCAGTTATCTCAAGGAAATCTGTGACAGGGAAGCACGAGCGAAAATGAGAAACCTTGAGCTTCTGAGAGATGTGGAGTGCATAGAAATTAGCATGAAGGAATATAATCCTGACCATGGCCCCCTGCAACAACAAAAGGTATGACACACACGCACGCACAATTTCACGTGTTCAGTAGAATCGTTTTTGTAATTATCGAGTCAAAGTAATCTGAACAGCTGCTTCCTCCACTGAGGTTGACGTTTTCTCTAAAACATTTTATTATATTAAATCATCGTTAGCTCATTTTTTTTAGAAAAGCACTTCTTCTCACAGCTTACCAAATGTACCGACTTCAGAACCAGATCAATGACAATAAAACACAGATTTTCAAGGAATGTGTATTTATTGATGAAGCGCCTTCCTCCATGTTTGCCTCAATGCCGTGCTGCAGTTGTAACACAGAGTAGGAACATTTGCTCACAGTTGCTTGATGTGACAATAGTAAACACTCAAACTGTGCAATTTATCACGACAAGCAAATGAACGAGGGAGAAAACAATGAGCCAGTCAGATTATCACTTAAAACTCAACGACAGTGCTTGACAGCTTAATATCAAATTAACAAAATTGGCTAATTATGACTCGCTGAGTTAATTGCCCAATATAGAGACTCTGAAGTGCTCCAGAGGTTTAGTCATTCTCTCCCCTCAAGCAGTTGGTTTATTTCCTCTTGATGCTTTATGAGTCCTGCATGTTTGTTGTTATTTTGCTTGTCCTGTTGCTCTTTGTTTCCATTGTCTAATGTCACCTCTACTTTTCTGGTTTAATCCTGATGTTTTGGGGACAAAGAAAAACAGCCTTCCTCAAATGGACAGGGAATGAAGTGACACATGCTGAGGTGCATGCATTTATGACCATTTAAGTTTAATTTTTGTTGCCACGGGTTGTGCAGAAAGGTTCAAATGCAAGAGTGGACGAATGAGGAATTATGAAAGCTGTCTTATAAAAGGTCTGCTTCTCTAAACTGTCATTGTTTTGAAAAAGGGTGGCATGTTTGAGCTAATCCAAGTGCCCTCAGAGAGGCCATTAGGCTTTTTTTTAATTGGAGTTTGGATTAAGGCAGTTAGTCTGGCCAGTCAGATAAATGTTAAAGGGTGTCAGCAGTCGCACAGAGGACACTCACTCGGGAAAACCTACTGTGATTGACTGATGCTTGATGCTGTCACTTCTGCCTTCATATCTTCTGCTTTTACACCACACGCAGATAATATTCAGCACCACCATCACAACATTGTAACAGACAAAGCCTCGTGTTTGCATGCAGTGCCACACGTCAGATAAACGTTATGACCATCTATCTATCTGCTCTTATCCTTGTGTATCGTTATGTCCTTACATCTCTTACAGACTGACTTTGTCAAAAAGATTTCCAGTTTTATGGAAGCAAGGATGAAAATGCAGCCTGACACAGCGAAGGTAATGCTAAAATGTACAACAGAAAATCTGCATTAATAAGAAAAGCTTTTGTGTTCGGAAGTAGCATTGTTGCACATCATGTATTTTATACATGTCACATCTTCCGCTGTGTATTGTGTGACCTCTGGAGTGCGTGTGCGCGCGTGTGCTGTTCACACTTATTTTTGTACGGTTGAAAAATGACACTTGGTTTTTTTTTTTTATGTTGGATCCTTCTTTTTTGAAATGTTTACAAGGTTTATGCAAATCTCAGTTCTATCAAGCTGTGTTTTCAGGTTTAGAACAACAAAGGAAAGTAGACATTATGCCTCGTAAATCTGTAGAGGAGTCTGCGTTTAAACTGTGTATCTGTAATAGCACAGGTGTCTAATCCTAGCTGGTGCATCTGTACAAGCGATGTAGTTCAAGCCCATAGCTGCTTTCTCCCTTCACTTAAAGCAGTTAAAGCTCTTTTAGATGAAATGTCTAAGACATCTCATAATAACTTGGAGCATGCTGTCTAGAGCAGTCACTTGTAACTGTGTGCAAAACCCCCGTCAGCCTGTCGATATTGTAATGAGCAAAATGGTACCGTCACTCCATTATGCATACAAGCCATTGGCTGGCAGTGTGCATGTCCCTCAGGCTGCAGCATTCATTAAGGGAAGCTTACCGGGCTGAAAGCTGGAGACAGATGATAACGGGATATGATTTTCATATTTAATACATTCCTTGGAAGAGCACACGCGTGCCGCAGATTGATAGAAGAATCAATTGCTACTTTAGTGAAACACTTTCTACTTTGCCCTGCAGCTACCGATGGAATCACTCAGCCAAGAAATTAACTTTTCCTCTTTTTTTACCTACTTTGTGGATCTGCTGGGCAGGCTGCATGGTTTACAGTGAATGTTATTAAGCAGCTAACTGTTTGGTATTTAAGACGCTTATCAGAAAAGAAACAGAAGCCATGCTTTTTGTTATTATGTTTGGAGGGAGGCTTTTTTGCTTCACTCTCTCCCCCCTTGGTGACATTGCAGACATGAATCAAAACTTGTCTGAAGGATTTCTAATAAGATGAAAAGTTAAAACACTGATCCCAAGACATTCTTCTGAAAGATGTTGAAAAGAATTCTGACCTTGGCGCAAATGAGACACACTTATTTAAAATGATAAAGTGGGTAGTTATCATACTTGAGCTGAGTTTCTTTCAAATTTAACCAAAACAAGAAATTTAAGAATTTCCAATTGTATTTATGCCTTGAAAAATGGCGTTTTTATGAGGCAATGGAACGTGTTGTTGCCAAAAATGAACATATTTCACATATTGATTTTTTTCTTATATTTACAGGTTGAAGCTGAGCATAGGCAGCACCAGGACAGCTCCCTCTCTAACCCAGCTCAGGATTTAACACAATCACCGCTTTTTATGGGCCGCCAGACCACCAGAGGGTCTGACGCTGAAGCTGGCACCACAAGTGTACACTCACACCGAGCATTGCATCGTTCACCCAATTGCAGCATGCACTCCCGCGAACGTCTACCAAGTGGCCTTTTGAAGGACTTCAGAGTTGACGGAGAGGATACTGCCAGCAACCGAGCACATTTATCAGATGACATTTCAGGCTCAAACGAGTCCCCCGATGGCTGTAATTTGAGTGACAAACATGAAAGAACGTTGGCGGTGCTCCCATCTGTCTGTGCCTTAACAGCCACAGCTGGCAATGTGCCTTTTGGAAGTGACGATGAACAAGAACCGTCACCTTTGGTGACCTTGATGGGACCTGAGAAGAATCCGTCTCCCAGCTGCAGTAGCCCTATGAAGGCTAACAATTCTCCTGCAGAACACGCTGGCTCCCGTGAGGCGGCTCATCAGCCACCCATAATGGAAGATGGAGAGAGAGGTCTCAGCCATTTGATGCCTCAAACCACTTTGGGAAAAGAAGCTCGGGATGCACCAGGTTTGCTACGCTATTCCTTCCATATTACCTCGTGATATCTCCTTTTCTTGTCTTTATTGAAATTGACAGTTGAAAGCGCTTTATTTGACCCCTTTGAAGATTTAAGATAAGCCTAAATAAGTGATGCGTCGCACTGTGTTTACAATCAGGTAGACGTGAGAGTGTCAGCACACCGAGCTCTGATGTGCAGTTGTCAGAGAGCAGTGCTAGTGACCTGTCCATATCTCTGACGCAATCTGAGCTGGAAGAGGATCTACCAGAAGGTGTGGCATCTGAGAGGAATGCCACTTCAGCAGGGAGTGATGATCGCAATCAGCACAGTCCTGAATCATCCCTCCACTCTGATGAGTCCAAAAACACACCACAGTTCAACTGTGAATCCTCGGCTGCGGCGGTGACCTTGGAAAGGTACAGTGTGAACGACTTCTGTACTTTGTCGTCTGGAAACGTCAAAGTGCATCGATGGCGAAAAACACGAACATTTTGGTTGCTTTATGACACATGCTCTTCTTAAAACGTGCACAAAGCAGCCAGTATTTATTTCCAGGATTGAAAGCTAAGCAAGCTGAGAAAGGAGAATGTTGGGCATAGCCATGCTGAACCACAGAGGGCTGTTAATGATATGAGCAGGTGAAGACACCGTACAGTCCTTGCTAGCATCACATCAGAGGCTGACAGAGAGGATTGTGGGAGTCACGGTCCATGCCACCGTGCTCTCTGTAGCTCAGCGGCAGCTGCGGTTGTGGCGGTGATGCATCTTATAGGGAGAGCTCAGGACCTGTCACCAACAATATTGCCATAATCCAAGATAATGCTGTAACAGAGCAATTTTCTGCTTGAGAGACCTCAGGAAGTCCCCAATGGAGGAGGAAATTTGTGGCACCATAGAGTGTTCTGGAGGGTGGGCATGTGGACAGCACTTACAGCCACAAATCCTTAGCGTGATGATGGCCTCTGAGTTGAAGGATCATTTTGGATGGGTTTAGAGCCACAGAAAATCCCATGTGAATGTTTTCACCAAAAGCCTCTGCGTTTTCCCTGCAGTATGCAGTATTGTATGAACAGGACCTCTTATGCTCTTGAAAAAGAAAACGAAAACTTCATTTGGTGTCTAATTTCTTTCTTTATCTTATTCCTATAGCATTCGTTCCAAGCGCTCCATGTTTGTGTCCTGTCCTTGGGTTGTGCACATTGTGCTTATTTAATATTATGTGCTTTATTTTAAGACGAAGTACCCGGTTGCACAAATGAACATAATAGTATAATTGAAAAAAAGTACATTATTTTACTGGAAACAGAAAGAACAAAATTCTGGTCTTTATGTATGAGAAGTAGTATGAAGGGTTTTATTTTTTCTCTCAGAGTGTAGCATGTTTGTTTGTGCATGACTGTGTTTCTGTGTGGTCTCTTGCACTGTTTATAGCGTGACCTCAAGAGGAACTGCAGTTAGCCTGTGCCGGGAGACGATGGTGGGGGCTGCAGCTTTCATTGTTAACACGGAGGGCTTCTGTGTATGAGGAGAAAACCAGAGGCTTTGATGTAAAGCTCCGAGAGCATCCAGTCTCTATCCTCTCCCTCTACCGCTCTCGTTCTGTCTCTCTCTTAAGGTTAGAGTTTATATCGCTCCCTCCGTTCAGCTCACAGTCAGGAAAAACAAGCCTGGGCAATTCATTAGATTATCCCATTATATTTCTCCTCCAGCATGGCTGGGGTGAGTGAGAGTATACGACTGAAATATCCTCCAGGTGTTTTTCTTCGAGTCTCAACATAATGGCCTCGCTGTGTCCTGTTCTCAAATATGTCGTCCCTGAACTGCACGTCGGTTCCGCGCGATTGGTGACAGCATGTCATTCAATTATTAGTTGTTAAAAATCCAATTCACGTCTAAAAAAAATTAGAAATGTTTTGCGGTGTCATTCAGGCATTTTTACAGACATGCCTCAGTTTGAAATTCTCAGTGACGTGCACGTTGTGTGTGCGCTCACGGTGCGGTGGGACACGTCCCGTATTTATTCAGGCTGGCGTTGCGTCGTTACTGCTTGTGATCTATTTTTCCATTCCTGTGAGTGCTGGATTCACCGCCTGCGCCAGCACGGTGAGATTCTTCTGACACCAATCACTCATCGGTGAGGCCATTCCGTGTGGTAAATCACCCCGGAGTCAGTACTGTACACTGTAGAGCAATATCACTGCAGAGAGGCTGACCTCTTCCTCCTCGCTAACAATGCGCTCCTGATGATGTTGACATGGGGACAACAGCAGCATCTAAAGTGAGGTTGGAGACCTTGACATGAAAGCTGGCAACAGTACAATGAGAGAGAGAGAGAGGTTTGCAGAAAAACACAACTAATTTCCTCTCTAAAGGTCTCTTTTTGAAGAGCATTGACAAATAAAGTGGAAAGAGAAAGATGACTATTTCAAGGCCCACGCTGACGATAAGGGAGAGGGAAAAAAAGATCGAGCTTTTGCCTATGCTACTTCAGCCACACTGAAGAGGACTTAGCACAGACGGATTGCACACTACAGAATGTCATGGATATAATTCAAGCTGCCGGCTTAATCAGGATGTTACCAGGAAACAACCTGCAAAAAAGAGGGAGCAATTGTTTGCTGACCCCTAACCCAGGAGCCCATTACAGATTGTCATAAATTCTTTTTGGCCCCTTTTATGTAGGGGGGCTCAGGATCTCTCGGCTTGGGGTTTCTGGGAGAATTCAATGAGGCCCACCCAGAGCTTAATGCTCAAGAAAGAGATGGATTCCAAATATCCACATGCATTAGGCATCCATTTCTCATTTTGCAGCCTCACACCGGACCAGATTAAAGTATAAATCTCTCACCAAAAGAAATGATCTCGAGGCCCCTCTTTTTTTTTTTCTTTCTTTTTTTGGAGCCTTGTCCTTATACATTTTAATGTAGGATGGTGGTAATGTTACAGTTGTTTCATGTGTTTTCATATATTAATCATATATTTATAATAATGCTTATTTTGCCATTTCAGCGTATGTAGCTTATTTGAGGTTTTATTTCACTAAGTTTTGCAACAATAGGCAGCTCTAGTTTTGAACAGCAGTTTTCCCCAAGCTTTCCCAAACGACCTGTCATGACATGTGGCACACACACTTTAAATCGTTGAAGTCCTGTATTGTGGCGGCAACACTGTAATGATTAGACTCTTCCAGCAGTCCTTGAGTACCTCGAGGAAATTGCCAAGTCTCACAGATTTTTGAATCAAATGGCTTACTTTAAAAAAAAAAAAAAAAAAAAAAATCTCTATATATATACAAATGCCATGCCTATCGATCACATGACCTCCATTTTTATTTCCTTTCACTACATTAATGTTTTTTTTTTTTTAAGGCTCTCTCAGGAGGGACTCTTTCATCTGCTGGACAGCATCGAAGGACGACTCCATTGTGAACGGAATAGTGTGTACGGGGATTCTTCAGTTGATGGGAGGCGACTCAATAGAATTATCAGGTATACCCTTCCTGTCTTTCATCAGATTTTACAATGTCATCCCTCCCTGTCTGAACTATATGCTGGGTATATTTATTTAACGATCATGGAGCAGTTCATGCAGGCGAGGAAAACATATTATCCTTCTGCCAAGGGCTCTCACTTTGGATGAAGTGTCATCACCGACATGCTCACGTCTTTATTTCTAAGGGGTTTTCAAACACATGGGATTGTTCTAGTAACCACCCTGTTGAATTGTTATTGGGAGTCGGGCAGATAGAGGATGAAGAATGTGTTTCATTAGACTGGGCTTATTTTTCATAAGCCTTTTATATTTCATAGCGTGATTAATTTAGCCTAATTGGAGTTCTTGTTGTAAAGTACGGATAAATGTCTGGCAAAGGGAAGCTTTCTCACTCTTTAAACCCAGAACATACATATCCCCATCTGTGCAAACATGAGTGCTGTACATGATGTCAACAACATCTTCAACAGCAAAGAGAGTGGCCTTCTTGTGTCATGACCCTCAGTAATATGTTTAGTCTTGCTGTGATATTATGTGGGCAAGTGTGTATGTGCATTGATGTGTGTGATTATTCTATACTGTGTCTGCGTGTGTGTGTGAAGTGTTAGCAGCTGCTGGATGCACTCCTCACCCAAAGCTTGAGCCCAGGGCTCCATGGCAATAGCTGACTGCTCTCTATATATTGGACAGCCTTTGTAACGGTGGAGCAAGCCTGAATGACGAGGACCTTGAAGCATGTGGAGCAGTCATCCTTCATGAGCTTCAGAGGTTGTCATGGAGCACAGCAAAGGGCTGCCTGCTACCACAGGATCTAGTGAGTGCTCACCAGTCCAGCACTGAGCCTAATGAAATCAGGTAAGGCTCCTGGTTTCTCTGTGGATCTAACGCCAATTACCGATGTCAGTGTTTTTTTTTTATTATTTAAAAAAAAAATAATAATCTGTAGTTTATTTCTGCTTTTTTCAGCTTAATGCAACTTATGATTGTCAGATTGTAAAAAGACACAGTGGCATAAATAGGTTTTATTTATGTAAAGCTGTACTGGTCACATACATTTGTTCCATCGTGTTACATTTAAAGCAAAGTGCAACTTGTGAGATGCTGGAAACAGAAGAAAGATCTACAGTATATGTTTATGTGATGAAGTATTGTTTATCATACAGTGTAATATGGTGTGCGTTTTGTTAGGACAATGACATTTTCAACTCCGATAATGAAAAGTGCTATAACAGAGTAGCACAAATATCAATGCACTGCAAGCTACAGGTCAGCTGACTTTTCTTTTCTCTTCAGAGGGACAGTGAACAGACTTACAGTAAAGGTGATTTCCACTTTTCAGACCCAAGAGTGGATAGCTCCCTGTGCTTTTTTCTTTTTTTCTTTTTTTTTGGACCAGACAGTGGGGGATGGGGCACGCACTTACACCTGATGCTGAGATATTGCATGCTACCATTTGATACAGTCTCCCTTGTCCACAAATGTAAAGGTCATCTTTGGTGTCACCTTGTGTGGTAACACTGCACGGGTGAATGTCATGAGTAAATTAAAATGCCCTATCTCTGACTTCCAGTCCTTTGGATAATGAGTAGTTATACTCTGAGCCAAATCCATGCTCTGCTTCACAACTCTATTGATTTCACCGAGACCTTCCTTGCTATATACTCAATCCGGCGAAAGACATGTCCTTCTCTTTCCTGTGGAGATACCTATTGGCTCTTTGACCTTTTATTCAGTTTTCAACCAGGAGCTCTATCGCCGTGTCCGTGTATTCAGTGTTAACTGGAATTCATAAATGATCTGTATCCTTTAAAGTGTTTTAAGATGGACTAGCAAGCAGCCTTTTGAGAGTTCTTCATCAAAAATAGTGTGACAGACTTCAGATTCAAATGTCTTCATAGAATGGTCAACCTTGCAAGCTACCTCAATTTTCCTGATAATCAAAGAATCTTTCAGTGTAAGGGGGTATAATTATGACTATTTGCAGGTATCCTATGCTGTATTCGATAAGAAAGCCTCTCTGTCTCTCCCACCAATCCCACCCCCACCCTTACCACAGCGCCAGCCTCCCTCCTGATGCTGCTCGGCTGTGGGATCGCTGGTTCAAGCACGCCCTCCTGCTCAAGGAGCGCCGTGTCCTCAGCGCTGAGCGCCTGGTCCAGCTGTTCACACCGCTGCTGCTGGAGCGCCATGCCACTTACAGCCACCAGGTAGCGTTGGAGGCACATGCACTGCCGCTACACACACACACGAATGGGAGGTCACACACTTGCATTCACCCACACCCGAAAGCGAGCGGACATAAACACACACGTGACCGCAGGAGTAAAATGCCTTCTTTTTTTCTCTTTCCGAAAAGGCAAGTGTTTTTGTTTCTTTGCATGTTTTTTTCTTTCTTTTTTTTAAGAAAAGAGCTGTAGTTGGAGTGCCCTCTTTGTGTCTGGTGTTTGAAACCAAGCCCCAACTGCCTACTCATCAGATTGCTCCACACGTTGACCTAGATAGAAGGGAAACCCTGACCCATGCGCTAATCGCAAATTACAGCCCCTGCTTGGCTTCTTTCATCTCATGTGGAGTATTCATCTGAGAAACACTTGCTTTTAATTTGGTATTAACCAAAAGTATAGCCATCAGCTGGGTCCGATTGAAAGAGGGAGCCATTTGGACCTTCTCCACAACAGACAGGATTATTTTAAATTTCCCACTCATTGACCCTGTGCAGATCATGCTCAATTAAACAAAGACAGAAATTACAATTAATATTCGCACTTAGAGCCCAAAGACAATGTCAAGAGATTTGTCATGAATCCCGCTTTTGTTGAACACGTCCCATTGTATCTGCAGGAATGACCATATACGCATGAAGGTTTTTTGTGTTATTAATTTTTGCATCTTGTTGAGGTTCTTGTGGCTTGGAGATCTTGCTCCAGTGTCCCCGACGCAATGAGAGAGGCAAAGAGGGAGACTGTAGAGCCTCTTGAAAACATGAACTGACAAAAGGAAGAGAAGCACTGCCATCTACATCATTGTGTCCAAGTGCATCAGGAAAAGCCTGAGCGAAAATCTTTTTCTCTCTTTATCTCTCTCACTCTCCGTCCATCTACTCCATCTATTCCTCTCTCTCTCTCTCTCTCTCTCCCTCTCTCTCTCTCCCCTCTGTCCTCGCATACAACAGCTTACTCTCCACACACAAGAGCAAACAGAAATTTCCATTCACGTAATGCCACACAGCCTGGCTACCCCGACAAATGGGAGCATGCAGCTCGCATGCACACACTCAAAGAGGCCCTTTGAATATTCAAGTGCTAACAGTTGCATTCATTGATATTTAAAATGCAGTGGGTCTGCGAGAGCCCTCAACCCACGGTACATTTGACTAAATCTAAAAAAAGAACAAAGACGGATATCGGGGACAAGGATCAAGACAGTTTTTATTGTGCAGCAGCATCAAATACCAAGTGGCGAGCTCAGATTGGCATGTGTTTGCCTCACTTCCCCTCTCAGAAAATGAAAGCATGCACATTGTCAATGTTCACTGCGACCTACTGATAACAACTCACAATGTACTTAAAGTTTGTCACTGTCAAAATCCTCCTGATCATCCCCACCATATTAGTGCTCATTAAAAGTAGCAAATGGCCATCTGAGGCTGAGAGGCAGTCTTTGATCACAAAAGAGAGATGATGATGGCAGGATTTGATATGGGGGAGGGAAGAAGGAGAGAAAGGAAATCGGTGTGTGGCATCTCCCTGCTCCTCATCTCCCCGAACAGCTCCTCTTAATTGTGTATCCTCATCTCCCCAGAGATAAAAAATGAGCTGGAGAGGGAGGAAGAGAGCAGTTTGTCTCAATTCTCTCAGCAAAGAGGGGAGATATCTGGAATGTGTTGCACATTAACGCCGGGGTGATTGCATTCTTTAAGGCGCTTCTCTAATCTCATGGATGAGAAGAGAGGGAGAGGAGGGGGAGAAAAAAGTGTGATTGAGAGGGAGAGCGGGAGCGAAAGTGTGCGAAATAATCTGTTTTTAGTTAAACGAGTGAGAGAATTTGAAGTTATTTTCTCCTGGCGTTTGAACACGCACTGCAGCTGTACCTCTGTGCAAGCAGCCATGGCCAAAGTAAATGACTTGCCTAATCGGCGAGAGTTCAATTTGACACTTCCTTCACAAAATGGGAACAATTAAGAGTGTGGTTTTAATTTGTGCTGCTCGCAGGCCAAAGTGCTGCTGAGGACACTTGTGTCCCGGTCCAGTGAGGAGTGCCCCTCAGCAGAGGACGAGAGTGACTTTTCTTCTTCGCCTGGTCCTCCTCCTCTCCTGGCTGACGGTGACATGAAGCCCGCCCGGCCCGGACAGAGGCATCAGATCCGAGGTTCCTGAAGATTATCAGCACAATTACAATAAACATTGGAAATTCCAATTAGACTATCAGCTATCTGGATGAGGAATGGCTGCATTTTCTAACAATGCCTTCAGCACTTGTTTTGGTCTTTTCACGGCCGGCTGTAGATTCCCACAAACATCCAAACATTCCACACTGAGATAAGTCCAGTAATATGTAACAAGACCTTTAATTGGAACAAATGTTAGACCACTGCTATTTTTTACAAACCACCTCTGCAGAGAACTAAAACTACCCTTTCACAAAAGAAATCAATTTCACCATAGAGCTTTTTTTTATAAATCCCTCACAGCCCAGTTTTCATACAGCCTTCTATTCAGAGCTGAAGAAAGACCCCCCATTCCCATTTCTATCCCTAAACTCCCTTCCTCCCTGCCACTGCTTCTCACTATGCGCTTCCCTTTCTTACAGAACTACAAAGTACTGAAGAGGACAGCCAGGACGAAAGCCCTGTGGAAAGTGTTCCTATTAGAGGTAAAAAGGCATCGCCGGTGCCTCAGCATTCACACTGTCCTTATGTTGTGGTTTGTTTTCTTCCCACTGCAGTGAATAATGGGCTCTTTTACGCAATGGCTGAGGCAGGATGATCAAGGTGAATCCAGGGTCAAAGTCCCACCTGAAGAGCTGTGCTAGTTCTCTCTAATTATCTCCGAGAAAACACGAGCTATGTTTTCAGCCTGGTCTGAGGCATTCTGACAAAATTGATAATTCGCTCGTCCGGCATAATGCGGCTGCTTTAATTGTCAGGACGCCAGGGTGGGAGGCGCAAGAGATCTGTCATCGGTTCTCATTATCTTCTAAACAATGCTCCGGCAAGGCTGGACTTGAAAAATACTAGATGTGAAGGCATCCTGGAAGCAGTTGGTGTGCTCAGCCCTAAGCTGCACCTCTGAAATGTAAAGCAATCCTATATTACCCTTGGCTATTAGATTTCCTACGGTGTGTTTCATGTGTCTGCATCCCTAAGGTGCACAGCCAGCAAAATGAGTCCAGTTTCCAATCGCTACACTTAATCAAAAGAGTCATAACCCGTCCAAAAAAAAAAAATACATGACTAAAGATTTTTCAGGGGAAGGGTTTTGCTGTGGTGAGCGACATCAATGTCACAATCAAATACCATGACCTTGGAACTGTTAGTAATTGCCAAGACATGCACGTCTGTATGTCTAGTTGGGGGTGTTTTTAGACTACATGTAAAAGCAATGGCTGTATTAAGTGCTGTGGGTGGAATAACACTGGAGATTGCCCTGCACTGGAAATGTTGTATGGGTTTTAGAAAATGATTAAAAGTGGTACTTTTATTACGAAACCGAGTCAAAAATGTTATGACTTGTTCATGCAAGATCACAATTTCTCTTTGTTTTGATATGTGTATTTTAGCAGCATCATTGAGACAACAGCCCATTTGCTATGCACTTGTGTTCTGTTGGTTTTTGCCAGTGCAGTCTTTGCACTCCTTTCGAATATGATACCTACTTTAGTGCGCCGGAAAGTAATTATGAGTGTTTTTTTAAAACAGGAGATCAATCATTGCCTTCCTGGTAGGGGATGCTGAGAGTGACATGCTGATTGCTGTCTCATGGAAACTGTTGCTACATACTGTAGGCTAGAATCAACAGTTTAGCTGGTCGAGCACAGTGTTTTCAGCCACTCTGTTGAGCAGCGAGACCAAAAGACTTAGCTACTGAAGCGTGTTGTCTCATCAAACACAGAAACCTCTGAAAGTTGGAAACCTGGGTTTTAAGCAAATATTTAACAATGACTGTGTGTGTGTGTCTGAACAGAGACCAAAGCATATCAGTTACTTAAACAATCAGCCATGCAGGAAAGGCTGCAGAGTTCTGAAGAGGAGGAGGAGGACGACAACGACTGTGGCCTCTCAGGTAGGAGATGCGACTCCACTCTACCAGGCAAGTAGTGAGCAACTGGAGCCTAACCATTGGTCAACACTGGCCATATGTTCTCGCAACACATGCTAACTAAATGACAGTCAAACAGAAAGCCCAGAGCTGTTAGTCCAAGTTTTCGTAGCACAACCTCAGCACTCATAGGCTTCAACTCGTCATGTCAAGTGGATTCTAAAGAAAATATGTATAAACAAATAGAAATATCATTCCTCTCATATGACCACGTGTGCATATTAAGAGACGCTAACATCAGTCTTAGCTGCTCATAAGCTGTACCCTAAGTTTCTATATTAATATGCGTTGTAGATTAGCTTGTGTTGAGATGTCCAAATTAAATGGTTTTATCGGGCCCTGTTTGCTCTTTTAAGGAATAAATCATGGCCATGAAGAGGACCTGGGGAGGGCCAAACGCTTCTCACATCAAGACCCTTACCCTCGGTAAGAACATTGTTATTATTCAACGGGCCACAGGAAATGGGCCACCAGACACCAAAGTGGTTGATGTACATTTGCATGGCCACTCTCATAATTCCCTGTTCATTTCCATAAGATCAAGGGGCCACCACCCATTAACTCGCTTACAAAGACAAAAGGCCCCTGAAGCCCCTTTCGCTCACTGTTCACTGGGTTCAACCAGGTTTTAGAAATCAAAAGCAAAACAGCCACCACAAAAAATAAATTGGAGTCATAATATCACTGTCTTCAGGCTTGTTGTCAGAATGCAAACAGATCATGTCAAGAAGAGAATCAGGGACAACTATTTTGCAAGAAGGGGACTCAAGTGTTGACAAGGACAAATGTCCTTTCATTTTTCGCCCTTGAAATGCATTTAGGCTGCTCAAATCAGCGCCCTAAGTGGGTTGGAAAAGAAGATCTAATGATAAATAGCTTGGTAGAAGCTAACACCATCACAGTTGCATTTGAATATCAACACGACTTCATCAAATCTGCAATTGCATGTCGGGTCCTCAGAGCACCTCTTCACTGCGAACCCATTTGGGCTGTAGTAATGGCTGGGTAAACGTTATGAGGAATAATCTTCTCTGATTTCATGTGATTACTGGGCACCACGCTGACACAAGGGCTGAAGTCTCTGTCTCCCTGGCCTGGCAAGCAGACGCTCCCAGTCTGCCTATTAGCCCGGGGAAGGGCCTAATGGGCTGGCTCTATTGTGGTCCTCATAGCTGCTGATGTCTGCCACTGCCAGCCCCAGTGACCACCCTCTTTAATAAACATGAGCCAATTTTCGGGCCCAGACCCTCTCAGATGGTGCCTGTCTCCCTGTCATTAATGTGCATGGGAAGCCCGCAATATGTGCGATTAAACAAAATTTACAGAACCAAAAATGCAGTGAGCAGTGATGAGACACAAGTTGTGTGCTTAAGGAAAAGTGTACAAATGAGCTGTGTGTGCCCGATCTACGGTCTAATCCCACTAGGGTTTGGAGGGAAGCGGCGGCAAGAGCTACTAGTGACCATCATGCTTTCTTCGGTCATCCAGTGATTTCCCATCTTTTCTTTGCTTCTCCTGGACGCTTAGATTTAAGCATTCCACTTACCACAGTCACTTCTTGCGCTTTATTGCTTCCACAAGTGGTCTAGAAGCCCTGCACTTAAGCAGAAGCATAACACTGCAGCATGCTCTTACCCTGCTTCTCTCCTTTCTCTCCGTGTCTCACTCTCTCTCGCTCTCTTGCCCTTTCTCCATCTCTTTGCCCCTCTTCCTCTCCGTCTTCCTGCACCCCCACCCACGCTCCCCTTTCTCCGTCCTACTTGTTAATTATTTGCTTTATTTTGTCAGCGAGCTGATGAGTGACATCAAAAGGAGGATGGAGCTGGACTCAAAATACAAAAATGGCTTCCTCTCTGTTGTCTTAGACAATAATTATGATTTGCCAGTTAAGCCTAGACTACAGCAGAGGGATTGTAGTTTAAAGCAGAGGCTTTGGTGCAAAAAATGCATTTATAGCCCTTTGTGAGGCTCCTCATTATGTGTGGGCCCGATTCATTAAGTAATTGGTTTGCAGTTGTTTACATGAGTATTAAGGCCTTCTATTCAGGGCCTTTGAGAGATACATTGTGCAAATGTTGCATGTTATGAATGCAGAATGAGAGGCGGGGGGCCAGTCCTATTGGCCAAACACTGCACTCGGCTGAAAAGCGAGAGAAAAGCACTGGGTGCTGCTTTGCATAGCAATGACTAGGGCCTTAATAAGCTTTACAGATTAAATACATGCAGTCTATACAAGATGCAAAGAGATACTCTTAACACATTTATATGTGCTCATTTCACTATTATGGCGTTCGAGAGAATTGAGGTCTTTCATATTCTTTTTTTCCCTCTCTCTCTCTCTCTTCCTTGCTCTCTCCCACACAGTGTTTTTCAGTCAGATACTTTCATAGAATGTGCTGTTTATTGTATTATAACTCGTGGGGAAGCGACTGATTTGTCCATTAGAAATCTTTTGCTGTCTTTGTGAGTGGCAAAGTAAAATCACTTTGTGGTTGAGTGGGGATGAAAGGAATAATGCACGAAGGAGTGAGTCTTAATAAGCAGCTGCACTCCATGTAAAGACCACTTGTTCCCCTTTGTATGCGAGTGCATGCCACTGCTTCCTCTCGTGCAAAGAATCATTGTGCTCCTTTCTACTGTAGGCATTTCAGATGCCACTCCTTTCTTATTTTTATTTTGGGTTTGTTAATACCTTTTCATCCCCCCCCTCCATTTTTGATCCTAAAAAATGCTTGAACACATGTGCACGCACACACACACACACACACACACACACACACACACACACACACACACACAAAATACTCCAACCATCAGCTGGTGTGATGATTGTTGTGCCTAGTGCCTGCTTGACAAAAACCTTGACTCAACAATTAGTGGTTTACAGCTTTGCCTTGGACAACAGGATGTGCTCAAGCATTCGACCTCAAATCACTCAGAGTGTCAAAATCAGAAGCTCTCTCTCTCTCTCTCTCTCTCTCTCATGGGGAGGCGATGTGTGTGGATCTCTGACAGCTCACTGGGAGGAGGGATGGAGGGGTGAGAAAAGGGACTGGAGGGGAGGGGGCGCAGAAAAAGAAGAGCGGGAGATAGAGGGAGACAGAGAGACAGACAGTACCAGACAAAGAAGTAGTGAAAGATGGAGGATTTCCTGTTCTAAAATCAATGAAAACACTTTAAGATACTATATAATCATGAGCAGTGTAAGACATAAGGAAGCAGATGGACGGTCGGGCACATGGCAGCGTAGAATCTGTACTTCTGGGAATATGTCTGAGGGACAATATAACAGAAACAGACAGTACATTTGGTATTGATTTCTTTTACATGACAATATATTACTTGGTCTCTCCCATTAGTTTAGATTAAAGAATCAGAACATCCAGGCCGTAACAGGACAAACAAGACAGTGACTGTCGAGGAAGCCAGCATTTAGAGGCTCCAGCCAGAGGAGGTCACTGTCCTACATTGGCTGCCTCTGACCAGTCAGGAATGCCTGCTTGCTCCAGAAAGGATTAAGTTGGCTTTCAGACACTTTCTGTGCTTTTTATTTGCTCAATTTCTTGTTTAGTTTAGCCATATATATATATATATATATGTGTGTGTGTGTGTGTGTGTGTGTGTCTGTATATATATGTGTGTGTGTGTGTGTGTGTGTGTGTGTGTGTGTCTGTATATATATGTGTGTGTGTGTGTGTGTGTGTATACACACACACACTGCTCAGTATACGGTCAATACAGCAAAACCATGCAAAAATCACTGTCCTTACATACATTAGTTGTGACTGCTTTGAGCTGATAGAGGCCAAAAAGATAAACAATGGACATAATGTTTGAAGTCTGTGCTAATTTATTAAGCTGTCATTTCTGATGGTGTTATGTTGCGTTGGTTTATATTGTAACTTCATTTTCTCCACATTTAGAAACCTCATGATGTGCAAAAAACAGGTGACATGAGATAAATGACGTGTCCTTCAGCCATCCCTCTCAGTGGCCGTCTCGACTGGACTGCCACCAGTCAGGAAGAGAGCACGCTGTGTTGAAATCATTGGCCCAATACCTCTTCCTCTGAGCTGCAGTACTTACTCATTGCCAGCAGAGAGCACTCACACGTTAGAGAGTGCCCACTCACAGTGCACTCACAGTTGCCTCTCACTGTTTGCCCCCTACTGAGGGCTATATCCTGCTACCATTCAGGCCTGTTAGAGTACATCTAAACGGAGCCGAAACAATGTTTCTGCGGGGTCATAGCTGGGATGGGAGTAGGAGTTGATGGGAATGATGAGGTGATGGGTCTCCCTTTACCTTTAGACAAGCACCGCTGTGCAAAAGTGCTATTGTGCTATTAGCATTTGTGTGTGGGTGGCAGGAGCTTAAAAAAAAAGCCAGGGTAAATAAAAGCAGTTTTCGAGCTAGCGGTGTCTGCAAGGCAGTATTAAATGCTTGGTAAGCATTATTTCCTCCAACAGCCCTCAACATTCCCAAATGTGACTGCTCAGCAGCTCCAAGACACATATTCTAATCTTGGGAATCACTTTAAACTGCGGTTTGAAAGGAACTGCTATTGTATTTTATTTTGTCAATATATATGAGGACAACACTGTTACAACTTAGTTCAGATGTGTCGTCGCAACCTTTTATATTTCTACATTTCTGTGCTACTTTAACTGGAGTGCACGTTCTGTACAGCAAGCAGGTCTTTCTTGACACAGTTTAACGTGTTAGTCTCAGCTGACCTCACATGTGTTGGTCAGAAATTTGTCAGTAGTAGTTGTTTATTTGTTTGGTAGTAGAGGAGCCTGAAGATATATCCAGCCAAAGATGTGGTGAAGCAGAATCAGGATGCTTCTCTCAGGGGCAAACAAAGCAAACAGGATCTCAAAATGTAAACAGTGGTCTCAAACAGACTTTTAACTTGCACCAGAGTGCCTCGGATTCCCGTAAGATGAGTAATCATTGTATTATTCTGAAAGAAACATGCCAGTTTTTTTTCACAATTTCATCCTTTTGTACATGCACTGTGCCTGAGATATGTGGTAACATGATTGTCCTGCTTTTTATGAATGTAAGTGGTATCTGCAGATTGTATCACTGCATTACCAGCCAGCATAACTTGTATTTTTGCAATGTGATTTAAAAAGGATGTCAAAATCAGCAGCTTTAACTCAGAAAAGCCACCGTGGTGCAAAATGACAAAACAAGACAGAGGTTTGATTAAGGAGACGCACAGACAGCACTGAAAATATCAGCATTTCCCTCCAAGCTCCAATTTTGTAATGTGTGTAAAACTCATCATGCAATTTGAAAGCTCGTTGTGGACTCAGCGATGCATAGCAGACACAAACTGTAACTGTTAAAACACGAGATAAACAACAATATGGAACAATCGCAAAAGGCCAGAGGAAGAGAATGAGCGAGGCAATGGAAAAAGAGGACATTACGACGGCTGTAATTTGCATCATTTCACACATTATATTCACCTCTGTCTACCAGAGCTTATAAAACACTGGCCAGCCCAGTCTTACATATTCAGATCATTGCCTCAATTAAGGGAAACTCAGCAGAAGATGAACTGGCATAAATGTTTATGGAAACGGAATATTAGATTGGTGAGGTCAGATCCAGGCTGGGCTCTCTATGGTAATAGCCCTGTCTTGAAATCAGTCCTGTCCCTCACTGAAGTGGAACAGCTGATAGACCATTCCCATCCCAGGGGGGAAGTTCAAGAAAAGAAAAGCCTAATTTACTCTCTGTAACAGCTATTATTGTGGCAAAGGAGAGGAAGTAATCGTATAGATTATTGCTGTATTTTTGCTGCTGCAGCGTCTGCTCGAGATCTGTTTCCCCAACAGTTGGAAATGGATGCACTAGTCCTCGCAGTGCAGTTGTGCTTCAGCGTCTCTGCTTTATCTCTTATGCGGTTTAAAAAAGCTGAATGTGAATAGCTGGCAGATGTCATTTTTTAAAAATGTAGATATGTATGTATTCCTCACCCTAGCATCCATCCTTTATATCGTCCAAAATCCGCCTGCGTATAATCACCTCTGTCCTGACAGGAAAAAAAAATCTCATTGTCACTTTTGAACTTATTTCTAATTTTATACGCACCTTCCAAAAACT
The DNA here is from genome assembly GCF_039877785.1 of Chaetodon trifascialis. Taxonomy (NCBI): domain Eukaryota; kingdom Metazoa; phylum Chordata; class Actinopteri; order Chaetodontiformes; family Chaetodontidae; genus Chaetodon; species Chaetodon trifascialis. The sequence continues at coordinate 10,960,991 of NC_092069.1, read as the reverse complement.
CCAAATCACGCTCACACCTTACATGCATATTGAAGCACTTTGGGTTCACATGTCCGGTTTTTCCTCCGACTGTACAATCACAAAAAACTAGAACATGATTATGATGATGGTGATATTGTTTTCTTTCATCCGAGTCATTTTGGTTCCAGCCACCTGTCAGCCTGGTATGGTCAGCAGGTAATGATTCTGGCAAGTAAAAACGCTCACATGCGCTGCTTCTAAACATAACATAGTCTAGTAGAAACCAAAAACAGTACCTGGACTCAAAATAGGCGACATAGAATGAAATTACCATCTGTACTACTCTCCTTTCACCAAAATCACACGACTTGATGATGCATTCACCAACATACACATATTTTTGCAAACAAAATCATCTGTTTCAGCAAAAACACGACACCCTCGTGTGCAGTGCACCTTCGGTTTGCAGGCAGATTGACTGATTATCCGTCATTGTGTCTTTACTTTCTTTTTGTTTTGGGCACATTTGCTGGCATTTTGAGCACCTAAGGCTCAATGTGCTGTCTGAGCAGATGCAAGAATCATCCAAATGTCCTGTCGGAAGTCCCATCAGCGTGTGACTACAGTGGTTATGTTCCAGTGATTATACTGGCTGTATGGTATATTGCTTTTAGCACAAAGCAATCTGTTCACAGTTACGAATGGGATGGTGCATCCTTGTTCTCTCATTCTGCCTTGAGTGGTGCAAAGCAGCAATATATAGTTTAGAAGATAGCTATTGGAACGCAGCCAGAGTAATTTGGTCCTTATACTCAATGTACAGTCACATGTGCCAAGACTTGGCTGAGGCAGAGATGAGGAGATGAGGGTGATTGAGAGGATGACAATCAAAGAGGTCATGGGTTTGAATTGACGCAGATGGAGGAACATGGCCACACAATCATTTATTTTAAGCTACGGCTCTTCTGCTTAAAACTCGCTATCTTTTTTCTTCCTGTTTCCAAGAAAAGCGGCAACGCAGCTCCGATATAGAAAGTCCAAACAAATACGCCATATGGATATGTATGCTAACCTGGGAGATGATGAGGCTATATTGTGGGGTTTTGAATAGGCTCTGTGATGATGTAAATTAAAGAGGAGGCCTTTAAAAGTGGAATGGGGGGCCTTATTGCATATGCATTGAGGTAGATCAAAGCCTTTTCGGAGGTCACACATTTACATAGCGATATTACCAGAGCTATGGGAACCTGGCAACCCTGTCTTTGGACTATTTTTGAATAAAGAGGGCCTTGTGGAAGTCTTTTGGCACTATTAGAACAGGAGTCAAGGAAGTTCCCTCTGCTGCACTGTCTGCCTGCCTTTTTCCTCCCTTTTAGCTATTTTTGGTGAGAATTGGTCTCTTTTTCAGAGAAAGCCTAAGGTAATAACTTTACAAGGCTAATAACTGTCTTTGTGTTTCCAGGAAAGAGAACACAAACTCAAAGGCTCATTCTGCTCTACAGTCAAAAGGTGAGTATAGACAAAGCCATTTCAATTGCGTGTAAAGACAGTGTCAAAAAAGGTTAATTACACCACACAGATCACCGTAAAGAGCTTCATGCGTGAACATGTATGAAATTATTGTAACTTTGGAGCCTCACAAGAACACCAACTGTTTGATTAAATTTCTCTGTAAACGCAGCAATACCTTTTGAGGATGTGTAAATGAAAAAAAAAAAAAGACCTTGAAGCCAAATTGAGGTTCCTGAAAGCTTAGATTTATGTTGTCGGCAAGCTCTACCTAATCTCCTAATAAATAACTAAAACAGTCCTATTTTAGGGAAATGTCTGCGCTCTTACATCAGTGATCAAAAGTTGAACTAAAGCCCATGGAAATGTTTTTAGCTGCTCTAAATAATACCCTGAAAGAGTATTGTTGATTCTAATGGGGGACAGCCAGGCAGGTGCCTTCTTTATGACATTTCTAATCATTTTTTAAAAACCAAAACACACTCTATGAGTGTCTAGTTTTAATGGAGGCACATTGTACACTGGGCCTGCTAGCAGTTCATCTACAGACCTCACATCTGTAATTATGTTAATACAGCTGTGATCAGATCACCCAAGATGCATTCAATTACCATGCGTGAACAAGACTCCAAGTTTAACATGTTAGACTGTGTAAAGGTTGGATCTTAAGATTTTCACGCTGAAATCAAATTCAAGGTAAGCTATAGCTTCACTGCATTCAAATCCCAGAATGCCTGTAAAGAGAGTGCTGAACTGACTAGATAAAGAAATTATGTCAACAATGTAAAAGGTTACACTTCATGTGACCCATGGAAAGAAAAACATTCTGCTCTAGTAATGTAATCTTGTATTTCTTTTCTCTATACCTTTTCTTGTGTAGCTCTCTGGGGAGAATCAGATGACAGCAACTCAGATATTGAAGCAGCCTTACGTCCTCAGCCTTTCAACACGAACAACGACGACATTGACGACTTCTGTGACTGATATTTCCCTGCAGATAGTTTTTAAATGCACTACATTATATCACTGCAAAATTTCAGGCAGTTTGGCTCACAGTAATTCACCCCCTGACCGTTATTTTAGTGGTCTGCATTGTAAATCATATGCACACTGTATCGTAAAAACAAATAATAAAGTTGACAGCTCTCACACTGGGTAAAGTATGTGAAGAGTTGTCCAACACTCTGATGTTAACCCTGCTTCAGTCTCTTTATCTGAACAACTCTCCCAGCTCATAATAACAGCTCGAAATAGATTAAACTGATCTTTTAAAGCGATTTGTTTGCACTAGGCTGAAAATCATGCATTTTGAATGCTGCAAGCATCTCCGAGTGCTCTACCTCCAGCATGCTCGAGTGTAATGATGTGAGTCACCTGTGAAATGACAAAGCACAATGGCCACTCTGCACGTTGCTGCGCGACCTGTGAACCTGCTGAAGAGGCCCATCTCCCAGGGCACAAAGTGTTGTAGCGCTAACAAACTCAGAATATTTAGAACCTTCAACAAACCCTCTACATATATTTTCCCAGCTGCTTCTTTAATAACCGTTCTCATGCTACAGAAATACAAAGATGCATGTTTAAATTGTTCTGTATTATTGTGCAAATGAGGCACAAGTAGCAGAATTGTTGCTGAAACTACACGCTAGTCTTCTGCAATTTAGGACTTTGCAGCATGTTGAATGTTCTGCAGCTATTAATAACTCAGAGCTGCTGTGTGGGAGGCTACATTCCCAAGTTTACATTTATAGTTCATTATGTCTGTAGTGTAAATTTCCAAAACTGCCATTCTGGGATGTGGTAAAAGCCCCTGGCATTCAGTGTCAGCAGGATTCCATTAGTCAGCTTTAGGTGACTTTACATGCCTGAACCTTTTAAAGTAGGACTCCACATTCATTACCAATAATGGCTTCAGACAGCCCTGACCCACCACAGAAAAGGGACTGTGGCAGAATAATTTGGAGTTTGCTAAAAGGCTCCCTAACATAATATCCATGTTAAGGAGCATGTCAACAGATACTTGTGTGCGACAGATAGCTCATGGTGGAAGTGGAGTTACATTGTACTAATGTGGACTAACACAATAACATTTTTTAAAATAACTTCTCTGATTCTGTGCCAGAGAGACGACGACGATGATAATATTCAGCTCATTCTTTTTAGAGCGTGTTTAGTCAGACTGTCACAGGAGGAAGGTTTTATCTTGCAGTTAAGGGGTGCTATCCAAAAAGTGCCTGACTCAGTTACAGTATCGGCTTTGCCATCAGGTTGACATTAGACAGAGCTTAGTTCTTACAGCAGTGCTTTTGACTGAATGGATAGTGTCTCCGGATGTAGATTGTCTCAATAATGAGGGAGTATGGGAAACATTTTTCTTATGATAGTCCCACAAGACCACTTCTGATTCCAATGCAGAAAGCACTTTCTTTTTAGATTTTGGCCCTGAACATAAGCACTTTTCTTAATAAAAGCAAATAATTTCCGGTTTTAAAAAACACTGGAATCTGAGAGGTCGTCTTGAGTGAAGCCTCGCCTTTAAAACATTCCATACCTACAGCTTTGGATGATTCAGTGGCTATATTGAACCTAGAAGAGTGCCACAACCCCTGAGCGCAGCTGTTACACAGATACCAGTGACTCTGGGTGGAAATGTGTCCTGAAAATCAACAGGAAAATGCTTTTTGGGGGATTGAATTTCTGGTACAGAAATAATTCAACAGAGTTAATGGACTGCACGCTCAGCCTGCAACACAAACATACCCAGTATTAATGATTATATTATTATTATAGTGTAGTGATTGCAGCAGAGATTGACATTTTTGTAAAAGTTAAGATGATTGCCGTCCGAATGGATTATAAAATACATGGGTGGGTGTGAACTTAACAGTTTCTTGTGTGTTTTAATTTGGATTCAGCTGTCCTTGCAAGCACATGTCCCTTTCAGATGATAATAAGCACAGCAACCTAAACAGAACAACTGTGAGAAGCAATGTCAAACTGAAATTCTGATTCTCTGTCCTTGAGGAGCTTTTATTTTTTTATTTTTTTTTCTGTCAAATTTATGCCATATTAGCAGTTAAATGGGCTCACAGAGAAACCCCTTTCTTCACTAGTTTCAAAATTGGATAAATAAGAATTTAGAATGATGTTTTGTTTCAGTGATCGCTAATTGCTGAAGCAGTATGTCTATTTTTTAATGAGTGTTTAACATAATGTTCTGTAACTCATTTAGCATTCAGTGGCAATTGAGAAATGCATTTTAGCAAAAGGAGTAAGCACAACAATAACATGCACAACAACCACGTCTACTGGCGAACATTTGAATACATCTGACACTGAGTGCCGCGTCTACCTTAACAAAGGTCAAGGTCTGACAAATACAACGTCTGTATTGGTAACCTGTCAGCTGTTTGACAATTCAGCAGACGTTTAAGCACTGATAGGTAACCCAGATATCACAAACCAGATACTAGACAGCCAGTTACCAGCATGTTCAGCTTGTTATATAAACTAGTGAATTGCACATAGAAAATAACTTTCGTTAGTGCATTCCAGTATTTGTGATTAACTCTTTTAAGCGAGTCCTCTAAGTCTGCTTGAACACTTGTATTCATCTCCTAGATTTTCCAGAATTAGCATTGTAGCAGTGTTGTATATTATTTAATTCAGTTTAATTTATAGAGATCCAACGATTCCCCCCTGAGCAAGCACTTGACGAAGGCAGTGAGGAAAACCTTTCTTTAACAGGCAGAAACCTTGAACTGCCTATCAGGCAGACTTTCTTCTTTTTTTATTTAAACAGGGAAGGTCATTGAGAGCAAGCTCTCTTTGCAATGATGCTTTGATAACAACAGATACAAATTACATCTGAAAATTACGGTAGATATAAAACAATACAGGTGCATGAAAGATATATCAAGTTTCACAACAAACGGGCAAGGACAACAGTATGAGAGATAACATCAATTCAGTCCTTCGACAAGTCAGGGACGCTTTCTGTTTCCACAGTCTGATTGAGCATTCAATGAAAAATAGAGCTGCTAACAACAAGAGCCCTGGCTCTAACTGATCAGCCCCTATTGACTTTGTAGGATCAGTAGAAAGAAGAGCAGAGACACTTCAAGATTCGACAAATGCTTCAATGGAAGAATCTGACAGCCAAATTTGTTTGCCCAGCAAGTGCACTATGATTACAGGAAGAGAGAGGAGATCTGGTTGAGTCAGAGAGGAAATGAGGTGAGATTGAACTCAACTTCAACTTCTGATTTGATGTTTTTAAATTATCAATAGCGGCACGGTAGCGCAGCAGGTAGTGCGCGTGCCTCACAGCAAGAAGGTCGCTGGTTCGATCCCCGGGTCGGGCGGGGCCTTTCTGTATGAAGTTTGCATGTTCTTCCCGTGCATGTGTGGGTTCTTTCTGGGCACTCTGGCTTCCTCCCACAGACCAAAAACATGCTCATTAGGTTAATTGGTGACTCAAAATTGTCCCTAGGTGTGAGTGTGAGCGTGAATGGTTGTCTGTCTCTATATGTTGCCCTGCGATCGACTCACGACTGGTTCAGGGTGTACCCCGCCTCTCGCCCATCGACAGCTGAGATAGGCTCCAGCCACCCCCCCACCCCCCACCCCCCACCCCCCCAACCCCGAAAGGGATAGTCCGGTATAGAAAATGGATGGATAGATTGAAATTGTCAATAGTGTTAGTTAAACAGTTGATGTTCCTAACACCCAGGGGAAGGCGTTCTGAACCATCATAGCTGGATATCAAATCAAATAAATCAAGTAAAATCATCTGCTGGTGCAGAGGGTGAACAACAAAGCTCAATAACTCGTACTTTTCTATTATTTTTCCCCAGACCAACACTTACTGCAAGAGCTCCAGAACGTTTATGCTTGGAAATAGAGATAAACAATTTCTCACAAAAAATGGCAATGCCACCTCGATTAGTAATGTTGTAGTTGTGTTGTAGTAATGTAATGTCAGTTTGTTGCACCTAAACTTTAAAATACTACATTTTGGATATAGTATTCTGCATATTTATATGGACAATACCTTAGTTATTGTGATGCACAAAGCTTTGCATGCTGGGATCAACGCACTGAGTTTCCTCCAAATTTGACTCACAACCTGCAGACAGCTAGTATCGGTGGAAGCTGGTGCACGGTCGTAACCAGGCTACTTGGATTAGCATTGGCGGGTGCAGTGGTACAGCCCCCTGGCTGGTGATGAAGTACAGACACGAGGGAGCTTGTCAGATGGAGAATTGGCTCTGGATCTAGAGTTGCTGAATGGAGATTTGTGATTTCTGGAAACAACATTGAATGTAACTTTATGATTTTCTCCAGCACAACCTCCACTCAATGGTGAAGGAAATGTTTATAGAGCAACCATCGGTGAAAAGAAGTTAGCTCCAAGTCAGTGCCATCACCCCGGGATTCATAGATGGAATGTAGTGTCTCTCTTGAACTTAACCACTGAGGCCCAGATAGAACAGGCAGGAGATGGGTCAACTGTATCAGGGTGTATTACCTTCGCTGGTAGACTGATTTAACTTGGGATGCTCCATTGAGACTAGCTGGGATCTGGGGTCTGTCTGCAATGGAGAAGAACCAAGATGAGCTGCTACTCTCTCTTGATTTCAGAGATGAACAAGGAAGTGACCCTAATTTGAGACATATCCTATCCTCAGTTTCTGAGAATATATCCTGTCTAATGTCAAGCTGATGGCAGAGGTGAACATAAAGACGTCGATCCGTCTGTTTGTGCTGTGCTTGGGCTGACTGTGGTGACATCCCTCTGGAATATGAAGCGGACAAGCTAATCTTAAGCAGTGACTTCTCAGGCATCTTGAAAAGGGACCCAGATGGCAGGCACAAGTCAGACTGCTCAGCTCCCTCCATCCCAGGCTCATCCTGGTTCTCCCATCTCCCCTTTGGAAGACCTGCTGACTGATTATGAGGACAGGGCTCTGTGTCTTTCCCTGTCCCCACTGTGGCCAGGAGCTCCACTGCAGCAGTTCTCTCCTTCTCTACATCAGTCTGCCACCCATATGCCGGCCATCAAAGGACTTTTCCAGGACTTGACGGGCATTATCAGAAAGGTGGCAGATCAGAGGGGCATCACAATGCTGGCTGAATAACCTGCATCTACCCACAGCCACTTAAGAGGGGAAGTTTCTGACCAGGAATATAGGTGAATATGGTTTGGGTTGTGAACTGGTGTATGTTATCTGACGTAGGACCCTGGTGTCGCTGTGGAGATTGAGTGCATCAGTTTTGCCCTTGACCCAATAGGGACAGCTCTTTGAGGGTGAAGCCTAAATGAAAGAGAATGTTAGTTATGTATTATAACTCCAGATTCTACGAGTATAACTATAGCTCTTAGAGCACTAAGCCCATACAATATTGCAAAACAGTGAGCCTTGAAAACAATCCTTGCTGTTTCTGAGTCTGACAAATGAATATATATTATTTTGTTCTATATTAATTAGTAATGAAAATAATAGTTTGTTGCAGCAAAATCTGATATTTAGTGTTATGTTACACCACTGAAACATTTCTTTACTATCAAAGCTTTGTAGCATGCAGCCACAAGCATTGTAGCTGTGCAGAATATACCGTTCAGTATATTGTAAACATGTTCTCAGAAATGTGGCCTGGAATGTCATTTCTTTTATTGTACATGAAATGTGCAGTGATCCCATAAATCCTTGAAGAGGCAGTTCAGACTGGGTTACACAATACACAAAATAACAAAAATGTAATTCAGAATGTGAGCTTGCAACAACTACTGTTTTCTTGAGTATGTAAGCCTATTCCTTTCAGTCTGGCATGCTATCAAGTACTGAGCTTAAAGCCATTCATTTTCAGTCCACATCAATTCAGCCCCCCCTTTTTCCCCCTCACCAATGGCTGCCGTGAGTGTGTGGAAAGTTGAGAGGAGGGTTTTGCTCCCTCACAAGCTAGATTGACCTGCTTTTTGTCCAGACAACTTCCAATAAGAAAGGGTCACCATTCTTTCACTGGTGCCTTGCATCTGAGTCTCATGCATACATCTAAATTGTTCATCTAAGACACTTGTGTCTTGGATTTAGCCCTCCATAATAGCAGATTTCATGTGTACCATGCATAAATAATCTCAATAAATATGTCTGTCTATCCTCTCTTCCCTCTGTGTGCTTTTAGAATGACTGTTATCTATTTTGGAGCTTTGTTCAAGAATCTAACGTTAGCTGCCAGTGGGGGGCCACATAGATGAAAGCAAGTGGCAAAGTTAAACACATTCATCAACAATGCTATGGTTTTTGTTCTCATACGTTTGCATAATATTTTCCTGCTTGCTGGACAAACCCAGGCTCTCGAGTGTGCGCCTTCCAGTCTCCCCTACCCTACTTTTATTTTTTATCAGTGAATAATCATTTAGAGCAAGGTCATTTTGATCTTCTGTCTCAATAGGCCTCAATTAAATATTCATTCATTCTGATGTGGCCTCCCCGGCATCTTCTTTGGTATGTGTGTTAAAGAGACAAAAGGCTGTGCTTTTGATTACACAAGCTTGGGCTTTTTTCAAAGAGATCAGGCGCCATTATAAAGAGTTAAACAATCTTTTCCACTGATCAACAGAGTTGTTGGTAAAATGTTTACTTTGGCTAGGATTAGTGATTTTGTCCTTGAATGTTGAAACAAAAACAATTCAGTTATTCAGTTTGCAATTCAAAGCTTAATCGAGCTGGGTCTCCAAGGTTTCTGCTCCATGTGTCACGCTGCATCGCTACATCATGAATTAATCTGCAGCTACATCCCATTTGGTTTCCTATTGACAAGAATGTAGGCTATATTTATTCAACCTGTAACTGTATTAAATGATATTAATCTACAGCATCCCATCCTAAATAACAATGTTTTAACAATTGGCAACATGAATGATTATAGTACTGAGCCTTAAGGCCACGTTAGCATCATGGATGTAGGGATGGCAATCTCAGCCACTTGACACAACACCTGTGTCACACTAAATGACACAGATCCATACCATAAGTGTCTGTATTCTCAATTTACTGCCCACCATTGAGTAAAGTACAAAGTGTCTGTCATACAGGGAGTAGTGAATGATTGAATGAGGGAGTGATTTCGGACGCAGGCAGAAATGGAAGCAGCTCAATAGAATTCAGCCATCTTTAATTTCTATTTTCATCTACTTTTCCTATAAAAGGTCAGTGTTTTGTAATTAGCATTACATCCTCATTATGTTTACAGCTGATTCATTCATTAAACATTTTATTTCTTAAAATAATACCAACAATGTTTTGTAAACTGGAAGTTCAAGGAGCCCAGAAATATTATATTCAGGTTAACGGTTACGGCTTTCCCCCCAAATAGCTACAGGTGACAAGAAGCTACTTACAACCACTCATGTTAAGGTAATATTTCTTCAAGTCATTAAAGAAAAAGCTTCTATCTTATAAGCTGCTTCCTATGGTTTCGAATGTAGCAGTAATAGTACAGTTATTGTATGTTTTGATATCACATCTATCCTGTTATAATGACCAAATGAAATCGCCCTTGAGACTCTTAAATTATTCTGAATGCTGTATAGGTACTGCACATTTTGAGGACTTCAATCAAAATAAATGTAATAATTACTCGAGCCAGCCGTTGTGCCAGCAGATAACTTGGAACCATGTTAATGTGTCGTTATCATGTCATTTTTGACCATGTCAGCAAAGTTTTTACAGCTGAAGGAGGGAAGGACTGTGCTCACTGACAACTGAGCATGTTGGGGAAAGTGTGCAGATACAAATAAACAAAAGGAAAGAAATATTAGGATTGCTCAAAAATTTTGCTTGGCTTTTTGTTGAATAAAGTTAGTTTTCCCCCTTTGGACAAATATGAGCGCTCTGATAAGTCTTACTATTTCTTTTCACTCATATGGAACATTATCTCCAGCCCTGCCATTACATTTATCACTTGATTCAGCAAGTATCTGAAAGCGCAGTGGGTGAACAATAGGTCCAAGGATGATTTGCACATGAATGATGTCTGTGAATGAGAGTGGGTTACAGAGGAAGGCTGTCTCTCCATAGTCGGGGCAGGAAGGTTTGCTCCCCTCTGCCCCCACTCCAAAGACCAGGTGAGATTCTCCGACACAAAGGGCCAAGTGAAAATCTGTTCAGCATTGACGCCTAAAACCCTTATTATGGTGATGCTTTATAGAGGATTTCAGTGGATGTATATAAAAGCACTGAGTTGCTCCTGCCTACAGCTGGATACCATGTCTTTATGGAGTGCTGTTACATGTCCACAGTGCTTTGATCTTTTGAATTACAAGCCTATATTTTTGATATATATCTTGTACAATATGTACCAGACCAGACCTGTCAATATGTACCGAGATAAAATGTGCAGTTGCTTCGCACTGAGGCTGGTCACAATGGGTTGTGAATTTACTGCATCCTGAACCTTTCCCACTTATGAAAAAATTATTTATTTTGTCCTCAGTTCCTCTAAAATAAACTTTACATTTCAACTTTGTTAGCATAAAGAGCATTTGTCATTGAAAGTGATGAGAAGATGATGAAATGAGCACAAAGAAAGAGTGGAGGATAAATAATTCTTTGAGTTATAATTTGACAAAATTATAATATAATATATAAAGTCTTGGCATTCTTATAATGTTTCAAATGGCTGGACTCATCATTATCTTTTGCTTAAGTAACAGTACCACAGTGTAGAAATCTTCTGCTGCAAATCATGCATTCAAAATCTCGCTTATGTAAAATAAGTATTATCAAAATATATTTAGTACCAAAAGTACACATTCTGCAGAATGGTCCATTTCAGAACTATGTATGTTACATTATTCGATTAGAGTTATTGATGCATAAATATGTAAGGATCACTAACACTGCAGCTAGTTATGGTGGGGGAGATATTCTTTATATACTTAGGTGTAGCTTAATCCACAATAATACTTCTGACTTTATGAGTTACTCATATTTTGTATTAATAATCAGAATCTGCAAAGTAAATAGTAACTAAAGCTGGCAAAATAAATGTAGAGGAGTTAAATGTACAATAGTGTAGAGGTACAAGGAAGCAGAACCACACCAAATATGGTCCATTCACCAAGCAGTTTTGTTTTCCATTTCAGCTCATGCCAACTGTGAGCAGCTTATTGTAAAACACATGATGGCACATTGACCACCCATATAACTCTGCAAAGGTGTGGGACAAAAGTCAAAATTCAGCTAGCTGCATGGCATGGAAATATACACAATGTTCATCATGCAAGATCTACTCAGCACTGACAATGAAGGTGTTGTTGATTATACAGTGCTTATGCCTCTTCGTACAGGCCTTTCACAGCTTGAAACTCTTTGGACATCAAAGTAATCAAAGTTCTCAGGTCAAGGTATACCAGTTATCTCCACCTTGCTACTGCTAGTATTGAAGCCATGGCAATACATGAATTTAGTCCTTACACTGTCCATCGCAGTGTTTGTCCTTCTGCCTCTTCCAAGAAAAATTGAAAGAGCAGCAACAAAGAGAGCAGGACCTTTGTGTGCTATAGTACATGTGTTTCACATGAAGGTAGTCTTGACTGTGGAGTGCCATTTTTTTGTTCGCCAAATAAATTTCAGTTTAATCTTCCTTCAGTGCAATACTAGTATAATAAAACATTAAATTACTGGAAACATTCCGAAAGAACAAATACGTTTTTTGCTAGAGCACTGGATATTGAAATATTTCCAGGTATTGGCACATAAACTCGTGTTTAAAAAGCCTCGTTCTCACCTGCCTGATTGAAATGAACTAAAGGAATCAGAATAATCTGCTCCGAGCACACCGGGAGTGAACGTAACCAATGTGCCCCAGTTTCACTCCTGCCTCTGTGATCCTCAGTGTGAGGGGACGCAGAGGGCCGGCTATGCTGAGCCATAATGAAGAGACCCAAACTGGAGCTGTGGTCAGAGAGCTCCAAATCTAGATTGCCAGATTCCTGCTCGAGATGCTTCAAATCACATTATAATTAACCGCATTTAGGATGGAGAGCAGAGAGTCTGTGCTTAGAGCTATTCCCATGATTCTCTCTCTCTTTCTCTCACTCACACGCTCTTCCTCTGTCACTCTCTTCCTCCGTCCCCATCTCTTGCTGTCCCCATTTCAGTGGGGGTAATTAATATGGAAAGATGGAAAGGCATATTCTACAAATTCCTATGAGATTTGCTTGCAAAAGCTGTTAAAGCCAAGTAGGCAAATTAGTATTCATGCAGGTTTTTCTGTTGCAAGTCATCTCTCCCTGTGGGACCAAGTAGTAGATTGGGTAGACAGGCAACGCTCATCCTTGATTATGTGAGCAGAATGCCACCACAGAGCCGAAGCCCAGCAGAAAAAAAAATTCCTTAGGCAGTAAATCAATTTCTGTGACCTGCTAAATGTAATTGACTACACTCTAATTCTTTAACCCTGTGTATGAGGGTGAAAACACATCCTGAGGTAGAATGATTACCAGCTATTACACAAATCCATGGGTTCTGTATCAGTTAATAACCATTTACAGCAAAATTATACATATGCCATGATTCAGTGGCAATAAACAATTGCTTTAATGCACTAGTTATGTCTTTGTTTAGTCAATCAACTGGATCTCAGAAAACCACCTATTATTCAAAATAGGAAAATGGGTTGATAAAGAGTTTTTTGCTTTTAGATACATGGAAATTTGTATGTAAATTGAGATGTTAATATTTCAGCTTGTGCTGAATACTGGATATGGCCTTTAATGTTATGGTTCATACACCATAGGATTCACTGGGAACATTTGATGCTGTTACGCTACATAAAATGCTTTGGTGATTATGGATCCACATTACCGTAGCCTCAGAGTTTTTGCACAGAATAATGGTTACAAATATTTGATTATGTCAAATACATTGTAGGGTTGGGCAATATGTTAAAATATCCCAACCAGACCCCGTCAGCAACAACTGGTGGCTGCTCATACATTTGCGCAGGTGTGAGTCAAAAATTGACAAAAGACAACAATGGCCAACAACCCTAATACAATACAATACACCAAAAATATGACAAAATACAAACATTTCTTTTGAGACAGCACCATTTTGTTGTTGTTTTTTTGCACTCAGCATTAGCACAAATGAAAATCCAACAACTATAACGATCTTTTCCTAATCAATTTTTATACATACAAACGTAATTTTTTTCATTAGCATGTTCTTTTAAGGCTCACGTGTATCCCTGGTCTCAACTTGGGCCCTGGGCCCAGGACATGAGCTCTGACTTTGGCCAGATTAATTAGCAGTCCATCCTCAACAGTCCTTTCCCCCATTCTTATTAGACCCCAGCTCAGCAATCTGGTGGAAGGTAATTTGGTGCTCCATGCACACAGGGCACAGCATTGACACCTTATGCTTCATGATTGAAGGCAATCTCCTGGGGACAGTGCTAAATTTATTCATGGTACGCTCTCCCACAGCCACTAGAGACGTGGTTGTGCCTGCTTGCCACACATCCACAGATTCCCTGCTCTGCATCCTTCCCCCGAATGCACAAATAATACTAAATGATCTGAGGAAGTTGTTGCAGTGTCTTATACTCGTTTCCATGCAGGGACCTGGTGATCTCTGAGTGAGTGACTTGCCTCCGCTCTGTACATGAGTCTCTGAAATGAAGACAATGCATAATGTCTGGCTGGTGAATGTTATTGCATTTCTAAATCTTCACCCTCACAACCTCTTCTATTCTGCCTTTCTCCCAGAGGAATACACGTTAACAAACTAGCGCACACACACGTCTGTGCTTGGTGCAGCTGGGTCACAGGAAGTGGCATTAATCTAATTCCTTGTTGATGGCTGAAATCTGTTGATAATAGAGATGTTAGCAAAGGTGATCAAAGCAGATTAGCCCAAGACACAGCAGGGGGATTGGTTGGACTCCCTGTCATTAACACCGGCTGTTATCTGGGAGCTGGCACGCTCACTAGTCCTCACTGAGGGAATACAGGGTCAGCCATTAGCATGGAGGAGAAATGCTAATGCTCAACTTGAATCAACACACCCCTGACTGCCTGCCACCATTTATTTACAGCTGAGGTTTCAAAGCTGGTATTAACCAGGTGAAACAGGTGAACTGTGGCTCTGCTGAGCTTTGTGGGTAGTTGCTTTTGGGCTCAAGGTCACTTACAACATAACCAAGGGCTGGCCTTTTGTCATGATGGACATGCTCTGTAAAACAGGCGTGAAGCTGAAGCATAACATCGCATGTGCAACCTGGCCTTTCATGTGACACATTCGAACTGAAAGCAGCACAGATATTACAAGCTGTGAGTGCGGCACGAAGGTGAAAATGCACTATTAGATCACAGTAGTATCGCTGAGAGCTTTATACGTTCCCTCATTTCTCACAGTGATGAAAGGAAGTACGAGGCATCACTCCTGAGGCTGCAAACTTGTTTGGAGTTATTGAATCATCAGAGCAGAAGAGGCAAACAAGTGCCCTCAAGTCTTGCAGTGCTTGAGCTGGAAGAGGTATTTTGACAATTAGCCCTATGAATTTGGATCCCTCGGCATCAAAACATGAGTGCTATGATAATATTTGTTACACAATACATACACTTGCTGTTCCAAGACTGAAGCTAACCTCTTTCCTTTGGTAAGTGACAATATTGTACCATCAGAGCAGACATGTAAAAGCGTATAGGCACAATGGAGGAGCATGGCATCATTGAACTGGAAGGATTGGTGCTGATTTTTCAGTCATTATTACATTGTCTCTGTAAAAGGGGTGGAGTCTTAAGCATTGGCAATCAGCATAGCTCTGTATATGGAGTAAAAATTTATTTGACCAACAAAGGTATAATCAATCAAAATATTATTTTCAATATAAGACAGTATAAAAAGAACGCATTTCATGGGGTGATTAGGGTGACGTGAGTATCAGTTAAATCAGTCAGTCAATGCAAGAGAGACTCGAGTCAAAGCCTTGTTATGTGAGCCACACAAAAGAATGCCATGAAAAAGATGAACAACAATAAATGAGCTAAGGTATGAGTTTATAATCAGTAACTCCAAAATATGTAAATTATTCTGCAATATTTGGTTGAATGCACTAATTATAAGTCTCTTATAAATCTCTATAAGTCTCTCTATAAGTCTCTCTCCTCAGGTAGGAATAGGATCAATAACAGACATGTAGACAGGGAGTAAGGCGAAGTGGGAATTTATTGAATGTGCACAGAGGAAACTTGTAGCTGGGAAGTCCAGGGAACAGCAGGTGATGCACGAGGTTCTGAGGAGGTGAGCTGTTCCTAGATTCGCTCAGGTGGTGTGAGTACTTGCGAGGAGGGCACGTGGTGACGGAGGTACAGGTGAAGCACGGTGGTGGTGGTGGTGGTTTGAGGGTTGGAGCTGGAGATCCGGACTAGTGAATTCACTGATCCAAAAACAAACAGAAAGAAACACAAGCGATGAGACACTGGAGAACATACGCATGATTATAACAAAGATTTGTAACTGGCCAACAGCACCACTGAGCAGTGGGAACAATCTGGCAACGAGTCCTCTGCAGTCCACAGTCTTTATACTGTGCTGATTGTGATGAGTCCCAGCTGTGTTAGAGTCAGCTCCCAGCCACCTGGAGAACCACGCCCAGCCTCTGCCAAAAAAGGAAGCACAGGAAACAAAGACCCCGTTTACACTTAGGGATAACGCATGTGTTTTCATGTGGTTTGGCCTCTCGTTTACACGCAAACGTTTTTTGTTTTGTTACGTTTTTTTTTTTTTTTAACAGAAAATTAGCATTTTTAAAAACTCTGGCCAAAGTGGAGATTTCTGAAAACGCCGGCTATTTGTCGGCGTGTAAACTGGGTTAAACAGCGTTTTAGCTTCCAAAACGTCACGACATGCGACTGAATACTTAACGTCATGTAAGCGACCTATGTTTACACTCGCGCCCATAGGTTTGGCATAGTTATGATGTGCTCCACGGCGGATTTAGCCGGTTTCATGTAAACGACAACATTTTTGAAAACGATGTTGTGTGCACGATGTTATTTTTAAAAATGGAGAGGCCAAAAAATCAGTTTTCCAAAATACCCTGCTACATGTAAACGTAGGCAAAGCCCCACACCTCTCCACAGCACACAAGAAAACCAAAGTTCTTCAAACCACCACAGCATCAGCTAAATGAACGGAATGTGGACATGTAATATAATTTGGTACCTACAAAATGCTCACAAATAGTCAATAAGCCCCAGGATAATCAACCAGACTAGACAGACAGATAGATAGATAGATAGATAGATAGATAGATAGATAGATAGATAGATAGATAGATAGATAGATAGATAGATAGATAGATAGATAGATAGATAGATAGATAGATAGATAGATAGATAGACAAAGCCCACATCAATGTATTAATGACAGCAACATTTTCTGTTCAAACTGGACTAGCGATATCAAAGATGAAATTCAAATATCTATTCAGCTGATGCTTATCTCTTGGTTCAGGGGTTGATTTTGAAACATCTTTTGTACTGATGTCTAAATGCAGACTCAAGCTAATTTTGTTTGGTTTGCCACACTGTCAGCGAGGCACAGGAAAAAAAAAGTGTAGCTCTTTGTATGCAAACGTTGACATGAGCGCAGCAACATATGCCATTCAGTTAGTTCTCTTTTCAAAAGCTCCATATTCTCCGAAGGAAGGCCAAGCAGTAGGCCTATTCATTAGTCCCCTGCTTTGATATGTTTTTCCAGTGCTGTATGGGGATAATGCCCCACAAAAAAATCCATTGGCAAGCTGTGTTTTTCCTCTATTTAGGTCTTCATTCAGTGGGAATAAAAGTAGCTCAGATTCAGTGATTGACAAACAATGTGTATTGCAGTTCTTTGAGTAAACACCTCAAAAACAACCTGTTGACATGCAGCACCGGCGTTAAATTATATATTTACAGCTCCTGTAGTTATTTGAAACAATATTTTATTTATTGGATATTTCCTTGCCTTGAAGCTCCGCATGTGCAGCACATTTCCACCACTCAGGTGTGTTCATGTGCGGCGTCTTGGTGGAGATCTATACCAAAGACTGGTACATCAGACGACCTCTAGTAATGTGACATATGAATAGAATATTCATCCTTAAATCCTCCAATGAATTCACGCTCTCCACAGCAGTCGTATTCATCATGGTAAGAAAGATGACATGGATTTTCTGTCTTTAAAACATATGTAGAGTCTTCATCACCACGGAATTAGCAAGAAGGGAAGTCGGTACATCTTAAGGCAGCTTTTGAAGCTTCTGGATTTCACAAATTCAGCCTCAGGCCCCTCGGTGTAACGGAGAAATTCCTGAAGCTCTGCAGCTGTAAACCGAAATATTGGACAAACACACACACACCTTAAAAAAAAAGAATCACAAAGAGATCATTGTTATTTCAGTTCATCCTGTGGGGAACATGAATGTCTGTTCCAAATGACGATCCATCCAAGAGTTTTCAAGACATAATTTACTGAAAGCACAAAGAAATGTTCACCTTGAGTTTTCAAAAACAGGAAATGAAGAAACGTTCCTGATTTTGTTCTCGCTTCCGTCAAAGAGCATCTGGGCAGCGTTAAGTAGACTGTTAAATGTAAGTGCTTTCACCTGACTGAATAAAGCTGCTGTCCCTTGGTACTGCTGCTTTATTTGGCCCAGCAGATATGAGCCCTCAGACACTCAAGATCATGTAATTTGTTGCGAAAGGGTTGAGGATTAAAAAATAAAGGCATGCAGACTTTTGAAATCATTAATATTTCTATCTCTGAATTAATTTAAAATTTTACAGGTGAACTTAATGTCTCATTTCCCTCATCACTTTGTTCAGAACAGGTTATTAGATGTGTCCTTTGTTTTCCATGAAAGCCACCTTGTTAACCTTGTCACCTCTGTCCAACGGTTTAAGTGAGCAATGCTGCAAATGTTGTTCGAGCAATTTTAAGGGAGACTGAGGGACAACTGTTGTTTCTTTCCAAATTGAGGTATCCACTTGTTGAAGCCAAATTTATTATTGCGTTTATTGAATATTAATGAAGTTATTGCTAATTTCTGACCTGATGCTGAAATAGTCAAGGATGAAATTAAGTGTGTTTTAAAAAAAATACCAAACAAACAAAGTTTTCTTGTTCTGATTTTGTGCAAAATGGATATATTGGATAGAATTTGGAAAAAGCTCATTGAAACTTTGAGACAAATTACTAAAGAAGAAGAAGAAAGCAATATCAAATAAAAAATGTCAGGGACATCAGTTCTTCCTCAAACTGAGTGCTTCCTATTCTGTTGGGAAAATGGTGTCACTGTATTGGAAACTGGATGGAAAAAGAAACTTTGAAAGAAATTTTAATTTAATGAAGCTTATTAAAAGTTCTCCATCTCCTTGTGCATGCCTTCTGAGTCACAAGCACAGTTTCCCACTATCTCCAATCTCCACCCACTCAGCCTTGTCTTCATCCAATCACAACCTGACATGCTCACCTTTATCCAATCACCTGTAAGCTGTCAGCTGTTTAAAATATTCCCTCTCTGCTGTCATTCACTTGCATGTCAGAGCCATGGATATTTTGCGACCCACCTCCACCTTGTCTCCACCTCAGCAGTAGAAGCCTGGATATCTCCAATCAAACCCTCCAATCAGAAGTCAGACATCTTTCCTTCACACATTTTCCATTATTTTTGTAGTTTAGAGTTGTGCTTTAAAAAAAAAGTCCCAAAAATTTTGCAAACCCCTCCTCTGGGGGGAATTTCCTTCATACTGGAAGCACCTTATTCATAGGACAACTTCCTGTGGTGGCCCACTTCCTGCCGGGCTCTAAGCGCAAAAGTCTGTTCCTTCTTTTCACAATAAATTGAACTGCACTTCAGTTTTTTTCATTCACTCAATTATCTTATAATTCTCTCCTGATTTAAATATCTATAATTGAATTATGTTTCACAAATGTTTGTAAAGTCCTGCCAGAGTAATGAATGTCTACAACTTGTCTTCTAATACTATTTGTTTTTGTACTTGTGTTTGAACAGTGCAGTTGTGGTGATGCAGATCATAAAATTGCAGTTGTATTATTCCATCCAGACATCTTCCACTGCAAATGCAGCTTTTTTGTCTTCAATCGATAGAGCCATCACACACCTCTAAAGTAAACCCCTTTAGGACAGTATGTGAAGTTTTGAATCTTTCACTTTTACATAGAGAGTTTTAAATAGAGTCCCGCCCTCACACCCTGTATGCTGTTATTGGCTGAGGGCTACACGCCCACTTCCCAAATGTTTGACGCCCTTAAACATCATGCACGGCAAAATAAGAAGATACAGGCAGTGGACAGAGTCTCTGCAGATACAGACACCGACACACACTTTTTTACTTTATGAGTGACAAGTGAGAGGGCTTCTTTTTATATGAATCTGTGGATTGATTTTCAGGAAAAGCGCACTCATGCCTTTAAATTCTTGTGCCCATCAGACAGCAGGAGGGCAATATGTGCAGTCTATATATTGTGCTGTTTAATTGTTAATGTGCAAGATTCTTTTCTCAAAGTCTCTTCCTGCACAACAAAGTGGTCATTCATCTCTGAGTTTTAAAGTTTAGAGTGTTACTTAAAGAAATAAATGACCAAAAAATAATTTGCAAAACTTTTTTAAGTGTTTTATGTAACTTTTCCTCTGGAATGTGCATGTTTTCCCCCCTATGGTACCATGGCGCCACTAGTGCTTCTCCACATTAGCTGTAGCAGAAGCTATGTCATTTAGAATTAAAATTATATTATTCAAAAGGTCACCAGTTGGTCTTGAATGCTACATACCTTAAGCAACATTCAACAATGGAAGTCACATTTTTCAAAATATTGACATCTGAAACTACATTTTTCCCTAAATTTCCCTAAAAATATCTTGTTAGCATTAAAAAGGTTTTGTTTGTTTTTTTTTTTTTTTTTTTTTTTTTTACCTCATTGGGATGCAGCCAACAAGGTGAATGGGCTGCTTTGACAGTAAAGGAGATACTTAATAACTTAAGTTATCCCTTTAAAATTGGATTGTTGGCTTAAAAAGGTCATTATTTTCATGCTTTTTTAATGGAATGAACCTGGAAGTAATATATAGTTCAATCAGTGTGTTTTGGAATCCAAAACTCTGCAGGTATGGAAGTGAAACACAGCCAGTCATCATGACCACAAAAACCAGAGAAGTCCCCCTTGCATTCGTTTGAGGATTTCATTGCTACAAAACAGCAATTAGCACAATTGGCCACAACATCTTTGTATGCTACCAACACACCCCAGCTCAGTTTTTGCTGTATCTGTATCAAATGCAGTGCAGTGGGAAGGTGAAACAACAATGGGAAATGTAGGTGTAGGGAGTCAGTCCTTGCAGTTGAAAGAAAAAACCCTGATACAACTCACAGAATGCATTGCTGATCATGGACTGATAACAGCGAGAACCTAAGGGCAGATTTTCACTTTAAAATGTGCCTGATCGTGTTGAATAACTATTCAAATCCTTAACTTCATGAATTTATTCAATTCAATCAAGTTAGAGGCAGAACAAGCTCTCTAAACAGGTTGGAGGTAGATTTTTTTTTCCTTTCAAGACTATTTGCATCCCAATTTACTCTCCTATTTAACTGTACAATTGTCAGCTATACTGCCAAGATTTCAGAACAGTTGTACTGTAATTGCTGCCACAGGCTTACTGTGTGTGGCACTGATACTATTTCATATTGCTGCCATGTCTATGTAATGATGTGCAACATTGCAAGGGGCAGCACTTCAACATTTGCACAATAAAATACTCTGGTTTTACTTGGTCACTGCGGCTTTCTTGTCTTTTTCTCATATGCCTCTGTATGCTGATGTCACTTCAGTGTACTTATTGCAAAAAAAAAAAAAACAATAATAAAACATCTGTACATTCCCTGTCCTGCTCACTAATTTTGTAGTTTTTCTGTATTACAATTAATTGTATTATTATTAATGATATTAAAGGGAAGGTGTGGTGACTTAACACATCAGTCTGTTTACATGGGCTTGGGGAGTAGCCTACTTTTGTGGCTCTAGAGGGAGATGACCAAAATCAGATACATTGCCTCAAGTGATGTCACTTGAGTCATTGTCCTTTAACGTTGACGAGTTTGAAAATAAGAAGATCTCTGTAGCGCACTGTAGCCTGTTCATAATGTACAAGAGCAACATAGGATCATGACCTTTAAAAGCATGCATTTTAAAAACTTCCTTTAACATTTAATATTGAATCATGTATGTCTATTGGTTTTGTTTAAACTTTTTTTTATGGTCACATCAGTTTAGACAGATCAATTTAGGATTCCAGAACAACAATTTAAAGGTCAGCGACCTTAGACGAGCTATAAAACACTGAAGGACGACCAACAGATCTAACTTATTTATATACTTACATACTTTCATTTATCTTTAAAAAGATACATTAAACATTTAAAAGAAGTCAAATGATCAGTTAGATGTACTTATATCTCACTGCATCACAGGACCTTGAACCACTCATGTCACCCTAACATACAGTTTATTCATAGCTATCGCTGGTAATAGAAAAGAAATCCCTTGATGTATTAACCAGTGTACCTTGATCTTCCTTCTTTTTGCTGTGAAATGTTGTGTGGTTTTCATTGTGAACCAGTTCGAAGCTTCCTGGAAGGTATTGAGTTTGACAGTATTGGCTGGTAGATTGAGCAAAGGGCAATGCGGTCAATCAAAGGCCACCTTTCCTCTCTCAGCCTGTGCTTTGGGGTCTTCCTGACGGTAATTCTCTGATTTGACTTTGATGTGCCAATTTGTGCCTGATGAATAATTGTCTGGTTTGCTGATAACTTGTGGGAGTCAAGTGTATTCTGGTGGCACTCAATGCAAATGGAAGATATTTGGGCCCTTGAAATCACGACAGTAGACCCTCTACATTTGCCTCCCCGTTCCGTGAGTAAACTGACCAATTAGCTGTGTTTGAAGAAGCCATTTTTGATTAGAGCAATCAGTAAACAGCAGGGCCTCTACATGATTGTCCCCCTGATTAGATGAGTTGTCACTTGAGAAGTTGTTGGAGATTTTAATTTATGGCCTTATATCGCTGGAAAGTATGGTAATTACCTAATCCATTCTCTACACTTCAGCATTTGGATTAAAATCCATCCATACTGTCTGTTTTTTCCTGCTGAAGTTTCCAAGCTGTCTCTAAATTGACTGAACAGGACAAACACCATTTATGTGCAGGTGGACAGCACTGATGTCAGTGGTGGTGACATAAAGATGAAGTGAAAAGACTAGACAAACAATATACTTTCTAAAAGGCTTATTTCACTTACTCGAGGTCGTGTTTGCATCTTGTCGGCTCTGGCAACAAGCCCATTGCTAATGAATGATCACGGAATAATCTGCATAAGGAAAAGCACCTTATTATTCATGCCCATCTTTTGAGTGTCTGTGCATTAGATCCTAATTAACACTATAGACCGGTTAATGAGTAAAGGACTAAAATAAGTGATAAATTACAACACTTATATGCAACAAAACTGGCAGCTCAGTAATTTAGCAAATATGTTATATAAGTGGTGAAAACATAGCATAACATTCTGAGCATTGCAATAGGAAAACATATACATTAACCTATAGTGTTATGAGGTAAGTGTTTCATAGCTTGTGGAAACAGCAAAGATTGTCCAGTGGGCTGGAGAGGAGACAAGGCCGAAGGCACTATATATAGCAAAATCATCCAAAACTTCTAATTTAATACAGTTTATAAATGTCATGCAGCTGGTGATTTTGCAGCATCCACACATAATTTAAGTAATCTTGCTTAGTAATGTATTTTTCAAATAACATGTCTGTTTATCCTACCTGAATATTATTTCTAGATATTCCACTAATAGCCTGTAATTCAAAGTATGTTTACTTCCTCCTTCTTTTAGTCAAACATGACTAATGATGAATGAGAACTAATGCATTTGCCTCGTAGCACCACCAGCATCTCCATAATAATCACTTGCTGTGCAGGTACAAAGGCCACCTTTGGCAGCTTTAGAAGCTTTACTTTAAGTTTCATTAGACATCATCATATAATGTTATCCAGGACACACCTATAGCGCATCACAGATTGCAGTGTATTGACCATCAAATCACTAAATGATGCCTTAATCAATACAGCAGACAAAGTAAGTAGACAGGGGAATGGTGTGTGTGTGTGTGTGTGTGTGTGTGTGTGTGTGTGTGTGTGTGTGTGTGTGTGTGTGTGTGTGTGTGTGTGTGTGTGTGTGTGTGACACAAAGCCAGGATTAGGCCTGATTAGGGCAGTTTTAACATGTCCTGCTGATTAGGGGCCAGTGGATCTGACCGCTAATTAGCTGTGAAGTGTGGCTGGCCTCACAGACAGGACAGCAGCAGGAGGAGGGGTTGGCAGCCCCCTCCCTCTCACCCACCCTCCCTCCCTTGTCCACTCACCACCCCCACAAAAGGGTCTGGGGCTCTTTGATTGGGTGTGCTGCATTGTGGAGAAGGGAGTTGAAAAAGAGTCCCAGTTCGCTTTTGCTGTGCCAGTACCCCCTGCAGGGTGGAGTCAATGTGTCCTTTCTGTGCCTTCGTATGACCAGCTGGCTACAGCGGGGCAAATAAACACTCCACATCCACTGGCCAGTGTGACTCCCATATGAAACAGAGCCTTTGTCCCATGTGGATTGTGCCCTAATTGGTGTCCCCAAGACAAATTCTCAGTGGGATTGTTATTTGCACTGATGAGGTTTTTAACGGACAGATAATACACAGACAGTTACAAGTTACAAGTAAATAATAGACTAATGTTAGCCTGCTAGAAGAATCGAGGGAGAGTCCCCTTGTTTTTTCAGTATTAATGATATAGATACAGATAGTTGAAAATGCCAAAAATCATGAATACATGAACACATAAAAGAGTAATTTTCTTGAAATATGCTAAACTGTTAGTAAAAAGTATGTTTGTTTGTTTTTGCTCAAATTTTGTTTTGTCAAACATTATTGAGCTGCAAACAAAATCTCACTTTGTATTGTGTCTGCCCAGATATGTACAGTTATTTGTGTTAAAAGAAAGGTCCCATTTTGGCGTGTACGATTCAAAATCTATGTACTTTATGGACGTGGGCCGACCTTTAGATCGGCAATTCTCAAACGTTCTTTGACTGAAACAACTTCTCCATTTTCTGACTAGCTTAACTAAAACTATCTATTTCACAAGGCAAAAAGAAAAAAGAAATAAATAAAATAAGAGAGGTGAGAAAGATAAACTGTCTTATACTATAAAATACATTATTGATTCTCTCCTATCCAAGCAATCATCTTGTGACTGTTCAGATTTGTCTTACAACCCCTTTGGGTGATCTCACAGGTTGGGACCGGGTGCTTTACATTTCAGTGGAAAAAATTATTTAATCTAACCTTAAAACCCCCCAAATGAACCAAACTTAAAAGTAATATTCCAGAAAATAAAACAACGAAAACAATTTGTAGCATGTGCCATAAAAATTCTGTTTATCATAGAAAAATGTACAAACTGGACGTGAGCTGATGTCATTTGTGTATTTGCAGGGAATTAAGTTGCGTCCCCACATTTCCCTTCCCTGCCTCCACACTGAGACCCCCTGACCACTGCGACTCAAGAGGAGGAGAACACAGAGTAAAGGAACATGGGATTTGGGGAGTAATCCTGTTTGTCCTTGGGGTCACATGCTCTACAGCGCTGAGATTGTCAGCTACAGTCTGGAAGTTTATTCGAGGGACAAACAGCAGTCTAATTGTAATTCCCTCTGGAGAGCAGTCAGTGTCTCCCGCTGAATGCTGGAGAGGAGACAGGTTGCTGCAAGATGATAATTGAAAAGAAAGTGGGTGGTCCTCTTTGGCCCCCGTGGCCCTCTGGGACAGTTATATTGAGACTCCTGCGTGTTTTGGAGGGGGCAGATTACAGAATGTTATATTTGAAGAAACGATTATGTCCTTCTGGGCTTAATTTGACAGACGTAGCTATTGAGTGGCGGCTGTTTCTGTTGTCTTTTGCCATTCATGTCGATTTGTGTGTGTGTGTGTGTCGACATGTATTGCTCATGTTGTGGGGACATAAATGTGTTTGCACAGTCACATTATGGGGACTTCCTTGACTGCCTTATGGGGACATAACACAATTCCCCATAACATAAATCATTACATTCTAGGCTGAAGACTTGGTTGAAGATTAGGATAAGTCTCTGGGAAATTAATCTAAGTCTATGTCGCCAAAAGTCCCAAAAAGTGATGGAAACACTAATGTGTGTGTGTGTGTGTGTATTTGGCTGTTTGCGGTTGGATCATTGCCCCATTGACAATATGATGAGATTCAGTTTTGTCTACAAAAGAAATTAAGCAATAAAAATAAACAAATCAAAGCAACACACACTTATGGCACACACACACACGTAGATAACTACACCCTAGCCAACACACACTGATCTTATCCATTGCCTACCTTCATTGAACTGCTCTTCAGCCCTGGCCCTATTAACCAGTAATCCGCAGACTGGCAGCTGGCCATTACTGTGGCAACGGTGAGCTGGAAGAAAACTGCATTCTGGTTCAAAAGTAAAGATGAGTGTTGTGAAGGACAGAGATGAACTCTTTTGTGCTGTAAATGTGTCTGTTCATATTTCTGAATACAAAAACTCCATTTCTTACTCATTTTCGCTTGAACTCTTTGCATATTTGGAGGCGATGATTAAATTCATTTTATGCTTTTTTGATTTTCCTTTTTAGTCGCTTCAGGCAGATTGAAACTCATTCCAAGGATGGAGTATAATAATATCATGCATGGCCCTGCTATATAACAGACAGACAGGCAGGAGTATTTTGAATGGCTTACAAATCTCTTGTGGAGAAGCTTGTCCTTCATGTCATGAAAAACAGTGGCTACTGATGTTTACAGTCTGTAGCCATTTTAGCGTGAGTGAAGTCACTGTCCCATTTTACTGCAAGGTTTTTGATAGTAGATGTAGTCTAAGGTCAGATTTATGGAATAACAAACATTTTACAAAAACAGACATAGACATACATTTTGCAAAAAAGCAGATTCTTTTGGAATTCCTCAAATGACAGCAATGCAGATAGTTGTGGTGATAGTGCATTTATGTTGATGCCATTGTTATAGCTTCGTCTCACCTCACGTGGCTAGTGATATACATTTAGCTGGTTTTTGCAGTAACGATTTAAAAAAGAATTTACAACAAGTGAGGTCAAAATCTGTGGAAACATTTCTAAAAAAACTTATCGTGTAGGTATGTTAAAGGAAGGAAAGAAAATCCAAACGGACTGGGTGCGATGCGTTTAATGCCACAGGCTCTCACACCTCTCAATAAGTTGCTGCACAGTAAGGAAGGTCTCCCTCCAACCTCCCCTGTCTTGTAGTCTAAACACAGTGGCACCTCAGTAGGGGCTCCACAGCCGTAATAGATTTTAGAATTGGCTAAACTAATTTTCTTAAAGAAGAGTTTGTGGGACTTAATGAGGCATAACTAATGGAGGTCCCACAATCATCAGTGCCATGCTGGAAGCACCGTGGCAGGACAGAGCTGCCATTGATTCTTGCTTCAAACCTCTTGAGTTCCTAATCAGCTTCTTTGGTTGTGCGTTTCAGGCCTGACAAACCTATTGTTGGTCTGTGTCACTGGAGGTCAGTAGTTATTAGTGGCAACTGAAAACAGTTTCTCTAACTACTTATGAGCGAAGTGAATAACATGCATAGGAGGACTTGGAGGGGGGATTACTGGCAGTGCAGCGAGCCCGGACGGAGCAGGAGAGAATGTGACATGGTTTTCTAATAAGGGATGCTGCCCCACACACACACACACATACACACTCACACACACACATGCACACACTCCTAACCTGATCCTCCATCCTTCATCCTCTGGCCCCCCTCTACAGACGTTTGTGAATAGTCTTCAAAAGGTTGCTTTAGCCCTGCAATACCTCATATTGCTAAAATTGTATTCATAGTAAGCAATGGAATTAGCCGGTGCAAGTCCCAGAATAGCATCTAATCATATGTGTGCATGCATGTGTGCATGCATGTGTCTGTGTGCATGTGCATTTCAGTTCATGTTATTGTCAAACCAAAGGCAACGGTAAAAATGTGGTTTCATATATTTAATTTCATGGAAATCTATTAGAGTGAGAATTGCTTTCGGAGTCCTATGACCTTCTTGGTTTTTTTTTTTTCACTCAGTAGGAAGATGATTATTTGCGGGCTATTTTTTCCATTAGAAAATGACTGGAATTAGGGAACTTTTTGCTCCCTGGGGCAAAGACTTGCAAACTTGCAGTGACTCATTCCGTGGAAACCAAACAACTCTAGCAGGCACAGGTTTGTCATAGAAGAGAGAAAGGTTGTCTCTCCTTGGCAGAATGCGAGGGCAATACACTAATTAAAATCTCGCTCTGTGTCTCTCAGATCTTGCCAATTCAATGCATTCATTTGCACAGCGAAATGAAAAGCGAACCTCGCCTCTCCTAATCATTTCACATGGGGCAAGACCCGGGGACTATTTTTGGAGAAGGAAGGAGAAAGAAGGCGGTGGAAGTTGTGTAAACTTTCAATATTACTACTGACTTAATGTCTATTAATGCCTGTTGATATCATATTTATTTACTTACATCATACAAAATATCATAAACAATATGACAGTTTAGTCACGTTAGTCCATCTTTACCAATATGTCTTCAGCAAAAATCTTACTCATCCACCATATTCCATTCAGAAACTAAGCCACACTATGCCTTTAGATTTCTCTCTTAATTGCTTTTTTAGTTATGACCAAGAACAATTTCCCGTCCTGTTGTATTGGCAAGACTAAAAAAAAGAAAAGAAAAGAGTGTACAGTGCACGATGAGGGTTATATGTTTGGCTTATGTTTCTGGGTAAACTATGCAGCCAATAATGTTAAGCCCTTGCCAATTAGCGCTCTCTAGGTTGCTAGGTCGCCATGGTCAATTGAGGAACACATCAATAGGACTTGAAAAGGTTTCTCTGCGATCAGACCTTCTGACATATTAAGTAGAATAATGGGGAGGAAGAGAATCGGGGGGTGGGGGGGTGGGGGGTGCAGAGAGAGACTGAAGCAAGGCTTCCTTCTACATTCACATTATGCAGTGCAACCTGCAATTACCTGAGAAAAATAGTCAAAAATTCTTTGAATGAAACAAATTCTCCTCTTTGTTAAGAGCATACATGGCATTTAGGTCGCGACAGGCTTCTTCTAGCTCTGATGGAAATATCTGCTTGGCATAATAAAGGTATTTTATACAATGTAGGACGTCTTCGATTGCTTTGTTTGTGTGTATGAATGTGGGCTTTGTGTGCATGCACGAGCACGCATGCATCTTTTTGTACGCATGCATATGTGTGTGTGTCAGTGCCGATGTTAAGACAGACAACCTATAACCTGCTTCTGCAACGACATAAATGGATGTAACACCACACACGTAGCGGCTGCAGCCCCAGAAAACTTTCCAGACAGAAATGATGATGCCAGCACCAATTACTGTGCCCGGCCTGTCTCATATATCCTTACAAAAAGAGGTACCCCCCAATAAACTGAGAGAAGCAACAGGCACAATAGCCAGTGATTACCAAGCATAGCCTATTAGTGCACCATAACTATGGCTATTGAAAAGAGAAAAGAATGGATTCACCTCCACTTTCATTTCATGTGGTGTACCATCAAACTCTTTGTCGACAGCTCGCTCATGCCCTCAATTTAAAGACAAAATCTATTAGAAGCATCTTGCAGCATCAAAGTGTATATTGTGGAATGCATTTCTCTTTTTAATGCTCTTATCAAACTCCTTTCTGATGGAGTTGTCACACTCAATTCCACATGTCAGGTGCATATTGGCTCTGATGCTTCCTTCGAGTGTGGGGATGATAGCACATATACATACAGCTGCCAGGTATGTGAAGGGGTTGGAAATGGGGGCTCTCCAAGGTCTCCATTGAGACACACTGATAGCCATCATCATCATCATCACAGGGTGTCATCAGCAAGGGGATTGACAAGTAATTTCCAAACGTGTTTAAATGACCACAGGAAATGAAATGTTAGATCCTATTATCAGCAACTGCTTGTGTAAAAAAAGGTTTTGGAGGACAGAAGCAAAGCGGGACCGACATCGATGCTAAGTGATGACATGAAACACGCCGGAGTTTGTTTGCACAAATCATTCATCTGCTAAAGAGATTGATCAGAATGAGGTGTGTGTGTGTGTGTGTGCTTGAGTGTGTGCACAGGCTATGTGAGTGTGTGTGCTGCTGGGTATTATGAACATTTTCGGACAGTGTCTTTCAATCTCAAAAAAATATGGATATTACTGATATTTAAAAAGCTTTCTAATCATGTTTGTGATATGTTTTGTCGCATTTTATCTTAATTATGTCTGACCGGATCAGAAATTGTAACAAGGAGTAGTTTTAAAATAAAGGGGATTTAATTTGAAGCTCTGAAACATCTTCACATGTTCACTTAATTTAGAAAATAGCAGCATATTCTCTATTTAACATCACCAGCAGTGCACTAATCCTAAATACTAATGCCCCTCAAAAACTCCCATCCAGCTTCACATATGCTCAAAATCAGCTTTAAGTAAGAAGCGGGAAATTTGAATAAGGGTCTGAAATAATCTAAAATTCAAGTTTTAAGTTAAAATAAGAAACACATTTTAATATTTGTGATTTTAAAGCAACGTTAAAAACCTTTACATTGATAGATGTATAAAGCCAGTGAGGCCTGTGTATAATAATAATAATAATAATAATAATAATAATAATAATAATAATAATAATAAATCCTAATTTGAGTGTAATTAACTTTAATGCAGTATAATAAAATTGCGAGGCATGTTCTCCTTTCTTTTGTATAATATATTCATTCTCACAATAATTGCTAGTCATTGTGTATTTTATGGAAGCTCGCATTCATAATAAAATTGACCAATTACTGCGGCAAAACGGAGGTCTGGGCCTATTAAACACAGCAAGATCAGCATGTTTTTAGTTTTTAGTTTTTTTTTTAATGTTAATATATGAATCCATAAATTAATGTCCATATTAAACCTGCTGGAAAGTGTTGGTGATTTTAAAAGGGTGATTTCCCGGTGCTGGAGTCTTGCAGACATCCTCCATGAAAGGCAGCCCTCCAAAATGTCACCTGAACAATGCTGGCTCCCTCATCGACCTTGCTTTCCAGCTCAATTTGGTCTCAATCACAGCATAATGAAAATGTACTCCAAAAACAGATCCCTTTTAAAAAATTACTTCTTCAGGAATAGCTCTCACACTTCAAGTTATTTATTGTTAACGTTCACTTGGTTTTGAAACATATACAGCAGCCATCACGCATTTGTTCCTTTTTAACTTACAAAAGAATAAAGAAAACATAAAAGTGGACGCAATAACGATTATTATACAGTTAAACGCATTCTTGTGTGTTAGCCAAATATACAAGTCCCTACTTTATTTAATAAGTCTAAATGAATACATTAGTTTACAATATTAATATGATAAAATACCAGGTTATCACCGCAAATAAGGAGTGGTGGCTTAGTGTACTTCAGACCTGATTCCACCTTTCCCCCAGTCCGCACTCAAGTGAAGCAGCATTCCTTTTTGTTTCAACAACATAGACTACGTTTAAAACATCATGAGGAAGGTCCAAAATATGGATTACAAAAGGTCCAGAAACGACATAATTGCTTTCAAGGGCAGCCATTTCTGTAATGTTCAAAAATAGACTCCCCTCTCAGAGATGTCAAGAAAATGTGCCCTGATCAGCTGGTGCGCCTCAGTGCGCCTTGTCCTCTCCAACACCAAAGGGCCCCCATTTTCAGCCATATATATATATATATATATATATATATATATATATATATATATATGCTTTTGCTTGGGCTCATCCGCAGGATCAAATAGAAAAAGTGGAAAGTGACAGTACTGTATTAAGTCCTACCACGTCCTGCCGTAGAGGAGGTTTGAGCTGACCATGTTACTGGTGTAATCTACAGCAGATGTGTCTATCTGGGCCATGTTGAGCTGGCTGTGCAGTGAGGGGGGGCTGGGCGACATCTCCTCCAGATCCAACGCGTTCACCTGCTGCTGGCTTTGATGCTGGGTGAGGCTGCTGGTCGTGGATGCGAGCACAACTCCGGCCCCGTTCTGTTGTTGGCTTTGTTGCTGGCTCTGTTGTACCTGTTGCTGGTTTGGCGTCGGCGTGTTTGAGCCGTTCTGGCACGGTTTACCGTCCTTCACAAGAACTGGCACGGCTACGCGCCTCGGAGACTGCGCCTGCTGTTGGCACAGGTTACCGTCCTGTTGCTGCTGCTGCAGCTGCTGCGCTGCCTTGTCCTTGGCCTGGCGCTTCATCTTGTACCGGTGGTTCTGAAACCAGATCTTCACCTGGGTCGGCGTCAGGTGGATCATGCTGGCCAGGTGCTCCCTCTCAGGCGCCGACAGGTATTTCTGCTGCTTAAACCTCCTCTCAAGCTCGTAGACCTGAGCCTGCGAGAACAGGACGCGCCGTTTCCTCCTGGGCGCAGCGTGGAGAGCTGGCATGGATTTGGTGGCGTCCGCCATTCCTGTGAGACCCCCCATGCCGGTCATGTTCATACCTGTGGAAGGTCCCATGAATCTAGAAACTTAAAAATATACATACATATACGTGCGTTCAATAAACAGAAGAGGAGAACACTGTTTCGCCTGAAGTACTCTTTCTTGTTATTGGCTGTTACATGTGTTAATAAGTGAAGTTACAAAGCATCAGTTTTAAAAACATGTATTAATGCAAATAATAATAATAAAAAAAAATAATAATATTAATAATAATAATCAGCAAGATTTAGATATTGCTTTTAAATATTTACTCGTGCCAAAGATAAAAAAAGTCGAGCCAGACTTGAAAGAATGATCTCCTTTTCAGTTTAACCACCATAAATAGCTATTTTTAAATGAAAGATTTCTTGAAATAGTCTACACTATTTACATTTAATTAAATATTTGAAAAGCGACACATATTCAGTCTAGAGCGTTTCCCCTCATATTTCTGAAATGTTAATTTCATTTCTTGGATATACGCAATAAAATCAGAAAAGTGTGCATTAATGGAGTAAATAACTTACTTGTGGAGTATCTTGGATCAGGGTTGGCACTGTACCACCCTGTTGCTGCTGCACTATTCCGCATGCTTTCCTGGTACGACGGGAGGTCTCCCATGTTGCCAATGCTTCCATTGCAGTATCCCCCCATTGCGCTGTGGGAGAACTGGGAGACGGTGTGCGGCATGTGGTAAGTGGTGGCCACGGTGGCGTTATGGCCCATGGAGTGTTGTTGCATGCCGGTCTGAGACACCTGAGGCTGTCGGTAGGCTCCCAGTGGAGAGGTTAGGTTCCCTGCGCCGTCCATGCCACTAAACTTCTTGTAGGTCTCCTCGATTGGACTCAAAATATCTGTCACTGAAAAAGGCGTTGTATGCTTTGGGCTCAACGACATGATTCAGAAAGCAGGTAGATTTTTGTGTTTGAGCAGATCAACCGTGTTGTTGTATCGGCTCTCTCCTTGGTGGATGTCTACGTAAGAGAGTGCTTGTAGTGCGCCTGAGATCCTATTGATCGCCTTGGAGAAGGAGGCGAGCCCAGGGCGCTCTTAGCCCGGGTTTATTGGAGCCAGGAGCCAGGTTTACGACAAACACAGGGGGCGGAGCAAAACTCCTAAACCAGCAAACAATAGTCATTGACATTTTAGAGAAATAATTCATGAAAATACACTTTGCTTTATATTAAGTTGTATACGTGAATAAAACAACGCCACATATTTATGATTTTGTCCTTTGTGACAACAGGTGAGAATAACCCATTATGTTGTGCACATCAGCTGATCTGACCACATATGACTATTTTGCGTCAGTAGGGAATTCCACTCTTTCTAGAAACTTTGAGAGCACTTTGAACAGACATAAGGGCCACCGAGTATCATCAAAGAGGCACAATGAAGTTGTATGACCAGCTCATTTATGCTTCTTAAGCATCATTTTGCCCCACCAGAGAGGGACAAGTCCAAATAAGCTCAAAATGGCAAAATGCTGAAAGGCAGCGGCAATAGGGACCCAGCCTGTGAGTATATATCACTACCTCGAATTTATGAACAGGGAAGGCAATGAGTTGTAGCACACAGGATTTATAGATTACATTTGCCAAATCTGGCCATGCAGATGCAGTTTTCCTCACACCAAATCCTCCTGTTCATGGAAACAATTTAGGAGAGATCACACTTTTAAACAAGTCTTCGAAAAAAGAAGGGAAAAAAAAAAAGATCAGTTGCTTCATTAGACTTAATGCAAATTGGAGACAACATTGTGAGCCTCAAACCATCGAGTGTGGTCACCCCGCATTAATGACGCTTTGCAGTCTTGACCTGACATTGTAATCTCTGAGCAAACTGACTGGCGCCAGGGGAAGAATCAGAGGAAGGGAGCCACAACAGGGGGTCAAAAGAGAGAAGAGCGACTTCAAATTGTACTCACGAGTTAAATCGTTAACATGGCGCCCCATTATAGCCCAACATACATCCCTTATGGATCTATAACGCACCATTGAGCCTATAGCTCATAACTGTGCTATAATGCAGAGGCGTAGCTATTATTCTGCTCATGGAGTTTTCTAATCACAATAATGATGTTCGCCATCAACAACTTCCAGCAGAAAACAGTGGAGCAGGTGTGCTGCGCTGAGCTTAATTTCCAGACGTGGAATGTGTTACCATCTTCCTTTATTGGAGGAAGGAAACACTCGTCTGCACGGAGGCACTAATGTAATTTAGCATGGCATGGCAACAAGTAGCTGCCTACCCTAATTGAGCAATTGAAGATGTGACATGGTCAGCCATCAATTATAGCGACATATCAAGAACACCAATCTCCGGTTAAGTTGATAGCCCGGGTGTAATAAATCATTGTTCTTATGCAGATGTCAGTACCCGAATTTCTTCTACCCCTTTTCCCCCTCAGATGCCTGGACTCCGCCGCGGATTTCATGTGAAGTGGTTGGACTTTACTGCTGTTGACGAAAACAAAACAATGCGTGCGTATGCCAAAGTCAAAAAGACACCGAGGCAGGAAAAAAAGGTGAATCCTAAAACTAAACATATGTTCGACAGGAGAGGTTTAACAGGTGTAAACCAAATGATCTCAGTAGAAATATATTTGAAAAAAATCATATTACTATCAAAGCATCAATGTGAAGAAAATCAACTCATCTCTTAAAGAAAATAATATCTCCTACCTGCAAATATTCCTCTACTTTTCCAGACTTCTGTGCGCCTTTTCCACTCTTTTGGCAGCGGCAGCATGGTGTCTTTTCAGGGCGAAAAGAAAGGTAGGCCTCGGCCCAGACCTCTAACATTATGTAAATGAGACAAACCTCTCAACCTTGTGGATTACTGAGTCAGAGAGCAGGACCCTGGTCCACAGACCCTCCACATTAGGATCCCATAAAAATCTGGAGCTGGTTAGCTGCATACAACGCTTACGAGAGTTTATAGTCCACATTAGTATAGTTGTCAGTCCAAGTTAACTTTTACATCCAGTGAATATGATGTGATCAAGGCAGCGGAGAGCGGGACAAACGGACGCGCCAAGGAGCTACGAGGAAGGCCCAGAAAAGGTTTGTTCTTAAATCTGACACATTTGAACAGAGAGCAGTTTTAATCGTCAAACCTTTTTGCAGCTGTGTATGTTCACAGTTATTTCATTGAGCTTGTTGCTGCATGCGTGTTTACAGATACAGCCAGTGTGTGTGTGTGTGTGATGCATGCTGATAAATATCACATAACATATTCATTTAAATTAGCCTACACTGACCCTTGTGCCCTCAAGAAGAATAAGTGGTACCTTGACCGCTGCATTGCGAGGAAAATACATTTTATATTACCAGAATTACGCACGGGGACGGTGTGGTAGTTTGCGTTGTAACTGTCTTGCTTTGACCTGTAAACACACGCCTTTAAAATCCCGCTCTCTGTCTTTCTGTAGACTATTTAGTAAATGTCAAACTTTCTCAATAATTTCACTTGGAAAATATTAAACAAGGGTTTCAAAATTACTTGACAGCTAACATGCAAATGAAAGTCTGCAGTTAAAGAATGGCCACCAAGTATTCCATTATTGTACAGGGGACTGTATGCCAGCCTTGGCTTAATACTATAGTGACTAAATCATCTGGTATTGTGTACATTAATGACAAGAGTTATTGGATTGCCCTATCCATATAAACAGTGCGAAGTTCCTGCAAGCACATTTTAATCAATCTTCAAGTATTTGATGCGTAAGCGTTCATCGGACTTTTTACGTGTTGTTTACTAGAACCAAATAACTGCCCATTCATGTAGTATTCATGCATTATATCATGCAGACAACCTTTTTCCGATTTCTCCTTGCCGGCCCACCACCCCCCAGCACAGCACAGCACAGCAGATGGACCAAAGCGGCTGGTTGCTGAATTGCTTTTCTCCATCTCGTCCTTGCTAGTTCAATACCCTGAGAGATGTGGAGAGATGGCTGAAGGGCCAGGGTCCTGACCTGCAACCTCAACCACACACCGGCCGAGCACAGAGTGCAGAAAACACGGGGATTTATTTAGTCTTCCAGCTCTGAAATCTCTAATCTTATTTTTAACTTTTAATGCGAGTAAAATTTAAATAAATGCCCAAAATGGCCAGAGCTCTCCAGTTGTCTCTTCAGTTTTCTCCTCGTGCAGTTTGGATAATCTTTGTCAAGTGAAAAAGGGAAAAAAATAAATAGATAAACTTAGTTCCACGTTAAGGATGAAGTGATAAATACCAGTGTACTGTTATCATAAAATCAAAATAGAGGTTACATTTTTCGTGCGCATTTTACGCACGACCCGTCAACGCGTTTTTCTTTATGTCATGGGCACATCAGTGTACTTATTATCAGACACTCATTTAAAGAAAATGATGCGTCTTGTGTATTGTTCCTAAGAAAGCGGTAGTCTCATAGGTAAGTACATATTTTGAGTTTGTGTGCTCGGAAAAAGTGTGATTTCGCACTAAGCTGCCTCTTTTAGGATTGTAATTAAGTAAAATAATTTTTGAATAATTACTTCGAATAAATAATAAGAAATTTACTGACGATAGAAATTTAAGTTGATGGCAAAATGCCTGTAGTTCTGTCGCTTTCTTCCACGGTATTAAAAAATGTTTTCCTCGGGCGTTATTACGCACGAAATATTATGACGCCTATTTGTTTTTTTGTGCAGCAGAAACAAAACTCCAACTTTCAGTACTGACACTGACACCACCAGATTTGCAATGCCAAGTCAAATTAATTGTCTTCTTCACTCCCAACTTAAAAGTTAAACCGGTGGCTGCGTGGAAACGCGTGGAGAAAATTCCACACCTGCAGTCAGTGTGGTACCATTTAGATCAAATACTTTCTCTCCTCTTAAATCGCCGACCAGTGTGAGAGTAAAAAGCGGGCAGGTGCATATCTTTCAGCTGCACTACTTGAAACGGTGCGGCTCCTCAGCTAAGTAGGTTAAAGGTCCTCCCAAGTGGAGAAAGTATGTGACAGGCCTCTTGAAGACCGTATTCTTCTGCAGGAGTTTGCATTCATTCACAATTAATGTCGCTTGATGGACGAAATGATGCTAATAGAGCGCCAAAAACAGAATATGGGCTTTAGTGGGATGCTGAGCATAATCTGACAGCTGGGAAAATGGAGAACTGGAGAATTCAAATGTATAATAGGATTAGAGTGTAGAAGTTATACTTTAAGTTTCACTGTATAGTGTGCAGCAGTTCATTTACTTGATTGAGTCACAGTTAAGATTAGCATCAGACACTGGGAACTGCACTAAGGGGGAGCCTGTAACAGGCTAGAAATGTTGCATGCAGGCACCAAAGTGATTTTTTTTCACTGGAAGCTACTACAGTTTTACTATTTAACACACTTTCCTTTTAATTACTGGAAGCAGTTAAAGTCAAATAGTTACATTTTGTGAAATTCCTGTTTGTGTCACCTAAAAGACAACACCTGAGTTTTCAAGCCACCACACCAAGGCCAAGAAACAGTACAGCATGATACAAAACTGCTGATTACAAAATACGAAAACCAGTTTTTTTGCTCCTTTTGACAGAGAGAATGCCACTAAAAATGTTGTATAACTCACAAGATCTCATATTCCTTTGAAAAAATCAGTTCCCTCTCTGTTGAGAAATTGCAGTGGAAAGTAAAGTTCGAGATGTTTGAATATTTCGAGCTTCAGATGATTTCAAACAAGTCACTAAGTGATGATGTGCACTGCAGATCAGTCACTTGGTTGTTGGAGTCAGTTTGTCTTGTTTTAGTGTTGAGACCATAAGCTGATCAGCTGTCTCTGCGCTAATGCAATCACAAGGCAAATATGATGTATCTTTTTTTTTTTTAAAGAAAACTAAAATCATTCATGGTATGAGCTGCAGCCATTATGCTTACCAGATTTCACTGTGTTCATCTTGATGTAATCATAAGCCAAGAACACACACAAACCATCTCAATCCTCCATCCTGTATTATGTTCACACTGTAACTGATAGGCTCCCTGTTTCTTTGATAAACATTAACACTGTCAGTTTTAAAAAGAGATTAGAGATCAGCTTTATATGAGCTTTATAGACAATATAAACAAGCACCAAAGAGATAGATACATGATTAAATATATACATAAAAATAAATAAACTCAGTGCTCCTAATTCCAAAAAGCCATTTCCACCTTTACATGTCTGAAACAGATTTAGCCTCCTGAAATTTTAGGTCCTCTGGGTTCTGTGATTGCCGTCCGTTGTCCTCTACATTGTTTTCATTGGCAACACTTTAGCATAGCTGCTGTCTTTTATAACAACAATTAAAAAAACACAGCAGCAGATCGATGCAGATTACCAAGGTTCCAAGGGTACCTGGTTCGTCCACTTCTCTGCTGCATTAATTGTGGCAGCAGTAAGGGCAGGTAAACAAAGCTGTTGGAGAGTATGGCTGTGACTCAGCCACGGCTCACTCCAGCTTTGTTACCCAGTCACTCATATGGCAAAATGCCCCTGCCAATCTCTCCCTGCGTCTGGTTGCCCTTGGCAGCCGATTGTTGTGATGAGATGAAGTCTGTTTGATGACAGGTCATGAAATAATCCTTTAAATTTATATACAACATTTAGTTCACTTCACAGCACTAAACATGTGTGTTCAAGTACTGAGAGGGGTCTTGGAATAATAGATTTTATAGACGGTGGTCTGCAGTGACGTATGCTTTGTTATGGTGTGTCTTTGTTTTTGGATTTTTAGTGAAGTTTGTATCTTAGTACAAGCAGATCGAGCGTAAAGTTGTTTTTGTTAAATCAGTGTTGTATTGTGCACAGTTACAGCCATGTCTTTCTGTAACTGTGACAGGTTTGTATCAAATATAACAGTAAAATACATACTGTCAGGCTTTTTAAGCAGATTACGTGGCAAACTGGCCCTTTTCTGGAATTTGCATGCATACTGTACATTTTCTTTATTTCAGTTTCATTGTTTTGCTAGAAAGTTTGAGTTTTGACGTCGTAGAAGGAGTTTAGCTGTTTCACACCACCATGTGTGCTACAAGAAATAATAATAATATTAATCAAATGTGGTTTTACAACTGGAATGCATGCAAATAGCTGCAATCTGTATCAAGTGTTTCCTGATGTCCATTTATTCCAGGAGTTCATTTATTCGGCTTGTTTTCGTGTTACTGTAACGGTGAAGAGATGCATCTCCTAATCAAAAGTTTCAAAGTGCTTTGAGTGCTGTGTGAGGAGACGGAAACTTTTTAAATGGCTTCCCAACTCAACAATGGAAATGTGAGCAGAAGCTGCATATCAATGTGGTATTTTTACCTGTCTGTTTATCCCCACTTTGGGATGCTTTTATCCAGTAGGCCACCTGATAGCCTACCATTATTTAGATGAATCCACATAAACACATCGCAAAACTACTTCGAATTCTGAATGTATTGATCCTGACAGATGCAAGCGCTATTCTACAATTTACTATGCAATTTAGAAAATAAAGTCAAAGCCCATTTTTACTGTAGGGCGTAAAAAGATTAAAATTGTCATTTCGGCTCGTTTTCTTTCCAGAAAATAAGCGCTGTCTAACTCAGCTGCTCCATGTTGAAGGAGAGTGTGAGTTGAGCTGAACCCTCCGAGGGCGAAGCATTATTTGCAGAACTCTAAAGATCAAAATATATCAAATTCTTGATCTATTGTAACTCGGTTTAACATCATATTATTCGTGTGTGCACAGATTCACTATTGTTCTGTTAATTGTAGTGTTGCATATGTACGCAATGTCAGAATATTTGCTTCAAAAAGTTGTTTATTTGTGTACTTAATTCTCAATTATCTTTGCCACCTAGTTTCTTATGGATTCTATCTTGTGCATAAAAAAAATATTTATATAAATCATTTTGAAAATACTTTTTTCTTGTAATATCCCATTATTTTTTTATAGATCTGTTAGAATATATAAAGTATAATATTTATATTGTTTTTTAACTGTGGTCATGGTCATCAACTGTTTGCTCTCTTGCTCATGATTTGTTAAAACAAACAAGCAAACAAACAACAAAAACCTAAGCCAAACAATATTCATGCATGGATTATTTGTATTATTTTGAGCTCTTAAATCTTATTTTGTGGTTGACCAAGAATACGTTAGTTCAAGCTCAAAAAACAGAAGTCATTCTGGAAGTGGGGCATTTTGTTTTGAAGTGCTTTGCTCGAGGCCATTTTTGGTTTTCCCATGCTGACTTTGTCAAACAGAGCGGAATCAAACCAGCAAACTTTGCATCAGATGACCGCTGCTCCAATCAGGTTTTTTAGCAACAGGAATTTAGTTAATTTGCTAAACATTTCCGTGAAGTTCACTTAACAGCCTGCAGTTATTTTCAAGGAGACATACCATAATGAAAACTAAGTGCACTTACTCCCAAGACAAATTTAGGAAGTAAAACATGTTATTCATTTGACAGATGGGTCCAGTGCAAGTCCGAGCAAACGCAGGAATCCTCAGTCAAATCTGATTTAATAATATGAATTTGTGATCAATGTAGAGCTGAAATCTTTCAGTATTTCTTCAGTGGCCGTTTGAGGAACTACAACAGGAAAAAAGTCAAAGTCAGTCATTTCCAGTGCCCTGAAAATAACAATGTATGTAAGATTTGTTTTCTTGATGTCCTGCAGTGGATAACTGTGTTTTCCTCTGAACATCAGAGTGAAATACACAACAAGCAGTGCACTGTCCTGACATACAAGAGGCCTTTTCGTTCTTTATGGAGAATTGGTCAAATTTAAGTTATTAGTATAGCGAGAGGGAACAGTGTGTTCAAGTATCAAGCAAAAATTCAGCTAAACTACACCAAATTATGAGGGCTTAATGTCATAACACACAAAAATGAACTACAATGAGGTGACATTATGAATCCTCATCAGTGCCATAAATTAGATTTTATTTATTTCTATCAGTCGAGCTACTTTTTGAATTTGTCACACCCTGTGCATCTCTTCATCGCCTCACCTTAAAAACAAAACCACACATGTAACATAACAAACATAACATTTTATCAGTGCATAAGTGGGAAAGGTGTATTAAAAAAGGTGACATGATATGCTTTCTCGCTAAATATATAATTTTATATGAGAATGATGTGCTCAAGGTCAGTCATCACACCTGGTGTAAACAGTGTATTTTCATGGAGTAGATCCTGAATTTGGAAAAGCAAGAGAATTATAATATGAAAACATTAAAAAATAGCAAGCAGTATTTATGTTAGAAGTGACGCACGGTGTTCAGTGTCATTTAGCTTGAAGAAGCCCACGTTAAGGCTGATGTCAGTGTTGAGTGGATTGTCTAACGTGTTATCCTTTTCATTCAACATCCTGTCTTCACTGCCTCCTTCATGGCTATCATGCAGAAGTTATGATAATTTGCTGTTTAAGGCTGCTATGTTCGGCATTTTTAAGCGTTAATATAAGACTGGAAAATATAAGAATTAGCACTCAAATATTTCTATGAGCACACAAA
This sequence comes from Chaetodon trifascialis, assembly GCF_039877785.1. Taxonomy (NCBI): domain Eukaryota; kingdom Metazoa; phylum Chordata; class Actinopteri; order Chaetodontiformes; family Chaetodontidae; genus Chaetodon; species Chaetodon trifascialis. Next base: position 10,919,324 of record NC_092069.1, on the reverse strand, counting down.
TTCTCTTCATTTTTACAAAAAATTAAAATGAGTAATTTGTAACGGTCAAACCTATGTCAAACATTCACATATTCACATATTCTCGTGTTTACTAGCAGGATACATTTACATTTGAAGGAGTTATATTATTCATTGCATGACTTTTACACATCTTACAGTTCCCACAAAGACACCAGACCCAAAAATCTGGGGAGCTGAAGGAAATGTAAATGTCAGCTATCACTGGCAATGAGTGACATGTTTTCTTATCTTCCTGCAGTGCGTCTTGGTCTGCATGTTTTGCACTGAGTGTGTGACTTCCTGCTGCTGTACAGTAATATCAAGTCTGCCTGGGGCTAATGGCTCTCTTGTTTGTTGGTTTTGTCTCGTCCTGTTTCAGTGGTTCTTTCTCTCTGGAAGCATGTCGGCTCTCTGTGCCTGGCCATCCCTGAGGACGCTTGATGTCATCTTGTCTACCTGATCATTACACTACCTGCTCTCCTCTACAATGCTGCCCTCTCGCTGCTCCGCCACTTGAAATGCTTGGCTGGCCTCTTCTCTGAAACCATCATGAAATTGTGTGCTAAAACGCTGCAGACTGTTCCTCCTCCCTCCAGCCATGTGTGCAGGAGCCAGAAAAAGATTCCTCCACTTGGGCGACTGCTGCTCAGTCAAAGGGAAAACACACAAAGCATCCTTCAGCCGTCTGCCACCGCTCACCTCACACAGCTTTTATTTGATTTATCGATGTTTGCAGTGTGTGACATTTCATGCACTGCAGCAATATCGAAGTAAACTTAAGGGACACATAACAAGTTGTTTAAACAAAAAGTTCTACGTTTATCAAAGGCTTCAAGTCAGGCAGCTTCACTTATTTATAATGGCACATGAGACTTTTTAAGACATTTTCTGCTGCTCATGGAAAATTCTCTCTTCAAAATACGCACATCAATCATCTCTCTGCACCTCTGAATGTAGCATTTTTGTGCATCACATGAAAAACCATAATGTAGAAGACATAGTATTGTAACGTGTGCTTTTAATCCATTAATGCAGTTTTATTTGGGAATATAACCAGAATCATCATTTGAAAATATATATAAACGTCTTTCTGTATTCAAGTGGATTCTTTATATCAGCGAAGCCTTTTTCTTTGTTGCCCGAAAAAGTTACAGCACAATAGGCCTTTCATTGACGGTTTGATGTGTAACAGGAGGAAAGGCATAGGTGTATATAATGAAATTAATAACGGCTGAACTTCAGGGTCCTGGCATTGTGCACGCTGACCCACTGTCACACCGCCATGGCTGTCGTTAATGTTATCATTAACACCTATGAGTTCCCTCTCATGACAAGTCAAAGTGTCTGCTGTAAAATGTACAGTGTAGAGTGAGGTGTACAATGTCGGCAACTGAAAGCAGAAGTCACTGCTTAAATGATGCCATAAGACCACTGATAATGCGAGCGTCTGCCTATGCTTACCAAACAAAATATTCCATCTCCCGTCAGTAATGAAGAAACTGATGGACATTTTCCTCAAGTAGACTGCATTCAAGTTCCGTTTTGTTAAGTGTCTCTGACATGCAGTTCAAACTCGGCATAGCTTCAAATGATCCAGTAGTGGAGGAATAAATAACAAATGTAAAAATTCTGTGCATTAAAGGATTGGTGCCCATTTGTCAAGGTTGTCTTTTTCACTTATACTGAAAGTGCAATAGGAAAGGATCTCTCGCTGGCCAGCATGAGCAGGAGGACTGATTACAGCAGGCAAACCTGTGTCAGTATTTATTTTGTTGGCTGACTACAGTTGTAAGACTTGAAAAACTGAAAAGTCTATCCTTTAATGGGTTTTACACTCCTTTTCTACTGTATAATATATTGTATATATGTATGACATATACATTGTCAGTGAAAACAAATGTTAGTAAAGGTCAAATTATTTTACAGAATGGAGCTCATGTGTGTCAGTTGCTTGCATGGTCTTTAACCATTTGCTATCTAGGTCTGCCTATTCTGAATTCAACGGAAGCATATACACTAAAATATTTAGTGGAACATAATGTATCATGTGATCGAAAAATTTGTTTATGTATTAATTCATCAGTGGCAGGTTGTCTGAACCGAGCTGCAGTGTCTCAGCAGCATGCACACAGTAAAGACTCGGAGCTCTTACCTGTCCACTGCATGGCACCGCGGTGCTCTGCTGTTGGACAGATGATGAAGTGTCTCTCCTAAGAGTGCCTCAGTGGCATTTGCAGAGGAAGGAGACTCCTCTAATCAGGGAAATTGTCCGCAGCTCATCCAGAGATTTGGGCCACTCACACATTTGCCACACGTGCCACTTGCACAAATAATAATACGCTAACACACTGTATAGGTATCTGTGTTTGCCATTGATTGGAACCGCTGTATACATCATTCATTGTGATCTGAAGAATGAAAGTTGAGCATGTGTTGTTTGATTTTGACATTCAAATTAGTGGATATCTGAGGGCAGTATAATGTTGGGTGAGAAGACCCACGTCTCAACACTGTGAAAAGCACCGTTTAACTACTAGAGGGAATTAAAACAGTGGACACATTTTAGACCTGCAATAAATTTCTAACCAACACACACAATGCGCTGTCTGCTGTCTTAGATAATTGAGTGTATTTTTGAGTGTGTGTGCAATGCTTTAGCTGCCTCTTGCAACGAGGCTAACTTCTACACATGCTGCAGCGTGGCTTAAAGTACTGTATGCATGATATGTTCTGTATGTTGTATTTTACTCTTTGAAGTAGCTGCTACAATCAGATAAATATAGTGGAATGATGTGTGTGGTAGTAAAAGAAAGTCTATGTATGGTATTTATACACAGTCTATATGTGTGTGTGTGTGTGTGTGTGTGTGTGTGTGTGTGTGTGTGTGTGTGTGTGTGTGTGTGTGTGTGTGTGTGTATTATAAATATGTGTGAAGGTTTATGTAAATGCACAACCTGTAACTACTGTTATTCTGTTATATACATTGTGCCAAATGCCAATTTGAAACTTAATGACTTCTTTTGTGAAAATAAAAATTATTATGATGATGATTTATTCAGTCAATTTTATTCATAGAGCACATTTTAGTACAACAAACTGACCAAGTGCTGTACAGATAAATTAAAAACGCATTGAGATCATTGAAAGTAACAATAAATACAGTGCAAAATACAGAAAGCACAGTACACAGAAACACATGATGTAAATTAGAATATAAACAGTCATATTTACATTTGTGCAGACCGCAGAGCTGAAGTGGAAATGTTGGCTTTGAGAATGAATATAAAATTGCGAATAACAGTGGAAGACCTGGCAGTTAAAAAATAAAGTGTCCACGACCTGAGCAACAAAAGAAAATACTTGTCCACCGCGTGGGATTTTAAATGGGGCATTGGACTGGAGAGGGGCCACTGGAGAGAGGATCTGAGGGGCCTGGAGGTGCAGTGGGGGACCGAGGATGTCAGAAATATAAACTGGTGTCAAACAATGCAAAAAAAAAATAATAATAATAATTAAAAGAACATTTTTTGTATTTGATTTGTAGCCAGTGAAGTGTCTAGTGCAGAGACGCGGCTTCTCTTTCTAGTGACAGTGAGCGGCCTTGCTGCTTGAATCATCAATTATGTGGCTGAGTTGAGGCTGACCTCCACATACTGTGAGCTGAGTAACAATAGCCAAGATACGAAGTCATGAAAGCGTGTGAAAGGTCAATCCATATCCCTCCTAAGTAATAAATTCATATGAATTATCTTAATGTTATGAATTTTGTGTCTCACTGTGCACTACCACAGGGGTTTTTGTGCCATGTGCCTTGACTGTAATACTCTCCTTTGTAGTAGTCTGAGCTGAGATACTGCTCTGTGTTGATCAGTGAAACAAGGAAGCCAGTGATTTTATAGATAAGCGCAGGCATCATTGATTGGTTTTTGGCGACAGTGATTTTATTTCATTTGAGTTGATTTTCATCCCTTAGAGTATGTTTAAAAAAATAAAAAATCCCAAAGGACAGTGGTCTGATGGGGAGCTGTTTGTGCTCCTGCATTGCCTTTGTGTGGATGAAAACATGGTCCCCAGATTGTATGTGTGGCTTTAAAAGATAAGTAAGTTGAAGGTTATTGCTTCAATCTCAGGCATCACAAGGAGCATAAAGACTGAATGTGATACATGACACAATGAAGTCAGACAGTGCATTGCTCGGCCATGCTGAAATATCAATTCAGCAAAGCAAGTCCACAAAAATAAATACGATGGAGAAGCTGTTTATTTATTTATTTATTTATTTATTTTCTATTCAGTTAAGTTAAGCTCCGACATTATAAATTCACCACAGGGTACAAGTGGTACAAGTGCACAAACACATGATGGCCACAACTTGCTACACATATTTTCCATCCGCTTTAAACAGGAAGCTAATTAGGCAACTTGAATTGGTAAAACACATTGCTGCCACATTGTTGCTCTTTGATCATCACGCATGCTGATTGAAGCATGTCTGAGACAGATGACGGCTGGTTGTTATCAGGCTCAAAGCCCCAGGATCCATTTGCAGTGCTGGCATCTCAAGCACCTCATGTTCATCCTCTGAAGAAGGTGAGACAATCCATTAAGTGAAAGGCATAAACACTCAACTCTGGGAATCTGATTGTTGGCGCTGTCCCCCATCCAGCCCATCTGACTGCAGCGGACTGTGGGTTTTATACAAGACAATTCAAGTCCTAAGATGGAACATTGAGAAAGAGAAGACAAAGGGAAATAAGACCATATGGCACTTTGCATATCATAACACAGCAGCAAAACTTTTAATAGAAGAACTCAGATGTAAGAGACAGAGGACTTGGAGTAGAGTTGGCTTTAAATGTTAATTGTCATGCATTGTTTGCTCAAATTTTGCCGCAAGAGATGGAAAATTTAAATGAACATTGTCTGTATCAGCCAAATTTAAAAAGACAAACGTGAGCATTATGTTTCGGCACATGCCGTGTTTGTCATGTGTTCTGGTCCTCTTTTTTTGAGCGGCACACATTTATTGAATAATTAAAAAGGGGGAATGAATTCCACTAATAACACTGACGTGGAACAACATGAATATCTCTGACCTTGTACATAAATTGGGATGAAAACACAAGTTTGTGCATGAATGTTATTAGCTCCCTCTGGTTTGCTTTAATTTACTTCAGCTGTACACTGTCATTAAAATGCAGCCATTTCCTTAAAGTGTCAAGTTTAAAATACCACAAACGTCAAATTGAACAAAAGCGGATGAATGAACATCTCCTGAAATGCAAAACTGATCCAGAGGACAATGAGCGTTGAGTTGCTGCTGTCATGAACACCTTATAGAGTTTGTACTTCATAGTATTTTATATTCACTAAAAAGTCACCTTGTGTAAAATTCTGGTCTTTGTTTGATTAACACTGCCAGCCTGCTTTTGTCCCGATAAGCCAGTGTGTTAGCTAACCATAAGAGTGTGTGAGATATCCAAACATAATGTGGGCTGCAACTTAAAACTGAGTTGGTCCACTTTTTTCCTATTAAAAGTTTCTTTCAGGAAGGTTTGAACATCCCTTTACATTCACGCTATATTGATATGACAGTGTGAGAACTTCAAAGCGTGGCTGAACTGTTTTTTAAAGAAATATTTGTCCCAAGTCTGCATTGTTCAGCAGTTGACAGATTGATAGGCATTGTGTGGCAGCAATGAACCAAATTTTTGTTTTTTTTCAAATAACACTGAGGGGTATTCAAAGTGCCAAAAGAAAAGAGGGTTAATAAAGAATCTCAGCTGACTTGATTGTTATATTTGTCCAACTTTTCCCTTATACCTTATATAAATCAGCTTCAAAAGCCAGGGATGAATGGTTAGATATGGGTTTTTTCTAGCCATGTACCAGTGTTTGCACACGAGTGAGAGCAGGAGGAGACATGTTTAGCTCTCAACAACCTTTTTTTTTTCTTTTTACGCTCTCCTTTGTCATTGACTCTTAGAGGAAGAGATCCATTGTGTTCACTGTGAAATCCACTGTCAAGGCTTCTAACACCTGGTGAGATCTACTTATGTGTGTCAATAAGCTTCGAAACTTGTTTCCTATTGAAATATAGTGTGTCATAAACTTTCAGATGTTGAATATGATCATTTTGTGCATGAGATGTCCCCTCTGTAGAGAAAAAAAGTGACCAAAATAAAAAGCCAGCATGGTTTTCTGTAGTCCTTTATTTCATTGAGCATACTGATGACATTTTTACATGCTTGTAGTCATGGAGCACTAGCAGACAGATGGAGTAAGATACCTGGGAAGAAAAAAAAAAAAACTCTCTGTCTGAGCACCAGATCAGATCAGATCATGACAGTCTCCGGGTGCACTCTGCAGACTCTGCTGTTTTCACTAATCTCGACATTCAGCAAAGTCAAGAACCTTGACGCTCACCGCTTTCTCACAAAGATGACTCGAAACTGGCTGCTGATCAGTCTGCTTTAGACTCAGACCTACCACTACCACAAATTGAGAACTGCACTATCAGCGTCTGCCACGGCAAAACACTGCTGCGTGTTTTGTCTTGTCCAAGGAGGCGAGAATGGAAGCTAAACACACATGTGTTTATTTCAGCATGGAGCACTCATAAGGTCTTGTTCGCTATCTCTGTTGAACATTACTGTTAGCGTTTTGATCTCAAAAGTGCATCCCTCAGTCCTGCCGTAGCTTTACCTTAGTTTCACATTAGGAACAATAAAGGTGCTAAAAAAAAAGAAAAAGAAAAAAAAGAATCTGCTACCTCTACTCAGACTCGTGACAAATGCAGTTTGTGAAAAATGACCTTTAATGGAGACAAGGACGCTTAAGCAAATGGGTTCTGCGTTTTCTCTCAGCCGTGTTTTTATGCATGTGAAAGACCAACACTGAACAGAGCTGATGAGGATAAGGAGCTAAAAGCAAATGTTGTAACACCTCAGAGTAAGTGGCAAGAGAGCTAATTGTGAAAGCAGTTAAACAATATTGAGATGTGTATTTGCTGGAAGCATGCAAGTGATTCAACTTACACACGTCATGCAGATGTTAAATATGAGGTATATATAATACTGCATGACACAGTAGTTCACCTTCCCCTTTCAGTTACACTCACTGACATTGTGTTGTTATGTCTCAGTATGTTTTCCCAATCACTTCAATTCCAACTGAACAGCCAAATGAACTTGAAGATTTTTTTTTTTATAGGATCGAGACAGACTAAGCAGATAGAGGAGTTAATTAGTGAGTAATTATTCCATAAGTTAAATGAAACAAGCCATCTACAAATTGTGAAAAAATACAATGCAATGCTGATTGTGAATTTAACTCCTTATTTGTCATGGAATTAATTGGCTCGTTGCAGGCGTATGCTGTGTTATAGGTTTTCTGTATTAACCGTGCAGAATGCAAGTGACTGTTCTTTGAATACGACTCAGAGGAGAGGGAACAAAAAGAATCCCGTTTTTATTCATGTTGTAGATCAACACAATAGGACAGACGTTGGAGATGCCGAAAGATGCCGTGGGTATCTTCCTCCCTCTCCTTAAGCTCCACAGAAAACTGTCATCAAGCTGCAGCTCTTCAGTTTCTTCCTTGTTTTAAACACAGATACTGTGTGTGTGTGTGTGTGTGTGTGTGTGCGTGCGTGTGTGTGTGTGTGTGTGTGTGTGTGTGTGTGTGTGTGTGTGTGTGTGTGTGTGTGTGTGTGTGTGTGTGTGTGTGTGTGTGTGTGTGTCAGTCAGCTCTGAGCTCAGCAGGTTCTTCTCATGCAGATGAGAGGCTGATGTGAACAATGCTCTGCACACGCTCTGTCCCACTGAGTAAACTTGTGGATTCGCTCTGGTTCACACAGCACCGTGCACCCTAATGACTCCACCCTGCCACCTGCACACACACACACACACACACACACACACACACACACACACACACACACACACACACACACACACACACACACACACACACACACACACACACACACATCCCTGATCCCAGCAGCAATTAGAAAGCAGGTTGGTAATCAATTTGGAGATATTCTAATGAGATTTTAAGATGATGCTTCCCCATGTCCATCTTTGTCTTCCCTCAAATGCACTGAACTGAAGAGATATTTTTAAAATATCAGCATCTGAAGGTGATTTTGCTGTCCTCTCTACACTCATTGCAAGCTGCTTGTTCTTCCTGTGTATTTTTAACAAACACCAGCCTTATAAGAGTGCTCAAAACTCTCGCAGATTAAAACGTTTCTTTCTCCCCCCTGTCTCACTCCTCCTCCATCATGTTCAGCATCCCTCCACCCCCTGCTGGCGCAGCTTTCTAACCCAATGAGGCCCCCTACAGGTGCAAGCTCACTGATGCTGAACTGAGCAGGTGCATAAAGATGGTAGCCTTTTATTTTGTCATTTGACCCATTTTGCAGTGCTTTGCATGCATAGTCTCTGCATGAGGAGATGATGGTGCTCAGGCACTTTGCAGTCTGGAAAGTAAGTCTGCATAACTGCAGGACGTGATAGACACTTAAATAATACAGGTCAGCAGATTCCAGACAACAAATATGATTATGAGTACTTTGTTTTGTTTTGAAAGACAGCCATCAGACCCCACAGATGTTCTGTTTGGTGCTACTCCAAAAGGATATTTATGGCCTCTATTGAGTGTTTGTTTGTTGTTGTTGTTGTTTTTTAGATATGATGCCTTTCACAACATAAACAGCTTCCTCCCTTTAATAAGTTCTAGTATAGAAATAACAGCGGGAAGGAATCAGTTTTTCATACAGCTGAGGACATTTAACTCAAAGTCTTCTGTGTTGTGAAGGACACTGATTGAGCTAATACTTAGAAAACCTCACTTCAGCTCCATTGTTCGCTTTCACTGAAGTGAATTAATCTGCACCATATTTGTCCTCCTATCCAATTGCGCCACACCGTGGAAATATCCAGTCTCTCTCTCTCTCTCTCTCTCTCTCTCTCTCTCTCTCTCTCTCTCTCTCTCTCTCTCTCTCTCTCTAAGTTTGAAACAGAGACGGTGCTAATTGCCTGTGGACTGTTTACGTTGAGCCGAGTTTGTTTTCAAGAGCGATATGATTATGCTCTCAAGATCCATAACGATGTCATAAACCGCAATCATGCACTTAAAAAGACAAGTTCGCTGGCATGTCTGTTCATGACAAAGAGGGGAAAAACACGTTCGTCTCAGCAGTTGGGATCTGATCTTGCTGCAGTGATTTGTGGTGAACTACATGCAGAAGTTGGACTGTGGAGACGTTCGCAGGTAAAAGCTGCATGACGCCAACAGCGGACCTCTGCTGCCATCTCGTGGCAGCCCGGCGCAACAATTTCTGCTCTGCCTCTCCCTCCCTCCATCGCTCCCACTCGGTTTAATATCGGCACTGTGGCGAATCTAATCTGGATCTCTTTTAAGGCAATAAAACCCAGATAGCTTCCTTTAAATGAAAAGCACCGCTTATTATAGCTTTGAAATCCTCGTTTATTTGGCGATGTGCACGATAGAAAAATGATTCATGTCGAGGTTCAAATGGGCAGGATGACGAAGATCCATGGTGTCCTAAGTGCATATTTCCTCAAGTATTGTATTCCCAGGTATATAATAGCGTTATCCACGCAGGTTGAACTATGCCGCACGCCAAGATGCTTGTTATAATGTCGCCTGCTTTGTCCCTTCAAGCAGCCAAAACCAATTTCCGATAAATCTGACCCTGTTCCTGAGCTGGGAGAAGGGTGGTGTAGTTTTCTGGCGCGTTAATGACAAATCAGGGGTGCAAAGCGAATATTGTTCACCGTAAAAAGTTTATCACACAGGCTTTTACGCGGCTAAGCTTTTTATTTCGCTTCAGTTTTGGGGGGTGTGAACACAACAGAGGATGACTGGGCTCACAATTAAATGATCTGGGACGACCTAAGACAAAAGGAGGCCGAAAGAATATAAAAGGGCATAAGAAAAACACAAAAAACTCTAGAAATATAACCGTGATATCTTAAAATACAAAAGCTTTTTTCGTGGCTCTTGCATTTCTCTTTCAAGGTAGCCTAATTTCTCGTCTTTACAGCCGCGCTGATCTTGGCGCATTAGTCCACCAAACACCTGCCAACGTCCCCAGTTTTTTTGTTCTCGTGGAAAAACATCTGCATCCTACAGCATCACTTCCAGATCATCGGATTCGCAATAAAATTAGAATGCAAATGGCGCCTTCAACATGTACCTCTTAGATTAATCAGTTGCACTATTTGCATATTTCTATAATTGCTACCAACACGAAGAGCGCCCTGGAGAGAACTTGCAGACTACGCTGGAAAAATCCAAGGAAGGTTTTGTGAAGTCTTTAATTGGCGCAGAAATGCGAATGGTGGCTCAGTTTTTCACCTGACACGGAAATCCATAAAGTGGTCCGACTGTTCCTTCCTTCTATTTTAGAAGCAGGCCTACGCATACCAGCGGGACTCAAAGCAAACAAGGAAGAGCACTGTCTGGTATTAAAAATAGTTTTTGCGCTGTGAGGAGCGACTTTTGAGGACAGACAATAATCAGCCTTTCACTTTGGAGAATGGGGGAGAGAGGGGAAAGAGAAATGAGAAGGCTGTTGTTGGCATAGCTCTATCAAAGAAGAAGGACTGCCTGTTATCTGTGAATGGGGCTCCTTTTTTTTCACCAGAATAGATATAGCACGAATTTTTAATTCGTTTTTCTTTGAGAGACAACAATGCTTTATTTGAGAGCTTGATACAATTTGGGGTTTGTAAGAGATCCTTTTCTCCTTGTCCGAGCCCAGCTGCCCATATGGGATACAACGTGTGCAGCAAAGATCACAATGGCACCAAGTGACAGGCAGGACAAAAAGCCCAAGGATGCGTCTCCCTGACTCTGAACAGCACCAAGAAACTCTGTCAGTCTCTCTATCCACGCTGTCTGCATCCCCACTCCTGCTGCTCGTTAGCATGCACGCCTCTAACATCCAGCAAAACCAGGCCCCGGCGTGTGTTTCTGTGTTGTGTCGTGCACTGTATTATACAATGATGGAGTTATAAAACTGCCTCCTCGGACAGGCGACGAGCCTGGCCACGCAGAAGTCCACATTCGCCTTCTACTCAGGAGGTTTTAAATATTGGTGCTGTCTATAAGGCTGGTGCATTTTGTTCCATTTTATCTGGAAGAAACCAGACAATCTGCTGGAGTTCAATAACAGCCAGTCCTTCATCACCGCCTTTTGCAGCTGGCTTAATGATTCCCGTCTCGTATCGTATTTCTCCTCTGATTCCCTATAATAACTCTCCTATAAGCGGTTATTGGCACGCTACGCGCAGCGCTGCGTGCTTCTTGTTTATGGCCAAAGGCATATATCAAATATAAAATAAATAATACATAAGCAAATTGGTGATTTATTTGACCTACAAGCTCAACCGGTGGTGAAACACGAAACCTTTCTGTCAGGAACAAATTGAGTCTGTGTCGCCTACAAAAGCAGTAGCCCCTCGAGACTCAATTCTGTAAATAATTAGCAAATCTGCCCAATTGGGCTGTTTGTTCAGTGATGATAGGGGCGAGTCTAACATCTGTTGTGAGATTTTTGTCCCGGGACAAACAAATGCATAGATTTTTCTACTAGGTTATCATATTTACCCAAGATATTGACTGGAGTCTGCTAATCCGCAGTGCGCTGCGGATCACTGGGGAGACTTTTCAGCTTGTTTTTGGTTCCACCTTAAAGAACATGGGGATTTAGAAGGCAAGGTATTTTTTTTTATGCGGAATATCATTGCTTACACGTTATGTGATCATATAAAAATATCGTTATTAGGAGGTTAAAGCCCCTCTGAGCCGTGCGTATTTTAGTTGAGCGTTGGCCGTAGTTAAACAAAGAAGGCTGGTGAGTCATTGATTATTCCTGCTCTATTTGCAGTGTCGCGCTAAACAAGATAACAAAACATTTATTGCATTAAACGATTTTTCTCTCCCCCCCACCCCCCCACACACCCTCCATTACGCAGTCTACCACTTCGCACCCAAGGCTGGGAGTGGTTGGGGATGCTGACAAAAAGGAGAGCTTTTGACTCAAAAGCTTCTTATGTGGAGAAGCCCTCTTATATTAAGTGAGTGGATTTTAGTCCCATTTCACAAGTGACTTTAGGCTCTTTATTAGTGAGGTGTTCGGATTGAGAAAAAATATTCTCCGGATTAAATTTGCTTAAAAGGAAAGGACTGAAGTGCGCTGGAGATCTGTTCCCAAGCTCCATTCTGTGCCACAAAACAGTGTTTGGCTGGTCGCCTTTCATCATGATGTCTAGCGATGTCTTTTCAGAGATGATCAAATCGAATAGGACACTTTCATAAACCAAACCCTCGTTTCAGAAACACAGCATTTTATTTTAAAATCCTTATAAAAAATGGGATAATTAGCCATCACCGCGCGGCTACACTGTTATTTACATATGTGGTCTGACACGGCAGTCATAATGTTTAGCCAAAAATCATTCCCTCATTTTTTTTAATTTTTTTTTTTTAATTTGTAAATATATGTATAGGCCGATCTTCAGCTTTAAGCTCCCGAAAGCTCTATAGGCTGCAAACATGTGCCACAAAATATTTACAGGAAATAAAAACAAAAGGAAAATAGCTGAAAAGTTGCCAGTGTTTATTCATGGCCATAAATATTTTTTCGGTCCATAAAAGAAGCAAGAAATTAAAATTTCTATAATTATAAAGTGGTTCGTACGTGCTGATAATAACACGAAGGGACAAAAGAAAAAAAAGAGGAAAACATCTCTACAACCAACACACAACATACTTTACAAAAAAATTCACAAGAAGAGCATTGACATTCTTAATAAAATCTATAAGTGAGAGGTTTGGACCCAGTTCTCTTAACGAAAACATGTAAACACGGCGCACACATGAGCCCCGAATAAAAATGGTAGTATATATATGAGTCAAGCTGCAAAAAATGAAAAGTCTTTTGTTTTTTGTGTTTTATTTTTTTCTCTTTGCTTTGTGGTGAAACTCCCTATCGTGCCTCCAAGCCAAGTCTCTATAATTTCTCTCACCAAGTCCACTGTTGCGTTTGCACCAAGTGATGTGCTGTGGGGAACTGTGGCGTGGCCGCGGCGCTGTACTGCGCGTTATACTGCATGTTGTGGAGTGACTGGGCACTATAAGCCGAGAAGGGGATCCCGGCCTGAAAAGTGGCCGCCAAGTCCTGAGCTTTAAGAGTGTGACATGGCTTTCCATCCCTGACTAAGACGGGCACGGCCACCCGCCTGGGAGAAGGGAGATGGGTCACTTCCATACCTTTCTCGGCCCGGGCTCTCTTCATCTTATACCGGTGGTTCTGGAACCAGATCTTCACCTGGGTCGGGGTGAGGCGGATCAGGCTGGCCAGGTGTTCCCTCTCCGGAGCGGACAGGTACCTCTGCTGCCTGAAGCGGCGCTCCAGCTCGTAGGTCTGCGCCTTGGAAAACAACACCCTCCTTTTCCGCTTCTTGCCGGAGTCGCTGCCGCCGCTGCTGGAAGTTTCCTTGTCGTTGTCCGGCGATTCGTCGTCCGCGGACGGCTCCGGGGACTTGGCCGAGTCCTGAGAGCTGGCGGATAGGCCGTGCACTGCGGCAAGAAACGGGAGAAACACTGTCAAAATGTTATGTTGTGAAGTTCTCAGGGACATTTATCATAAGCTTAAGTCATATAATCATCAATCAAAAGTTTGGCGGAAATTAACTGTGCGTAATGACAAAAAAAAGAAGCTCCCAGTGATGAAACACAATTGCACCAACGTTCACTACAAGAAATGCAAACATAATAAAACACGAGCATCTTTGGGCTGGTTTGAACTCTTTGCTGTAATTTTGAAGTGGCATTAATAATCCTTCAGCCCCAAATCTGCACTAGCAGAGCGAGTCAGTGAAGCATTAAAAGGTGCATTGTCTGCCTGCACACCCCCACAGAACGCAGCCTTATTTTTCACGTCGTGGTTATCCTCTGAATAACTTGCAGCCCCCGTGTTTATCCACGGCGCTTTATCGATCAAATTCTTACAATGCAAAGTGCGCCGAGCCCAAACACTGCATGCATTTGTCGAGCTGTAAACGCCTCAAGACAGAGCACGGTGCATAAAGATGAACGCTGCACGCCACCCAAGGGCATCGTTACAGGGTGGAATAGATGGGAGGCTGCATGCCATCAATTATGGCTTAATGTCGCCGCATAGCTTGAATTAATCACCGAAATCATTATCAGCAAGATCAGCGAGGATTCTTAGACTTTACTTACATGAATATTGAATACTGTCCGTTGTAGCAAGCCATCGCGTGTAAGGATTGTCACTACTGTCATAAAAGGGGTTCTTTAAAGGCAGATTTTGAACGTTTTCTAGAGGACTTTGCACCAAAACTCCAGTGCTTTTTGTCGTGGACGTGGTCTCCGATCCCTCCGTGTCTTCCTCCGCTCCGGTGATAGATCCGTCTTCGTCATTCGTGTCAGGAAGGTCCAAAATGTCCTTTACAGAAAAGCCCGTCTTTGTGTTGGTCAACGACATATTCTGGAAGGGGGGGGGAAATATGCAGGGAAAAGTTGCAACAACCAGCTTTTCGGACAATCCGCTGTTTTGAAACAAAAACAAAAACAAACCAAAAAGAAAAAAAAAAGAAAAAAGGAAGAAAGAAAAAAGAAGCAGAGGCGATGTTTCAGGGAAAATAGGATGCGTAAGAGTCGCTCTACGCTGAAGTACAGTCAAAGCAGCCACTGTGGATAACCATTGCCTTAGCAAGTAGCAGTGGATTCAGTGTCTCTAAGTCCAGGAAGAATGCCAAAGTGGCTGAAGTGCTATATGTGGCTCATGGATACTGTGCTACTGCTGGGTGCTAGAGGGAAATAAGCCATTACCTTGTCCGCTCAGTCCATATAAGGTTGGTCTCAACACATGAACCTGCAGTGAAAAAGCATTAAAAAACGCGAAAGGTTGGCCACGTGTGGGCGGGTCTTAGGAGTCAAGTGGATGAAGACAGTGTTTGCAGATGTGAAATTGTGGGTTTTGGGGAGATCCGAGCCTCTACCATTGGTGCTTCAGAGCATGATGAGTGGTATAACGTGTCAATTAATTACAAAGACGGGGAGGGCCTTTTTTACACCCTATTTACATACAAAGAACCTCCAAGTAGCTTTATACTCACAATACTTAAAAAGCCCGTTTTAACAAATTGCTCCCACTGAAGCTTTTTTTCTTCTTCTTTTTTTAACTTTACTCGCAAATATATTCATACGTTTAAAAAAAATACTACATTTTAGGATTCGGTGCACAAAGTTCTTTATTTTTAGCGATGGAAACCACAAGGAAGGGCGGCTATTGTTCAAATATTCGGGGATAATTTATGTAAACCTTTTGTGTCAATATTTTTGCCACGGCTTAAGGACAAGAGGCTGTGTTGAAAGTGAAACAGGACTCTGTTTGTTTGAAAACGCTAAGCAAGTATTTAAGACATTAGGCCTATCCAAATGGGATACTGATAATGAGGACTATAACAGCAACAATACCAATAATAATAATGATAATTTTAATAATATTATTAGTGATAATATTGATAATAATAATCTTTGTAAAATCGTGGATCTCTGCAGGCTTATAATAAAAAACAGCACAGGCCTAAATCTGCTTTTTCATAGTTTATGTATACCTATTTCTGCGTGTTTTATCATTCAATTACGCTATTTCACTTTTTTTTTTCTTTTTCATTTTTTCTCAATAAATCTCCAGTTTCATCACGGCAGCACATCCTAATATTTGTTTTCTGTTTGTGTGGAGCCCCCTTTAAAGTGCTCCATCTTGCTTTTTTTTTTTCCTGTGGAGATCCTAGTTTCATTGTTGGTTACTTTATTTTCCTCCCCTTTAAGACTTTCCCTTTCGTTCTCCTCCCTCTGCCTCCTATCCAGTATGTGATGTGGGTGACAATGTTGCACGTTTTTTAGCAAGTCCCCTGCGCATCCTGGGTGGTCGGACCCGGGCAAACACAAATACAAACCGATTGCTAAGCTGCAGACAATGGGGGAAATGTAGACAAATGTCCGGCTCCTGTTGGAAGCTTTTGTCCGGCCGCAGTTTTTGCATTTATTTCAGGGGCGAAATAATAGATGATTGACGCCCCGTGCACAATGCTTTCTAACTGTTTGGAATAAATCTGAGGTTGTTCCTAGTTGTCATGGCATTCAACTGCTTTCAATGGACTATCTCTTCATTCAATTCCTGGATCCTTCCACAATATTAAGGAAAGTCCTTCATCTTGGTATACACACACAGAGACACACGCGCGCGCGCGCACACACACGCACACACACATACACAGTAGTCTGCCCCTGTCGAAGGAAAGCCAGCAACTATTGTATTTTTTTTTTTAGCTCCTTGCAGTTCCACAGATTGTTGAATTAAATTGATTGAATTGATCGTAGCACAGTGTAAAAAGTATCATCATTATTTTTTGTTATCATTATTACTGTTATTTTGCTATATTTTATTAGATGTATAATTGGATTCGAAATTAATAGTATTGAGCCAACTAAATTTGATCTGAAACATAATTACTAACAGTAGCATTATATAATTTACAGGCTATCTTTGGAACACAGTTTATAAGGTTTCTGCTTCACATAGACGTGCACCTGACACACAGGCCTGAGGTAAATATTTCACCAGACTGGGCAGAATTAATCACAAGTCTCAACACCCCACAAAGGCTCCATTGAGCTGAACGGGCTATATGGACAAACTGGAGTTGCGCCTGAGCCTCTATAAGGGAGCGAGAGGTTACTGACCTGATCCACCAAGTAATGCTGCACAGCTAAATCCGACATGTGAAGGGACATCCAGCCCGCAGCAGACACCCAGAGAGCTTTACGCACCACGGAGGAATGGCCCAGGCTATAGCCTCTATGCGCATCTCATCAGGAAACTCACTTGGCCCATGCAGGACATTATTTCCCTGAGACTTATTTAGTGCCTCAGAAGTGCGTGGAGCCAAATCAGGGTGTGTTAAGCACGCAGGCTTATCGCCCGTGTCATTCTGCTTTGCTTTGGCTGTGTGTGGCACAGTGACAAGGGGGAAGTCACAGTAGGTTTGGTGACGGTGCATGGGAGCGCACTGGGCTGCAGACTGTGGCCAGTTGCTGGGGATGTACTATTTGATCAATTGAGCCGAGGGTTTCGGCAAGAAGAGGTAAATGTGCACAGGCTAAGTGGACGTACTCCACTTGGAGAGCCTATCGCTCTGTGTTTACCTGTTTACTTTCACAGGTAGTTCAAACAGGCCGCTTGCCTTTTCACTCAGACAGTGGCCAGTATGCAGACTGTTTTTTGCAAAGCGGGACGAGTTAACGGGACCAACTCCGGAAAATGTTCACAGTCCAGACAATCTCCTCAAGATGCTTTCAGGCTGCAATTATGTACAATTATGCGAAATTAATTTAGTATAAAAATGCGTGCCAGATTTTGAGACTTTTTGAAATATTTTTTCCTGTTTATTATTTTTCTTCCACAAAGTGATTATTCTTTTTCTTATTCTCAATTTTATTCTCAGTCTTATTATTGATGTAGCACTTTGCATTGTTTGTGTCAGGATCATTCGTTATTGGCGTTGTTTTTTGGAATTACGAGGTCGTAAAAATTAATGAATTCCTTTTTAAGCAAACTTAGAAAGTTGAAACATTCTTGCAAATATCTTTGGACACCACTGCTTCCCCTTTTTCCGTGGGTAAATCATCCTCAATCCTCAATTCGGTCTGTGTGTGTCTGCTGTGAAATGTGTGTGTGTTGGGGGTGTTAAACCAGAAGGAAGATGCAGTAAAGAAGGGCCTCTGAGCTGCAGATGCATCAGGATTTAAAGGACAATATGGGGCGCAGGGCTGGTGCTTCCCATCACCCGCTTATTAGAGTTCAGTTGACACTAAATCTCCAGATCTGACACTAAAACGATACATTATAATAGTATTTCTCGTTGGGTGTTTCATTTGACTTTTGCGCGTAAAGCTCTGCATGCGCGGAACTAACCTTTTTATGTGATCATTGCTGCTGTAATTATGCTATCACCAGTTTCGCCAGTGCTCCCATTTTAATATTATAAGCAACAGAGCTGACTGGCTCATTATTAAAGCTCGTTACATTTTTCTGATCCCCGCTTTGCAATCAAACGTACAGCAGAATGGACTCATCCAAAAACAATTAATTTTTCGGATGAACCCCCCAAAAAACGGGCCCCGTCTGATTAATTATAATTCCCTTCTAAAAATTCATGCCCACGATTGTTCCCAAATAAGTGAAGAAAAGGCTTTTTATATTCTTGATTAAATAAATCTTTCGATTGAATGCACAAATAAGAATGCCGCAGGAGAATCCATAATAATGTTGATCATTCCCTCCTTTAATCGCTGAATTTCAGCGTGTTTGGATGCCTCAGGCAGGGAGTTAGTCTTTGATAAAGGTAACCCCGCCTGCTTCAGGGTGTCCATGATAAACGTACAGAGTGACAAGACCGATTTCCTCCCTCTATGATTAAAAGCCTATATATAATATGCAGGTAAAGCGGGTCCGGTTTATTTATTATGGGGGCTAAGCCATGGCCTGGGGAGACTTGGCTTCAGGGTAGAAATCATTTTGGAGCCCTTTTTTTTCTCTCCCAGAAATCCAGCCACCTTTTTCTCCCGGGCAAAAGTCTTTATACGTCTCCTTTCCTCTAATGATTAAACATGTCACGGCGAGATTATAGCAGTGCGCCCATGCCCCGAGGAGATGCCTTCATTTGTTAAACCACCAGTTTATTTGTAACGGTGAATTTCATGCCACGCTGTGCCATTTGCCTTAATCTTTTTCCATGTAAGATGAATTGCTAAAAAGGGGTTTATTATTTTTAATCACTTCCCATTTCACTATCGCACTGACATTGGCAGGGAGGAGGGAGAAATGGCTCGAGTCTCCGAGACTTCTTGAGATAAATCAAAAGGGACAACTATTATTTGCAAATGCGTAGAACATTTGGATAAACACATAAATAAATAAATAATTCATCCTCTCCAGGAGAAGCTGATCTGCCCTGCTCTAGATGGCACAAGTACAGACAACTTGTCTTCCTTGTTAAGCAGCCTGTGTGTGAGTGCAGTAATAACATTAACAGCTGTTGACATCTGTAGAGCTCTAGCGGTCTCTACCGGCACATCTAAGAAACAACAGGGGGTGTCTTATTGTTTGCACCCAATTAGACAACAGAAATTGGTCAGAAATGTTACGAACAGAAGCCGTGGAATCAGACACGGTATGATGTGAGCCACGTTATTTTGATAGTTCATCTAAACGCAGATCTGCACCAATGCCTTCTCACATTAACACACACAGATGCTCTTCAGTGAATCAGACATGGCTGCATGGTGCGCACCATTTATGGAAACTGTTGTGCCTTATCCGAAATGAGTGAATTTTAAGGCCGTTAAGGAGAAGCCAGGTGATTTTTTAAAAAAACATCTTCTCAGATTAAAAACAGTTTAGAATTTTGCTGTTACATATTTCCAAATGGCATTCTCCTGATTGAGCTCGGACATGAAGGTGCAGGCCACTTTCCCAGAGCACCGTCACAACGGTAATGTTCAACCAAGCACAGGCTGGCCACGTGAGTGCGTAATGATCACCAAAAACACACACAGGCCTACATTCTGAATAACCACCCTGTACTAAACAGAGTTTAAACAGGATCAATGCCTTCTGAACTCAATAACTAAGATGCGCGCTGATGCGTATAAATATAGCGGCAAAAGAAAATCAGCAATGACTGTTAGGTTGTAAAAGCAGAAAATACTGTATGCAAATTGATTGGAGCACCCAGTGCGCTTACCTGGACTGGAGGGGGGCTGAATGTGTTGCCAGCGTTAAGACAGCGCGCAGAGTTAATGAAATATCTCCAAATCGGAGTCAGGAGTGCGTGCAGAGATAAGCCTGATGTGCTTTATATACCCAGAAAGCAAGTGCTCCTCTTCTCATATTGTCCAAGAGCGTTTGCATAGCTGGCCAAGTGGCTCTGCTCTTGCTGACTCGCTCACATTGCATGGTGTTTGTTTTCCCCTTGCTATGACGTGAGACAAAATATTGGCCATATGTTCATCGGCAATAAATTGGCCTTGAGCGCAAACACAGCTCCCTGCGGACGCTGCTTTTAACCCTCACAACTAGTTTTCTCTCTCTGGGATGCTTTTGGGACCCGAAACTATCTACGGTATAATGTAGGTAAATTATATTGTTGCAACAACCTGTTTAAGAGATATCTGTGCGCCTATGGAAGAGCTGCTGGTTGATCTTTGTACTGCGACCTATTATTCCTCACACGGGGCTCTCTAATAAATCGCTTGGTAACCAAGAAGCAGCGCTGTCCAAGGAGCAGATGTGGCATGTTATCCACGCCACAGTTGCGTTTACATTAGATACCCTGATACAATGATTGATAACCAAGGTCACAGTAATTCACAATGATTCGGCACCCGGGCATCTCCCATGAGGCAGACTAACACATAATGTTTGCTGCATAGATCCACATGTTTCGACACAGAAAACACCCGCAACTGTGTGAGTCGAGGCCACAGGCGAGGAGAGAAAGTGTCATTGGTAAGGTATTCAGAAAGAAAATAACATCTTTAAATACCCAAATCTCTGCTCTGTGGTACTTCAGGCGCATACATGATGCACATTAGTACAAAGAAAAGAAAACCAAAAACAAACAAAACAATAATATTAATTATTATCAAATAGTTGCATATGTTTTTGCGTGCATATGGATATAAAGAGCTGTCTTAAAGCCACACACAAAAAATTCAAAGCATTTTACATGTATGTTTTAGGATAGTATTACCTCCACTTTATAAACTCTACACCGAAAATGTGGAGTAAAAAAAAAATAAATGAATAAAAAAAATCTTATTCTTCATGAATACTTTTTGCTTTCTAATCAATAACAATAACTAAATCAACCGGTATTTAACCTAAATACCAGTTAGTTAAAAGAAATCTAAGATATATATATATATATGTATAGTAAATCAGTATATAAAATATGTATTTATGGAAGACAGAGTGTAAAAATGACAATTTCTTCTCATCCAATTCAGCTTGATTGTTCACCATCTGCCTTAAACACAACTGATTAAACAGACAAGAACTACAAGATGACTCACTTTTTATTTTTAGAGCCATTTTAATGAAAATGTCTTGATTCTCTTCAGCACATCTACACCTGTTGCACGTACACTGGCAGCATTTCCCTGTATAGAAAACTTCCTCTCCTGTATCAAAGGTTGGAAGAGTATCTGGCTGGTGTAAAGATGATGACAGGGGATGGCAGTAATTGTTGAGGAAGAAAGCAATACGAGGCAAATACCAGCCGTGCTATTATGACACCTTGGGGGGGTTGATAACTTAAATCAGGACAATGATTTTATTGTGGGCAGTTTGGAATCTATGCATGATAATAATGGTGTTGCCTAGTAGTGCAGGAGCGACCATCAATCAATAGCGAATACATTACTGTTGGGTTTTGTGCAGGGCCACTTTGCTGATGAAAGACAGAGATTATCCTCCCTGCCATCACTGTGTTCAAGAGTATCCCTAAGACGCAAAGAATACAAATAAATAAATTGGCCTCATACCTTGTTTGAAATTCCGCATTAAGGCAAAGTAGTTAGTTAGAGTTGGAATGTATTCATGAGGTTCAGACGAATGAGAAAAAGCTTTCCACTCAGCCGCTCTGTGAATACACTTGTGCTGTTTGAGATTTGCCACAAGTGCTCTGGGTGCTAAATACAAGACCTCCTGAAAAAGGATGGGTAAGATAGGCCTCGCCGGTCAAGCTATTATCAATCCCTGGCCTAAAGCCTGATGACTAAGATACTTCAGATGTAGTTAACAGCCGCGTAAGGACACTGATGGCACGGCATTCTGAAATCAATCAGTTCAAGTTTTAATGTATCGACCACTCGAGGAGAACGAAAAGATGGAGAGCTTCTCGACACACAAATGCCAGGGAGACTGGGTTGATTTTTATGGAAGATACACTTAAAAAAAAAAAAAAGAAAGAAAGTTTGATTAAACCTGAGGGCTCACTTGTACGTTTGAGACTCATAGATAGCCAGTCCTATCAATTTGAAAAGCTTAGCAATTTTTCTACACAAATACATGCACTTAGAGAGGTTTAGTATGAGATCACCAAAGCCCTCAGTGTTAAGGCAAGTGAATGGGTGTTTTTTAGCCCTTCAAGAGATGTGAAGCAAAGTAGAGGAGATGAGATGTTTTCCCACAAAGTGCCCAATTCTGCACACCGGTGAATATTACCATTTCTTAAATGACAACGGTGCATTGTGAATTTGAGGAGCTGTGGAGTGTAGGGTGATTGGTCTTAACATTTTTGCCCTGTTATGTTAGCTATTGGAGAGGAAGAGAAGGGAGGGAACACATAGTGTGAAAGTGGTGAGCTCTGTCAAAGTGTTAGCTGAGTGGGAAAAAAAGAAGTTCCTTTAGAATACTCGTGAAATGTCTGGTATTTCCATCAAAATATCGGATTTATGGGTTGCATGGAAAGGTTTTGTAGGCATTACTTGACATGAATAACTTTAGGCTTGAATACCTCTTTTCCAGCGCTAAGCATCTGGTGCAAGGCCAGTGCTTGGCCTTGGAGAGCCATATAGCTGTTTGTAAACCCTGCTGCTGAGGCTAAGGGCCAAAAATACTGTACTTAGCTGACACATTCTGGAAGCATTTTAGCCCCTGTGGCATGTGGGTACAAAACAAATGCTCCAGTCAAGGTCAGACGGTTGAAAAGCTGCGAGCTTCACATAATAATGAAGAATTGATGCAATCAAATTTTTCACTTAACTATATGTCGACTGAGTCAGGTAGCCTACCATCAGAAAGGGCAGCTAATGTTAAAGCCACAGATAACAGAACAGGGACATAAATGAAGACACTGGACTTATGAAAGCTCTAAATTACCGTGAACAAATTGGAAAGCATGGACCAAATATATAGCTGTGAGACTACTTTTTCATTCAATAGCTGCATAAGTGAAAGGAGCATTATATACAAATGTGATGCGAATTAAAGGAAAAAAACAGAATGAATAAATGTTGAAGGATATTAAATACAGAGGTTTCAATACAGGACACAGAGTTGCAAAGTAATAGACAATGTTAAGAAACCAGTAGGTGGAGCACTTTCAAGGCTTTGGGAGTCATGAAACTCTCCTGGTTGAAACATTCGTGACCAACGATGTTAACAAGTATCTGATTTTTTAATAAAAAGTTAGAGTGACAAGCCTGCACACATGAAAACATAAGCAAATAACTTGACTGCAACTCTCAGGGTGTGTTTTGGTGAGAAAGGTCCAGTCAGTTAGTTAAAGGAAGACAGACAATATAATCTGCATCTTGAATGTTTTCATTGTCAGATTCTGAGTCCAGTTTGGATAATTTGACAACTGTGGCAACTTGTTTTATACTGCAATGATGAAGGAATTTGTTGCATCTGGATGCCATTTGCAGCCATGCTCGGAGCTCAGTGAGGCTGTACTGGTGCTTTTAACTAAATGCTAACATCAGCATGCTATCGAACATCAATAAAGGATTATCTAATTTTTTGCTCATAACAACAATGCTAGCTAATGTTTAGCAGGTTAAATGGTTACTACTATGTAGGCTACACCACCTAACTTGACCAGATGTCGAATTCATATTCTGAACAAAGAGGCAGCAGCATATCACCAGACTACTGGCGATACTGGAACAACTGCTAACTGGAGTGCTGTCTATATATACTGGCCATCTATCTTTATATTTTGGATATCCATACGTAAGTTTAAGCCATATATCTTTAAAGTAAAACATTAACTGTAATATCCCTATTTGCACTGAATTCCTTGATTTGGTAGTAAATTACCCACTGAAGCAGCACATCTTCATTTACAGAATACAGCTGCAATACAGAATTTCATTGGCTATATGAAGCGGCAGTCATATACCCAGTTGGTTGCAACTGTCTCAGTCTTTACGTGAATGAAGAGAACAATCCTCTGGCTATTGTCAGACATGGAAAATCCAATGCCATTTGAAAGGTCAGAGTGCAGCAGCCATTTTGAAACCAACATATTGCCCAAGTGTACATGCTTATTAGAGTTATAATGGAGAAAATGTGGAAGATTAGCACGTCACCAGCTAATTTGAAATGATAAAACAGCTTTCCATGGATTGTTGTAGTGTTTTGAACTGAATATTTTACAGATTGGGTCATCTGGATGGTTGCTGAATTACCAGTCTTCAATTTTGTAATTGTTTGTTTGCTTGTTGTTGGTGTTGATTGTACCTGCAGTTTTGATTGTATCTTCAAATGGTTTGCATCAATCAAATCACAAGAATCTTCTAATGATGTATCACATGGGTAGATACTTCACAATCTGACAGCCTGAAGATGGACCGGCGGGAAACACTGCCAGGAAGCAGCACCAGAATCAGAGTCGGTTGAGTGAGTAATGGAACCGGACTCAGCAGTTTCCCAGCGAACATGAGCAGATCAAGACTGAACACAATCTCTAAAACTGATGGAGGCCAGTTTGACAACAGGGAATACAGTAACTACATGATTTACAGTGACGAGGGCTTCAGGCATGAAAGATGTGAAGTAGGAGAGGAGCGAGACAGAAGATGGACATCGGCCAGCACTCACCACAACAGGCCTGAGCTATACTTTTGGACTATGACCCATTGAGGTACAAAGTGGTATCACAAACAAGGCCTGTCTGAGGCTAGCTAGTTAGCATGCTAACTTCAGTAGATATCTCTGCAACACATAGATGTCTTTGACATGATGTCAAAACTGTTACTTCTTCACATTCTGTTGATAATTTTAATTCATTTTTTTAATGCTTCAAACTAAAATGTTTATATTTTTCACCTTTTTTCTTGTTATCATGTTAACATATTCGAATTAGCACTAAACACAATGGACAGCTGACACTGATGGGAATATCAGCTTTAATTATATGACTAATTATAATACATCTAAGGGGGCCATGCATGTATGTACAAAATTTCATGGCAATGCATCCAATATTTGGGCGAGGCCAGTTTTACGGTAGGAAAAAGTACTTTGACTGGCATGTCCTTCCACCTTTAAATTCTATGACGGATGACTGAAATGCATAATGATTTTGAACATAATGTGAATCATATGGTACTTGCCATGACCGGAGCATAACCCTTTTCAACACCTATTGGAGATTCTGGAGGCATCATCATCAAATCAGGGAATATCTTTTCAAAGAACAGTTTTCATCCCATCAAAAGAGATCCAGAGACTTTAATTTGTCAACCATCTGTAGGCCAAGCTATATGTCTGTGTAATAAGTAAGAAGGCCATCTGACAGGATCATTTCCAGCACTGTGGACAATAGGCATCTTGCAAGGTGAAAGAAGAGGACCCATATCAAATCACAGTTATGGACACAATACAATAAAGTGCTTTCTCCATTTAGAGGTCTTTTAAATGGATGGAAAACCAAATCATGTGTTAAATGAAACCTACAGCTGAAGAGTGGCACAGTGTAAAATGGAAGGGCTTCAACTCTGGTAATCTGCAGAACTGTATTGCAACCGGAGTGCATTTTCTAAAGGGAAAACTTAGGACATGCAGAGAGCAATAGTTAGGTTTCTTTAGTCTTTCAAGACATCTTTTTGAGACAATATATTGTAGCATGAGTCAAGGACAGATCATTGCCAGATGGGCGAGATTGTCCTTGCCTTTACTCCAGCTGCACAGAACATCTTTGGAGTAAAGATTCAAAGGCTTTGCAAGGATATCGACTGTTGCCTTCAACAGTAGGTCCATAGTGAAGTGGGAAAGGAAGAATATAATTCTCCTATTTGAATAGCACTGCATGGACAAAACATAATGAATTAGAAGAGGGGTGTTTCAAGGCCATTCATTTTGTATCTTGCTGAAAAATACGTACTGTATGTACAGTAATATCAGACTCCATTCGGGAACCTTAAGTTTTTACCAGGAGGACGAAATAATAAATAATTAAATTAAATAATTTATCGTTAGTGAAGCGTATTAGTCCTTTCTTTAGGCATCTGCAGACAGAAATGTCAACATATGCGTGTTCTTCAGAAAGTGATTAGAAGCAGAGATTTTCACTGTTAAGTTGTCCATGGTGTTCAGTGACGTTTGGCTGTTCAACCACTTTAACTTGAGAACCTGCATGACAAATAAAATCAATATCACGTGGGTATACATTGCATGCACACTTTAACTATGCTTCCTCTGTAGCAATGCAATCTACTTTAATGCAGCGTTGAAGCTGCACCCAAGAACTTTAAAATGTAGACTTTCGGTTAACAAAGATCTGCTGTGATGTTTGACAGCAGATGTAACTGAGTCAATGTAGTTTCAGCGATACATGGATTCAAGATATAGACAACACAATGTTGTATCGTTTCTAAACCCCATTGAAATATTGTAATTTGCGTTGAGAACAGGCGTTTGAATAATTTTTGAAATAATTCACAGGCATCAACCTGGACCCAGGTCCTTAAAATCAACTGTGGGTACTGAGAATGCAATTATGGATTCTACTGTCATTGGAGCAGATAACACTGTAGTAACAACTTGAATCCAGTGTAGGAGTCAGTGTTTCCCCAGTAAGAGCTTGTTTCAAAAGCTAACCTGATGAAAAAAAGGAAAATGGACCTAATTGCTGCACTCAGTTGACTTACAACAGCAATATTTGTTGGAGATAGCCACATTTTGCAGTGAATATTGTAAACAGGAGACACTTCTGAGTACTTCAACAATTGACCAGTTAATTTGTCGCCATTTCCAAACAACCTCATTGCATCCAGGAGTTTTGTGCTTGTTGATATTTTGAATTACAAGAAGACAAAAAAACAAGAGTTTAGAGCACATTGCAACAAAGTTAATGGCAATGAGAAATGTATTTTTTTTTAATTATTTCAGTATTACATCCTCAACACTCAAAAACATCATAAGCTAAGTCTCTTGAAAACTATATCCACCACACTGAAAATAGGAGAATACTTGATTATACTTACTCATTAATGAAAGTTAGTATCTGGCAAAATGATATCAACAATTTGTAAGGGAAGCCTGTCAGGATGATAAATCATTTCCAGTTACGTATTCCAGTCATACTGAACAGACCATGAACAAACTGCAGTCTAGTCTGTTAGGGGGGGTTTTCTTTGCGTTGCTTTAAAACATGTGAAGGG
This sequence comes from Chaetodon trifascialis, assembly GCF_039877785.1. Taxonomy (NCBI): domain Eukaryota; kingdom Metazoa; phylum Chordata; class Actinopteri; order Chaetodontiformes; family Chaetodontidae; genus Chaetodon; species Chaetodon trifascialis. The sequence continues at coordinate 10,892,018 of NC_092069.1, read as the reverse complement.
GTTTTTTTGTTTGTTGGTTTGTTTTTTGTGTTTTTCTTTGTTTGTTTGTTTTTGCCACCATCAAGTGATTCTCACCTATTTTGCCTCATAAACCCATGATGTTAAGGATTTCATTCTAATAGCGCACAAGAAGTTTAAGGTTAGAATTTCAAGATTTGTGTTAGGGCCACAATGCTGAGCAGGAAAACATTTTCTTCGCTTAAAATCTCACTAAAATGAGTAATTACAGAAACAATAACCAATCATCATGCACTGAAGGCCAAGCTTTGCGGTAAGTAGGTGTATTCTCTGTAGAGCAGTGTATGTGTGTGCGCATGTTTATGGCTGCATGAGTTTCTGTGTGTGTGTCTGCACGTGTGCAAAGAAAGTCCCTATTTGAGTATGGTGAACATCCCATCAGGATATGTAACCTAAACAACACAATGGAGAGAAACAGAAGGGCTTAGGGGCATGAAACACTCACCTTGAACCAGGCTGCTCCTTGCAGACACAAGGATTACCCATCTGCACATTTTTGAAGCCTTTTGATTAACAATGTGTCCAAAATGAAAGCCAAAAAGGAGAAAACACTATTTAGTAATTTCAATAGCTGTCTGCAGATGGGTTGCCAACATATTTGGATAATTAACGTGTAGATATTTTCTTTATACTCGGCCCATGATGGCAATTAACATGTTTTGTGAGAGAGGTGAAAACTTTTTTCGAGGCAGTGAAGATGGATGGAAATGCATTAGAGGAGGTCATGAAAATGGGCTTCTATTCTTTTTGCTAAAAGGAAGCTTTTATAAGGTGATAGCAATTGAGGAATAAAACCCCAAGGGCAAATAAATGATAAAGAACTCATCTTTAATTGCCAATCTTTTTGGTTCATATGAATACCACTCCAAATTTCCAATCCACATTGCCATTGACTGCATGGCAAGTCTCTCTTGAACCAGAATTATGAAAAGCAAAAGGAGCTACAATGGCGACCAAAAAGGACAACTCCATCTCTTAGCAAGCCAAAGGTTTGCAAATTGCCCACTCTCTGTTCACTATGATACTATGCAATTCAATAAGAACAGTCATCATCCTGAAAATAATTTAAAAGATACATGGTGCAGTTTTAGTGAAGCCTTTATTTTTGAAACTAAATGAATGTCCTGCCACCCTGCACATGTTTGAATCAACTGATTTGGAATATGAATAAGTGCATCCTGATTCCAAAAGAACAAGCTGTGATGATGCCTAAACCCAAGCTGGAAATCCACAAAACACTGTCAGGGCCTTAGAGTTGTGCAAATATGAGTTTCAGCTGAATTGTCCTTTTTCAAAGATTTACTTCTAGACTAAATATGGCTGCACAATAGCAGTTTGTTTATGCAGCGGTTGAGGTGATGGTTGTGCATAAGGTGGTCAAAGCCTTCACCCTTTAAACCTCTCTCTGCTGCCACCTAATGGCAGGAGTGTGTGTTAATTCTGAGCTCTGGAGCCCAGCTGAGGAAAAGTGTGCACCAACACATCCTCCCTCTCTCAGGTAATTATGTCTTTTATCTAGGAGACGCATACAGCTACTTTAACATTGGATATCCAGCCGTCCTAATGGGCCATTATTCAAATAAATGGGGGAAACACTGTGGGGTTGGTGACCCCCTCCGTGCGACAGGGCCCTCCATCCAGGCACACCTGCTGAGACAAGGTAACGTTTATCACTGACACCTTCGCAGGACAGAAACAAAATGGCAGGTGGGGTCAGCGGTAAGGAGCACACTGGGCCCGTCATATTGCAAACATATCCATTTGGTACGGCTCTACTCTTGTGGTTGCCAGGCTACTGCCTAATATATGGTGACTGAGTGTGCGTCAGGAAAACAGAAGTAAGATGTTGACTTTGAGATAAGTACCTCTTCAAATTAAACAGCACCATCACATTGCATTCAAAATAACATTTCCAAAGGTCAACTTTAAATGGTCCCCATTTGCCAAAAAAAAAAAAAATCCCCGTGTTCTTCAACTCAACTAAATCATCGAATTTGCATACCAGTTATGTTAGTTAGTGGCATTTAATTATTTATGTTTTAATTACACAGAATGAAGGGGATAATATCACTGTACGGCAGTTTTGTGGCGTGTGTGCCCCTGTCATCCGAACACTCGGATGTCTCCTTATTAAAGTACACAAAAAGATAATTATGTCCGGCTCTGTCTAAACATTGCCATGGTGCTGCACTAGAGGATCATCGCTGAATTGGACACAGGAGAGGATTAGACCTCTTATGATTAATGTGCTTGGTCACACACACTCAGGATTGGTAAAGGCATGTCAACTCCCTCTCTCTCTCCTGCTCTCCGCTAGAGTCAAGGGTCGGCAAAATTGTTTTGATGGCACTGATTGTCACATCATCCAGACTTATCATGCATTGAGTTCACCTATGGACTCCAGAGTGCTGAACGTGCAGCTGAGGAAGACACACCCTCTTCCCAAAAACACCATGTCCCCACAAGTGCATCAACTGTGAATCAACAAAGGCAAAGAGGGTTCGAGATAGATTGATTGAAACCCACATATATAGACAGATATGTTTGTATGCAAGTATCTCATGGTTGGGGCACACGGACAGATATATATTTGTGATGCTCATTCCTACCAGCTCTCCCACGAAACACCCATCACCTGGAAAGGCCTTGCTGAATAGAGTTGCTGATGTCATTGGAGAGATGGTATTGATTGACCAAGGGGCATTAAAGGCCAATGCAATTAAGAGACAAGAAAACATACAGCGTTAAAGACTGTGTAAATAAAGGGACTCTGCAGTAGGGCCAGACAAAGGCCAGTCCAGGGCCCATTCAGGAGCCCCTTGTTCACCACTGGCCTGGGGTCTTGTCCAAGGATTGAGGGTCTGGGTGGGAGGCCTGGGGGAGGTGGCAAAGAGAGAAGCAGTGTGTGGGTGTCCGGAGGGATGAGGACAGAGGGTGTTGCTAGGCTGGCTCTGAGAGGTCGTCGAGAGCTTAGCCCTCCCTGTGTCCGGAACTATCAGGTGATCATGGATGATCTGCATCTCAAGGAGGGGGGTGTTGAGAGGAAGAAGCTGTATTTTTATAGGCCTCTGCCTAGTTTACTTTGCTGAGCTTATCGCTCACTTCCTTCCGCTTTCTTTCTCTCCCCTATCCGAGGACACTAGAATGATTTCAATAGCAAATTAGATACTTTGGTTTGGAATCAAATGCATGATTGAGTCAATAAATTTCCTCTTTTATTTGCTCTAAACAATCTGTAGATAAATAATCACCATTGTTGTGTTTCTAAACCATTTACAATGTAAAAACTTGAGTTATGCTTTGTATGGGAGGCACTGTGGTCCACTTTCAGATTCAAAAATACCACACTTACTGTTACACTGTGCGCATATACATGGGAGGTTGTATCTTTAAAATCTTTCAGCAGAAAAAAAATATACTGAAAATTTACTGTATCCTAAAGAAATAGGTGAAGCCTGAGTCTCTAATTTGCCATTTCCGCACATAATGTCATAGTAAGGATGGTATGGCCAACAGTAGTCAGGGACTCAAACGTCAACACGGGTCTAAGAGTCTAAGGCCATGCAAACAGCGCTGTGAGGCTGTACTCAGGCACAGTGGCGTTGCAAAGTTAATGCTAAACTGAGCATGCTAACATGCAAACAATAACAGCTAACATGCTGATGTCTAACAGCTATAATGTTTACCAAGGTCACTGTCATAGTTTATCATACTAGCATGCTGATATTTATTAAGTAGCACTAAATACAAAGCAGAGCTGAGGCTGATGGGAATGTCATCAGCCTCAGCTCATAAACCAAAGGATTCTGACAAATCTACAAATTGTGTGCCAGTCCATCCGGTTGATGTTGAGCTATAGCACAGGATAAGTGAAAACTCTGGCCTGCTGGTAGGGCTACAGAAAAATCATTAAAGTAATGATTCCCGATTCATTATGATACACTGCTACCCACGGAGCCATTCCTCTAGCATTGCGAGCAAATACCTCATGGGGTCAATCAGTCTCATGACTTGATGGTATTTCCATTAACTGTTACTTGGATGATTTGATATTAAGTGAGCATCATGTCTGTATGAACAAAAATAATCAGAACCTGTAAGAAATTTGTGATTTTGCAACCCATAGCCTCCTATCAATATGGGCACGCATGCCAAAGCTATTAGTATTGTCCTAAATGGTACTCTATGCAATATTCATTTGTGAGTGCGTGCTCTGTGTCAATCTGTGTCAGTGTGCTCGCGTAGACACAACAGACCGCTCAACCCCTCGGATCCCGTGTTTGATCCTGCTCTTCTGCTGGCAACACACAGACCTGGGGTCACCTATGCTGATGTGCTTCCTCTCACCGTCCTCTGCCCCCTCTGTGTCTGTATTCAGATTAAAACAATGGCCTCTACTTCATCTGCCTCCCAGGTGTCAGCATGAACATGATCCTAGGATAATTTACCTCGCTCCTCATTTCTTGTTCATCAAATGAGGGCCAGTGTGTGCCTGTCCTTAGTCTCATTTACATTTTCTCATTTGCTCCGCACTTTTATCATTTAAATTCGGATGTTGTCTTGAAAAATGGATGAACAAGTGGATTGGTCATGCTATCGCTCTTTTGCTCCACGTGCAACACCCTGAGCAACAAAGGGGCAATGGGTAGTGTTTGGGGGTCTGTATATGTATCATAAGCTACCTGAGGATGGGGGCAGCCATTGTTTCCCCTCAGCTGCAGGTAAGAAATTGTGAAGTCTTTGTACAACTGCATTTCCTTTAAGCCAACTGGATATGTCACATTTGCAGTGCTTCACACAACAAATAAGCAGTATGTCTATGACCTTCCTTTCAATAGCAACAATACAAAACAGCTGTTGAACCCTTTTCTGGAAAAGCATGGGTGACATCAGACTAGTGCCCCAATGTATAGGCAGTGTGGTGGATATTGTGCCTCGTGAATTCAATGTCCGATCTCTCAGTGAAAGGAGCCCTACAGATATTACACATTCTCTGGCCCAGCACCAGCACATAGACTCAAGTCCTTGACCATGATTTTAAATGGTTGACCACTTGACCATGGGTTTTAACCATAGGCTACATTCAGCAACAGTGAATGCACATTGATCCTTTCCATTGAATATATATGCATATATTAACTGTATTCATTTGCAGAATCATTTACTTCCTGCACAATGAGCCTTGCAGATGCACCACACTAGTAATTTAGCTTTGGTGTGGCTGTCATTGTTACGGGTTAACCTCAGCAGTCTAGTCCAAACAACAGCATGAAGGATGCTGCGAGTCCCTTCAGGGAGCAACTTGGTAATATATGTTGTGGAAGAAATCATATACATGCACTAAATCAAGCAAGTTACAGACAGGGGAATGCACTGAGACTCGGCAGTGATGGAGAGTGAAACTGAGGACTTGATAGGTTCAATCTAAAGAGATGGGGACTGATTAGATTGGGCGAGAGTGGGTGTCTGGAGACATGGGGGCAATATTCCCAGACGTCTTTCTACAATAAATATATTTTTAATTTGTGCTCTTTTATTAACCAGCAAAATCACTTCAAAATGAATAGCACATTATTAAGTCTTCTAGTGGCTCTTACTGTTCTTTATCATGAGTTTGTATCACTGTGCAATTCATCTCCAGCCAGTCTTCACACTAAATATGTTTTATATGAGCCTTCATTTATCATGGCCTGTCAGCTCTTAACTGTATCATTATTCAGTCTAGAGTTATAAATTGGAATCATTAAACGGTTTTTCATATAATCTGATGCAATAACTGCTCCCCCTTTATTGGCTTGTGAAAAGAAAATAGTAAATACAATTGTCTGTCAAGATCTTTGGAGATAGCCGTCTCTCTCAGGCTGAAATGAAATTAGGCCAGCCAAGGAGACAGGATCAATGTCAGCAGATTTGTTCGACTTTCATCATGGAGGGGACGGGGTTGAGCGGATGAAGGATGGAGAGAAAAGGAAGCTGACACTGCTGAACCCGATGAGGAATGTGGGCTCAGCTGTCAATATTTTTTTCATACTGTGTCACATCAATCAGAGGTGTCTTTTCAACTTCTCAGTGCAGCTCTGCACAGACATTCGTAATGGAGATATTACATTCCCTGAACCCAGCTAAATGTGTGGTCTCTATCTTTTTTTTTCCTGGCATTTGAGATGTTTTCACGGACGCTTAGTGATTAACGATGACAATGTGGGGTCAAATTTTTCATCACTTGAATCATATTCTAATCAGAGGAGGACCTTGGCAACATGAACCATCACTGTGACTGCTACATAGCAAATTGTAAAAAGTGGTCCACATGTTGTAGAATCTAAGATCGGTTTAGAAATTAAACATAAGCCTGGTTGAAATTGTTTGTGAATAACACACACAAGTTTAACTAAATATATTTCAAAATGAAAAAGATGGAAATTACCAAATTACAAAGGAACTGACTATTACAGTTTAGCTCTTGAGAAAAGACTTGCTTTCTCCTTTCTCATCCCACAAAGAGACGCTGATAAAAGGTGTTAAACGCACTCTGAAATCGTTGGTAAAGACTGCCACCTTCTGGCAACCTCACACACTGAGTTATGTTACACGTGCTTAGATTTTGAGGGCATCTCAACACCTTTTTTAATCACCAATTTTGAGAAAATTACACAAAGGAGTTTTATTTAAATGATCTGGATATCCTCAGGAACTAGTTTAGTGATAGAAATAATTAAAAAGAGAAAGAAGAAAATGTGCTATGGAGTGCTTTTGCTTACATAGAACAAATGCACATCCTTTTCTATGAGGCTATGCTGCCATCTACTGGATGATGTGCTGAAATGGTGGTGAGTAAACAGAGCAGCATTCAGCTATCTGCTTTGAATCAGAAAGATAGGGTTTAAAAAAAATCCAACCTCAACCCGCATGAGTCTTTGGTAGACTTTACTCAAACTTTTACCTACATATAATCACAATCATTTCCTATTTGAGGAACAAAGAACTGCTTGGATCGCCGCTGGGATACACCTTTCAAGCAAAACATTATAACCACCTGCCTAATATTGTGTTGGTCCCACTTTAGCTGTCAAAACTGCTCTGATCCGTTGAGGCATGGACTCCACAAGACCCCTGAAGGTGTGCTGCGGTATCTGGCACCAAGATGTCAGCAGCAGATCTTTTTAGTCCTGTAAGTTGCAAGGTGGGGCCTCCATAGATCGGACTTGCTTGTCCAGCACATCCCACAGACGCTCGATTGGATTGAGATCTGGGGAATTTGGAGGCCAAGTCAACACCTCAAACTCATTGTTGTGCTCCTCAAACCATTCCTGAACTACTTTTGCTTTGTGGCACCCTGACTGGTCTGCAGCAATGCAGCCCCATACACAACAAACTGTGATTCACTGTGTATTCTGACACCTTTCTATCAGAACCAGCATTAACTTTTTTGTCAGTTTGAGCTGGGAACACCCCACAAGAGCTTCAGTTTTGGAGATGCTCCGGCCCAGTTGTCTAAACATCACAGTTTGGCTCTTGTCAAACTTGCTCAAATCCTTACGCTTCCCCATTTTCCTGCTTCTAACACATCAGCTTCGAAGACAAAGCATTCACTTGCTGCCTAATATATCCCACCCACTAACAGGTGCCATGATGAAGAGATAATCAGTGTTATTCACTTCACCTGTCAGTGGTCATAATGTTATGCTTGATCGGTGTACATCTAAAGGTGAAAACATCTGGCTGAATGAAATTATGTTTTGATCGCCAATTTCTTCTTTTCAGAGTTAAAATTTTCTGATTATCCGCTGTGAGAGTTAAAACAAGTTTACTGTGTCTTCTGGGTGGATGGTTGAGTGAGCAACATCCACTTTAGGCCAGATGATGGCGTGTTTGTACCAGGTACCGCAGACATATATTAATGTGAGGCAGGCCTGCAGACAAATGCTGAAATTAACAGGAAACAAGCAGACCTGACCGGTATTACCTGGGTGGGCATCTGCAGCCCTTGATCACTGATATGGAACTTGTTTAATCAATTATTAAACACAGAGTTTGTTTTTAATGTGTTGCTGAAGTGAAACGTAAAGAGCTCAGAGGCTCATCTGATCGTCTGAAGGTAATCACTTTCTCAACAGGTCTTTCACCAAGACGCATCGTTTCCTGGTAAAAGACTTTTTTTTTTTCTTCAAGGATCATTCAAGTCCAAGTGCATCTAGAAAAATTCCACTGTTTGCCAAATGTTCAGTACTTCAGACCAGGACTATTTATTTACTCCTACCGGCCTGTATTTCCACCTGCATGTTGAAGGTGTTTATATGTAAACTCCCCCAAAAGAGGGGCAGTTCACTCCAAGGTCTCTGTCTCTGTCAATCTGGCGATAGAGCTCGGTCATGCTCTCTTTCTCCCCTCTTTGCCCCCCATCTCTCTTGCTCCCTGTCTTTCATAATACATCTATCTGAGTGTGCCATAAGACGGACTAGATTGTTTGGAAAAATGGCAACAAATTGCTCACGGTGCTCCACATTGGACTGGATCGCTGAGTTTAATTAGTAATAGTTGTGACAATGGTTAGAAAGTGTTCTGAATATAAATAGGTGGACCTAAAGCAAGTTTTAAAGCACACAAGGTATCCACGTAGGAAACTTTCAAGGATCTCTGTTCAAAATAACAAATATATGCAACATTGATTTTTAGTTTTCCAAATCGTGACATTCTTGATCTTGCAAGATTAGACAGATTAGTTTCTCAGCTACACAGCCTCTCTAACTTGTTTGAACAGGCCAGATAGGGTAACCTGGATAACTTATAATGCATTGTTTAAAAAAAAACAAAAAAAAACAGCTTTGGCTTCACCTGTTAAGGTTATTTCAATCAGTGAGATTATTTTGTCAGTGCAGCTCTGCCTCCAACCCTTCAGTCTGCATTTTGCAATTTTTTCAAGAGAAAAACATGAAACTACGCCTCTGTCTTGACAATGCTTAAAGATAATGACATGATCAACCGACTGCGTGTTCTCAGCCACCCGTGACCCACGCCTCCTCAGACAGGCTGATTCTGCAAACGTGTCATCACTTTGCACCATCTTGTTGACGCTATCTCAGCTCTTCACATTCTCCCTGAGAACTTGATATGACCCAGAGTGCTATGAAGTGAAGTAACAGGTGGTGGGAATGTCTGTAAGTTTGTCAGGTTGGAGAAAATTAAAGGGACAGTTCACCACAAAATTTTTTCCTCTTATCATGTAGTGCTATTTATCTATCTTCATTGTTTCAGTGTGAGTTGCTGAGTTTTGGAGATATCAGCTTGTGTGGTTCAAAGTGCTCAAAAAAAAGTGAAAAAAAATTGAAAACTCTTTCCAGAAATCATGGCTTCAGTTACTCCTCAGACCTTGTTATGACCATATTCATATAGAGCTATTTTCTTTCTACCAAGCTACGCCCAGCAACCATATCATTGTGCAGCTACCCATGGACGAGATGCTCGTGCTCATGACAGCTCAGGGTGTAAACATTAATAGCATTCTCCTCAGCTGAGCTGTAAAGTCAGCAGTGTCAATTAGCAATAAGCTCATCTCCACAAGCTAGCCATGTCATACGAGGGTTCAGGGAGTAGATGCACGCTTCCTTCTGTGCAGTGATACGGTTGGCAGGTGTAGTTCAGTAGAAAGAAAATAGTTCTGGCATGAAAGTGCTCATGACAGGATCTGTGGATTATCTTGGGCAACCGGGCCATGATTTCTAGAAAGAGATATTGCTCTTATTTATTTTTTGGAGTAGCACAAGCCAAGTGCCATCTAGTTCCATTATATTTGAGAGAGGACAGACATCTCTACAGCCCATATCTCCAGATGTCAGCAACTCACACCAAAACGATTGAGATTGATAAATAGCACTGCAGGTAAGAGGGAAAAAAATGCATGTTTTTTGGGGGTGAACTGTCCCTTTAAGGACACAGTTTAAAGGGCTTTTGGGTTTCACTGCTGGTCCTACCTTCAGCGTACAGCCACCAAGTAAAACTTATAAACCACCGCGTTTAAATTGTATTTCATTGTGTATTTATTAATCTATGACAGTAATTTTCCATTTTTGAAACTACAGTAATCATAAATAAAATCGCAGCACAACAGTGTGATGAAAAAACATGCCCCTTTAATTTCCAAAATGCATTTATGCTTCTACTGAATTTCAATTCAGTTGGAAAAAGTGACGCCTTTCTTTCCCTGATCTGTATGCAGAGAAAAGAAAACTATTAAAAGTAGCCCATCAAACCTGTCCTCCAGGACTTGCTTGCACTTGTCTGGGCTCCAGTTCAGAAAAAGAGAAAGAGGGCAGAGAATGGCTTCGAATGAATCATCTGAAGACAAGGAGACAGTGACAAATCCATTTTTAGCTTTAACTCAAACATTTTAACTCCAGAATGCTAATAACGTCTCGCTTGGTTTAGTCAAACGGTCTCTGAAGAGTGAGTATCACTTTCAGAGGGTTCCCTCTTTGTTGACAGGTCACAGCCCTGCTGAAGAAATACCACTGACACCGACTTAACTCCCCCAGCATTAACACTTCATACACTAGTGTAAAGTTATGATACAGGAGCTGAGGGTGGATTATGTGTGCTCCAGAAATCAGGACCAGATGGTTAGATCTTTGAATATGAATCATTTTTACAGCCATGATGAGATGCCGGGCATCAAGCTCTCATTTTTTTGTGTGTAAAAGTTACTGTTGACTAAAATGTTTTGAGGAAACATAATAAACGCAGAAGCTTTCACACGTACAGATGATGAGTTTGAAAACAAAGGTGAATCATGCCATTACCTTCACGGTCACCATGTCTTGACCTAACTTAATGGTCTTTGGGAAATTTTAATGGCTTTTCATCCTTCCTGTTTCACACACTTGAAGAATCTATGGCAAGCAGCACTGAAGCTGCTCCGAATGGCCCATTTTAGACACTTAATGCTGTTTTTGCTTGAAAATGTCACTCAAGTCTGTAGATGAGAATCCTTCTTCCTCGTGCATCTAATAACATGGGCCAAAAATATTTACCATGTGTGTATCTAAAGCCTAATGTCTTATTCCTCTGTGTCATGGAGCTCCTTTGTTGTCCAAAAACAATTAAAAGACATCATTGCTGCATTTGGTGACATGTTCCTTCATGACCATGAACGTGATCACTGCAGATTATTTTGAGTCAGTCCCACAAACACTATCTTCTAACTATAAATACCGAGTAGTACCAAATGTGTATTCATCCACAGCTGAAAATAGTTCCCAACAAAGGCACTATTTGCTTTACTTCTGTGTATCATATGCTGAAAAAAATGTGCAGCTGTCTTTTTTTTTTTTTTTTTAGAACTGATTTGTTTGGGTGCTGTTTTTAAAGATTTACATCTTCGGTAGGAACCGCTGAACCTGTGCACGAGAGCCAGAGGTTTAACCTTTAGTGAACATCAGGACAAAAATCTTTTCCTGTTTTCGGCTGTTTGATTCCACACAGACTCACTAGTCATCATGTCAGCTCTGTGAATTTCTAACCAATTAATCTTTTAACCCGCATTCCCACCGGAAATGCAAAAATACAGCTAAAACATGATGTCACTAATCTGGAAAGCCAAATAAAAAAAATACATCCACTCCAGTGATTTGTTTAATATCGTCATTAGAGCAATTATTATCATTACAATGACAAAGAACAGGAATGCTGAGCTTTTCAGTCCACAACTGGCTTCATCTTCCCATCCTTGGTGAATATCCCGCGCACTATGTCATGAGGAAATCCTTGCCATGTCTTTGAGTGAAGGAGGCTCTCAGCCAGTATCGCTGCTCCCTGCCAAGGAAAGACTGAACCCTCTGATCCTGGGAAGTGTGCCGCACTTTTTCTGTTTGATGTTGTAATTGTTGCTCAGTCTTGGACAGGAGGCCTGGGACATGTTTTTCTGTAGGAAACACTTGAGCGTGGAGTTCCATCTCTGTAGATGTTTTGTGAGATGTGGCAACAGGTTGTGGTCTGCAGCATATGGGCTCACTTTAAAACCTCCACAAAGGCTTCTCCTTTGAGATAATTGTACCATGAATTACAGCAGGAAGGTTTTGATTTATCAACACAGTTGCTGACAACAAGTTTCCACCCTTTCAGACTTTCCACCGACAAATCTGCTTTGATAACCCGAACCTGTTAACATATCGCTGAACAGCATAAAATGACAATTCATCATCTTGGACAAATTGTCATCAGAGTAATGAGTTAATTAAAAGACAGTCGTAGCAAGATGGCAGAGTAATTTCCTCATGTTGCAAATTTCAGCTTGAACGTCCTCTAATTACACAGGATGAAGGTAAGCTCTCCTTGACATCCTATAACACTGTAAGTCTTCTAGGAAGCTCACTGAGACCTGTGACCAAACCCAGAATTAGCTGTAATATGGGTGTAAACAATATGCGGATGAATAAAGCTACAAAAGCACTGACATTGAGCAATCGAGCTGTGTCATTTTATATTTTCCAAAGCTGTTCCAGCAAATAACATCATGACATGTGGGCTCCACCTCACACGCCATCATTATTACATCTGGTGTCAACAATATCTGACATGAAGCATGATCTCACTTGTAACTTTAACCACAGATAATTAGGAGCACAGTCGCACACTGTTTTGCTGGCCATAGTCGTCTGGGATGATATTGTTTGACTTGTTATTTGATATGACATGGGTAAAATAAACAGCAAGTAAATGAATTTTAAAGTCCAAATATCCAAAAACACAGACGTTTATAGAACATGTCCAAACTCCCTCAACTTATTGTTATCTGTTGAAAATGGTGCTGAAGCAATTAGTTGATTAATTCATTTCAGTCACTGAACAGAAAACAATCCATTAATTACGTAAATCAATTATCAACCAAAAAAACTGTTTTTCTCTCTTTGTCATTGTTAATTGAATACCTTTGTTTTTTTGCAGAACAATTTGAAGATGTAAACTTGGCTTGTGGGAAATTGATGGACATTTTCTGTTAACTGAAAAAGGTTGGACTAATTGATAATGAAATTATTGTTAGTTGCAATATCTCATGAAGCAAATAAAAAAAGGAATACGTATTTTATTACCGGAACCATATACAATCATCAATATATATAATCATATATAAACGGAACCATTAATCATCTCACAACCCACAACATTCATCTTTTGACCCTTCAAAGGTGGTCCAACCCCAGGCGAGGAACCACTGGACTAAGCTAGCTAACCGTATATGAATTAGGCCTATAAACAAGCTGTGCAACAGTACAGAAGTAGCTTTGCTTACACATTGATACATTAATGATCTAATAATGTTGTATTATGATAATATATCAATCACGGGGAGGAAATGGGTGGTTTTGCTTTGATAGGCCTACTTTAAACATACTAAAGGAGTTTTAACTGGTTGTGAAATAGTCTCAATTTAACACTGATGCCTCCATATGACCGACATAAGCAAACAAGACCATCAGCGAGAAGATATTTCTATTTTAAATCAGACAGAATAATTTATAGCACGCAGACCACAAGAACCCAGCTTGACATTTCCCCAGTCAAAGTTCACAGTCGGTAGTGAGTTAGCATGTTAATAGGAAGCGAGAAGAGATTTTACTTTAGAGAATTAGATTTTTAATGTTATATTTTGTTGTAATGGCTGATACTGGAGCAGATCTGCAAAGAGAACAATGAAAGAACAAACACAAAACAAACCCTAAAGGGGACAGTGATAGAGTGCAGGCGAAAACCTTGGTCAGTCATTCAACAGATGGAGAGAATCTGAAAGGATTAAGAGCTGATCCCGAATTGGCCCTCAACAAAATGACTATTACTGAGCAACCGACTCTGATAGTCGTAAGCTTCCATGTATGAACAGCACTAAAGCAAAGTTTGCTTTGTTTCACCATCATCATATTACAGTTATTAATCTTACTTATCATCATCCCATCGCTACCCATCCAGCTGTGTTTAAACAGAATAAAAACAGTTTTAAAAATGAGTATGGTCTTTATTTTACTTGCTTCCAAGACAAATGCATGTGCTAGCCAGATGTACATCTACATACAACATGTGGCGGTGGTACTCATACTGCTTTTGTCCACAGGGGTCGCCAAAATCACCACAAAATGAAAGTTCTTTTAAGTACATTTTACAGCTAATACTCAACTACTCGTACTATTTTTACTTGAGTTGGACTTTTCAAGCAGGACTTAACTTGTAATTCAGTATTTTCACAGTGCTGTATTGGTACTTCTACTTCAGTAAATGATCTGAATACTTACTGCAAATGGAGTACAATTTCTGGGCTGCATTCAAGAAAACCAGATAAATAGCAAAACATACAAAAAAGGCAACCCCCCCCAAATATCATGCTGTTCTTGTATTTTATTAAGTTCAGTCTTGCACTTTAATCACACACAGTACTGTATTGCCACGTGCTTTCAGTCTGACCCCAGTTTACCTTCCTTGACTTCCACTGCTTTCTTCCCTCAGTTCGAAAGCATTTTCTGTCAGCTAGCTTCGATCCTCTTCACACATGCCAACTTCCTTCTGTATTTACAATCGTCAAACTAACAGCAGCAATACAATACAATAAAAAAGACCCAGAAAGTCGATTTACATACAGCGGTTACATATTTTCACACACTCGCTCATTATTCTAAACCAGCGACTGCTTTTAAAGTTAGGCGGTACATTCATTCAGGAAGCGGAATGCTAAGAAAAAAGATGGAGCTATGAGGGGCTTTTTCTTGGCCAGCAAGTCCAGGCTTGGTTGCAGGCCTGTCTGTCCCTACTCAGCGCAAACATGTCAGACATTTCACCACCAGCATGAGTGAGCTAAGGTCCCCCATTCCTTTGCTGTAGCTTGAAGTGATCTCCGCCTCACTCTACAAGACTGGCTTGCATTCAGTGCAGTTAATTTATTAACGCTACATAATTAGCTTTTAAAAGGCATATGGTTATTCTTTCTAAACATGGACAGCTGGTGAGAGACATGAAGAATTCCTGAAATTTCTGTAAACTGTGAAACACACATGCATATATTTAAAGCTGAAAGGCAACGTGTCTAGATGTGACCAAAAAATAATCATGTGGGCTGAGTTTCTGACATCGGTTGACGCAGGCTTAACTGCTCACTTAACCAGAGTCTGGAATCAGTTTTCACATTTACGCTCTTGAATCGAGTCCAGTGCGGCACTACAATTCACGCAGGAGAGACGTCCACCTGATTAATCCACGGGTGTTGGGACAAACAAGTCTCCATTATGCAGACACTGGACTGGAGTTGTGCAGCTTTCAACAGATCACCACCAAGACAGACGACCACAAGCGGGAATACATATGCATTTCAGGAAGTCAGCACAGCTCTCTTATGAGCAACGTGAAAGCGCGGCTCTGGCTGGAATATACCGAGAACACCCAAAACAAACCCACTTCCTGGCCCAACTGGCATCCACGCAAGGGTAGAAATAAGGGAATGTATTTATGAGCATCTGGCTGTGGTTCAGTGAGGTCAGTGCACTGATAGAGTACAAGGATAGATCCCAGCACCTCTGCACGTAGCAGAAGAAGAAGAGCTAAAGTGGCCTGTAGATCACGCGGTTTTGTGACGCGTTTGTAGATCCGTGAACGCAGATTTTAGCTTGGTCAAGTACGGCACGACTTGTTTCATCGTAAATATGAAAGTCTTTGTGTGAAGGCAGCTTCACATTGGTTTGCTGCCATGTGTTTTGTCCCAGGAATAAGAAATCAAATCCAGTATGGCTACCAGCCCCCTTGTCCTGTGCATGCACACACACGCACACACACACACACACACACACACACACACACACACACACACACACACACACAAAGACACTGATTCTGATACTCCTGTGTTGTGACATCAATATTCAATCTGTCTTTGGGATTTCTTTGTCAGGACGGCACGATTATGCTGGTAACATTGACTGATATTGAGCTTGGCTTTTGGAAGAAGACACACGGTTTTCATAAGCCCATTAATCTTAAAAGGAGCAACTGTCAGAAAACATACAGTACCCCTATCCCTGACATAAAAAAGGCCTGTACAAGGCCTTGATTTCTGGTTTGGCGGAAAACGATATCACACTGCCTCCGATACAAGGCCTTGAGTGTCCTTTTGCAGATTTTTCCATTGTGGATCTGGCATTCTTGTGCTTAGATGCAGAGAATTAGACCACAACTGCGACTGATGACACACGACTGGATTTACAGCTCAGAGAGGGTCATTTGAGGCTTACTGTTATTACAGGTGTCTCAGGGATTAACCATGTACAGAGACTAATTTAAGGTATCCTCTGGGAGACGACACAGAGTCAGAAGTTTATCATTAACATGAACAGGAGAACTGTGAATTCAAGATACAAGGTTACTGTCAATTTCCACATGTGACCCGATGTTTTCGTCTCCCTGGGCTGATTTCCAAGTAGGGCAGGCATGAATCAGCAGCAGCCGTGGATGGAGTCTGAGGTGCTCCAAAAGTAATTAAGGTTCTTCCTCTTAATTAAGAACAGATTCAGCCCTGCGAAGTTCCACCACCAAACAACAACCAAGCATGGGAGTATAAAAAGGTGCATGTAATAATGGCCAGGAAAGCTTTCTGGCTGAACAGACTGGATAGACTGCGAGCATGAGTGTTAATGATGTAGTAACAACGCGAATGAGCATGCGGCGCTGTCAGAAAGTAAACCCCATTAAAAAGATGTGTTTTCAATATTTTACAAAGTTTATGTGATTCAGTCCCTGTTGCAGGTGTTGCTGTCTGTTTGCAGCCCTCCATCAACAGATGTGAACAATATTTACAACCTTCTTGACCCATGAGACAAGCTGAGTGCTCTTTTGGTGTGCCTTAAATAGATTATATCAAACCGCAGCAGTAAAGAACATTTTCTTAGGAGTTTATATGATGCAAGCAAATAACACACACAAATTTATATTTATTTATTTATTTATTTTAAATTTCTTTCTATCTCCAAACAAGAGTTTATCTCACTTCTTTGACATGCAGGACGATTCTCCTCATGGCCACAGAGGGAGCTCTTCGTCATCCTTTTACACTCCATCATGCAGCACTGTGGAAGGCCATGCCTTGTCTCGAGGCACAGGCGTGAAACATGGCAAAAAGTTCAGTATATCTCTAAAGTGCAGTTATCTGAACATTTTTAATGTAAATAAATATATAAAAAATGTATATTTGTGTCCAGTTGACACCATTGATGATGGAAATGTAATGTAATCTAAAGCCACATTTCAGAACAATATAGAGATTAAGAATTAGGTATATTTTCTGAGTCAATAAAAAGTGACTGAGCAGTGGCTGATTTCAACATCATTTAATAGGAATGAAAAAAAAACTGCAGATTGGGCTCCAATTCCATCAGAAAAAAAGTAGGCGCACATGAGAAGATTTCATTCTTTCTCAATACATGGAAATAATGAGCCTGGAATCTCTAAATCTGACAGAATAATCAGCTCCATTTTTCCTTTGGAGGTTTATCTGCAAGAAGCAAAATGGCATCATTTTTCACTTCAGTGTGAATCTCTCCTCCATCACTCGATCTTAATTGAGATTGTGATTGTGAATTAAAGCCTTGTGCGATAAAGAGGTCACACCTTGAATCTGGACTATGCTGACTCCAGTCTGACAGCAGATGCTTAACATGTGTACGCACTTATCACTAATACTTGTGAGTTAGTTATCTTTTCAATTTCCAGAACAGATCATCGTCGTTTTGGCTTTATGTTACTGGCTCCTTTTAGAAGCCACGCTTTTATCTTAATTAAGTGCATTGTGATAAGCGCAGCCTCTTTTTCAGACATAGAGATTAGTGTTGAGCATTAAGCTGCAGCGTTACCGCTACAGTAGGGCAGGGGTGGAAATCCTATATTATAACCTTTCTTAATATTTACTTTCTTACACTTACTTAAATATGCACTCTGCACTTGGTATGAATGCTGCAATCTAATAAATGAAGTCAATTTCCAGTGTCACCTTCTTTAAAGACCTTATCATCATCCTCACTTGCAGCCACAGAAGAAGACTGATGTTTCACTGTTTGACTGCTGCTCGCCCTCTGTGGAAGTTGACATTAAAAAGAAATGAAATTTGGAGATTGTTTTTCAACTAAAGGCAAACAAACACAAAGAATGTGAGTCGCACACTTCCGCAATTCATAATTCCAGGTCAGAGGTCAGTCTACGAACGCGACCACTCACATTTTGTGATGACAGTTTTTTTGAATCACATGAACAGAGAGAAAAAAGTCCTTTGTATTTTCCTATAATGTTTCCACTTTAAATGAAAACCAGACTTGTCCCCAGCACACAACAAAGTTGTCATGGATTTTCAGGGACAGACAAACTGGAAACACCCATCTGTGATGGAGCAGTTTTTGTTAGGTGTTGCATACTTATGGAATGGGGTCATAAATAACAACATAAATGGCTATTTGGTAGCATTAGTATTATATTGTCTTTTAAATGTGTCAACTGCAAGTAGAATTTAAGGTGTTTACAAAAAACAAACATGCTGACAAACACTCCTCGCCTCCCTCCAGATTTATTCGAGGATTTGTGTCCTAAAAACAGCTAAAGCACATGAATAATCCTCAGGCATCTCCCTTAATGGAACAATTAGAAGTATGCTCAGAACATGAAGACACATGAGACGCGTTTAGTGAAGGTCACAAGCAATTACCCAGCCTGGTAAAAGCTGGCATGTCTCACATGGCACCGCTGCACGCCCTCATTAGGCGTGTTCTGCAGCTCAGAGTGGGTCTTGTGGCTATAAAAGAAGTGAGCTCGCTGCCTTCCAAGCCTCCTTTTTGCAGAACCTCACCAGCAGGAGCACAAAGAAACCTCACATCACCACCTCTGGATCAGATAGGAGTGGGCAAACCTTTGTGTGTGTGTGTGTGTGTGTGTGTGTGTGTGTGTGTGTGTGTGTGTGTGTGTGTGTGTGTGTGTGTGTGTGTGTGTGTGTGTGTGCGTGCGCGCGTGTGTCGAGGGGGTATTTGACCAAGGAATCAGTGTGCTTCTTTACAGGTTGGGTTTGGCTGGCTTTTAACAGAATAAACATTGATTCCACCTCCTCCCTGATAATGAGCAGCAAGGTCTTATTACCTTTTGACGAAATGAGAAACTTTTGGCACGATGTATTGGTTTTAACATGACAATTTTTTTTTTTTTTTTTTGCACCAGAACAAACACTGGGCACAGACAGACACGAGCAGCCTCTGTAGCAAATCTGTTCAGTTTGTTTTTGCCTTCACTGTTTGAGTCTTTATGGAAAACTAAGGGGCAGGGGGTTTTCTCTGACACACTTTCTTTTAAAGTTATTGCCTCGTGTTGATCCTGGTGTGCTAGATGCACACAATCTGGACCCTTCTTAATAATTTCCATACTGAGCACTGAGATCATTACACTCACAAACAGTAAATCAAAACCGTAGGCACATGAGCCGCTCTTAAATAAAACACTATGGTTCATCCAGTTGTGGAAAGAAAATTGAAACCATGTCAAAAAATAGATATATACAGATTCGGCTTTTGTTGAAACTGGAAAGAAATGGTGTTTACCTGGTGAGAGATGAGAAGCTCATGTCCCAAATGCTGCACACTGGTACTAATTGAATCTTGATGCATCACAGCTACTAGTTATTTTGCAAATATTTGTTATGCCAAGAAGCCAGTGGTAGGCCTTAGGTCTGCACACACGCACGCACGCGCGCGCGCGCGCGCACACACACACACACACACACACACACACACACACACACACACACACACACACACACACACACACACACTCACACACTCCCAGGTATCCTTTATTGATTTCAGCTCTTTTAACTTTTGCAAAACACTTTATGAGGTAATATCAGTGTGATGGCACCTGGCAGATCACTAAAATAATCAGCTCCATCGCAGCTCCAGACTCATCAACGCACACATTATTTGAGACAATGAAAAATTGAACTTTAAATTCGACAAAGCACATTTTGAGGGGGTGAATCCTTTGATGACACTTAAAACCAGCATCAATATTTGCCGACGGGGGTCGGTGCACCTTGCGGGTGTCAGGTGGCGATCGGATGAGTTAACTTGCGTCTGATCTGAGAGTGACTTGGGAAGAAATTTCACTCTTTGAAGACCGGAGTCTATTAGTGGGTTATGAATAATAGTCTACTCGCAAATGAACAATATAAACTAGCTTCAAACCATTTTTAAAGAAAAAATCATCTATAGGCAAATTTAAGAACATAGAGGACGATTTATTCTGAAGAGATCAACGTCAGTAAAAAGCATCTGATTTACTTCATTTTAAAAAATTTAATGCAAATAATGGCGCATTGTGCTTGAACTCACCCCAAACATTAAGCTTGACCTGAGGAAATTACATGTGGTCCTTAAATATGAATTAATACTCAGGCTGCAAGTACTGTAATAGAGAAAAGATAAACGAAAGTATAACAATAATAATAATCTGCTCCAATGTGTCATTAATCCCTCAGCAGTAATTTTCAACCAGCGACAGTAACGCGATTCAAACGTGCAGAAATATGATCTTTGGTTTGTGATGATTAGACGGAACAACCATCATTCTACATGAGAGGCAATGACAGGGACGACGGCACTGAGGCTGCCTCCAAGATTAAAAGAGGAATATTGTCCAGCAATGACAACTTCAGTCAGTGGTGCAGAGTTAAAGTAATCCTGCAGCATCCGCCATGAAACTTCAAATAAAATATGACGGGCTGCGCACTGGGTGTTTATGTTTACTGGGCAGTATTTATGTGGGCATATATTGTGTGAATACACTTTTAAACCTGGAAAATGAGGGGAGCCGTTCAAGGTTGCTTTTGTTTGGTCACACATGACAAGAGCAGACGGACGGTTGCAAAGCCGCACACCTGATGCAAAATGTAGAGCTGCACTCAAGGTGTTTTCCCAAAGGTTTCCTTCTTTGACTAATGCATTTTTTTTTCCAACGTCCACGTGGATGGATGACAACAGATTTTAGAATTTTACAAAATATCCCCAACACTTCAGTGACCACCGCCCTCGTCGTGGTTTTATTTTGCGTGGCTCTCTGCTGTTAATCTAACCCACGCAGCCTGAATTCACACTGCAGAAAATCCATCTGCTGCCGCGCACGTTTTGGCTTTTGATATCTTTTAAATCATCTGAACTTCAGAGACAAAAGCCTGTAGAATTTGTCGGACAAGGACTTTATATAAGACTGTTTATATTTTTAATCTATCAGCAGTTTAAAAAAGAATTTGCGCAATAAAAAAAAAATCGAAACAAAACATTCACGTTTGCATGCAACACTATGACACAAAGACTTTGTCAGAGTGGTCTAAAAACAGACCTGGCATTCGTTAAATGCAAATGAATTATGTCATAAAACGATTCGGCTTAAAGCCTCTACAATGCATAAACTAACACTGCAAAAAATAATGTTGACGAAAACAATTTTTATTTAAAACTTGTAGAGATAAAATACAGGAGAAATGCACAGTGAGTAATTAAAATGTGTGAGCCACTAAAGCGGACTCGTTAAAGAAAATAACCTAAACATATAAGGCGGAAATCAATGCGCCTTCTCATTTTAATATCCATATTAAATACAAAAAATGGCTGCCATTAGTCTTATATTGAAACGCTCAGAAAAATGTTTACCTACCCGGAAAATAGTGCACGAGTGAAGCTACAGAGTGCTGATAAATCCATGCAATTCCTACACTGTCCAGATGAGGGGAGTCCCGGCAGCCAAGCGGTGGACAACAGACAGACAGACAGACAGACAGACAGACAGACAGACAGACAGACAGACAGACAGACAGACAGACAGACAGACAGACAGACAGAAGAAATGTCAAATACCAGTCATTAAAACAATAATTGATACTCATCTGATGACGCTTCCTCCAGGGTGTGCCCAAAATATATCACCATCCTGCAACATGCATGCAAATATGAGACACGAATTCACTTGATATCCAGACAAACTGAAGGTCCACGATGATGCAAATCAAATGTCCATCACCAGTATCTCACTTTAAAGCGATCTTCTCCAACACCCAGACTCTGCTCCTCTGACCCAACCTGATGCTTTCCATGTGTCCCGCTCCCAGACTGGACCGTGAAGTGGCCAGAAGACAGAGAGGAGAGGGGTGGCGGAGGTGGAGGTGGAGGTGGAGGTGGAGATGGTGGGTCGAGGGGAGGGGGGGATAAGGACACTGCACCTTGTTACCATTGGGTCGACTGTTAAGTTTTACAAGTAACGTTTTGCGAGCTTATAAACGATACCTTCTAAACTTGCACAGGAAACTCCGAAAACATGCTGTGATAATGTATGTCTCTGGCATCCAGTCGATGTCCCGTAGTCTGGGAGCGCCGCGATCCACAGAGGTATCGATTACATGAGCGCCTTCCCATGTTTGATGCTCTAACGCTGGCTTATAACAAGACTCAGGCTGCTGGTGTGCAAGCTCCCTTTTCGCTCTGATGGTCCAATGACGCGATTCTGAAGGCTCGTGTCCAGCGCTGCTCGGTTATATGTTCAGTTTATGAACCAATATGCAGAAAATACATTTCTCAGCGAAAATATTGGATATTATTTTAGTAGAATAGCCATGAATGGAAAGAATATTAATATAAATTCTATATAATTGGCTTGCAGTGTGCCAGTCGCATCCCCAGGTGCGTAATTTCAGATGTGTTTATGTTATTTTATGGGAATAAATGTTTCTTTTTATGACGCTATTAACCAAACTCTTCATAACCATTTAGATGGATCACCAACACAAAAGCTCAAACATGTTTCATGTTCAAGTCAAAAGAATTTAAATACATCGTTTGTAAGCATCACGACCAGCATGAACATGCCTGATTGGTGCGATTTAATTTTAATGGCATCATTTTATAATTCGTGTCAAACTGATATGAGGCGTGATGTGAGGCGAACTAAAAATATGCCACCAATATTTATAAAAGCTGGGGGGGAGTGTTGAACTTTCTGTTCGAGCTGAAAACACTGCTATGCAGTTTGGAAAAGTTCACCTTCTACTGTCGTGCGTGTGTGTATCTCCTATAAGTGTAAGTCCTTACCAGAAGGCTGCATGCTGGATGAAACGCTTCCCTTTCTGCCACTTCCCCTATGCAAAATATTCAAGGAGGCTGCACGACTCCAACCGGATGGGGTTTGCATTGGCTGACAGCGTTTTCAGCGCAGGGCGACCAATGAAACCAAAGCAGAGGCTCGGCGTATAACAGCGAAGATTGACGTGTAGGACGCGTCAAATTAATTCCAGCAAACTCCGGGCTCCCCGGGATAACTCCAATTCGCTTTTATCGGATGAGGATCACTTTGGTGCCATTGTACCTTGCAGACACTCGCTTCCAAAAAAGAAGGGGGCGCGCTGCACTCGGAGGAGATTCTGAGAGGTCCCTTTTTTCGCTCTTCTGGGGCTCATTCCTCGTGTTCCCCTTCCCTGTCTGCCTTCGCTCGGACGCATTCAGCAGCTTGAAGGGGCGCCTATATTTCCCAGCATCTCGAAACATATAGGCAAATGGGTAAGCCCGCGTTACCGTCTGCATGCTTCAATGGCAGGGATCTTATGGAAGCGTATCCAGACTCACCACGCTTGCGTAAAGACAGAAATAAGCATTTTCCCCTTCGCTCTAAGTTCAGATAATGTACAAATGAGGACTATCTTCTGGCGACAGCTTGTCAAGTTTATTTCATGGTGGATTTTTCCAGCTCTGGTCGGCAGGCGTTGTTGTCTGTTTTAAAGCTTCAAATGGTAAATGGAAACACACCACCAATTATCCCTATAAAAAGTGTGTCTTTGGAGAGCTCACGATTGTCAAATCCTCAAGCTCGCCATTTTTAATGTTGTTTTTTTGTTGTTGTTGTGTGCGCAGGGATGGTGGAAGGTAAACCCAGCCGAACAATTTCTACACTTTTGTAAAGTTACAAGATAGCGGTAATCAAACAGAAGTCAAAAGTCTGTGCAGACTGACACGTTATTCAACTTTGAAACCTCAATTTATGGTGGAATTTACCGGAGCTCGTGTCCAAATGTCGCAGGCAGGACTTTTTGAAGTTGTCTCTTATTAATTAATAGACAGGGCCTGTTTTGCGTTGAGAAATTCTATTAGAATATGTGCAAAACAATGACAGTAAGATGACATTCTTCTTAAATTGTAATGTATGCGTACACACGTCGTGCAGTGTCAATATGTGACTTGTGTGTTCCTTTCTCCCGCAGAGCAAACCTATGGAGAGGTGAACCAGTTAGGCGGCGTGTTCGTCAATGGGCGACCCCTGCCCAATGCCATACGGTTAAGAATAGTAGAGCTGGCTCAACTCGGGATCAGGCCGTGTGATATAAGCCGTCAACTCCGAGTGTCCCACGGCTGCGTGAGCAAGATTTTGGCGAGATACAACGAGACGGGCTCCATCTTACCCGGTGCCATCGGTGGAAGCAAACCACGGGTCACGACGCCGAACGTGGTGAAAAATATCAGGGAATACAAACAAAACGACCCCGGGATCTTTGCCTGGGAGATCCGAGACAGGCTTTTGGCTGATGGAGTTTGTGACAAATACAATGTCCCTTCGGTGAGCTCGATCAGCAGGATTTTACGCAACAAGATTGGGAATCTCTCCCAGCCCAACCAGTATGAGAGCAGTAAGCAAGCCTCCGCGCAGGCCGGCCTCTCCTACAACCACATATACCCTTATTCTTACCCCAACACCATGTCGCCCACTGGCACTAAAATGGGCAGCCCTCCTGGAGTACCGGTGACGGCTGGACATATGAGCATATCCAGGGCCTGGCCTTCTGCGCACACCGTCAGCAACATCCTCGGTATACGAGCCTTCATGGATCCTGCAGGTGAGGAAAACACAGCCTCTGTCTGCTCAGTGAGAAATCATAGGCCCCTGCGTCTCTGTGCCATACATGCAAGCCCCACTGTTCTCAGACGAGAGTTTAATAAAGCAGTGCTGCTGGTAGTGATTGTGTTATTCTGCATGATGGATTGCATATCGCGCCGCACAACCTGTTCTGGCAGTAGGCAGGACAATGTGTCCATTAGAAGTTGTACAGGCCTCCGTTTCACCATTGAGCCAGAAAGCACTAAGTCCACTCTCAATGGGCCTTTTCATGGGATGATGCATTTCCAAACACTTTGCTCACCTGCTATATCCCCCCCTAATCCTTCAAGTAGTCATTACAGGCGGTTTTCTTTGCTTTTCTGGTCCTTTAGTCTGTGTTTTCACTCAATGTGAAGTTGCGTGGCTCAGTATATATATTTTTTGCCATTTAGACATGAGTGTAAAATTATGTATAATTCAATATTTTTTATTTATATTTTTTGGTTGAATAGCTCGATGCAGTAAGCTTACTTAAATGACAATATTGCGTCTTTTACGCACATATTCGTAAATGTAACACAGGATAAAATGTAGGGCTGTATTTGGTTTAATAACGTTAAATGATTTTTTTTTAATATATATAAATGATTAAATAAGACAAGAATATTTATAACAAGCTGCTGTTGTTTCCTTTCAACTTTATCTTTTTTATGTGTTCTGTTTTCTTTTCTATTTTTCTTCAATATTATTATTTTACAATTGCGCACGTTATCAATAATTAGAATAATTTTGACATGGAATGATATATATGTTTAATTAACCATAACTTCAAAACAATTTTAGATAGGCCTGCTATTTTGAAAATAAAAAATGTGTTTTCCAGCCCACTCAGGATTATGCGTAAAGCGTTTCAAATATGTTTAGAATTTACAAAATAAATTATATCGATAAATAGGCATTGTTCTAAGGAATGTTTTTCAGGAATGTTACGTTTTGTAGTGCACCTTTGACATGAAGTTACTGTTTCTAAATCAGCCATTGCTGGGGCGGATGGATATCCACCGAAAATGGAGGAGTGGAGTAGCGTCAACAGAGCAGCTTTCCCCGCGGCTCACGCAGTCAACGGGATCGACAAATCAGCCATCGAGGCCGACATAAAATACGCACAGGTAAAAAGAAATAAATATCTGTAAAGCCTGTCACGTTTCCAAGCCAACTCTGGACAAGTGTGACTCTGCGATGCCTCTGTCTCTCTTTTTTTACGAAACTGTCCAAATGTTTAGTGCCAAATTGGGCAGAGGCCTCTGGTAAACGATTGCGCTCGCTGAAGGCCTGTGGCAGAGCTGTGAAAAGTTTGCATATCAGGGACCCTCAAACGGAGTCACATGAGGCCACAGACCTCTGCTTGATAAGATTTTACCCCTGAGACTCCCGGGAGTTTTATTACTGTTGATCAAAAAGTTTACTTCTGCTTTAAGACTGGGATGACAGGCAGAGGAAGCCTAGCTGTATATACATGCTCTAATTTGTCTCAATTATGGTAAACTAAATAACAGTGAATCTCATGTCCTATTCCTCAGTTTCCTCTTCTTCTCAACCGTCCAGACACCGTGTTTAAGATCCTCTGCTGCATGCCACATGTCACGCTCACATACAGTTGAGGTTTTTGGGCTCATGTTGCCCATGTCTTGTCTGTCTGCCTGCAGCCCTCCTCGACACTGTCCGGTTATGTCTCGGCGTGCGCTTACTCACCTACCAACCAGTACGGGGTGTACAGCGGGCCAGCAGGCGGCTACGTGGCCCCGGGCCACCACCACTGGCAGCCGCAGAGCCCGGCCCTGTCCCACCCAGGCAGCGGCATGAGCATGCATGCAGGGGAGATCCACTCGCCCATGACCTTCAAGCATCAGGCCCGAGAAGGTACAGAGCTTGGAGACAGAGGGAGAGCGGTACCGCATGTGGACACCGGCGACAGATGTGTCGAATCCTCTTTTCTTTTATTATGCTCTCTGGGATTCATATTATTTTTTCCCCCCACATTATTCTAATTATTACTGTGATTGACTCTCTTTATATCTACTTATATCTGCATAGGACTTCACAGCCTCCTTCCTTTTTTTTCAGTAAGCAATGACCGCAGCGAGACAGTGTAAACATTTACCAAATCCCAAATGACGCCTAATTCTATGCCAATTATTAAATATTGACCTTCCAGACTTAACATGGCTCAGGCCCTCCATGTGTTCTTTCTGAGGACGATTTTACAAACATAACATGGGGGGAAAAAAGCCTCATTTTTGAAGGGGGGAAAAAAATGCTTGTTAATAATCGTACATTTATTCTGTAGGTCAGATCTGCTTTTATGTGCAGGTGAAATAACTTAAGTGCGTTGTTTTCGCGGAATTTGACGCTGAAGCAGCATGCACGGGCCAACTGTGTTTCTGCTTTGTGTTGTGCAGGAGACAGAAAGCCTCCCAGTCCCCTGAGCAAGCAGCAGCAGCAGCAGCAGCAGCAGCATGAAGACTTGAACAGCGTGCACGGACCCAGTCTCCTGACCTCATCATCATAACCGGGACTTATACCACCTTAATTACCAGATCCATTTAACTGAAAACTCATTTCAACAACTTCAACAGTAAGTCCGAACACTAACGGCTTGTTCCCCGAGTGTTTGTAGCTTACAGTCAAACACAGGCCTATTCACATGCGTTATATAGCTTTATCGGCTTTAAGGGCCACATGAATGTAAGCTTGCATGGATGTATCGGCGTTTCCCCTCATTGGTTGATTGTGTTTATTTTTTCTCCACTGAAATAGGCTATTTCGTGTCGCCAGACTGTATGTTCTCTCACTGAGACTGCAGAGCTTGAAAAACTTTTTTTTGTCAGGCCAGTCCACCATTGATGTTTTATTAAAAAAACAAAAAACAAAAAAAAAACAAAGGACTATTCTGTAATCCGTCATATACTATATGATCTTAAATTGTGGCCATGATCTCGATTCTACAGTGACTCGACGATGTGAACAAAGAGGTAAATTGTCTAAATGTAAAATATTTGCCAAAGCTTTAATTATATATTTTTATAATTTCATTGTAAATATTCAAAAATAAAGGCTTTCTTAAATGCCACGTGTTGTCGTAGCTCACATTATTCCAGCTTAGATCCACGTGAGGATGTGCTGCTTGGTTCATCGTGTTCCTTAAGACCTAATTCGGTATGTTGATGATGATGATCATTAGTTTCAAGATTTACAGCAGTTTTTTGTTGAGTCGAGGTTTCCAGTTTTGTCGCAGTCAGTGAAGGCCTCACTCCTAAAATCACCCAGTCTCATTTCTCTTTAATATGATATTGAATCAGACGTTCCTGTAACTCCAGAAAAGTAACTTTTAGGAACGTCTTAAAGGTTTACACCACCTATTCACTGAATCATAGTGGTCCTGCTTCCAGCTGGAGGTGACAGAAACGCTTTGACTGGATGTTTGATAGCAGGTCGCTCGTTGGCAGTGACAGTAAGGCTTTCATGGCACAAATACACGTCACAAATAATTTTATAATAAGTGAAGGATCGAAGTTTTTGCATGATATTTAATCCTAAAATCGGTTAGGGAACTGAAATACACCCCGCTGGCTCATGACACCACTACAGTGAAAAGTAGTTTCGTTACTCAGGTGTAACCTCCCCACACCTCCACGGAACAGTCCGGGCGCCTCTGCTGATGCTATCTGAGCTGTAACTGATACCTGATTGGAATCAGAGATCTGATCGTGCACGTTAATGAACGTTGTGTACAGGAGAGCAGCTGACGGTCCAAATCCACCCACATGAAGGGATCTGTTTCTCCGTACACAAATGAGGCCTGCGGGAGTTTTCCCACAGAGGCCCATCGGCTCCGCGCGCCCTCTCTGTCGACGGTTCGCTCCTGTGGCCTGTTTGCTGTATCGATGCCTCCTCGTGGCTTTCCTGAACGCATCCAGCTGTGCGTCACTGAATATCTATACGTTTTCTGATCTCACCTCTTTGTTTGGCTCTCTTCTTGGGCTATTGCAGCTATCAGCTGACCCTGTCGTAGCCTGTTTAACGACGCTTTACGCGACCCAAATTATTATGCGTAATTAATTGTTTTTGCGCGATGCAGAGATGTTAACGTTCTGGCAATATTGCTAGTATTTCACATTGGATTCCCTCAGTGGAAAAGGTCGACGTCCTGGCTCCGTCTTAAGTGTTAATGTGGCCTTCAGTTTGAATGGCATGATGCGTTCGCGTCTTGGCTAAAATGTCATCAAAGTTTTTCTTTTTTACTATATACAGCAGACTGAATAACCCGTTTGTGACTGTTGAGTAGTTTTTAAATTTCGTTTTCTACTCACAACAAATCAGTACCTTCACTGACTTTCTTTTAATTAATATCAGCAGCCCAAAATATAAAACTGCAGCTCTAGTTTGTCATAAACTTTGAAGTTACATATTTTGCCATTCTAACCGTATTGTGAACCAAAAGCAATAAAGGGAGAAAAAGAATAAAATAAATGAATATTTTAAACATTTTAATATATTTTTTTATATATTTGTTCGTGTTTTGATTCAGACAGCTTTCAGCTCTTCTAACTAAAATGCACTTTTGTAATTAAACTGGGAGGAGTTGGTCCACATCCAGCAAACAGCCTGCATCTCCTCTGCTGTGACTTGATGGTGAGGTCAGGGGGAATGTGTGCAGCGCAGTTGGTTTGGGGACTGGCCCGCTGTAGTCTGGTTGAGTAACATTGAGCATTTCTGTGGTTTTTTTTAACAGCACCTTCAGTGTAAATGCAATCAGCAAGTAAAAAATAGTTAAGGATGGTATTTTTATGCCCTGCAAAGATAGAATGATATGTTCTACAGGAGAACGTCCCTCCCATTTGAGGATCAGTGGGTCCTGATAAATTATTAATCTTAGAAAAGTCAGTTTTATTGTCCAAAACGCACAGGCCCTTTGACCTTTAATGCAGACAAAGACTTTGACTGGGTTTCCACTGAGCTGAAACGTGGCTCATTCAGTGAGATTACTGAAACATTGATCAGCCAAATCAGCTTCAAGGTTTTTAACTCTCTCAAGACAAAACGTGCTGATTGACGAATGATCTTTAAAGTGTTGCAGTGTGTCCTGCAAAAACTTACACCATAATATTGGAGGGACAATCAATTAAGAGAGCAACCCTTTCACATTTCAGTTGTGTGCTATATCAGTGGCTCTCAAACCATTGTTAAATGAGTATGATTTGATTTATGTAGGGACAAATAAACAACAGTTTGCTGATGCTATCGTGCTGACCTTTATTTCACTAAAGTTCAGCTTGGATCCTTTTTTATAAAAGTTGCTTCCCCTACCATTGTTAATGAGTGCTGGAAATTGAGGGGTCAGGGTCACGGACATTTTTCAGCTTCTGATGGGCTGCGTGCCAGAGAAGGTGCCATATGAGCAATTAATTCTAATGAATGCAAACCCACTTTATCCCATTTTTGATTCATTTCTTTCAGACGTCTGTCACTGAAAATCACTGGATTGACACACTGTGTATTTATAGATACACATTTTGAATATTTCAATCTGTTTTTTTTTTTTTTTCAAGATTTGAGATATGCTTTTGAACATGTTGTTGGGCATTAAATAATGGTCTTAATTTTTTTAGCTCTAAAATATAAACATAAATTAAGTATAATGGATTTTATCCACCATGTCCACATACAAGCATGTGTTAAATGTGCAGCAATAATCAGCCTGACGTCTAGGACGGCAGTCGTGTGAGTTTTGATTCATATTTATAATTGCTGAAGTATATGAGAAAAGATCACAGAAAAGAGGAAGTCATTTTTTCACAGGGTGCTATAATGCTATAAAAAAGGTCCTAAACACAAAGCACTGAGGTGTCCTACTGATCACTTTTAATAGTGAGTTTGAGGATACACCCTGTGGGCTCTGTTTTGCAGTCACTGATTCTGTTCCCTTTTTGCAGCAAAATCCCAAGTGACTGAGAATATCCAAACATTAAGATGGCTTATGAGTACACACGCTCCCTGACTGGAGTCGTTCTGTTTTCCCGGATACCACTTGGGGTTCAAAAAACACTCCTTCATGGTGGCGGGGTTACTTCCTGCGGGACCTATGGTCATCAATCAGGGTCGCAAGTGATACCCCCCACTGCGTCCTCTGCAGAGCCTCTGTGTTGGAAGGGCAGCAGGTGGGCTCTTTTTAGAAAGTTGTTTCCTCTTGATACAGAGCACAAAGACATAATATTTCTTTAGTTTTCAGTACACGCATGCTAGTTAGGGCACTTTTTTCACACCAGAATTACCATTAGGATTAGGTTTTTGTGTGTTTTGAACATTGTTCAAAATTACCCTCATCTATTAAAGAAGACAAAACGAGCCTTTTTGCACTGTAACATACCAAAACTTCAATGAAACTACCGACAAACAAGTGCGCAGATGCTCAGACTTAAACGCTGGGCCGTGCTCTGATCTCCGGGGTCTTGAGAGTGTTAACCTCTGCAACTTAAACTTGAAAGGATTCTCAAATGCCACAAGCTTAAACAGATACTTGGAGAGATGGATAGGAGACTTGCTCTCCTTGATCCTAATGGATATGATATTAAGCACTATTAATAATCCAAGCAACAGCAAAATGGTGACAGAGATTCCTTTAAAAGCAAGAACAGGCGTCCCTATCTTCAACTATGACAATTCATCAGTGTCCGCCATGTGTACAGGAAGGATTGAGTGTTCTTTAGAGACCAAAGTTCAGTTTATATATTGGACACTTTGCTGGGTATGATTGAAGACATTTATCTGTACTTTTGTGTTGAGGGGGGAAACTACCCCAGGCTGGCCAGGAGTCAATCACTCACTAGCTCACTTTCTCTGCCTTTACATGACTCAAAGTCAACAAGAACGGCATCTCAGGACAGGCGACATGGCAGACCAGACAGGTCTTGGAAAGAGCAGAGAAAGGTACACGAGAAACCTTTTAAAAAGAGAGTGGCAAGTTGGCAAAGTGTCAAATTCTGAAAAGTAGGCCGGTGTCAGCAGTTCTCACGACTGAGATTTCAGATTAATTGACTTGCCATGGAAACATGGTGCATGCCAAACTTGTACAATGCTGAAATATGTGCTGTCACAGCCTTTGATAAGCAGGGTATCAGTTTTTGACGAGCACGTGAGAAACAAAGTCAATAATCGAAATTGTGGTCGGAGTTGGCAGCCCGTTGTTTACATTGCATTCATTCAGAGCACAAACGATGCGTTTTAGATGAGCAGAGGATGGAAAAACAGCACAACCGAAGAAAACTATCCACCCTCAAAGACGTTTAGCATTCTTAATGACATGAACAGAACAAGAAGATCAATATTGGTATATGCCAAATTTATAAGTGATTTATTCTCATTTTTACCACCCAAAACTGAAACACCAAAGCAGTGAGTCCATAACGATGTCATCCTGTAATTCAATCACCACTGACTTTTTTTTTTTTTTTCCGCTGACTGTCCACAGGATTTCCAAGCAGGCAGAGTTACAGCTCTGTAGTCTAGAGGATGATAAATGTCTCCCTCCCATGTTCTTACTTGCTCTGCCAGCTCACCACATCAACCAGACGCTCTAAAAGCAAAAGGGACGGAGACATGATGATGACATTTGGCTTTCTAAATGAAAACGTATCATTTCACATTTGCTCTCAGGAGATTCAGCCGCTGTTTTTGGTCCTTGGAGGATACAACGATACAGCAATAAAGGGAATAACCACAGGGTCACATTGAATTGCAGAGCCCAGCTTTGATTATTATATACAGATGACTAAAAGAGCATGAAATTATGTTTGCAAACACAATTAAAATGCACTCTTTGAAAATGCTGCCATGAATGCAGGCATATTTTTGTCAGGCTAAGAATGCTTGTAATTGGTGTGTGTTGTCAGTAATCTGATGTAAATATCAGCATCTAGAGGGGTGTGCAGTCCTTTCCTGGAAAGTCAAAATAAAGACCTTCATTATGGAAATTTGTCAGCAGTTTTGTAGTGGAAGTCTATTTTAGTGAAGATCTGGGCACAGACAGAGACAGTCCTCGGTGCAGGAGGATCCTCTCTAATTTGTGGAGACGACAGAATTAATGTTCTGCCCTACTGCCCATCTGTGACTTATTTAAAGTGTGCTGAAACATATACTGTGCTAAATGTTGCCACACACGTCAAATGCTACCAGCAAAAAGCTATGGGGTGTTGGATTTAAGGGTTGCCTTCAAGTTAATTTTTGGCTCAAATTCTTATTAGGTGATAATAAGATGATGACTCTTCTCCCAGAAATGTGAGTGGTAAACCACCGTACTGTCTGTCGGTTTGGAAAATCCTGCCTGAAACTCAGATGGATCTCTGAAATGAGTGAATAAATGTTTCTGTGTTTAGGGAGAAGATGAAAAAAGGAGCATTCTTACTCAGTTCATGTTGTACCTGATGCACTGGAATATACTCAGTTCTACGAAAACAAACTTGAACATGGGACACATATAACTATTTTCTTTTTGTGAAAGGCCAAATAATCTCCTGAAACAGCTGGGCGCTGTAGTTTTTAGCAAAGGTTACTCAAACAGGAGTAAGAGTGCATTTGTGGGGGACTATTTTCAGCTGTGGATTAACATACATTTTGTGCTGTAGTGCATTTATGGCACCAGTGTATGTGGGATTGATTCAGAATAAACTACTGTACGCTGTGTTCTTGGTGATGAAGAAACAGTGTGGCTCATTGATGTGTTTTCGGACAACAATACACGTGTACACCATATCAGGTTTTGCATGCACAGCCAGCATTTGTTAATGTGATCAGATAACTGTTAGTCTTGTTTCTTTCGTTGAATTTGTTGAAATAAAGAATAATATAGAATATCTCGAGACTTATTCTTTAACCTGAATAATCTCTCTTGTCCTTCTAAGGCAGCTTTATACTGCAAGTGTGTGAAAAGTTCTATGAGATTCAGAGATTCGTCTTTCCTATTTTTGTCCGTCACCAAAGAGAGTTTCTGCAATTTATTATGGTTATTACAGTAACATGGCAACTGTGCACCTTCCCGGTGAGGATCAGGCTTGTGGTTGGAGTTGAGCCCTTCATGTTAGAGGTCAGGAAGTCATATCCTGGCTTGTTTGAATATATCTGAATTACATAAAAAAAATATTAAAAAATATATCTGCTCCTGTTGGCTGAAGTAGAAGGAAAATGAGGACTTCATCAGAGATCTTGAGTTAGCTTATTGGGAAAAGTAAGAAACACGTGCAAAGGGGGAAAAAATGCCCCCATAAAAACCCGTCACACATCTCTGTGATTGTACTGTGAGCTCAGCATAAACCCTTTTACTGCAGGTTTTCAGATCAAAGCTGTTTTAAAATGAAAATTAAAAACCATTTTGCCAGAATAGAATAATTCCAAAATTATAACTATTTATTGTTGACCATGTGTGAAAATATATGTATTTATAAAATCTAAAATAAGCATATGTGTTTTTTACCATGCAACCTTTTTCCTTTACGAAACCATCTTTCCATTTTCTTACAGAATCTTTTAATAATATTCATATTGACGAGTCTGTGATGATTGTCTGGTGTCTATATATATTATGATAGTAAACTGCAAAAGGTTTACAAAAGAGGTCTTGACCTCAATTGGACTTGGTGAATAAAAGTAGCTTCACTAACTCATACATTTAAAGACGTTTGGTTGAGGCAACATTATCACGCTAACTCAAATAGTTTTCTGTGGGTCTAAAAGAGGTCCACTTTGTTACCAGCAAATAACCCTTCATCTGTGTGTGGTGCATGAGCATGGCCTCAGTATTCAGATGAGATAACAGGAAGTAGAGCGCACTGGTCTGTAGTTCAGGTCTAAAATATGCAGAACCTGTTGCTCTGTTGAATACTGCCTGTATTCAGCAGGACCAGGAGTGAATGCTGTCGCCAAGAGATAATGCAACAAAGGGTGAAAGGTAAACAAGGCTGACTGTTATTAATCAACCTTTCGACCATGCCCTGCTGCTGCCACTCCCTAAGCGTTTGTGACAACAGCGCCAGTCAGACCTGCCAGCCCCTATCAGCTGCCTGATTTTAAAGAACTCATTGGCCGATAACCAAGACAGGCTGCTGTCTAAATCAACACAAACTTAAATGACCTATTGACTTTAGCAACATCCGGGATGAAATAAAACATATACATAGCTGTCTGACCTTTCCCATATTGACAGTATCATCAGGTTTAAACAGCCAATATTTCTGTTTGGTCTGGCCCAGTGAGGTCCGGTCTGTCGTGCAGCTCTAAACCAGCAGTGAGAGAGAGACAGAGTGAGGAAGAGGGCCCTTTGAAGAACGCGCAGTGGAGGCAGTCGTGGAGAACCATGCGTGTTGCTGTTATTGGTGCTTTTCACTCAGACATGCCTCTCCCTTCTCAACACTCGCACGCAGCATTGACCCAAAGGGCGGCTGTTAATTTGGCATGGCGAAAACATGGGTTTAAACTGAATGAAGGGTCTGATATAGCCTCACCACTGGGAAGGGAGCGCGGCTCCACAAGCCTGACCAAATGACATCAGGCCATTATGGAATTAACTGAAATACAACATGACAGGGTGTACATGCAAGAGGAAGAAGAAATTAAGAAAGCTGTCTGTTGAACAACACAATAGAATACTTGATGGTTTAGCTATTATTTGACTCATTACCTCACTACAGTAATGTGGGGTTGCACTGTTCAAACTGAGGTTTATATTTTCATATGAGGAATTCACTGAAATGCAAAGTATGGCCACGAGCCTGCTAAGCAGGGCTTTGTGTGTGAACACTGACAGATGGAAAAGTCGCCTCAACAGCTCATACACACATAATAACCAAATAACACTGCCATGCATATTAAAATTTTAAACCGGAAAGCTATGTACTGCACAGCAGAGGAGGAATGGATATTCTTTTCTTCTTCTAAGGAGAAATTCAAATACCACAATGCAAAATTTTCCTTACTATTTGTAAAAGTCCTGCATGCAAATCTTTTCTCAAGTAAAAAAAACAGAAGTAAGATCAACAGAAAGTGCTAATCATGAGTGGCCCTTTTTCGTGGTATTGGACTGCATTTATTTGTTGTATCATACTTCATGATTATATGTTTTGTATTTAAAATCATAATCTGCAAAGTAAGTGAAGCACAATATTTTCCTCTGAAATGTACATATACAGCAGAATAAAATGATAACACTTCATGTAAAAGCTGTTCTTCTTGTCACCTACAAAGTGAATGTACTTACTGTGTTACTGTCTGCAGCTGTCGTGTCAGAATATGCAACCCTGATTCCCAAAAACTTGTAATTTTGCGTAAAATGTAAATTAGATTGATATATATACTGTATATATGTCAAAGGTCACTGTGTATCACATGTTTAACCTTTTCTTATTTCTTTCTTCTATGTCTCGTAAATAATTTATTAGCTTTACATATCAAACACCTTAGTGTTTTGTAAGGCCTGGTTCTTTTACAATGCTCTATAGTTGATCCTGTTAATAGCATAGCATAACATCACATATCATTGTCTAGGTGCATTTGCTTCAGTGAAGTAATTATGCTCAGCTGAAGTGAAGAATACGCAGAAAGGAACCAGTGTATTCTTTACTGAGAAACGCTATGAATGCCGAGAAAGAAAGAAAAAAGAAATCAAATAAAATCAGATATATTTTTTTATGAAATCTACCAGACTCCTCTGCAGACAAGATACAAAGCTATGTGGGTGGCGACTCTGTACTGGAGATCCTCTCAGTCATCACCCTCCACGGCAGACTGCGCCAACCACCAGTCACACTTCCAAGCCACAATACCAAGGTGGGCCTCTGCAGAAATGCTTAAAGTGCGTTCAATTGTCTAGTGAGCCCTCTGTCTTTCAGCTCCAATACTCTGCCTGTCATGGTGTGAAATCCTAATGAGAAACACAATCGTTTTTTGTTCGCTGGTTGAGGAGTATTTAAGGAGCTTACTAAAGAAAGCGTGTGTGTTTTGGCAAACTGAACAGAATGCGGCTGAAGTGCTTCTTTATGTCGAAGCTGTGTGGACCTGAATTCTATATGACAATTATAACATATATATATAAGACAATTATTTCCAGCCCTGCAGACATTTTTTGCATCCAGGTTAATATTTAACATCCATCCCTACCTTGTGAATTAACAAATAATGTCATGTAACATCACTTTCTCAACTAAAGTTTGGTCAAAATATTAATGATGCATGGACGTTTGCAGAATCTTTCCATAAGGTAACTAAATGTATATGCACATACAGTATTCAGTGTGCTGTATATTGTGTAACTTGACAGTTTTGTTTACTGCACGGTGACATCTCACAATAGAGCAAAATATTTCTTTTCTGTGCCTCTTCATGGGAAATGACAAAGAAAAGCCATTAACCATCACCACTGCACAGAAAGCAGCTCTGGATGTCTTGCGAGCTGAGACAAACAAAAGGCGAGTGTCAGGGTGATGGAGGAAGTGCTCGTCTTCTCTTCCTGCTCTTGGTGGCACAAGAATGAAGAGGATGTCTCCGTGTACACCAGGGCTATCCATTACTGAGTTAACAAGGTCTCGGGTACTCTGTAAGTGAAATCCAAGGCTGTCTGTCACATGGAAAAAAACAAATAAACACACACATGAATTCGTCGAGGTTTTTACTCGGGGGCTGATATGTGCCAAAGAATGCTGAGTCTTTGTCCATTAAAAACAAGACGCTGTATGGATACACCATCGTGCCATCTTGGGTCCACCTGCAAAGGCAAACAGGGAAATTCTTAGAGGAAGGCTTACATTTCCCCCAAAGAAAAGTTTGTTCCTGCCAGACTGACTGGCTTCACCCAAAGAAAACATGCGGAGAAATCAAGGTGAAGCATGTCTGTGCTGCTCGTTTACATTATAAACTCACTGTGCAGCAGGTTGGATCAGTCCAGTTCGAAAGAACTTTCTTTAGAACATAAAATTTCAGCTTGTTAAGTGAATTTA
Source organism: Chaetodon trifascialis (assembly GCF_039877785.1). Classification (NCBI taxonomy): domain Eukaryota; kingdom Metazoa; phylum Chordata; class Actinopteri; order Chaetodontiformes; family Chaetodontidae; genus Chaetodon; species Chaetodon trifascialis. The sequence goes on along the minus strand of NC_092069.1, from coordinate 10,854,051 downwards.
TTTTCTACACATTACGGCAGAGATTAAGTACTGTGTTTACTGATTTTAAGCACAATTCTGAGTGCTCAACTCCACAACATTTCAGAGGGAAATATTACTTACTAGTATATTTTTTGCATTTATTTGACAGCTTTAGATACTAGTTATTTCACTTTAAGATTTTACATTAGAAAAAGACATGACAACATGATGCATTGTTAAAGACATCGTTAGAGTCAGTGGCTTGTGACTTCTCAGATGGTTCCATTTAAAGAACTGGTCGAGGCCCAAAGATGAAGAATGAAAAAAAAATACCAATTTGCTTAACAGAACATTGTTTTTGCTTCTTTCGTATCTAATTATCTCACAACTCCTCAGACTGTTTTTGCATTGTCGCACTTTAATTTAAATTGAGGATCAGATTTTTTTCCACCACTGAAATCATCATCATCTTGAGCACCCTGTCTCCATGCTCCACTACATCATTAAAGCCAGTGTGCATCAAAACATTAAATGTATACGCGTACAAGTATTCACTAAAAATAATGTAATTCTGCATAAATTCTAGACAACATGACATATCAATCATTTTTGTTTACTGTGCCTGGCTTATGTGTAAAGCTGCATTAATCAATGGCCAAATTCACTTTTCCATGAACTGTCAATAGGCCTGAGGTCCTGCAGCCGTCATGGTTTTTGCATGTGCTATTTTGTGTTTTTCTTCAGTATTCATAGGAGAACATTTTCAGGTCTTAGGTTCTTCCCACATCCATCCATCCTCTTGGCTCAAGCAGTTGTCTCCATTTTCATCGCATGAAGCTAACGGGTAGGTCAGGAGAATATTGTTCATCCATTTGGTGTTGATAGGAAGGATAAAGGAAGATTGATTCCCTCGGTCTCATCATTGCAGGTGTTTGCCTTTATGACCAGCGTCCCCTGCAAGCAGTTTCTCATTACACTCTGGTGAGAAAGGAGGACCTTCAAGTCTTGTGCATTCCGACAATGCTCTGAACAGTGTGTAATTTTGGAGACTAAATTTAGGGGGGGAGGCAAATCAGTTTTTATTTAAAGCAGACCTGACTCAAACAGAGATTCACCGCACTGTGGTCAGACTTCAAACCAACTCGTTACTTGCCTTTTTCATGTTCAGACTGCTGCAAATCTCCAATCCCCCTGAACGCAGCTGAAAAAAAGACAGACTGTTGTTGATTTGGTTTCCATCTTTATGGGAGGCTGCCTGCTTAATAATGCACACATTGACGGTGAAGCAGCTGATCGGCGATTGTCTGTAGTCTGCAGCAAGTTCATAGACTTTTATTTGACACAAACTAGTCCGTAACTTTACCCAATAATCCCCTTTTCATTGTCAGCTTCCTCATGTTAAACTGTTTCTAGTAATTTCACTTGTAAGTGATCGATGCACGGCTCTGTCAGAAGTGATGCCTTTAGATCAAACTGAGAAGGTTAGATTTCATCATTAGAGTTAATCCATCAACAGTGCCAGAGCACTGAATAAAGCCAGAGTAAATGAGCGTGTTTGCTCTGTCTTGGGGTAAATATTAGTTTGTCTAGATAATGCTACAGAGCTGCTGAGGGTTTCCACAATGCTTAAGTTACACCAGCGTCTGCTCTTTTCCACCAGAAGGAATTGTTTCCTAGTCTTTCTTCTTCTTGAAAGCCAAACATCAGTAGCAGTCTCAAGTGGCTGAAAGTTTTAGTTGATAATCCGGTCTGTCACTCAGACCCACACTAAGATTAATGGCAGGGGAACTCCTATCTGGCAAACATCCCACTCAATCAAAATAGATAACTCGCTTTGAGAAATAGTTCTCAGATACCGAGCTGAAGCGCAAATGCACTTCAAATGGATAAAAATAGTAGCTGATTAATGAATACATGTGTTATTTTAAGAAACCTGCAGTGTATGTGGATATTGGTTCTGTATGTTGTGTTTATAGTGTTCAATTTGCAGATGAAGCTGTGAAAACAACTATAGAAGGCTGAAATGTATGTAAGAGCTGGAATAATAAAAGTGTAGGTAGTGTTATTTGTGTGATCCCTCCTTTGGATGTGACCAGTGTCAAATTAGAAGCTCAGAGGGAAAAGGGAGCCCTCTACTGCTGAGTCAAGCCACCATCCAGCCCTGAACACACTCACTCTTCTGTCTGACTGCCTGCAGTAATGAACCAGGAAGTGCTTCATTAGGTCAGGAAGAGTGCACAGGCCACTCAAAGACCTGAGATTTTAGACAAAAGGCGATTTTAAATCATTCTTCACAGGTCAAAGAAGACACAACATCGACAGACTGATCACGCATTCAGACTTTTAGTAATATATCCCTGAAAATAAATAGCCTCGCTTTCTAACTTCAACATGCAATCACTCGACCATGAAAGTAACCAACAAAGATGAGATCCAGCTAAACCACACTGACGCATGAGCTGCTGTATGTACGAATCTTGCAGATTTCCAGCTGCAAGATAGGCAGACTACTCAGTCATGGAAAATATAGGGTCTAGATATGACATTCACAAAGATAATAGCAGCTTCACGCTACACTGGGTCCAAAGGGAGCTGAGCGTGGTTAATTCCTAGCAGCCCTGCCTTGATCTTTTGTTGCATCTGCGAGGTATTTTGTGTTTATTTGTTATAGGATGCTGGGCGATTTCATATCCCTGTGCGCTTTATGAGTACAAACTCATTAGTCCCTTTCTTTCTCTCAGTGACATCTAAGGAGCTAAACGGATACCTGTGAGACTGTTTGAAGTTGTCTTAATTGTGAAGGAACACATAGGGAGACGTCGAGCTGAGCCAATCTTAGATGATACCCAATGATCTCGCCTCGTTCACTGCCCCTGAAAACCCTGCTCTCGCCTCAGACCTGCCGATAACCATCTTTAATGAATAGCTGTGTGCTTCAAGGAGTGCTGGCTGATAGAGATCGTTTCAGGAACGGTGGGGTTCAGGTCTCAATAACAATCAGGGAATTCCATCTTAACCATTTGGATGCCCTCCATAATGCCACACACTCGGAGATTGCTCTCGCAATGGACCTACACCAAAATAAAACTTGGCACCAGGCAGGCATTCTTGCCCAACTCAACAACTCCACGTCTGAACACCCCAGGCCCCCTCCCAGCTCCAGGGTCTATCTGTTGATGTGAACGCTGACTCTTTGTTGGTGCTTTCTGATCTCAGGTGGAGATACTGCACAGCTAACTGCCTTATAAAAGGCGGGCTGGCGATGCTGGCGACTGAAGGCACAAGCACAGCTCCCTGTGAGTGCGTCTGAAAGGCCCAAATTGAGCCATTTCCCCAATCTCCAGGGAGAGTCCTTATCGTCTGCAAGATCCAGAGTAGACTGTGTATAATTTGCAAAATACTATGCTGATACTGCAAATGAGGTTTAATAGCTGTTGAGGCCCAGTTAAGCTTCATAATGTAAGTTTGTGGTCTTTGATAACCAGTAGCAGAAACATTTTCGTGGAGAAAAAAAAAACACAAGAGAAAGTCAAGGCATCAGTCAGTTGGTGTCTGCTGTCATACTCGACTGATATTTGTGGGATCGCTCATCGTGTCCTGACAAAGTAATTAGACATGAACAACACAAGCAAACTGCTCAGTACTTTCTTCCTCCCCCAGGGTAGATGAGAACTGTAATTTGCCAAGTCTCACTTTGACAGGCTGTCAGTCCAAACACAGCGTTTTGTAACACCCACTGCTCTGTTGGCTAATTTCTAACCTGATCGAAGCTAAAAAGACGGTAATGAAATGACTTATTGCTGTAATCATGGTTGATGCTGTCATCGCAGTAATCCATCATGCCAAGCGAATCTACCTTCGGCAGCTTTAATTTGAACAGAACATATCTGCTCAGCACCTAATGTTGCAGCAAGTAGAATTAAAAGATTAGTTTGCAGGGATCATTTTCTGTTTGCATTTTAATGGTAATTTTTTTTTTACAGGTTCTCATAATTCCACAGCCCTTCACTAGGTCTAATGATGACCTAGTTATCCAGTTACAAATGCATTGGTTGGTATCAACCAAGCTGTTTAAGGCATTAAAACACAGAATAAAAGCTGGCCCTTTGTGACATACTGTAGGAAGAGGCAGCTGATAAGAATCTATAGCCATGCTAGTGGCTCTGTGAGGTTGTAGTTGGGTAAATGCTAATGTCACCATGCTAACATCTTAACAATGACAGTTGTGAAAAACATGCTGATGTTTAGCTGGTATAATGTTCACAATCTCAGTTTAGCGTGCTAAAATGCTAAGTGCAGCTGAAGCTGTTGGGAATGTAATGACCTGATGAAGGTGAGAAATGAAACAATGTTATTAGACTTCATTATGAGGGGACCATTGATGTCTGTACAATGTTACCTGACAGTCCTACTGAGCCCCTGAAGGTCACGACAGGTTTTTTCATGTACTGAAAAAACATTACCACAACTTTTGCACTACCTCATGTTCAGTTTTGCATTCCCCATGATCATGTTTGTGTGTCGGTCCAGGCTAGTTATAATACACTGTCAGTTAATGGAAACACTCTGCAGATGCAACAGAAAGGAGAGATGATGTGACACTTAACTTTATACATTTATTGCTTATTACTCCTTTCAAAAGGCCGAGCATTGACACCATAACTGCAGTGGTTATTGCTCAAGCCATGGCTGCAGTTTTGGTGTAATTTATAATGTAATAGATATATGTAGCTATGGCCGTACTGTGACTACTCTTTACTGCTTCTTTTAACATGCGCCAAGAAAGCATTGTTAAGCCACGGGGGACTTGATCCTGCAGTGCTTGTATCAGATGTGACAGATGTGTTACCAATACAGCGCAGGAGTTTGGAAATGCAGTGTCTTTGCTACGCTCAGCCAGCACAACCACATACTAAACAAAACACAAATTAATGTGTCACAGCCATAATCATCATCAATCACAGCAAAGCACATCCATGGCTACAGCCACAATCAGGCGACAGCAATGACAGTAAGTCATCCCATGGTTGCACAGCTGAGGGTGAATCCAGACAAGTTGTGGCCACAACCAGCAGCGACCTACTACATAATACATAATACCATGTCATAATAAAGCTCAAACTTTTTCTAAGATATTGTGAGGCAAAATAATATAATACGATAGTTGTAAATATAATTATAGAAAATACAATTCATCCAATACTTAGGTATTTTGGCCTGGACCAAAGTGGCATCTCTTTCCTCTCATTGGACCCAATAAGATAGCAATATTAAGTTTCTCATATATTGGTTTAAGACTGGCTTATCTGAGTAAATAGCAGATAAAGCGGGAGATGAGGCGCTGCTGAGAGAAGAGCTTTACTGGCTGTGACAGGTGCTGACCTGCCCTGAACAGGTAAGGAATAGTCTTCTCACCTCAACCTACAGCTAATGAGGCTCTGGTAAATATGGGATGTTAGTCTCTGATCTAATGTTCCCATTTCTCTCGTGACATGCAGTTCAAGGCAGGAAACATCATTAATTAGAACTCATTTAAAATCCCTTTCTGGATGATCCAGGTGAAAAATTGTTGGAAGATAGTATCAACGATAGATTATCCACTCAGGAAGAAACAGCCTCCATGAGACCGGAGATAGGCCTGAGCAAACACATTCCCATCCGCTAGTGAAAATGGATATGTTGTTGACCTGTCCGGCCACACAAAAGCCATTCCCAGAGCTCAGGTGAGTAGCCCTCCTCCAGCCTGAATCTTTTAACTAAATATTGTGAGTGTCCCTCTCTACATCTGAGAGTCTGCCTGTTTACCTTCAGATGCCGGGGATTAGAGGATCAACACTGCATGCAGGGGAGGGGACTCCCTCTCAGCTATACAGAGAGAATTTCAATGCATATTTATTTATCTATTTATATTGCATATTTGTTTGTTTGTGCAGTAAAAATGTAATTTATCAAACATTCAATAAAAAAGCCAAAACCTGGCTTTATATACTGACTAAGCTATACTATTATAGTTTAATTTGATAGGATCTATCATATGTCGTAATTCATGAGAAACAGAAATATAACCTAAATTATTTAATCTGTTGTTTAAAAAATGTGTAATATTGGACAATCCTTCTAATTTAATTCAAATCCTTGTGCATCATTACTGAGTCAGCCTCCTGAATCCAGTTAAAGGCTTTACTCCAGTATTACCCATTCAGCAATTACTTTTGAGAGTTGGATTTATTTCTGTAATGACCCAACTGAGCTGGCCTGCACTTCAGTGCTGCACAGTAAGCCAGATGGGAGCGAAGATCCTCCTCTGTGGCCAGAGCAATGAAGCGTGGGCCAAAATGAGAATTAGAGTAAACTTCAACATGTCAGCACGTCCTCATATCATTTATTTTCCACTGGTTTGGATGGATGTGGCTAAGATGATTGCTGATGATTTTGAAAAGCCCTGCGCATATCCCCACAAACTTGTATTACACAATCTCTCATGTGCCCACCTCGCTTTTTTTGGAACAGCTGGGTGAGAGCTGGATTTCAGACTTTTCAGCATTCCTGTCTCAGCTATGTGATATGAACTGTAAAACCTTATCACTCACTGGTACTCTTACAAAACATATCATAGTCTTATTTCTAATCTTTTCAAGGGCCATCAGCAATTCCAAGAAGCAGTGCAAAGGAATCTTATGTTTATGCATATTGATTAAAAAGCAGTAGAAAAATGCCACCCATGCAACATGCATTTAATCCTCATTACCATCAGTATCACTCTTTTACTCAGCCAATGCAAAACTGCCAGAATGTGCTTTCTCCAATCTCGACAAATCTGAATAGGCTGTGGTTCAACTGATTGTGCAGGGTTTGTCCTCCATGAGGGCACATTGACTGTGTGCAGTGGAGGGAGGTATCTCAATCTCGGAGACGTCCACATGGGTGGTAAAGGAGGAAAATGGAAATGGTATCCACACTTGCTTTTCTGCATGCCGAAAGGCAAACATGCTGAAGGTTACGTGTCAATGCAAAAACTGACTTCTACTCAGCATATGACACCAATATTTCCTGGTGCATAATTTTCCTTTTGTCGTTCTTCCAGTGTCCAAGCGGTTTCTTTCATTTCAACACAGCATTCAATTTGAGCTCACTGCTATCGCTCTCTGACTCTCTCTCCAGCTGCTGACAATACAGCTGTACATTAACACCGACCTTGGCATCTGTCTCTATAGGAACGCACAACAGACTGCCTGTGTGTGCATCAGTACGGTATAATTACAGCCAATCTTGGGGTAATGGCCACCACTTTTGTGCTAATCTTCAACATTCATCTGAGCACTGTATAATATTGATTGTGTCAATTCATATATGATATATTAACTAATGCATAGGAGGTTTTTTTTCTGTATTACTGCATGCAAGATAAGACGACCAGACTTGGTGCTTGTATCCGTTGGAAGACACCAACCGGTCAGTGTTGTGCTGTAAAATTTTTTCCTTTACTCTTGTGGTGAGCCCTTTTTTCCAAGGACATTTAGCCTAATCCACTTCAGCTGCCTCCATTCAGAGTTGGTAAAAGACGCCCCGTTACTGACTCTGTTGGTAAAATTGCGAGACTGGTTTTCATAAAACATAAATATCTGTTAAGAGTCTGGGTATGATCCACTTTTATGAAATGATGAGTAACATTTCCTTATTGTCGCTTGTGCCCCATGCCGCACTGTGAGAAGCTGTTGCCACAGATACTGCTCTCATTACATTCAGCGACCAAAGGATAGCAATTGTGCAGCGCAGCCCTCATGAGAAAAACCATCTCTCTTTAACAATAGCAAAATTTCCACTGCCTTTCAAAACTCAAACCATGCACTGCAATTTAATCTCTCCCTCTTAATAAAACAAGCATTTAAGCTGTTTCGAACAAATGGATATGAAGTGTTATGTGATTTAGAAAGCAAAAGAAAAACAGATGAAATGCCACATCTTCATGGAATCTTTTCATTAAATTATATAAAATGTTTACACAGGAAATAGATACATAAAAGGCTTGACTGCTACACATGCATGGCAACTGGATGGGTATACTCAGAGTTTTAGTATTTCCAATATTAATGTGAAAAAGGTTTGTGGCAAAACACAGCAATCCTTATGTTTGAGGTGGGAAAGTTTGACTCTTTATACATTGCCTGTTCATTTTTCATTCTGAAAATGTTAAATATACATATCTATTGGAGCAAGCACTTCCTTTTCAAAATAAGCAAATTATGTGGCATCTTCATCATTTGGGATTTGGACAGCTTTATTCTGTTGTGCTTCTCTCTGACGGGGTGCTTTCTCTTCTGGATGGGAACTGCAGAGAGCCGGGTACAACACTGCTGGGTATTCTACCAGATGGATACTCGGTATGAAACAGGGCTAAGTTTCAGCCAAGACCCAAATGTGTGTGTTGGACTGCACATTGCATATCTGGAGACCACACAGGTTCCATAAGCATGTCTAAATCTCTCTGCTGCCCTCTATCTTTGTCTGAACATGTCCCTCTGGGATCAGGGTCATAAGTTCAATACCAGCGGGGAACCTGTGCTGAGAGGAACACATGCTGTTGAGCTGCTAATTATCCTTTAACGTCTCTTTAGCCCCTACTAGTCCAACAATGATTAACGGCACTTTTTTTGCTATAAAAAAATAATTAGTGAAGAAAACCTTTTGCCTTCAGTTGATTTGATGTGTGATAGCACAACATCTGAACTCTTAACCAGTGACACTGTATTTAAACCAATCAACATGTTGCAGCCTTAAGTTGCAAATGAAAGGAAATATGCAGCAATCAAATCTAAATTCTAGGTGTCGACTCACAGCTGTGATCAACGGATTCATGCAGAGGTTAAAAAGACTCAGTGTTTCCCACCTCTGCTAGCTGGTCTACACTGATCTACGTGGAGCGCATGTGGTCCCAGCCTCCTCTCATATTATCTCAATAGTGTTTAGCAACTGTGGGAGAAGAAACTCAGCGGTGTGTGAAATGGCCCCCCAGCCAGCGATTGAACACCAACAACAGTGATTCCCAGTGCGTCATATTCCTGCACAAATATACAGCCAAACAAATGATTTCATTACCTACGGAGCTTGGTGTCTGGGCAGCGAGAGAGAGGGAGGAGGGCACCGGTGATCTCACCCAACGTGCTGAAGCCTCACCGTTATAAATGAGTTTGTCATACCACCATGGTTGGCCATAAATGACCTCACCAGACATGCTGCTGTAATAAACTAAACTAATAAGAATGTGCAGGAAGGAAAACAGTGCCTGCAGTGAGCGCGGCTACTACGAAGCGAGAGCTGGCTGCTGAAAACATAAATCTTGCCCTGATAAATCTCAATGGACGGCTGTCACTTGACATGTGTCGAGGGTTGAAGTGTAAGGCAGGAGCAGGCATGTGGTAAAAGGGGACACACAGCCTGGACATCCGCATTCATGGAGGAAAAGCCCCCTGTACTGTGAAAAGAGACTTCCATATGTACTTGTACCTTCTGTGGCCCTTTAACCTAGAACAGATGTCATCAATAAATACCCATGACCCATGGAGGCATTCCAGCGTGTGATCGAGGCCTTTTTTTGTAGCGTGCTAGACTGGCTTGTCTAGCTGGTCAACACCTGACCAAACTGCAAGGTTTACAATATAGATGTGTAAAGCCTCTTTTGTGTAATCATGGACATAGGTAATACTTTAAAAACTCACTGTGTAAAGTAACAGCCTTGCTTACACACACTGCCAGCTCTCGTGGGAGCAGTGTGAGAGCTGCTACAATCTGCCTCCTGTTACAAGGTCTACTACTAAGTTATGACCTATCGCCTTGCCATCCTAATCTTTCCACAAACATCTGCAAGGAGAGATTTACATGTCCTCTTGTGCTTTACAGTGGCATGTCTTCACTTTTCCATTGGCTTTGACTGGTCCTATGAAACATGGCATTTTCATGGTACTGTGTCTACATGTGAGTCAACTGGTGTTCTTTTGTCTACTGTCAGCCAGACAAGGCTTTCCAGACCTGTCCGGTGTTTGTTTTAATCCTTTTTAATTAGTTATTAGATTCAGGATCTTTAGAGTTAGAGTAACTTTGAAACTAGCTGCCAACCACACATTTGACAGGGCCACGATGAAGTCCTCAGTGAATGCTGGACTGCGATGCTCACTGAGCTGCATCTGATAACCATCACTAATGGTGCATTTCAAAGGACACAAACTTCCACATAGTGACTTCCACTCCTCTCTTTGAAAGGGTGGTCTCTCTTTGCCTGCCATGCGTGGAGGTTAAAGACATGTTCACATGCTATCATACAGTATCCAGGTCGGACAACTATGATAATCTATTCAATATGTAAAATGTTTATTTTGTGGAGGGACCTCAAACAAACTGAACCAATATTTATAGAGAATGGCAGCCAAATACTCTGCCTTTTTCCCAGACATTACTGCTCCCTCATTTATCTTCTATTCTCTTGAGCAAAATGTTGACAAGGAAACTAATGCGTCTGAAGCCTAGAGGAGACTATAACATTTCCTCTGTATTATTTTTAACTATTTCACAGACGTGCTTAAAAAGAATCAATTCTCCGATGCATTGGCCTTTCTTAGAAAACAGTACAACACAATATGTAGGATTTGAACCATATATACGTTTATACTACGACTGTAGCTACTTTAACTCTTTTGCTACTATTAAGTACTACCAAGTATTATCATCATTGTAAACATATGGGAATATACCGGAAGAAGACACAGATATAAATGAATGTAAAACCAAATCAATCATGAATAAATACAACCTTTCTTGTTATGATTTTAATATTCTTGTTGGGTTCCCCTGAACACACTTAAGTAGCCACTGTACTGAAGCTGCCATAATCGAATTCTTTTCAGTCACAACTTCATTAAAAAATAGAAATCGTGAAGACGCTTGACATATTTGGTGACTCAGAACGTTGCATGCTAGAGGAGGAAACCTTGGTGGTCCATTGTTGGTCGCTATTAAAGCTGCATTATTTTTCTTCCTCTTGACCCTTGGAAATGTCTACAACACCAAGATGCCCTCTCTTAGAAATAGCAGCTGTGTGTAGTTACATAACAGGAAACAGCTGTCAGAGGCAATCCCAGTGTCTGGCTCTTTAGGTCCGGGTTTGGACTCCTGTACAGGTTGTGCTGTTTGTTTTGAGAACATGCTCGGTTCTTGTCGAGGCGTCCTGGAGTCAATGGACTGGGGGAAATTTAGGGTTCAGGGAGAGATGCTGCGTGTTTGGGCGTCAGATAGTAATACGACTTGTTGAATTATCCATCCATGCTGTAGCTGAGCTGAATTTGCATCATTATTCTTACCATGTATTGCTTCCTGTCTTTCTGTCTCATACTGACAAACTCCCAGAGAATTATTATCCAGCTCTGCAGCTCCCCTCAGCTCTGTGGAGTGTTTTCATGTTTTTCAGCTCATTGTATTGGATTTACAGTCCCACACTTTACTGTTCTGATTCACGCTCAATGCACGCTCAGTGTCAGCAGAAAGTTGTTTTCGCCAAAAAGCTCTGACCCACTGTACTCTACCTGCACAGCACCAAACGCCATAGTGGAGCATTTAGCAGCTAAATAGCCTGATCTTTTCCCAGAAACTGGTGGAGACCAAAATAGAGCTAAACGGAGAGCGGTTGATGGGGATTCAGTTGGTGTCCAAAAACATGGCTCAAAATGCTAATGCTGCTCTGTATTTGCACGATGTGGATATAAGCAACTGTTTGCTAACATATTATCATCTTTATGAGGTGATATTATGTCTATGTTGTGTGTAAAGCTTGTTTACGCCAAAGTGCCCAAAATCAATTCATCCAGCTTTTAAATTGGCATGTTTGAGAAGCTTTATCACTTCCTGTGCACCATACTTCAATAACGTGTCCTTAAAGTTGAATGTTGCACCTGTTCAATCATAATCCCAACCAGGAGAGCAAGCACCAATGCGAAATATCCATCATAACCATGGGAACAGAACAAGCTCTTCAAGTCCCCATTGCAATGAAAACTTTTTTTTTTGTTAAGTAAATGAACACAAAAGCAACACTTTTTCCTGTTTTACGTGGAATTTTGGATTATTCTTTTGAACAGTTAAACAAATTTGATTTTCATCTTGCATCAAAATAGGAATGTAAAAGAAAATGGTGCAGCAAAAGCTCATGTGCCCAACCTAACAAAGAAATAAAAGCAGCTTTTAGCTACAAATAACATGCAGCCAATCTGTCTGTTTGGCTGTAACAGACAGATTGTAAGATTACCTGTCCCTATAGTTGGACCTTAAAGAAAGCAGCCACTAAAGCCAAAAGGCATCCCTTATGTGTGATGGAGAATTCCTAATGAGAGCTGAAAATCAAACCGTTGTGTAACCGGACACTGTACTGTACACAGTAAAGATTCTCCAACTCGTTTTCCTCTGAACAGCTTCACCACCTGATCAAAAGTTTGCTCAAGGTCATAAAAATTCCTCACCTTCAGTTAAATTTATAGCAGTACTCATTAGTTGAAATAAAACAGATTAATGCAAGTGCAATTAAATGTGACCTATAGGTTTAATAATGAAGTGGAGTCTACTTAAGCATGTCTTTTCCATTCTCCCCAGCCGTCCTGGAGTCCACATAAAACTCACTTTAGTGAAGGTGTACACTGGAAACAGTGGTGAAGGAGACTGCTGAGAGCATTTTAACTGCACTGGGTTCTGTTTGCAACCTTTATATACTGCAGCTTAGAGAAAACTATCCGAACCTCATATTGTGCAAAACCTTTCGCACTTATATACATTTACAGTATATTTCTTTTTTAATTTGCACAACTGCTCTCGTCTAACCAAAGGCACAAGAGTTCAATTCTTTCTTTTCAGCTTCAAATGTTCACTTCTGGGGCCATAAGTGTCAGTGTGAGATTTCTCTGTTGATCTGGAGTGTTAGTCCACATCATGCTGTCCCACAGGGATGGGGTATTAGTTCAGAGAAAAGGAAGCCACTACCTCATTATGCTGCTAATTTTAGGCACCAGGAAAAGATGTTTGGAAACTTTTGGCCCAGATTCCAAGTGCTGGAGTGGTACCCGCTCTGCTCTCTATTCCCATGGGTGAAGCAGGGGTGATTTTGGTACTTGAGCAAGCTCAAAGAAACAATTTACAACATATACAGTGGAACTTCAAAAGTGTCTTATCAGAGTTAGGCATCAAACATGAATGATTCCATATGAAATAGCAACTTTCTGTTTACTGTAATTAGGGGAATATTTTTCCATTAGGGGAGTAAAAATAAATTAACATGGCTTTGGTTGAGAAGTTGACGTGTAACTACAAACTTTTCTTTCTCCTGAGTAAATTTCAGGTGGTGGTTCAGCCAAATAGTACCTTAGACAACAGAGTGAGTACGATGCTTGCGTTTGTCCATTTTTGACAATATAAGTAGAAACTAAACCTGCATCTACTCATTTGCTACAACAATCTCTAAACACACAATTCACAAAATATCATATAAAGTCGGATGGGAATGTGCTAGCAAATAATTGTTAATTTGTACATCCAGCAGACATTAAGATGCATTTAATCATGTTTCTGTCCACCTGGTGGATGTAATACACAAAATCGTTTTAGCTCTGTTTTAGTCTCCTCCAACTCATGCAAAATATTTTGCTCTTCAGCAGCTAAATGCTCCACTATATTCACCAGTTAGTCACTAACTTTGTTAGTTTAAATTTAGCTCAGCAATGCTATTATTTCAATGGATTATATATTTATAAAAAAAAATTTTTTTAAAGTTTAACTAACTGAAATTATTTTTTCTTATCTGTAAAATCTCACATGTTGCTTTACTCAGTCATCTATTTATAGTGTTACAGGGGAATAAAAACTTGAAAAGCATGTTGAGTGGCAGAACTCTCTTAAATTCTGGCATTGGCTCTGTGTTGACCATAAACCTAGCAGGAGCTGTGGGGAGGGATGGGGAGGTAAACCTAACAAACTCATAATAAACACAACGGTTGATTAATTGCAGATGAAACAAATGACACTCGGATACGGGGCTCCGAGGAAATGTTCTCAAGGAGCACAGTTGAGTAGAGAGATGTGGCGCCAGGCTTCCCATAAAAGTCTGTGATGGTTATTAAGACTCGGCCAGTGAAAATGGATTACAGTGTCTTCAGAGGACATCATGCACGTTGGCATGTGGGAAAATATCCACTCTCTGGATATGATTCTCAATAAGTTTTTCAGCATGTCCAGGTAAAAGCTGAAACCGTTCAGAGAATGCTTCAGGCAGTGTAGTAAAATTACAGGTATCAAAAACCGTCGTCAGGCGTCTCTGAAACTGTGACACAAAATATTATCTGTGGGAAATCATAGGATGATCCATCTTTCAGAACACAAACAATTTAGAACCACCACACAAACACACAACACGACGTCATCTGGTACTTTCCTGCGATGGTGAAAAGTGTTTGTTGTTCTGCCGAAACATCCATTTACAGCACTGTACATCAGAGCACTGTCCCCGCCCAGTGGCGTCAGACCACCCACCCACACTGTGTTGAAACACACTCAAGAAAGAGTCATTAAACCGTTTCCTCAGGTCACTCAAATCAGACTTGTTAAAGCTGCAAACTGGAGAAAGGAGACCCTGCTGGTAGCCGTTCAACAACCTCCAGCCTCAGCACACTGACCCTGATAGATAATATTGGTTTGCTTCGCTCACAGGCCCAGATGCATCAGTCATCACTGTGTCATCATGTCTTTATCTTAGAGTACTGATTGTTTAGCAGATTCGTGTCGTAATACCTGATGTGTCTGTTGTCTGAAAATGTCTGCCACATGTCCTGCTCAGATACTTGCATTTATTTTTGTTGCCCAGAGAAATGTTAATAATCTGCAGCATTTTTAACACTGTGAGGCAAGGTGAGTTTATTTGTAGAGCACTTTTCAACAGAAAGGCAATTCAAAGTGCTTTACATTAAATTTAAAGGAGCAAAATGTTCAATGTAGCACGCCATACTGCATCACTGTAAGTCTGAACTCAACTTTCTACTCTCACCATATCACTAAGATCTCTACTGTCTGTTGCTTCTTATCTCCCAGAAAGTACATGTCATGAATAACTGCTGCTTGCTTTGTCTTACACTGTCTCTGCAGCTGTGAGCACACTGGCCACCTTCTTTGACTGACGTCAGTTCAAAGCAAAAACAACAATGCAATGAGCGCTTACTGCGGCCACCGGTGCCAAACCATTCATGTGCGCATGTTGCTGTCTGCACCATTTCCAGAACTCTGGGCCTGCACAGCTGAAGTGGTCAGCGTCACAGTCCATACATTTTTTTGTCAACTAAACTGAGCAGTGACTTACAGTAGCTGAGGGACTTGGCTTTAGCCAGAAGGGAAAAAATTATATAAAAATAGGCCAGACGGGCCCCTCTTAGAAATACACTCATATCCACAACAACAGCCAACAGATTTTAAATATTCTCAGCTGTTATGTCGAAACAGCCTTTTCTAGGCAGCCATTATCCATTTTGTTCCTCTAATAAACAATGAATGATTCCCAGCACTTTGCAAAGTTAAGCAACATAGTCTTGATTACAATTGGATAAATGACTATAACAACAATATAGCTGCCAAAGACAAACTGTGGATATGCACGACTTCAACAATGGCTGCCATTACTGGCTTTAGTGGATCATAAGTAACAGGGTCAAAGGATATCACACTGCCATTCAAAGCTCTCCCCGACACACACAGGAATGTTTCTCCTGGTTTTGAGCGTGCTGAATAGAAGTCATTTGACTATTGTGCTGATTTTCACACAGATAGCGCGACGATGTTTGCATACTTGAAGAAACCGGTAAGAAGATTAGTTAATTGGCTTCAAAGCAGGTACGGCGGAGACCCCCTCATCTTTCTTTGCATGAGTAGCAGCCTGCGCAGGTGAAGTGGAGTTCATGACGTCAGCCCCTCAGCTTGTCACAGCAGTGAGGACGATTCCCACGACACAAGATTATCCTCAGCATTCACATCTGAAGGTCACAAACTCAGCAATGGAAGGAACCGAGTGAAATGTAAATATGATACTTCAGCTAATGAAAGCGTTGGATTGCGGGGGGGGGGCTTTATTTGAAAGAAAGAAAGTTAAAAGGGAAGTCAAAAGCATAAGTGGGGAACCAATCAAAGCAAAGTGTGTTACCAAATCATAGCCTTGCTGCTTCTGTTTTAAAGCCAATGGCTTTAGAATGATGGATGAGTTACACATTCAATGGGCTTTTTTCACTCGAGGAGGAATTTCTCTTTGGCAGCAGCAAAGTCCATAAATAGGTGCCAGTTTGAGACTGGTTTCTTCCTACGTGGTGAAGTGTGGGTGGCTTTTTGGAACTATAGTTTAAGCACACAAAAAAGCCATGAGGAAAATCTCGTGCGGCCACATTTTTGGCCTTCTTTACTCTCGCTTTCATTCTCTCTCCCTCTCCTTTGCAAATTATGTGTGATGATTTTCAATTTGATGTATAACAAACATGTGGAGGATATCCTTTGTAATGCTTGAGCACAGTGTCTTTTCAGTGCTGTTTAACCAAAGCAGGCAGACTGACAAGAACATGGGCAGAGCATTGGTGGATGGTTTCTCTGGTTGCCTCTCTGTCTTTGATTTTTGCATATTATACGTTAACATGCATTCCTACAAGGATTCCATCGGACTGAGTCTCATTACTCTGTGGTGAGCGGATCTGAAATGCAGTCGACGTCTTGCAAATGTTAACATTTAAAAGTAATTTATCGAGAAATTGGAGAAAATGTGCCAGAGCCACAGTAACAAATAGCTGTTAATGGTTGCTTTTTTTTTGTTTCAGTTTAAACCTAAGTACTTTTTCAGCATTCCTGCCAATTTCTATGTGTAGTCCTCAGACAATTTAGGAAATATTGGAAGTATTCATGGAGTATTGATGTATTGAACATGTAAATGATAAAAAAATATACTGTTGGGCAGTTAGTATGCTTCAGCACATTCTAACCTGCTGGCACCACAGTATAATTGCATTGACCCCTGCATTTTGTTAATGTTGAAGGAAGGGGTGGAGGCGGTTGTTTCAGATGCTGTTATGACTGCACTGCCCTGTGAAAACATTTGCATTGAGCAAACTGAATAGATGGTATTCTTGCATCATAAACAGCCTTCATATCTACGTCTGCATTTAGAGTTCAGGTTAATCCACTGTCGTAATACACATTCTTGCACAAAGCACGGGCAAAGTCTGTGCACAATTTTGTTGTTATAGTCAAGACATTTTATTCAACTCTAACACCAGAGTTTGTAATTTATTACAAGACAGGGCTTGCTCTGAAATGCAGTGTGGTGTTGCATGCATGTACTCCTATGACCATGTATCTCACAGTGTCTTTTCCACTGGAAAAACTGCGTGAACATTTTGAGAACATGTCACAAACTGACAGCTATGAAAAATAATTAAACAAGATCAGGGTTGCAAAACTTTAGAATTTCCAGAACCCATTTGCTGCCCGCCAACGCTGCACGGGCAGAGTTTATCTTAACGTAAAGAGATGATTTATGAAGACTTCTGGATGAATTCCTTGGCTTTTGCATCACTATGCAGGTGATTGTTGTGCCAAGACACTCATGGCCCGGGCTCCTGTGCAAGAGTCAGCCTGCAATATGGGCCAAAGATAACGAGATGTTTGAATGTTTTGGTTTTTTCCCCTCCTACTTCAGCAGAAGGTGAGAAACCAAGCTACCAGCATTGCTCTTGTATTTGTAAGCACAGTTCTTTAGGAAAGATATGAGGTCTGCAGAAGCTGGGGGTTGTTATAAATTACCTGGTGATGAAAGTGATAATCCTTGTCAAAACAGCTCCTATACTGGCATGGGCAGAGTCCAGATCGCCACCCATCTTTCCCTGAAATGCTTTGTCACATTTGATTAGATCGTGATCTGGATGTGGTTGACTGAGGGGCAAAAGACTGCAGTCACATAGGACGAATATTAGTAAGCTGCTGCACAAATGTAGCTACAGAATTGTGGCTTTACCCGCAGATGGAAGGAGAAGGAAAGGCAACAGATGTTATAATTGATGTTTGATCAGAAACTCATAAAATCAAATTCTGAATCATTTGTAAATCTGATGTGAGAGGAACCATGTTTGAAAATAATGTGCCTGTTTTGCAGCTTTTCAGACCCCACTAGTAATTCCTTGGCTCAAACCACATCTGCTCACGCCCCTTTAATCAAGACATGCTTGTCACATGAAGCGATTAGAGGAGAAGGTATCATTTAAGCATTGATTACTTTGTTTAACATACATGCAACCTGAAAGCATTTGTAAACCATATCCAAACACATTAAAGGCTAGGTTGTACTGCACCAAACATTTCCCAAATTCAAACCGTTTTTTTTTTTTTCTTTTTTCTTTTTTCTTTTTTCACAAATAGCCAGACATTTAACCACATAATGACCGTGATAAGTCCCCTTTTCGGGCCACAGAAAATGCTTTGAGGATAAGGTTCTGTAGATAATAATTAAGATGATACAGTCAGTCGGAGTTTGCAGTGGACAACTTCATGTTTAATTGCTTAAATCAACATGATAAGATGCTCTTTAAATGTCTGCGTGGCTCTGACAAAGCACGCTGACATTGTGAACAGGCATTCAGTGTTTACTTATTCAAGACCTCCATTACAGAGATCAAATCAGCTCCAAACATTGAGATGAGGAACAACGCGAGTGCACGTACGACTTGTTTGATATCTGGAAAAACAGAAATACATGCTGTATTAAATCAGATTACCTCGAGCATAGTTGATGGCGTAGGAGGCTAAAACAATGCTCCAAAAAATGGATGAAATCCACTAAAGCAGTCATATCATTGTACTCTTACTCATCAGACTAGACTGCTCAGCACAAACACAATCTCATAATCATTACCATTACAGATGAAAGGCAAGGCCCAATTAGAGTGGCTCCAATTGCTGCAATTAAATAAGTGTGGTTGAATGATAATATCTTTTCCCCCCAGAAATAAAAGAAAAAGACGGCAGCATTGAATAATCACACAATCAAAAACAATCAAGTCGGACTTTGAAGTTGTTGCACTAGCAAATCTTAGAAATACATCTGGTGTAGAAATGGTGTTTCGGGCTCAGCCGACAGGCGCCGTTGGACCACTGTGTCGCGGGCCACGGGGTCGGGCCTTCTTATTCCAGTACTGTAAGGCTGCTTTTGGGTTGCCGAGGACACTGGCGTGTGTTCCCACCCACAGAGCAGTGCAGCAGACCGCCAGAGTCCACAGCCCTTTCACAGCTGTCCAAGAGTTGTCCCATGATCCCATCCCTCCATCAAAACCAGCTGAGAGTGAGTGCGGCGTGGTGAGCACTCGTGCTCACACATAATTTGAAGCTGACTGCTACTTTTGCAACAAATTGATCAGTGTGTAAATAAACATGACATGAATGGAACAAAACTTCACTGCTTCAGATTCCGTCTCTGCTTCACATTCAGTGCGGCTACCTTTACGTGTCGATTTGAAGCCTTTAGACGTGTGTTTGTCTCGTCATCTCATCTGTGCTCATACAGTTTGCTGTATCAAACACAGACTGTCCATTTCACAGCTGATGAGCTGCTCACAGGACAGTTTTCCAGCTGGGCTGAGATCCAGTGTACTTCCCCTTCACCCAGTGGACCTCAGGAGCACTCAAGCATGCCAAACAGAATACACCCTGATTGCTGCAGACTGGGACAGCAGATATTTCTTCAGTTGTTTGATACTACTGAAGCAAACAAACACGGCCACCAATTTACTTATCTTAAATCAGCACAAAATGCTGAGGTGGACCCATCTCAATAGGACTAATTATCATTATGATGGTGTGCAGCTGCAGGAAATGATAGAGTGGGCATTTAATGGACATGTCTGCTGATGATATTCTGTCTTTTTATCTTTTTGGGACTTTCTGACTCTGCTCTTCTCTGTCAAAGAAAATTCGTTCTTTTCAGAGTTCTCATAGTGACCAATGCCATATTCATTTTTCATTTCAAGCCTCGTAGTTCAAGAACAAATGCAGCTGATACTGACTTGAGGAAGAATTGGCACCAGTGCTGAAATTAACTAACTTACCATCTCCTGAATACCACTTTGCACAAGTTGCTTCATTCAACCCCTATCTTAAACTATGAATAGCTGACAAATGTTTCTGCACACGAAACACAGCTACTCAACTAGAGCACTTAAAGGGCATTAAATGACAGTTAGGAGCTTTTGAACCTTGCTCTGATCTAAATAAAAAAAAAAGAGAGAGAGAGAGGGAGAGAGATTAAATATCCGATTAAGGACGACCAGAAGTTGAAGTTTATTGTTCCAAAGGTTGAGTGGGTCTAATCATAGGCTCCAGTACTTAGGGATTTGCTGCTGCTACTGGGCTAAGCAACCATTTTCACTGTGTTTACATAAATTACCCAGTTACTTGTATAGTTTACTTTGGTACCAACATATGGGTCGCAGATATTTCATATTGAAGTCAGCATATTTGCTTTGCTTGAAAAGATTGGTTTATTTCATCCAATTACATATAAAAAGCAACAGAAATAAACTACTTTTAAATCATAGAATAGGTTTGAATGCATGTGTAGAGACATAAAAGGGAATAGAAAACCAAAAAGCACCAAACCTGCCAGATGGTCATTTGAATTAGTGCTGAGAACTCATAAGAATACTGAAAATAGTGTTTGGGAATTCAAAAAGCAAAAATGATGGGAAATCTTATTATTATAAATTTAATAAGTAGTCATTTCATTTCAACTTTCTGATGCAATATCCTGTCTTATCTTACTGTGTGAGAGATATACGACTAAAACTGCACATCTTCCAGGAGGATGCAACTGAATCAGTGGATTCTCAGTTTGAGGAGAGTGTGCTCCAAAGGGAAAAAGGAGCTGGAGCACGCTGATGTGCAGCCTTTAATAGTGCAAACAGACTAACATTTCGACAACACTGTCTTCATCAGCATCAGAGGTGACATACTGTGTATGACGGCTATACTAATGATAGCAGTGGGGTGTACAGCAAGACACATTTTACACTAAATTTGTACTCAAGTTGTACTTTTCCTTCCAGTCCTTCTTTGGGGGTACAATCTGTCACATATTACGAGCTTTGACAGAAGTGTGAAGGAAATACATGAAATTGCCTCAGGGGGACCCATGGCCGACTTAACCACAAACAGACCGTGCCAGACTTCACACAACAGGTATTTTTGTAGAGCCAATAGCACAACCGAGAGGTGAAAGTTTAGCTTAAGTTACTTGAAATGAGAAAATGCTGTCACAGGCCTTTCATGTCCTCGACTCAAACCCGTTGTGTCGCCCAGTGCGGTGATAGCCATGAAAAACTGTTTTGATGGTGATGTCACTACGTCCTAATCTGATTGTTGCTTTTTCGGCAGGCCTTAGGGCACTTCTTCTACATCCTGTCGAAACGCAATTCAATATAAAGCAGTGCACGCCGAGGGCCTGCACAAGACCACGCTAAAGTTGCCTGAGCAACAGCTCTTTTGCCCACTGAGCAGGCTGAGCAGTCCTTCTGCACGAACACGGTCAGCCAATAACTGCTTAAGTTAGACCAAAAATTAAATCGACATATCATCCAAACATCTATGCCTCTGCCACAGAGATGGAGTGACCCAGAGCTGTTAAAAAAAGTGCTGGTCAAAACATAAAAAGAAACAAAGGGTAGCTTCTTCATGAAAGGAGCAGCCCACTTTCTGGAAACCAAATTCGGGTGTTGGTCCTCATCACCGACTACTCCCTCTTCAGACTAGAAATTGGTCAGGCATTTGTTTTACCTCCCATGTGTCATATTTTGTGTTCAAAGTATTTAACCCTGTTAAAATCATGAGCAGCAATGACAAGCACATGTTTTGTTCCCTCCAGATGACCTGATGGTGTCACTGCTAAGTTCAGAAACACCCAGTGTAGCTGCAGTTTCTGTGTCGCCGCATTTGTCAGTTTTATGCATGCAGAAAAAAAGTTTCTTAATTAACAAATTTTGATCTGATTTGTAACTCCATCTGAAAGTGGTTTAGAACATTTCACTCAGCGGCTATTTTCCTCTGAGATCACACTCAGGGTGGGAAGCTAAAATGCTGTTATTTGTCATACTGCTGAGTTCAAGGATGCAACTTGTGCAAATGAAGGAAATCGACAAAAAAATTTTATCATATCTTCACATCTCAACTGATCAGCAACTGAAAAGATGATGGGTATTGAAAATCTAGAGGGACACGAGGCCATATTTCAAGGTAAAATAACATATTCGGTAACCTGTTAGCTTCCGTTAGACAGCAACTAATGCTAGCATTCTTTCCCCCAGGCTACCGTTAATGTTTGATAGTGTTACACGACACAAAAAGAAAAGCATATCCTCATTCTGAAATGTCAATGCACATCTTGGACATATTTATTAAGCCTGCAAGTAAAACGCACTGATCAATTTAATCAAGCTTGCAGCAAGCTAACTGGTTAAGATATAGGTAGCAGGGTAAGGGCCAGTGTTTGGGTTGTGCACGTCCAGGGTGCCCACAGAGTTATGGTATGTGATACAACTTATCCAGCAATTAGAACAAGAGTGAAAAAAAATATTTACAGAAGCTTTTATAGAAACTCAAACACTGATGTTGACATCTCACACACACACAACGTTTCTCAGAATAACCAAAACTCCTGTGTCATGAAATTTTTTGATTTAGGTAATTAAAAAGTGCTTTTGTTTTACTCTTTAAAAGCTGGAAGACCCCTCAGCAGAGTCTTTTTAGCCAGCAAATGTTGATGATGGTGATGAGAGCGAGGAGAATGAACCAAAACAGTAAAGTTGCAGGCTGTTAAACCAATTAGCTGAAAGATGCTAAAATGCTACACAGATCTGGGGGAAACTGTAGCACCGGGTGATAAATCTAAGGGGGTTTGTCACGACAAGTGACCCCTTTCACATTATAGTAACATGTAGTAATGTGACTCTTTGGTAATATAAAAATATTGCTGTTTTAAGATGTTGGGAAACAGGCCTCACCCATTATTTAATGCACTCAAACATTACAGTGAGACATGGCAGACAATCAGCATTATCTCAAAGTTCTGAAAGTGCCGCAGATTCACAGCTCAATGAAACATAATCAGAAATTATGACACACACTGGCAGGTCTGGCAGTCTTGTGACGGAGATTGGCGAATTATACATGACGTACAGCATAAAAAAAGCGAGCTGTAATGTATAACTGACAAACTGTTATTACTCAAGAATGATGGGGGAAAATGTCAGCGTCCAACATAAACCCTCCAAACATAGAAAAAGCGTTGTTGCATCAACAAGCATAAGTTATCATGCATATAGCATAGCATAGAAGCCAATAAATGTGTAGTAATTCATTTGACCAACAGACAAGCTTATTGAAACTCTGAGCATTAGTCCTTAACCAGGGAACTATGTTCAAGTTGGCAACAGCATTAAAAGCTGTCAGCACTACTGCTGCTGCCACAGACACTACTGAGCCTCTGACTCACTCAGTTTCACATTAACTTTTTAGAGTAAGATTTAAAGTGTCATTACATCACATCTGTGGCACTTTGGTTTGGTTTCCCTGTTATCTTCTTTTATGCCAGGTTCAAAAGAAATAACCCTCAACAACGGTCCTATAGTGTACTAATGTCTAAGAGTTTCCTGCTACACTTATATTGATTTCCACTGTTTTTGTATTCGTTGTTCCTAACTCACTTTTCAGTGGCAAGGTACTTCCTTCCTGACCGCGAGCAAAGTGTTTCTGCGTGTACCTTTTTGCATGTCTTCAGGCTCATTTCTGAGCACGGCCCTCTTCAGTGCAGAAAATTGCATTACAGTCCTGGCAGGAAAGCATTTGAAGGCCGACTGTTTTCTCGACTCAGTTTACTGTTTTTGTTGCGAAAAGGTAACCTAATCTTTCATCCTTAATGAGGACATATTTCATGGCAAATGCATGATCACTTAAACAGTTCACCTCACCTTATTCAAATCACATTTTTCCTGATTGGGACAAGCGATACACACACATTTCAGATGCACAGAAATGTTTGAAGGCCAAAAGCTTAACATGATATATGGTGTAAGAGGAAATAATAAGAGTGTGGTGTAGCTGACATACTGAGAGCATTTTCACTTCTAAGGTTTGCTTCAGAGAGAACTGGCCAGGGCTGACACTGTACTGAGCTACACAGTAAGAAATCTTTCTTCCTGGCTCTGCTCCATTTTTGCATATCCCTCTTCCATGCTAACAAGGCGGTGTTTCGTAATGTAGCCCATCACTTGTGTGTCTTTTAGTGGCACACGGAGAGGTAGAAAAACATATACACCCCAAGTGCA
The DNA here is from genome assembly GCF_039877785.1 of Chaetodon trifascialis. Taxonomy (NCBI): domain Eukaryota; kingdom Metazoa; phylum Chordata; class Actinopteri; order Chaetodontiformes; family Chaetodontidae; genus Chaetodon; species Chaetodon trifascialis. The sequence continues at coordinate 10,829,674 of NC_092069.1, read as the reverse complement.
TCGTGATCTGGTGTTCATTTGATAGTTTTGAACATGAGCAGCGCACCTGGCTTTGATTTTGCAGCTTGCATGCTGGTCAGAGTTGCCTTGTTTTATTGGAAATCTTGTTCATATATTCCCTGCTCGGTCCTCGCTGACCTCTGACAGCCCCCATGGGGCTCATGGGTACATCCAGGAAGCACTCTGTGGATGCTGCTTGCTAAGAGGACATTGTTCAACAGTTTTGGTTGTGTTTGCATAGGCCTGCTATTTAGGCACTGGTGGTTCCACACACTGTAAGGGGGAGGGTGCTGTCTTGTCACTGAACTGTGATGAGGTGTTTGACTACAGTTCTTGAGCCACACACCAGCATGACTGCGTGCTGGTGTGTGGCTCAGCATGACTATGACTAATGGGAACTTCTACTACAGGTAACTGTACTATTGGTGCATTAGGATAAACATATACTGTTGTACAAAGTACTGCATGGTTTACTTCAGGGGGCAAATACTGTTAAAATTCATTAATATTGATATATTAATAATAATATTTTAGCTTAGCTCTGTCATGAAAAAGTAGAGGTTGTCATCATAGTCAGATAAATGTATTGTTAAGCTACTTTTAGTGGTAATTACACTAAAAAGCAATAAAATGAAATGAGGGACTAGACAGTATATGAAAAAGTATTACATCTTCAAGAATAAACCTCTCAATTTTTTTGCTTTTTGGTCCTTTAAGCTTCTACCAGGAAAAATAGGTAAATGAATGTGAGCAGAAATTTTAAATAGATCTTAAAAGAGAGCAGAAACCTAAATCTTTAGTTGGTACGTCTCTCTGCTGCTGCAGCTGTAACGGGACGGCAGATGTAGTAAATGGTTTGCAGATATATTGAAAATGACACAGTACTTTAGATAAGGCTCACAAATCCCATGTGATTACGATGACTATTGAAGCTTAGATATTTTGTGGCGTTTGTGGGGGGCAGCAGTGGAGTGCATCTTATTCCAGGCATTATAACTTTAATAAGAAAAATTTTGATTGTAACTTTGCGCAATGTGAGTTGAATTTGTTTGTGTTATTACTTCTTAGTTCACCGTGGTCCACAGTTTTTTAATCTTTAAGGTGATTTTTAAAAAGCTGCTTATTGTGGCCAACATGATATGTTTTTCACATTACAATACAGCACGCCATTTGGTAATATATAGAATATATCATGTATTTTATGCATTTAAAAAAAAAAAAAAAAAAAAAGCTACCACAAAGCTGACTGTGTGATTTATTAACCATTGCAACATTTCTTTTAGTAGTGCTCGGCCAATTCCGTGTTTTTGCTGTTGATAAAACATACTAAATCATTTGTATCCCCACAAAACTCTGTCGTACAATGCTCTGTCAGGAAATGCCCAAATCCATGTGAGATGTGAAATGTTAAATAATAGCCTTGGACTTCTCTGGGACAGACCCTGACATTGGGTCGTTGGTTTGCTTCAAACATAGCGTTTCTTTTCCTTGACACGGATCACTATCCTGATGTAAAGCTGACATTCTGTTCTGATTTAGACTAATAATTTATTGCATCTGGCATCAGGGTCTGCACAACAAGACCAAAGGCACAGAAAAAGCTTTCAAAAAGAACCTGATATTTCTGCACCCTAATCAGTTTAAGATGACCCTCTTCTTTGTGCAAAAGCTCTATTTGCGAGATCTAGCAGACAAAACATCTTTCTAGACTTACAGAGCCATTAATATAGATATAATCATAGCTTTCTTCCAGAGGATTTTGCCCTCAAGAGGGAATTCCTCTCTAGTGAGTGCCTGACTCCCTTCAAAGCCAAAGTGTGACTTACAAATGACTTGCTCTGAATGAGTGACGGAGGACATGAGAGATGGCCGACATCCCCTTTGTGGAATATTAATTTTGCTCAAAGGGTTTCAGGAGCCATGAGCACACGCATTGAACATACCCAGCCAGCGTAGTTTATTAAAACAAAACTTCATTTTACGATCAAGACTCCATCAAATGCCGCATTTCTGACATAAATATGATTCTGAGGGTGTGAAAGTGCATCAATCTTCTTCCCTTTTGAATCTTAAAATTGCTGAATTAATTCCAAAAAGTTTATTATTCATCAAATCCTTGCTTTACAATGTGAAACATTTTACATTTAAACTCAGTACTGGCTTTAAAGACATTTTAAAAACAACTGAAAGTGAAAATGACAAGTTCATTTAAGCAGCTGCTCGACCACATTTGATGAACCCCCACCGCTCTAGTTCACTTTACGCTATCATGGAGGTTGCAAGACTCAGCAGATCAGAACGTAGAGAGACTCATCAGAATGACAAAGTGAAACATGGGCCAGTTTCCCGGCCATCAAAGCAAGTTCAGAGCTGCCTTTTGAAAAACAATGGCACAACAGCTAATGTGGCTCATTGAAACGCTCGGCTGGCCTTGAATGGCCACGTTTCCCCACGTTAAAAGACATCATCAGAGTCAGGCTTAGTGGAGGTGAGACTGTCACTTCCACTGGCGCCTGGCTTCACCTGCCTACATAACTTCTCCAGCGTCAAGCCAACAATCCCCATAGCCGAGCATACACTCCAACTGTATGTGTAAGTGCTGCCAAATACACACACTTCCATTTGTTCACTGGTCAGGCTGTGATACAAATCCTACAGTCAATGCTTTGGGATCTGTGTACAAGTTATGGTAAAGATTATTGTGTCTGGTGTGTGCCAGTATTGTCCTGTATTTCAACAAAATACAGTTGACAGTACACATTAGAGATGTGGTGAAATAATGCTTTTATCTTTTAAATTTTAAATATTTGTGTGTGTTCTGGTATGAAGGGATCTGAGTGCGCGTATTTGAATGCATGTATTTACTTTTGCATGTATTGCACTGGTGCATGTGTGGTACCACAGGGAGTGTGCTCAGCCTCGGTAACCCACAAAGAGAGGGAACAGTCGGCCGTGAGCCATAGACTTTGGGCAGCTCTTGGCTGAATTATACAGCTTGGTGAGATCCACTGAGGGTGACCCCACTTGCTGAAAGCAAAAACACAAATAAGATCTGGTTTCTGCATGCCGTGAGCGCCGAGACATGCTGAAAGTCCTCCCATGAGCGCTTAGAAGTTCAGGAAATTCTTATTTCCATTTCACTGAATTTACCTGGTCCTCATAGGTATGCTGTGTTATTGGAATATAATGGGTGGTCAGATGCTGGTTTTATTACGTTTACTACACTGTATTTTTGACTTTAAATGATCAGTTCAGGTGTGTTACAATTCAGTACAATTGCTCTTTTATAAGGATTAGAGAAAGAGAAACTGAAAGACTTCTCAGAGTTGTATGTTGGCCTTCAGAATAAACTTTGAACGCTATTTTCTATTTCTACCATCTCAGTTGTTTGATTTCAGGGAAGGTCCCCTTCACCATGAACGCCAACTTCCAGCATGCCCCGAAATATTTTAATTGCTGTTTTTATATTTGCCTAGCTGCAAATGAAGCATTGAAATGAAATAATGTCCCCCAGTTGTGCAACCGAAAAAAACCATAATGTTGGCAATTAAGCTATTAACTTGAAAGAAGTAAAAATGTTTGGAGATGAACAAAAAATAAACTAAATAATTAAAAAAAAAAAAAAAACTAAATTGGAACATGCATTTCAAAAGAGATGATTATCTTTACGCTGACCTGATGGTTTGGAACACACCGCACATTTTCAGATTTAGTTTCACATAAAAGGCATTTTCTACATTTCTTCTAGTTTTTATTTCAACACATTAAAGGGATGAAAGGTGAGCACACTGTCATGGGTTGAATTGTGAGCAATATGAAATAATAAGCAGTGATTATTTAAGGTCAATGACTATACCCCTCTAGAAGTTCATGTTACTGTACCCTCTTCAGTGCACATGTTCCCCTCCTCCCAGGGGTGGGAGTATTAAACCAGCATCAATACTCCCACCTACTGGCTAGTGCCCGTCAGTGTGCAGCCCCGCAGTCCCTCTGCCCCTTCATCAACCTCCCACCGCCCACCTCGATGCTTCCCTTCCTGCTGGAGGAATGGTAAAGTGATCTGTTGGTCCCTAAGTGCTTTTTGCTGTCAGGGGTGTTGACGTGGGATGCAATAGAGACCCAGCTTAGGCCACCTTGATGGAGCAGACCTGTTGGGCTGCAGACAGCATCAATAGACACAGTGTAGGCTACACATGCACTCACAGACATGTTAGATCTTTCTTCATTTGTTTTCTGTCTCGCTCTGTTTCTGCTGATTTCCCTCTTTTTTTTGCCATATAAAAAAAGCATTTAAAATTTAATTTTTTAATGAAATTAATTATTACTTTAGTGCATACAGTCAAATCAATTTAACTAATTGACATCTGTTCCATCACTGTTTCTAGCACAAAGAATAAATGAAAATGATAATATCCTGGTGCGAGTTCTAAATGAGTGTTTTTGTTTCCATCGAGCTCCATCCTGGAAAACAGACATATTTCAAGACCCTTTCTGAACGATGAACTGTATGGGAAAATCCCCCCCAACTGTTGGAGGAAGCCACGGACACAAACAGAGGAGAGTTGGGGACTACCTGCTGTTTAAACAGATAGCAGGGCCTGTGTGGCCACGGCTGCAAAGGCCCCTGAACTTCGCTCGACTTCAGATGTTTAAGAGTCCCAGCGAGGGCATTGGAGTTCTCCTGAGAAATAAGCAACTACTTGGCCAGAACAGCCTTTGGATCCCAGCGTGGACCGCCGGCGGCGATGCAAAATCCTTTTGCTGATTGGCTAGCGGACATACAGAGCATCCTCCAGGGAGCTAATGCATGGGTGGTTCAGGAGATTGCAAGGCAGCCACGCAATTAACTCGTTTGCGGAGAATTACTTAATGTGCGTCAAGCCTTTGCTCAGTGTACAAATTACGGAGAATATCTGTTGCAGGAGTTTGCAAGTGATTCACATTACTGTACTGCAAGAACCAAGCGGACAGAACAGATTCATCTCACGTTAGCGATGACATGTAAATGATGGAAATAAAGGCAATATATTGCATGTAGGGCAGTGCAGAGTGATAGCATAATGTGATAGTATAGTCGGGGCTTTACTAGCAAAACACCTGCAGCCCTGTGAGCAGAAGCTCTGAATGCTGTGTGGGGGCTGGGGGCATGACTCCTTCCACACAGAGCCAATGACACACCAGGGACCCAGAAGAGCAGTTGTAAAAATAAATGCAAAAGCAATACCTGCTCAGTCATTGAAGAAGTGGAGAGAATGTGGAGGGAGAAACAGGTGAAGATGGATTTAGTTAAAATACGTCGCTGCAGAAGAGCTAGCTTTTAGCTTGGGTAGATAAATAAGGAATCTTATATAGACTTCTGGAATAAGGAGAAAGCCTTCTTAGGCCTGAAAGACAAGTCTGTCTTTATAAAACTCACATGACTGAGGTGGACAGAGAAGCACCGTATTGATATGTGGCTACCTCATAGCTGCATGACCAAAGTTCATTTTATTGCTGCCAAATCTGGTTCACAGGAAATCTGCATTTATTTAGAGACACATGAAAGTGTCAATAAGCAAAAGTATTAATTGGGAGCCACCCAACCCAACCTCAACAGAGCTCTCTGTCTAAAGCAGGCGCCCAAGCCCTGCATTTCCTCTCACTGCCTGTGGTACTGCGCTAATCATAATATATTAACTGACTATACAGGAAGCAATTTCTCACTGTTCTGTTATAGTTACCGTATGCCGTTCAGTTTTTAAAGGCCATTTAAGGTAAAGGCGGTTAAGGCCAGCATTTTTTGAACTAGTCCATTTGTTTGTGGATGCCAAATGCCCGCAGCCACTGTTGAACAGAGCTGCTTTCAACCTCAAACTCCACCTTTAAAAGAGAGGCGGTGACATCATTTACAAAAAATATGTTGTTTAAAATCCAGGAACATCCCGCTGTATATTTGATTTGGCCTTGAGCACCTCAGCTGACCAATACATCACATGTCCTGGGCTACGACTATTTAATGTAGAATCTCCAAAACTCACAATTGCAGTGTGACCAAATGTTCCCGAGATGTACCAGTATACTAAACAGGCCATATATCTCGCTCTCCTCTCCAAACAGAAATAGATTTCGCTGAATTGTTTGATAAATTTGGCCGAGGTTTTCTAGCCGTCCTTATTGGAGCTCCTACTGTTTTTCTGGCTGTTGGTGGCCTAAGCCCTAATCACCCTCCGCTCCCTCTGAGGCCATAAATTACTCCGATGAGATGGTGCTTTGTGTTCCTTCTGCTGGGGAGCGGGGCGAATTCACAGCACCATGTTTTGACAACCCGTACTTTAAATCATTGTTTTATGACAGATGGGAAAACTTCTGCACTTTCACCGGCCTGATTTATGTTCATTTGGGTCTGGAGGACACTATAATTTGCAAGTAATGTGAAAACAGATGGATAGAGAGATACCAAAGGGTAAGACTGACCTATACATTCTCAGTGCAGCTTACAAATGGCATCCATATGCCGCGAGAACTCTTCCAGTTACATCTCCATTACCATGTGTGTGTGTCTGTGCACATGTTTATATGTCTGACTTGTGCGTGCTCGTTCTGTTAGAAAAAAAGATGAAGGTAGAAGCCTGTGAAAATTCTGTGTTGAAGCACTTTTTGTTTAAGGAAGTTTGATATTCTAGCAAATCATCTAGAGCATTTATCAACAGCAAAATCAGTAGTGTAGTACGTCACATGTAGCCTTGTTTTAGTAGTAATGATGATCTAATAGGCAAGTGACAGTTTCTCATTTGATATGTTTAACATGTATGAGCAAACGCTTTGATTATTTGACCTTGGTTTACAGTGCAGCTTCCCATCTCCGGCGAGGCATGAAAAATGGAAGTGAAATAATTTAAGCCATACTGGACCAGATTTCCTCTCTGGTCAGATGTCAATTCAGAGAAATTACAAAGTTGGTCTGCTTCATTTCCACTGCCTCAGGTCATGGAGCAAGGTCGCACACAGATCGCTCAACAAAGCTGATTTTCTCTTCTTATCCACACATCACAGTCACATCAGACACACTCTGTGGGGCAGGTTTAGGTGTCATCACCAAGCCCCAGGTTCACATGGAAGCTCACTGGAACAATGATAGCCTACAAGCTGCTAAAGGGGACCAAAGAAGAAGAGACAATGTTTCAAGGCATCAGGATTGGGATGTTTTTCATAAATGATACTAAGAGAAGACAGACAAAGATTGATAGATTTCATTCAGTTGCTTGGCAGAGAACCAGCAAATGTAAGGTTACCTGTGAGGAAACCAAAAACTCAAAATATATCATGCACAGCCTGGAAGCCCTGGATGACTCGTGTTTTATGGCTTTTCCAATGAGGCAGGACAGTATGTTAGTGAGCAGTGTCTGGTGCAGCCATTGTATTCCAGCGAGGGGGGACCACCCACATGAAGTCGGTGATGAAGTAAATACTGTTACATGGCCACGTCCCCTTCCCTCGCTCGCAGAGTAAACTGTGGTCGAACGGCGGGGCTCTGCTATCTCAGCTTGCCTCCAGATCACGGGGCAGAGGCTTGAGGCGGAGTGGACGATCACACCACCCCCGCCCCCACCCCCTGTGAATCCCCCCGACTCTCTGCCCTCCCCGTCCTGGCCAGGAAGCCAGCTAATAGTAGTTGATGTCTCTGGGCTGGGTTGAACTTGGCAGAGCCCCATGTCTTTCAAGCAGAAGACAAACCACTCACGCCCCTCTGGAGCCGAAGGCAAAGTTAGGCCCAGAGGGAATGAGGTGCCTACTGACGCCCGTGTCACAGGATGACGCCCTCGGTTTCCTTCCCTTTAATACAGGACATCAGGCGGAGTGCATCATGGGAGAGTACCACATTCTTAGATGACACTTACTGAAACAATTGTTAAACCTCTTCTAGTTGTAATCTTGTAATCATGCAGCTAAAACTATGTGAAATACTGAATTAAAACCACCAAATCTCTTGTGTCCTACATACCAGAGCGCCTTAATCATATCCTCTCTTTTTGTTTATTTGGCCTGTTTGGACATCAAGCTTTTCAGGAGGGAATAATATCCCAGGAGCACAGAAAATAGCAAGCCAATTGGCCTCTTACAGGAGGTCTTTGAAGACCATATTTGTTCTCTACCAACAGGAACATTTTCCACTTTGACTAAATGTAAGGCTGATTACTACCACCATCAAGAAGTACAGCTCCCAGTTTGTTAGGCACCAATTTATCATCTCCTTGCCTGTTTCTTGTGGGAATGGACTGTAAATGTCCTTCAGGCAAATCCCTGTCAAGCAGCTCCACGGGCGAATGTGATTAAAGAGACAAAAGAGCTTCATTTCTCCGTCTTTTATATGAGAATCGTTCCAACTTTGTTGCACCTTTGTCCTATTTCTGAAACGCTGTGATCCTGCGAAAGCCACAGGGAGAAATGTCGACTGACATGACAGTTAGTGACAGTTATATGTGAGGAGGCTGTTCTTACAAATGGGCGCTTTATTGGTCTTAGATGATAGCATCAACCACAATGTCTTTTGCTTTCATAATGATTTACTGCTGCCTGGTGGGATGAGCTCAGTGAATATGTGTGGTTGGCTGCCAATTGCACTTTTTCCTCTGTTTCTTTTTGGTCTTTGTGGGCCCTGGAGGTTTCTTAACTGTTACAGAGCCATTTGGATTGGAGGCCAGGCAGTATAAAGCTGTATTTGGCAAAAGACCTCAATGCACCTCCAAAAATAAGAGAGAGCAGGGTGAATATATTTGTCTATGTCTGCGTGTGTGTGTGCGCTCGTGAGTGAGACAGACAGATACACTGTGTAATACTGGTACAGCAATGCTGGTACCTAAAAATACAAATGGGCATTTTATAGTAAAACCAACTTGCAACTTACCAGAACATACAAATTGGAGTCGAGCTGTCAAGTCCTCTCATTAAGCTTTTATATTGACCATACAAGCTGTAATTTGTGTATTTAGCCAAGCCTTTTTGAACGTTTAAGAGAGGAGAAATTACTATTTTACAAATGTTTTAGGACATTCACATCATAGCGTTAATGTTTCTGCCCCAGCTGCGGTTAGTCCTCTACCTGCAGCTGTTCCTGCTGGTAGCCATCTTGCGGAAATATCAGTAAAAAAACAGAGGCCTGACCCGGGCATCGCTGTTGTTTTAAAGGAAGAAAGGTGAAGACTTTCCTCCTGAGGGACCGGTGGTCTGACCTGAGGACCAACGGTCAAGGACGTGAACCACAAAGAGCAAGCGCAGGGCCGTGTCTTTATAGGGGGCTTCAGTCAGAGGGGAGGGGGGTGACATGTGGCTGCAGGTGAAAGAAGTGGATTCTTCCCAGAAGAGGAAAATTACACATCATCATATTACATATTATTATTTAATAATTAAAGCTGTTTAAACATAACCTTTTGTGTTCTGTTTAAATGCTGTATTTTTACATTGTGGACACTGTACTTAGAAATATGTCATGCAAAGCAACCCTGTGAAGGATTACAGTGTGCATGCTGCTGGCTGATCATGTGATGTGATGTGGCTGTTGCGACCTCTAGTGGTCTCTTTGTTTACTCCACATCACTGTGACATATGGAACTGGTTTACATCAGCGGTTAAATATGCTGCACCGCACGATATTGGGCATGTTGGGCTGAAGTTGTGGCAACCCCTACCTACAAATCATGTGATCTGAAAATTTGCTGCACAAAGCCAACTACACTGTTAGCTTATTGTAGGGAATCGTGTCAGTCTTGTAGCGAGGGTCACACAGAAGGGAACTGAACTGGAGCCAGGTCCAAACATTATTTTTATTACAGTCATATTCAAGCTGCTTGGTATTTTCCTGGCGTGAGTCATCCCGTACAACAAATGATCCAAATGCATAAATTAGGTTGGTAATTGTTCTGTTTTGCGCCAAATGGCAAAGTGACATAATGCATAGTGGATGTATTTCATAGTTGTTCTGCAACACGCTGCAGTTACTTTAGCTTGACAGATGTCTGCTCCCCCCCATACCACACTGACTGACCCCTTTACTCGGTAAGCACGAAGAAAGCCGCAAAGCCACTTCTGTCTTTCGCTTCACACTAAATTTTATGACTGACTTTCTGCATACAGTGAAGCTCGCAGTCTGAGGCCGCCTGCCTGGACAGCAGACAAACAGAGCCCTGTTCATCTCTGTTTTCCCTGGCCTCCCTCAAACACAGCGCTGTTACATCATCCACGATTGGTCTTTCAACAGGAAAGTGCCATTTATGTTGCGTTCGGCCTCCCTCCCAGCGCATCAGATAGTGATCACATCATGTAAAGCCATTTGTTTGGAGACTTTGTGTTGGTGGCCACCCATGTTCAAGCGGGGCCCAAGCCTCAGGTCTGCTGATGACTTTTCCAAACTTCCCTCATAGGCTGGCAGGCAGAGTGGAGCAGAGCAGGCGGCCCCAGTCCCATAGCCCTTTCAGCCCCAGACCCAGACCTTAGGCCAGGCCCGGCTTTCCAGTTTCCAGCGTTCATGTTTGTTCTTCTGCACCTCGATTCCTGTAAGACTCTACCATCTGATGTACAGGTCAAAGGGAAAGGAAATGGCAATCCCAGCTGAGGACAAGGATATAACCTATTAACTTTCTCATCTGTGGGAGGGAAAATGGATCACTCAGTAAGTCCTCTCCTCTAACTGGTGGCTGGTTTCCCCTCCCAAAGGACATTAACAGTTACTGTAGAACTGCAAGGTGAAACTCTGCTCTGTCTGCACTTGAGTTCACATGCAGGAGTTTCTGATATACAAAGAGACTGGAACATGGTTAACAAGGCGATAATATATTGTAATTACGGTAATCTTTTACTCAAGTGCAGTGCACATTTGCATGTATTGTTGTTGCTGAGTTTTTTTTGTTGGAAAGGAGATCATGCAGTGAACATTTTCCGGTCTCCTGTAAGTTTCCTACAGCAGCTTTGGAAGCTATTGCCTTCCAAATAAAAGCAGGAATTCACTGGTGATTTATGACTATTTAGACAAGTGGTTAACAGAGAGATGTAGGATTATGGAAATACTGCTTTCATATGAAATACACAGAACACGTCATGTGGGCTTCAGTGACCACTTAAATCTGTTGGCAGGCCAAAACCATTGCCGACCCCCCCTCCCCCTTCAGCTAGTCAGATGCACGGGGCTCCTTTTCACTCTTCACACTGAATATCTGACTTCCTTATGAACTTGACAGTTATTGCTAGTTGCAAGTCTTGAGGCCTCGGTAACGTGACACAATGCCCTTTATCTCCACCAAGGGAAGAAATGTGGATCCGCACAGAGGCTGCAGAAGTAGAACATCATCTTGACGGTGAATAAATGTCAAAAACGTAAAAGCAGAGCCTGAATTCTAGTATAAATTGCACAAGACTAATGCGTACTTTGAAATAATCATTATACTACACAGTGCTTATGTCTCTGAACTGCTTTGTGATTTGTCCAGCCAACATACTCCCCGCACCAAAAGTATGCAAGATATTATGGCATCACATTTAAATTCAAATATTTCATCACAATTTAATTTGTAGGACAGTTGGGGGGTGGCATGGTGACGAAGCAGGTAGTGCGCGTGCCTCACAGCAAGAAAGTTGCCGGCTCAATCCCCAGGTCAGGCAGGGCCTTTCTGTGTGAAGTTTGCATGTTCTTCCCGTGCATGCGTGGGTTCTCTCCGGGCACTCCGGCTTCCTCCCACAGACCAAAAACATGCTCATTAGGTTCATTGGTGACTGTAAAATTGCCCGTAGGTGTGAGTGTGAGCGTGAATGGTTGTTTGTTTGTATATGTTGCCCTGCCTCTCACCCGGTGACAGCTGGGATAGGCTCCAGCCCCCCCGCAACCCCGAGAAGGGATAGTCGGGTATAGACAATGGATGGATGGACAATTGTTGGCTGCTTGAAATGATACGTGGGATGAACACACACACACCAATCTGTAATGGTTTCTCTCACTCACAGAAGGTACCTGTTTGACTGTCAGCGGCTGTCCTCGCTTCTGATGTGGTGAAAAGGCGGCAGAGTAAGAGGGGATGTCACAGGCTGCAGAGAGATGGCCATCTGGCCCACCTCCTCTGTAACCCACATCACTCAACAACACTGAGGGGTTTTTCTCATCCTGGAGGTGGGAGAGCCAGGAGATGACCAGGGGTCAGACTGACACGCAGTCATGAATTTTTCAACGCTATATTTTCGTTGGGTAAATAATCCATCTGAGTGTTGGCCAGATGGTAGCTTATAAATCTTGGATCAGAAAATAAATACTTTTCAAAACAAAAGATGTTTTTTTTTGGGGGGGGGGGGGGTCCCTGCCAAAAAGGAAAAAATTGTTTACTTTTTGGGGACTTCACTGCACATGTGCAACCTGAAAGAGAACATATCAATAGTACTTTTATTCCAGAAAAAGAGTGAGTCAGAGCCAGGCTATTTATTTTAAATACATATGTCTGAGTTTCACCTCATGAACTCACACTTACATTTAGCTCTCATCTGCGTTTAATAGTGTGACTCTAAAATTTATTGTGAAAGAGGTCAAAAAACTTGGATCATCATTAGTAAGAAATAAAAATAAATACATATTTTCTGCACCACCAATAATTTGCTTACCTGTTTATATGTCCAGCAGACATGGCACAACATTAGCATTCATTTTCCAGCATCCAATCCACTACCTCCTGAGCAGGTACTGTTCAGTGGAGTTTCTTCACTGAAAATAGATGCCGACTCATTTTACCTTGTGCAGCTTTAATGGGTTTAGATTATTCAACTTGTTTGGATTTTTTCTAAAGACATAGTCCAGTGTTGATCCTGTAAGGCCTGTTGCAAATGGTGCATGATGCTCAGATAACTTATTCTGAAAGGGGAATATACACAAATGCTACCTTTAGTTACACTGAGTGAGTACAGTACATATTCACATCGACTTCCTGATTGGTAATTTGGCAATAATAAAAATGAGGCCTGCAGTAATTTCACTGACAAATTCAGGACAATAGTAGGTTAAATGGACACACAACCAAAGGTGCAAAAATAAAGATCGTGCACATCTGTAACCCTCTGTTACATTGTTATTTTTCTGCATCGCATATCATTCGTATCCATATGAACCGCTGAGAAACATCAGTCAACAAAGAAAGGATTTCCAGTTTTTCAACAAAAATCACTGAAGCTCATGAAATGTTAAAAGCGAAGTCCAGTAGCAGACTTGGTCCTCCCCCATGAGGTCTTTTACACGGGGATCCCTACCTTTGATGGAGCATCTGCACCATGTCAAGAAACTGTGGCGCTGCGCCAGCGTCTCAGTGGGTGTGTTGCAGAGGCATACCACTCGTAATGAGTTCCACTAGCAGGACAGAAGGACATCCCTTCACTAGACGCATTTCTGCTGAGTCGTCCCCAAAAAATCTCCTGTAAAGAAATACCCCGATGACTCTGCCGCCTATTTCTGAAGTTTACGGCTTCTTTTAAAAATATGTTTGAAGCTAATAACCTAATGAAATTATGCTGAAATCATATTTCGATATTTTGGCAAAACATCACACACATTCCTACTGTGATATAGTCTTCTGTTGTATTTATTAGTCTCCCACCTAACAGTAAATGTCAAACTTTGGACGCGTCCTGCAGGGTTCAGCCTCTCACAGTGTACAAGCACATGAAGTGAATTTTCAGGCTACGTAAAAAGGTTTAGCTAATAGAAAAGGTGTGATGTTATGTCAATTTCCAGTGAGATGATTAACCTCTCGCCTCTATTTTCTTCACGAGCGTGTTTGTTTCTTATTCTAAATACGACTTTTCTCTAAAATTCTCCATTCCTTTCATTTCATGAGCAAACACTCGGCCTCGCAGGAGTCATGTGTTTTTGATGACCATTTTCCATTTTAGAAACTCTGAAACATCCCTTGTTTGCTTGAAAAGGATAATCACCCAACCCATGAAATGTTGATGAGCAAAATGAGCAGAGCCATATTTACCGTGCAGAGAGGCTCATTAGAGAGCCAATCCCGGTGACGAGTTGTATGAGGTAGCAAGCACCTGCCTTCTGTCTGAGGCAAGCCTCTTTTATTGCACTCACTTTTATTTACTCACTCTCAAATTATTTTTGGCCCTCAGTTGACAAAGATAAATGGGGGGATTAATATATATTGGACTAATCTGGAAGCTGCAGTGGGGGTAGCAGAGAGCCTGGATAGTATTTCCCTCAGGTAACCAAACGCAGGCCCACTGGATTAAGAGCCATTTGAGGTAAGGCTTAGGCATGATCCAAAGCCATTAGCACAACATGGCTGTTGGAAAAAAAACAAGGGGAGGAGAACCAAGGAGCTTTTTAATTGCCTCCTACTGATTATAATTCAAAGATGCTCCTGAACACATGATCGTACTCACGCTGGAAGAGACATGTTTTTAGTTCAATTTCAGAGGGAGGTCTTTAAAATACAAGTGAGAGTTATACAGAAGACAAAAAAATAGAATTCTTTGTTTAGTGTTTCTGGGGATTTCAACACTGACCGGGGATGATTAAACACGAAGCTGCATAATGACATGTTGTAGATCACTACAGCGTGTTTAGTTATGTTAATGAGGAAGACACATTGAAGAGAGAGAGGGTATCATAAGGTATTTCCACAGCTCTGACAGCTTGTGCGTGTGGGTGTCAGATGATAATCAGCTCCACCCTCTTTGTGTGCCTTTGTGTCTTTAAAGAGAAAGCATAGAGTTAAAGCAGCACATCTCCACATCTGCTGCAAAAGACAGGTTCACTGTGTGCTCACAATGTTTGAATGGCTCTGTGCATGGTATGTTTTTTACTGGGAAAAAGTGGATTATATGACATTAAGAAAGGTTTTCAGTGATTCTGAGGAAATTATCATCCACTGATTGGCCGTTCATGAGTGAATTAAAATCAAAGAAACCTAAATCAGGGATTGTTATCACATGCACAGGCTTTAGCACCTGGACATGATCTCAGTGAACATTTTGACTCGCCACAGCACGAAAAGCACAGCTGTTACTCATAACATGGAAGATGGCTCTGTTCCGAATCAGAATCAAAATCAGAAAAAGCTTTATTGCCAAGTGAGATTTTACACATACCAGGAATTTGTTTTGGTGAAGTTGGTGCGTGACAAATCTTCTAGAATAAGCTATTAAGAAGTAAAAAATATGACAATATAAATATATATACGCAGTCTGTTTTTTTTTTTTTTTTTCACAAAACAAAGAGCAGTACAGCTGGCAGTGATACAGTAAAATAACAGGGAAGTCCAAGCAGAGCGTTAATGTAACGCAGAGTTATGGCAATGTCAATGCGACAAGTAGAGGCAGAGGTGGAGTGTGAAGAGTGTCGGGGGGGTTCCAGGCCTTGTTAATAAGGCGGACAGCAGACAGGAAAAAACTGTTCTTGTGGCGTGAGGTCATCAGCCACAATCTTTCCTGCACGCCTCAGGGTCCCGGAGGTGTACAGGTCCTGAAGAGACGGGAGATTGCAGTCGATCACCTTCTCTGCAGACCGAACACGCTGCGGTCTGCCCTTGTCCTTGGTGGTGGCAGCAGCGTACCAGATGGTGATGGAGGAGGTGAGGATGGACTCAGTGATGGCTGTGTAGAAGTGCACCATCATTGTCTTTGGCAGATTGAATTTCTTCAGCTGCCATAGGAAGTACATCCTCTGCTGTGCTTTCTTGATGAGGGAGCTGATGTTCGGCTCCCACTTGAGGTCCTGGCAGATGATGGTTCCTGGGAAGCAGAAAGACTCAGTGTCAATGGTGGAGTCACAGAGGGTGATGGGGGCAGGTGAGGCTGAGTTCTTCCTGTAGTCCACAACCATCTCCACTGTCTTTGAGCTCTAGGTTGTTCTGTTTACACCAGGTCACCAGATGGTCAACCTCCCACCTGTAGGCGGACTCTTCACCATCAGAGATGAGTCCGATGAGGGTGGTGTCGTCCGCAAACTTCAGGAGCTTGACAGACTGGTGACTGGAGGTGCAGCTGTTCGTGTACAGGGAGAAGAGCAGAGGAGAAAGTGTTCATTCAAGTGTCCCAGTATGACAGCGTGAGCTAGCACAGTACCAACCAAAGCAGCAGCTAAATGGAATCCAGCCAGCTTCCATTTTATTATTTACACCAGTGCTTTTCCTACTGTGTCAAAAGATCTTTTGTGAAAAAGGCCTATATTCTCTCCCTCTTATTAAAAATGTAGCACATTTTCTTTATCCAAAGTTTGTGTTTTCTCACAACAAATCATGTATTGATGGCTGCAGGGATGTCTAACTTTTAACAGCGATATAAGATTGGGAAGATTTTTGACATTCTCTGTTTAGTGTTTAACTGACTTGAACGTTGATGTGTCAGGAGCCAGACAGGTGCAGGTAACCGAACTGATCAAGACAATAGTGCTTGACTGGATTAGGTGAACCTAGAGGTAGTTTAAACTGACAGCATGATAGTGGAGGGAAGGAAAGAAATCTGAATGTATGAGCACCAAGAGTGATCGAGAACAATGAATCAAAGAGGGGGGAGGTGAATAACGTTCTCTCACTGACTAAGGCTACGTTTACACGCATGTGTAAAACGCATGTGTTTTCATGCAGTTTGGCCTCTCGTTGACGCGCAAACTAAGTTTTTTTCACGGAAAATGATAATGATATGATGATATTTAAAAACTCCTGCCAAAGTGGAGATTTCTGAAAACACCGGTTATGTGTTGGCATGTAAACTGGGTTAAACAGCGTTTTGGATTCCGAAATGTCACAAAATACGACTGAAAATACTTAAGGTCAAGTGAGTGACCTATGTTTACACTCGGGCCCATAGGTTTGGCATAGTTATGATGGCGCTCGACAGCGTATTTATATGGGTTCGTGTAAACAACAACATTTTTGAAAACGATGTTGTGTGCACGATGATATTTTTGAAAACGGAGGGGCCAAAATATCTGTTTTCAAAAATACCCTACTACGTGTAAACGTAGCCTTAAGCTGAAGTCATGGAAGATTTAAACCGTCAGGACTTGCAGCTTTACTCATCTGCAATTACAGAAATCAGAAATTCAGCCTTAGCCTTAGTTAAATCTAAATAAACAAAATCACTTGTATGTCTCTATGGACTGAAAGTCTTTTCTCAATCCATGTGCAAAAACACTACATGCAGTCATCTTTCATTCATCATTTCATCATTAAACCTGTACAATATGCTCGTGCCTGCTTCATCTAAAGGAAATAAGATCATGTATCTGTACAGTCACATCACTTTGCATGTTGACAAGTTACTAGATGGATGCTGCTGAGGTCCAGCTGGTAATATCTTAAAATGCACATTTACTGTCTTTGTGATTCAATTGTAAGTTGCAATTGAAAATATATTGGCAAGTGTGTCTTTTAAATACTAATTCAAATATACAGCAGACCTTTTTCATTTGGCATTTTGCAGAAAAAAGCATAGGTGTCACTAATAACTTCAAGTTTCCCAGTAAGCCATGACAGTGAAACTGATGCAGCTAAATGGAATTCAGCCATCATTAATCTCATTATTTGCGTGGGTGCTTTTTCTACTGTGACATGTCAAAATATCCTCTGTGAAAAAGCCCGAGTAGATATCTTTAAAAAGATGTCTCAGTACACGGTGTGTGCATTTGTTGTGTTTAGCAGAAACTACATACAGGTCTAGACTTGACCTGACACTCACAGATTTTGCCTAAAAAAAAGCTCTGATCTGAAGTTAAGAGGATCAGTTCAGTGAACCTTGATGTGCAGAAATCTGTGCATCCAATATCTCCTGCCATCCACATCAGAAACTGACATAAGTAAAACATCATGATGAGTCACTGAACAGTCTAACCATTGTTTGAAATTCGGAGAAGTGTTTCAAACTGCTGCTCTTAAAGCTTTTAATTGCTACGCGGTGAAACCAGCTGAAAGCTGACATTCTGCTGAATTCTGACAGCCTCAACAAATCACACACAGCTGCAGCTGATCAACACGAGGCGAGGCCTGATCAGCTGAGAGTGAGAACACCTCTGTGGAGAGCCAGAGCTGGACAGGCACTGCAAGATTTTAGCGGCATTGTAACATAACCACATGGATTTAAACACTTTTGTTCCTGTTTTCAGTGCACCTTCGAAATTCAGTATGTACTATAAGACTGACATGTGGTGGCCTTTAGTTTGTACATATCTGTTTATGTTGTCCAATTTTTATGTTTAACATCAAAGTCAGCAGTGACATATTTGACAAGTATAGTCAGCTGAAAAACACTAAATCCTGATTTTAATTGAGGTCTAACTCTTAATCAGCTGAACATGCCTGTAGCTTTCATCTGTAGTTTGTTCTCTATCACTAACATCATTTAAGTGGTGAATTACCAACAACATCCCTGTGAGAAGACAACACGTTACATAGCTGTAGTGTTTAATTGACTTGTGAATGTAGACATTTTCTTGCCACAAATTAGGAAAAGTTTGACCTTGGAAGGAAAATGAAGGATTGTTGATTAACATAAAAACATATCTGGGGTCAAAGTTCAGATATAGAAGTTCAGATATAGAGACCTTATTATATAAACAACATAACCCCCTGAAGAAATGATGGCTGTCAGTCTGTGTCGCTGCTCATGCCTGAACGTTGGCGTGAATGTCAGGAGCCAGACGGGTGCATAAGGTGAACCAGGAGGAAGTTTAAACTGGCAGCATGATAGTGGAGGGAAGGAAAGAAATCTGAATGTATGAGCACCAAAAACTGATTGAAAAAGATGGATCAAAGAGTGTGAATGAATAGTCCCACTGACTAAACTTTCACTAAACTCAGTCTCAAAAACATATGTACATGCTGTCGTCATCTTTCATTCATCATTTTCATCATTAAACCTGCACAACATGCTCGTCCCTGTTTCATCTGAAGGAAATAAGATCATGTATCTGTACAGCAGTGTTTTTCAATTCCGGTCCTCGGGCCCCCCTGCCCTGCATGTGTTAGATGTTTCCCTCCTCCACCACCCCTGATTCAAATGATCAGCTCGTCATCAAGCTCTGCAGTGGCCTGATAACGAGCCACTCATTTGAATCAGGTGTGTTTGAGCAGGAAACATATAAAACATGCAGGGCAGGGGGGCCCGAGGGCCGGAATTGAGAAACACTGCTGTACAGTCGCATCATTTTGCATGTTGACAAGTTACTAGATGGATGCTGCTGAGGTCCAGCTGGTAATATCTTAAAATGCACATTTATTGTCTTTGTGATTCAATTGTAAGTTGTAATTGAAAATATATTGGCAAGTGTGTCTTTTAAATGCTAATTCAAATATACAGCAGACCTTTTTTAATATGACATTTTGACTCATGGCAGAAAAAGCACAGGTGTCACTAATAACATTAAAAATTGTGTCCCAGTAAGCCATGACAGTGAGTCAGTATGCGCAACACCAGACCCTGAAACTGATGCAGCTAAATGGAATTCAGCCATAATTTAATTTGATTGTTTGTACCAGTGCTTTTTTGGCCCTACTAGATATCTTCTAAATATCTTCTATGTCACTGTCTTAGTGCACAGTGTGTACATTTGTTGTGTGTAGCAGAAATTAAGTGGTCTTTGTCTGATCTATGTAAGAAAAACCTTTTTACAGTAGATTAAAAAGAAAATGTGAAGCTAATAGGAGGTGAAGTGGAATAGCATTACGTCACTATTAAAAAGATCTGGACTTAGCCTACATTTACACGTAGCAGGGTATTTTGGAAAACGGATATTTTAACCATCGTGCACACAACATCGTTTTCAAAAATGTTGTCGTTTACATGAACCCAGATAAATGCGCCGTCGAGCGCCATCATAACTGTAAACACAGGTCACTCACATGACGTTAAGTATTTTCAACCGCATGTTGTGACGTTTCGGAACCTAAAACGCCGTTTAATCCAGTTTACACGCCAACACATAACCAGCATTTTCAGAAATCTCCACTTTGGCCGCAGTTTTTAAAAATTGATCGTTTTCTGTGAAAAAAAAAACTTTGTTTGCGTGTAAACGAGAGGCCAAACTGCATGAAAACATATGCATTTTCCCTAAGTGTAAACGTAGCCTTAACCTGAGACTAAAAAAGAAAAAAGCTGTGATCTTAAGAGCAGAAATCTATGCATCCAATATCTCCTGCCATCAGCATCAGAAACTGAAATAACAAGTAAAACACCAGGATGAGTCACTAAACATTTTATTTTTTACACATGGCTTCCTCATCCCTTTTCCTAACCATTGTTTGAAATTTGGAGAAGCGTTTCAAACTGCTGCTCTTAAAGCTTTTAATTGCTACGCGGTGAAACCCGCTGAAAGCTGACATTCTGCTGAATTCTGACGGCCTCAACAAATCACACACAGCTGCAGCTGATCAACGCCAGGCGAGGCCTGATCAGCTGAGAGTGAGAACACCTCTGTGGAGAGCCAGAGCTGGATAGACACTGCAAGATTTGAACGTTTCTAACATCATTCAAATAGTGAATTACCAACAAAGCCACTGAGAAGAAACAAACAAAGCACGCCTTTGAGCCTTACATAGCTCTCATTACTGTAAATCAACACAACGAGACATGTGAGGCAGACTGTTAGCTAAAGATTTCATGGCCTGAGACCAAACTGGAATCATTTCCTCAAAAGAATTCCCACCAGTGCAGAAACATGTCTGAAACAGACCATCATTACTGTAAAACCCACAATAATGAAGACATTTCAGCTCCAGCAAGGGTCATTCAAAGAGCAACTATTGCAATACACTCCATCAAACACAAGGTGGGGCCACAGAATAAGGTGTGATGAGGCCTCCCTCACTGGAGGAAGTGTTTAAAACCAGAGAGAAGAATTAGCTCACTGATGCTGTCACACACACATAATACAGCGCTCTGACAGGGAGGAACTCTCTATCACACATGCAGGCAGCGACAGGTTCTCCATTTTCCTCCTGACCTTTTCTGCTAATCACAGCCACTGTAAAAGAAGTGCTATAAAACACTGGCCAGCTGGTGATAAAGAGCCCTCACATTTAGCAGGTGGTGCTCCGTATGTAACGTTCCCCTCCATACAAGCAGCCGGTTATGGCTTTATTGGCCTGCACATCCCCTTCATATCTGCCTGCTTCCCAGCCGCAGTCAGGTAAGACCACCTGTCGGAACAATGATAAGACAATAAGAGGGATTGTACATGGTGATAGCCTGGCAAGCTCTGGATATGGCTGTGGTAATAATAAAATGTGTGTTTGGGCCATCTCCTGTGTGTGTTTGCTGAGTTTGATAAAGAAAGTTATTTGTATTTTTACAGAAAGACATTTTGATTTTCTTACATGATGTGGCAGGGTCTATGTGTGCGCTGTGGGCCAAGACGTCCACTGGAGGGCAGTGTTGCTCACTGCAACAGAGCCTTTTTTTTATCTTTATTATTTATTCATCTGGGTGTTTTTCATGATCAGTGGTAATTTTTTTTGTGTGTTATTTAAATTTAAAAACATCATAAATTCTAAATGAATTCTGATGAGAGAAGGTGAGAATGAAAGACTTTTTTTCCAGCACGTGAGCACAAACTGGTCGCTTTAAGCAAATATGAGGCCCGCTGTTGTCCATTTTGCTCCATTGTCTGCAAGCTATCACAGCTGGAGCTGTACACAACACTCGCTCCCTCGCAGACACTTGCTTGGCTTAGCAGTTGTACAAACAGGTCTGGCTGATTATTTTTGCTCTGATTTACCAACATGCCACTGAGATCAGCAGATCAACAGCTAGCTTTTTGAGTGCTCTACTTTTTGGCGTGATGTGCAGTAAGTCTGAGGATCTCTGTGCAAACAGCCTCTTTATGACAGAGAGCGAGGTGAGTGGCTTCAGACACTACAAGCCAGACAACTCATCAAACAAACACACTAAAGGCACTGAGTACACTCTCTCTGTACCATCTGATTTGTGTTATTAGAGCATTTATTGACATTAGCACAACATTACCGCTTGCTTTCAGTCACTACAGTGCTGATATGGTCAATTTACACATCCATGTATTGTGATGTGCGTTATTATCTCTACAAGTTTTCCTATTTGCTATAACACATTTTACCACATTAGTATCTGGTGTGAACATGCCTTCTGCATTTTTCCCACCTTCTCTCCTAGTCTTGATAAGAAGATCATAAGCTGCCGACTTTATTCCTTTCTTGACACTCGCAGTCTGAAGAAACATTTCGTGTTTATACAGCACACAGGGAGGTGCCGTCTTTTCTACATGGGCTTTAGCACCTTTCAGCACCTCGCTAGCTGGCTCAACTTGCTATATGAATCCCACCTGATGAATCTGCACAACTCCCAGCTGCACAGCAAAGAGGCGTCTTTCCACCAACAAACCTGGCAACAGCTTTAGCTCTAATCTCGCTCTCTCTACTGATTTCTCTTTCAGTCATTTTGCTTTATTGTTTCTTGAATGTGAAAGTTGATGACTGATTATTTCACTGTTCTGCCACCTTCCAAATCTCTCAGCGTGCCTTATCTCAAGATAAAACACAGAGCCTGTTAATGGTTGAAGTGAATGCAGGTGCACATTGTGTTCATTGCAAAGCATAGCGGGGAGAAATAAAGGCATGTTTACTAAATCCTTACAAGCACAGAGATATAAAGCTAAAGCATGCTGTATGTATTTTAAAGAAACGTGCTGCAAACGCCGCCTAACAAGAGCATACAAGCTTAACATTGAGACTGCCTGCGAATTCAAACTAAATTAGCCCTAGCAGTCAATATGCAGCCTGAGGCCTGGAAACGTTCTCGATCAGACTCACACCACAGAGCAGCATCAGCAAGCTGTGAGTGTGGCCACGCAGCAGCATTATCATGAAAAGCACACTTTCTTCCAGAGTGCAATGTTTCATATTTAAGTGTTTCAGAGAGAGCGCTTAGATGCCAAAAGGCCAAAACGGAGAGCATCCCTGCTGCCTCACAGCAGCCAATCGCATCGCACGCACTCTGATGATGCTGGCCCCACACGAGAGCCGCACGGTTCCCCTCATATCCATAAACGGATGTTTCGAAGCTACATTTAAAGTGCTTAACCAAATAAGCAGTCAAATGAGCAACAACATCTGCTAAATGCTAACGTCACAATATTTTTTCCGGTGACAATACAGAAAAAAAAAGATGTGACCGCAGATGTAAATGCCTCTTTTCTTTTCAATTCCGGGATTTAAAATGGTTCCATCACTCCATCACGACTATTGTGAGGAATAGGAAAATATCATTCACGGAATCAATATCTATTTCCATATGGCATACGAATGATAATAGGCCCGCAGGCTCATACAGATGCTCGGACAACGAACGGCAGTTAGGAGGTGTCTCTCTGGGTCGTGTCTATGAAAACACACCATACGATGATGAATCTTGTGGTCTGCTGTTTTCTACAAAAGTGCGAAATAAAGCAACTGCCACAACTGTCAGTCTGGTGCCTTTAACTCAGCCGTGAGCAGCTTTCTAACCGCCAACATCCACCTCATTCACATTCCTGCGAGCTGGACGGCCTGCGCGGAATCATTAATGCACTTCATTTTCCTCTTTTACAAAATGCTCAGTTGCTCAAAATTGTCCCCGTCAGGTCCACACACGGGGAAACAAATAACCCCCTGAGTGCCTTGATGGACGTCTGAGGCAACACTTGGTGAAAACACTCAGATGGCCTTTTTTTTGTGCTGTTGTGCTTGGGGTCTTTCCACGGTGCCAAAGTGGGCCTGGTTTGCAGCCATGTGTGACTGGGGCACTTACTGGCTCACACTAATGACCCTAATTGGGAAAGTGGGCTCCGTTTCAGGGTCACTGACAGACTGACTGGCATGTGAGGAATGTGACCGGGTGGCACCCGCCTATTGTCTGGGCCACCCTATCAATTAGCTGCTTACTGCAATGGACACCTTTTCTCCTGCTTGTCTCCGCTTTTCTCTCAAAGGCACACGGAAAAAAACGGACCTCACTTTTTTAAAACTCCGCCAAGCAACAGATTTCTCAGCAGGTGTGCAGCGGTGTGGCGTGTGTGCCATATTCCTGTTTGTTGTGGAGGGTTTTATTTTTTTAGTTTTTGGTTTCCTCTTAGTGGCTTGCAGGGTTTAAAGCAGATATCTAACAGTCTAAAAAAAGCTCTTAAACCTCCAAACTCTGTCATGGGAAACTTACTCTCATCTGACCTGCGAGGTTCTGGCTCATTCAGAGATCATCCTCTGACTCCCAGCAGTACAGTGCAGGCATGATTTGTCCCTTTGTCACACAGCTCTGGTAAAGATAGATGTGCTTTGTTCCTAAAGGGAGTGGTGGGCTAGTTGTTGGTGCTGCACTCTGAACTGGAGCTAAGTTTACCGCTGCAATGCGTGGACTGAACGTTCAGGTAGAGCTAGAGTCACTGAGAGAGAAGTTTCACAATAACAATCCACGTTGCAACCCCTTTGGCACCGCATCGTCAATTAATCAGCCGTTTGATGTGGTTGGCCTCACATTGTGCTCCACGCCCTTCAAGCCTTCATGAATGAACCCGTTGTAGCAGCTTCAGGATGCTACTTCAGTCAGGAATTTTCAGGCATTTCTTTTGTTTTCCGCCTAAGACTAATATGTTTGCACGGCTATTTCAGTTGCGATTGCACGCTTAAAAAATGGATAAGCAGACATGTTTTGTGCTGCTGGAATGCTTTTGAATCATCGTGAAAAACGTTTGAACGCTTTTTATTTATTGAAATGCATTCATTCAAGACATAAAATTTTGTCTGAGGTTGGATGCAATGTCAAGGTCTACCACTGCTTTACATTATTTGGTCACTTAGACCTTTTTACCATCTCAAAGGCATGATGTGTACAATAAGCAGGCTTCTGTGTGCATCTGTGATCTTTTTTGGCTGCGGCATCCATTCAGCTCTCTTTCAGTGCCACCTGCATCCCTGCGGTGCCGCTCAGATGTGGCTTTTCCTAATACCTGCGCTGTGGTCCTCTCATTTCAGACTCAGACCTGCTTTACATTGGTAGGTGTGCACGAAATAAAGGCCCTCTTTGGAACATGCAGTCTCACATGATTCGTGGACAATATAAATAGTTCAGCCGCACCACAATTCAGAGCGCAGATGGTCACAGCTAAATCTGGCTGAAGAATACCGCAACATACAAAACTGTGGTCTTGGAAATGTGTGTGAACCAGGTGGGAAGGTCTCTCCACTTAAATGAGATCATCTCCCCAAAAGCATGTGCCAGTAATGGAGGATCTTTTAAAGAAATAACCAACGGCAAATCTTGATGGTGAAGAGTTGACATTCTATGATGATTTTTACCAGCTACAGCTTAGCACAAGTTGCTGAAAGACATGGGTGTGAGCCACGCGCATTAAGGTATGTGTGTCAACAGCGCTGGCCTGGAGGTGAACCCTTGGATACACCTTGTGTGGAGGGAGAAGAAAAGGGAAAGGCAGCGAGAGAGATGGAGGAAAGCGGGTGTGGCCTGCTAAGTGACTCAGCCAGAGCCCGAGTCTGCTGAGTGACAAATCAAATGCCAATTGACAGAGCGCACTCTGGCTCCGAATTCACTGGCTCCCTCCACTGCACAGGTGGTCTTTGTCTCACACATGCACACACACGCAACACAACAACACACCCACCCACGCACGCACACTCGCACATATCAACAACCTACGGCGCGGCGCAACCTCAATGGATGATTGCTCTCTGCATTAAACAGGTTAATCTCTGCAGGAAAAACAACACTATTTGAGTTTGACAAACATTCCTGATCACACATAGTGAATCAATATTCAACAGGAAAAACAGCAACGCGAATCACACATTTTTTTCTCCTTTTTTTTTGCATTATTAAGATATTGTGGATCTAATCCACTGCCCTGCAGTTGACCTAGCAGTTGCAACACAACATGCCACAATCTGACCTCATCCACACACAGCCATGACACTTGATTAATGGGCTCTGAGGTGAACCCTGTGTGTCTGTCCCAGGTCAGTCTTTTTGTGCTGATCCTTGAAGGGAGTGGTGAAGTTGTCCCCGGTAAATTGATGGTGCGTCCAGGAAGGAGGGAGGAAAAACAAGTGCCACATAGAGAGACTTACTGAACCTCTTTATCTTTTCTAGCTGACTCTCTCTCTCTCTCTCTCTCTCTGTGTGTGTGTGTGTGTGTGTGTGTGTTCCCTCACACACACACACACACACACACACTGGAACAAAGAGAAACCACTTTCAGTTGTCAGTCACACTTCTAGTTTACCTTGATAACTTTGGCATACTGTCAAACTTTAATCCATAATAGGCGTGTTTGCAAAGCAAAGAATCCCTAAGAATGATCTATTTGCTCATTTCTTAGGTCTTGTTTAAATAAATGCATTACATAAACTCTTTCTGTATTTGTTTGTAAACATCAGGAGATGACGTGCTGAGCAAATTTACTCTCATGTGTGGTCACGGGGGTGCTGCAGTAGCTCCGATTCATAATGCCACTCTACAGCGAGGGACTTTTATGCATATTGCCATTTGTGGATTTTACTTAAACTCTGTTTTTCATAAATTGAAGATGAGTTTGTAAACATTATGGCCCTGCTCGCTCTTGGGTTTTATTAAAATTGAGATGAATAAAGTTTTTCTGGAGTGGCTAATTTGAAATGTGTATGCGGAATAAAAATATGAAATTATTTTCCACAGTCCATCAGAATTAGATGGATGAGAAATTCGGTGCACGGTCAGAATTTGAAGCACCACCCTGCTCCTAAAGCAGTTTCACGGCATCTGCAAAGTCAGACAAAACACCAGTATATGTCCCTCTCTGCATCTTTGAACTCGTGCATTTCCATTGTATGAATCAGGATTTCCACTTGCAGATATAACCCACTGTTTCGCAGCCTCATGCTGATTCCATTGCTGAAATTTTGTAAATGTGAAATGCTCTGTCATGCTCAGCGTGTTAAACATCCCATGAACAGACTTGCAACCCACCCTCCTGTCTGCTTCCCTGTCTGTACTCCACCTCGGGAGACAGGGATTAGAGGCCTTGGAGGACTGACTGTATGGATGGTGTATGAATAACTTGAGAGAGGTGACAGACGGGACAGATCGCGTCTCATCACCAGTAAAGCCTTGGGGCTCCCATAGGGGACCAGTGCATCACACAGAGAGCTACATAAAGGGCCGCCGCAGACGAAGGCCTGGTCAAGGCCTAAGCTATAGAAGCCCTGACATCTGGCTTTCTTCTATGCTTCACCGCCAACCTGCTACCCCAGTCTGGCAGCTATATGCACTTCATTATTGCGCCTTAATGCGCTCTTGAATCACAGTCAAAATTTCGTCCTGATATGTGTTTTTATTGCCAATATAAATTTATCTGATATGAAGTATCTGCCATAAGATATACAGTAAGTTATACCAGCATACAGTATATGATGCTTGCAGCATCATTATATTGCCCATTTAAGTACAAAATGTGCAATGTGTGTTGCGTTTTGGCCAACAAACTGTAAAGATAAAATTATGATGAAACAATAAAGGCAGGCTCAATCATTTTGAGGGGAAGATACACAGCAGGTGGTACGAAAAGCTCTGACAGAACCCCTGATTTGTGCAGAATTGTGTTGCTTAAAGGATATGGCCACCAGATGCCCATTTGGATGAAAATCTAGGTTTCAGTCTAATCTGTCAATTTTGGAAGCCAAAAACGTGTCAGCTTTGTGAGCAATGCAAGAAACTTTGGTGGGAGCACTGGTCCAAAGCACTTTTTTACTTTACTAGATTGCGAATTGTCAGGCATGTGTTTACAATTTTATGATTACAATTATATTTTATTAATCTTATTTACAAATATCAAGCCATACATTTTTTTTCCTAGGAATAGTTGATTGCCTTTGTGCTGGGTGCACAGGACCTCAGCAGTCCTAGGAACATAGCCATAGATGGCAGTGTTTTGCCTTATTTTTAACAGCCCACTCAGCTCTGAGACTATGCAGAAATAAAAAAAAAATGTTTGTGTGGAATATGCCTTCTGGTTGGAGGGTATATTTTATTTTTTGTGTGACAGTTTTGTCTGCTCTTCTTTGAATGATTTAAGGTAAATTTCCTAAATTAAGCAAACTTAATCAAATGTAAAATAGCGAGCGGTCGCATGGTGCATTAATAAGAACACCTCTTATGCTGTGTTTGTCTTCTTGCAGCTTTAAATTCTACATCGTACAGCAGGTCATACATTTTACTTCCAACATTTCATTAGCTATTTTTGTGCTGTGAGCAATTCTGTGGCTTCACATGTGGCACAGTTACCTTTTTTTAGCAGAAATGAATGGAAAAGAAGAAATGTGTTAAATATCTGTTTTACACGCTTTAATACCCCTCATTTGCTAATTCTGCAGTTAGGTTAATTTTGTGAATTTTGTGATTAACTGAAAGTATTCTTCAACACGTTTTGTTCACAGGTATTAAATGAGAGCATTGCTTCACACTGATGACCATTTGTGCATTATTTGGGAGAGGAAATGAGCGCTCACTCACGCAGTTGTGGCGAAAACATGCTGATTTTCTTCTTTTATTTGCCGAGTTCTAGAAGATTTGTTGACAAGTTCTACTTCAATAAATTGTGTTTAAACAACAGTAAATTTCCTCGGTCTTTTGCTCCGACTGGGCCAAGGTCGGTTTTATATTCCACTGAAATCATAAAATGACACTTGAGATAAACAGAATGTTTACCCTCCCCATGTGAGCTGAGGCTGATATGTAAATGCAGCCTTATTCTTTCATCAAATTTGCATTTACCCTCTTAACCAAACACTACAGGGCTCCAATTCAAACAGCACTAATGATGGCTGGCCCTTTATGACCGATTGCCGTATCGGCGAAAAAGGGGAAGAGCAATTTAGCCTGGAATGAAAGGAGTAAAGCATAGTAGCTATCTGTGAGTGGCTGACAATAATTGGATCAACTTTGCAGAGAAATGGATGTGTTTTGATGCTCTAGTGGCTGACTGGCAATCGGCTGGCTTTTCGCCTATTTATCATTCCCCTTTTATCTGCTGCTGCCAGACCTTTCCACAGCCTCCATTCCAGGGCCGACTAATCAAACAACTTTTTAATAAGACTAAACGGCATCTCCACAGCCAGAGAACAGAGCAGGGCTTCACAGGGTAGGGAGGAGAATCTCTGGATGAATATCAATTAACACTCTTACACGCTGTTTTTCAGCCACGAGGAAGTTTGACACAGTATCAAGAAGATTCTGCTGACTTTGTTTGCTGCTTTCAGATCTGTCAGGCAAGCTGTGATTCACAAGGCCACAGCCTCTGCACGTTAGGCTACTTACTGCTCGTCAGCAGGAAAAGACTCAACTTAGCTGGACGTGGCTTTTCAGCTGGACGCCCTCCAGAGCTGCTTTGTTTGCTGTAGCTGAATTCACACCTTTCCTGCAAGGACTACGCTGCTGACGTCTCTTCAAGACATTTGCCTTTCTTTTGCATTTCCCAAACATAACTTGCACACACCAGAACTTTCAGCGAACCCATCGATGCTTTGTCGCTAGATTTCAGTTCATACCCTTTAAAGTTTTTGCGCAAGAACATTGGACTCAGTGTAAAAGGAGATGCTTGTGGTCCTTCAGCACCTTTACACAACTCTCTGGTGACTAATCTGCGCCAGACTTATGGCTGCTTGGCAACATGGGCAGACGGCATTACAGTCAGGAGGTTCAAGGTGCTGTCAAAAGCAAGCCTGGCATGTTTTCCCCCCTTGTCTCAGGGTAAAATTGATGCCTTGCAGTCCACCGCAAGCTCACCAGCTGCTGCTTGTCCGTGCGGCTATAGACAAATTAACAAGCTCTAAACAAAACGTGTGACAAAATGTAACAAAGGGCAGCAGGGAGTGAACGGGGCCTAACGGGGCTGTCTTTAAGGAGGATCTCCCTGTTGGTCCCCTACCACCAAAGGAGGGCAAGGCAGAAAAGGGGACCTCGATTCGAGGCCTTGCTAAGTAACTGAGGGTCTTATGTTTGGAATGTGTCTCTCTACGCTTGTGATATCCCACCCTGCGCGTCCTCTGGCCATGGGTCACACAATTTGTCTTTGTTCACGACGCCTCAATTATGTATTTCCTTTTTGATAAAAAAAAAAAAAAAAAGATGTGGTGCCCTTGGAAGAGAACAACAAACTCGCATTTTGAGTGTGCCTGTCAAATTGCTATCTAATTGTTGCAGGGCTGCAGGGGGAGCTGATATCTGCTTTTCTCTCGCCGCCGGCTGCCGGCCCTGCCGTTCACAAAGCCCGGGGATGCCACACACATTCTGTTTGTTCTACATGAGCAAACAGATTGTAAACTGGCTGATAATTTTTGTACTGACAATGTCATTTACGGCTGTCAGCCTTTTGTCTGCTCTGTTTGCTTTATTCAAATATGAACCGAGTGGACCTCCCCTCCACCGCTCACTTCTGCATTAAAATCACATCAATTCACTTCCATTTTGTCTTATCTGAAATTCATTGCAGGCAATCACTTGGTTGAATGCCCTGCCGTTGCCATGGAGACCAAAGGTCCCGTGTGGACTTCAGAAGGATTAAGAACTTGTAAGATTTAAGTCTTGAAGTACACAGTTGCTTTGTTGTGTCTCCCTTTGATTTGATGGGGAGGAATTTGCCTTTTCTAACTTTGGACTGAGGTGAAATAAATCTGTATATATATTAGCATCCTCCAGCAGGATTGATAAATATTCATCCACTGCCCCTTGCACTGATTTATCTCTACATTTACCAGTCTCTTTAAAAGGCACTCCTATAGTTATTTGCCTGACCCTGATCTGCATTCATATGGCACAGTGATCCCAACAATGCGCCACTCTGAAAATGACATTTTATTCCTGCACCGCTCTGCTTCATTTGTCAAGCAGCCATCTTTGTGCTGAAACTATGACAGTCCAAGTGGCATGCAGCGTCGGGTGCCCTGGTGGCACCTCTTCGCCCCGCCGGGGGGACAATAACTCCAACTCAGCGAAACGAGCAGGGGTGCTCTCTGGGCGCTCGCCTCCCGGGGCGTCCCACGCCGCTCCTGAGGCATCTCCCTCCCCTCCCCTTTGTTCGCCAAGGTCAGGGCACAAAGTGCTGAGTTATTCACATCAAACTGTCTGGCTGGAAGCGGCTGCAGATGTTACTGTTTTTGTGTTTGGTTTTGTCTCCTCACTCTGTCTTTTCTCTCTCCCCTGCATCTTGTCAGCGCTGGCTGCCAGGGCGCTTGGCGTGTGAGTTTTTAAAAAGCTGAAAAAACGTGGCCTGTGAAAGAGAAGTTGAGGCCTTGGCTCCTGCACCTCGTGAATTGTTTTTTTTTTTTTTTTCCCCCCTTTGCCTTTACAGCCAAAAGTACAAAGTAAACAGTCTGATGTAAATGGATTCATTTTTAGTTGCGCCAGGCAGTTTGTGCACAACAGAGAGCCGCTTCTTTTTGTCCTCTTTACCATCAATGCTAACATCTATTAGGCTACCCTTTATTGTCGGCCATGACGGGCGGTTTTCAGAACTTAATGCATTCCAAATATTTTCTCCACTTTCTCACAAAGGTTAAGAACAAAAGAAATCTTTTGAATAGTTTGTACATTTTAACTCACAAAAGAATAGTCTAGATCAAAACACTGAATAACCTTCCTAAAATATGCTGTAGATGTATGGACTAATTTGCATCTCATTTCCTTATTGAATTGCACCTTACACACTGGCCATTTTGGTTGTTGGTGAGACAGCCAAAGGAATCGCGAGGATGCCTGGATACAACTTCTTTATACACACACACACACTTTAAAGGTAGGTCTGCTTACTAATGACGTGAGCAGCCCTGACAGTATGTTTGGAAAAAGTGCATTTTTTAGTAGGTGTGTGCATCTTAATGTGCTTTCTTTTTTCACAAATTAAAAAGCATTTTTAATTATGCTGCGACGAGTCTTTATGTGAACATTTTCAAAAGAACTTTCAGCGTGATGCATATTCTTTAGTCAGTCTCCCTCTTGATGCTCTACCTTTATTCAATCTTTATCTGGGTCTCTTTTAGCTCAGACACTTTAGCAATAAGTCAATACTTTTTTAGTGCCACTTCAACATTCTGTGAAATTTGAGAGGTAAACAAAAGTTCTCTCTACTGGCATGGTGTCACCCGGAGCATCTAAACAATCAATGCGCATTTGCAACTTGGTATTTACCTGGTGTTGACATCAATGGCAGCCCTTTAAATTAAGGTCATTTTGTCAGATATTGCATGACATTACACATGGCATTTTGGAAGGATAACTAGACGCTGAATATAAAGTAAAAGCATCTATTTCCCACTCAGGTTGGCTCAACGCAAACTGTGTTTCTAAATAATAGAAAATTAGTAAAACACACAAGTAAATTCTTTCTGAAATACATGAATTACTTGTAATAAGAATAGAAGAAATTTCCACAAGAGAGGAAAGGATTCAGCACAACAGCAAACAAACATCTAAGTGCTTGCCTGGGCTTTAATTGCACATTTCCTGTACTCAAAGCCAGGTGGCAAGTTTACATCACTTGTTTTGTCATTAACAAGACTTTTTTTCTCTCTCTTCAGCCTTGAACATTGCAGATCTCACAACGATTCGCCTCTGGAAAAGGTTTTGACAGAGTCTTGCCGCTGCCTGTCGAGACACTATTTCATCTATGGAAGGAGGATTATTCTCAAATACCAGCCCCTGTTTGAACAAAAGAAGCTGATGATGGCAAATTAGGCTTGGGCTTTTTCTGTTGGGGAAAAGAAGAGAAACCTCTAAAGTCTAACTTGGTGGTCTCCATTTATTCATAATGATATATTCACCTACAGTTTACATGATTACACAAGGGAACGATCAAAGTAACAGTAATGGACAGTTAAATCTGGATTTTATTCAATGGATCATTGCACCAGCCTTTTACTGAGTTAAAAGCTTTAAAGTAGACATGATAAAACAGTGTGGGTTACACTTTGGTCAAGGACACATCTCAGTGGTTCGTTGACAGTCTTTATTGTGCCAAGAGGGAATGGGAAATCAATGGAACTGACCTGTCCAATCCAGTGTACCTATAGGCTGACTGAGGTCACTGTCAGGAAAGATCTGGCTCAGCAGAGTACACAGAAAACTTTGAAAGGTCCTCAGGGACATTTTCATCTAAATGGAGATATGGCACGTCAATATTGCACCTCAACTGCAGCACTCCGTTTCCTGCTCACCAAATGCAACAGAGAAACCGGATTGAAAAGTTCTATATAAGAGTAGATCAAAGATACAGATCTGACAATGTGTCGAGTCTGATCAGCTTTATCTTCTCTGTCTTGCAGCTCTGTGTGGCTGCTGCTGCCGCTAGCTGCTGCACAGTTGGCCACGCTATTGATCTCACTGTGGCTAAAGACACTTCATGTACCCTGAAAGGCTGCTGCACAAAGCGGTGACATTGATAGGGCCACACTGAGGTGGGTCTTTTTGTTCCTGCCTGTGTGTGGGGGTCGCACTAAGGCTGGGGGTGGGGGCAGCGCCTTGAGCTGACCCACACAGGACAACACATAAACTTCAAGCAACTTGGAAGCTGCTTAGGGGTTAAACTGAAAGGTTTGGGCTGTGTTTTAATCTCTCTGACACTTTTTCTTTTTGACTCATTTAAAGTCATCAGATTTGTATGATGAATAATCCGCTTAATCGACTTTGTTGTCCGGACATGCCATCGTCAAAATACCGAGCCTCAAATCTTATATTTGCAACAAAAAAAATGTATGTTATCATACACATGAACACAGTATCTAACTGAAGTTCTGCCAAGTTCAGCTCTCACAGTGGTAGTGATGTTTGTACATTTTGTCAGGACTAAAGGGTTAAACCTTTCTTTGTACACTGGCTGAAAGGGAAAGTCAGTTTGCAAAGCAATGGCTGTCGACAAGGCTGCCTTTCGTCGTCACACACAAGTAGCCTACATGTAGCCACATGAGACTCATGCCTGCACATCTGGCCTTTATTTTCGTAGCTAAGGAGTATCTAAACAGTGCTGAATCCAAAAACGGCTTTGTTGTTTTAGGCCCAGGTGGAAGGGATGTCGGTCGCCGCACAAGGAATTCTCATCGCATGCTGATTTCTGCCTTCCTTGCATTCCATGCGTAACATATCACTGTCTCTAGTGGGCACTTGCTTTTATTGTTTTTCTAAAAGGAGTCCATTTTGATAGGATTAGCCATTGCCAGGGGCCTTGTTGTAGTAGACTTAGTGTATCCGAATGTGGGAGCTGTGTTGTGCTGTTTTGAAAGAGCCGTGGCCACCCAGATTTCTGGAGTTTCAGGGGATGACTCTGCAGGCAAGGCGTGACTGATGTGCCTCCCGGTGGAGAACAACAACTTCCGAAAAGGCAAGTGGGTAATTGATTTGGTGCTTTGTTAATAGCTTATGGCTAATTGGGCATACCGTGAGTGGCAAAATCAACAGCAGTACGGAATGGGTCTACGCAAGTCAGAACTATCCAGAGGCTGGAATGAATATCCCTTTGCCAACTGATTGAGAGAGGGCTGCTCTTTTTCTTACTGTGGGTGGACCTGGAGCGTACGACATGCTGTGAGACTGTGCACTACCATGAGTGACCTCCATCCTTTTCATCTTCCTTTTTGTCGGTGGTGACCTCTTGCTGCCATGGAGCTGAAAAAAAAAAACACAAAACACATGGACAACTTCACAAAAAACACAATCAAGTCAGTTTTCTTTTTTTTTTTGGTGAGTCATCAGTGTAAAGGAACATTATATAAAATCTAATATGATCCACATCTTCACCTCAGATCCTGAAATCAATTCAGCTCTGTCTCATTTAACTCGCTGCTAGTACAGCTTTGAGTTGGGATTATACCAAAGCATTACATTCAGCCTTTTGTTCTCCTCTAGCATTTCAATGCCATCCTCCGCTGTTTACAATGCTCTGGCATTTCACTTCAGTGGCGCATAGGGTGTCCCTAATTAGATCATAATGGTGATCTGTTGTCCTGATTAGCATTGAATAGGCTTTGATCAGATCAGATTACTGTGATAGCCCACCTTTGGATTAAGACAAGGTCCATGCTCATTGTACTCTCTTGCTGGGAAGAAAGAAGGGGGTGTGAGCTGGCGGAGGATTAAGTCCGATGCCGCCTTTGTATGCGGGAAATACCACTTTATCAGGGAGGGCTGTGTCGAGCCGCGGGGTCCAGCAAAAAGAAGGGGGGAGCAGGCTGCTCTTTCAGGGGAGGCAGTCTTCTGTACCCTGGCCTCTCTTCCAGGCCCTAGCCTCCTTTGTGGAGGCCCAGTGACCAGCGAGGCGCACAAGGGATGACACACCCCAATCTGGCCTGTTTACCCAGGGAAACAATCACTAATTTTGGAATAATCATGCCTCCCGCTGACCAAGACTAATTGAATGGTGGCATGCCATGGAGGCGGTGGTCCAGCTTTGCACTGCCTCCGCCTTGTCAATGGTGTTTGGCAAGGCAGCTCAGAGTGATTGATCCCCAGGGCCAGAACACACCATGGAGCTCTGAACACAGAAAGGCGGAGCAGGAAGATATAGAAACATAATTAGTCATGAATATGCCTCCGTACCCCTGCTGTGATGATCCTGAGCTTTTGGGATTGAGGAATGTTGGATAACCCATCAGTGCTATTTGGACAAGTTGGCTGCATTGTGGCGCACGGGGATAGTCCGAAGAAATATGTGACCCGGCATAACCCTTTGTGGAAATCCAAATTTCATATGTAGAGATTTCCCATTCATAACCATGAGAGCACTTGCATTTCTTCATTATAACGCGATGCTTCAATGTTATTGCCGGCTTTAGAAAAGAAAGAACCATCCCTTGCCAATAAATGGGTCATTCCTGTTGACATTTTTCCCAGCATGAGCCATTTTCATCACCCAAAACATCTGTGAGTTCAGACTCCAAGAAAGGGGATTTGATTTAAGAACTTCATTCCTTCATTCTGCTGATAGACAAGGTACCGTGTCATCTCCACTCAGTTATTTTACCATGGAGCTAATTCACTGAAACTGAAAGGGAAGCTTTGAATGAAGTAATGGAAAATTTCAAGCCATCTTTTCTCACTGGCAACCCTTCCCTCTTTTTGACGCAGCTTAATGCAACAAAAGAATCTGATGCATGTGTTTCATGCTTTGTTTGGAATTCCGGAAAAAAAAATCCTTCTAAATTTGGATTATCGCGAGGGAGAGCAAATGCGCAATTTATAACAAAGTCAAAAAGCGTCATAAAATCTAAATCTCAAAACTAGATGTGAGCCGCTGCTCCAGCTATGTGTAGTAGCTTTAATCTATCATCTTGAAAATTAGAGTGCACAAAGGGCCCATTGCAACATCGGTTTTGCAACTTTTGTAGAGTAATTGCAGGTTTAGGGCTGGGAAAGCACTGAAGTCTGCAGTTGCAGCCAGCAGTTTGGAGGTAATAAGCAAAACAGGTGAAAATATGAACTAAATATGATCCTCCATTCAGTGTGTACTACGCAGGATGTTTCTTTCACTGAATTCTAAATGATTATTACTCCAAATGAAATACTGTAGCCAAAACAGTCAGTCCATATGCGTTCATCTATATTACTAATGAAAGAACAAAGCGTGCCATAATGCGCTAAAACTTAAATCAGAAGTGAAATAATCTGGATTAACGTCGGGCAGAACAAACACGCAGTATGTGCATTTAAATATTTTCTCAAACACATTTGCCCCAAATGTTCCAACACATGCACACATATGAATATACAGACACAGGAAAACTAAATAGCTGATATCAAGGTTCCCATCTGCTGTCAGATCAATATTTTGTGCAAGCCTTGTAGGCCTGTCTGTTTACCCTAGGCATCTGTGCCTAGCATACCAACCCAGCGCAATGTTTGAGCATGTGACTGTGTAATAATGGCAGATAGGGGAACTAATAGCCACTGCAATATCTGTAGCTTGACCCAGTGTGCCTCTCCCTAATTGATCTATAGATTAACATCAGACACATCAGTCAGGGGTTAACCTTTTCCGTTAGCTGCACTGTCTTTGCTGTGGATTATCAAGAAATTGGATGGCTGACAGCGACTTGCAAGAAGGAAGCTATCCACCGTCTTCATTTTAATTTATTTGAAAGGAAAGGTGAAAGGGAAACAGCGGGAGCGTTTTAACCGTGTTAAATAATACACCAAAAAAAACCAAACATTTTTATTCAGCGGTTTTCCGACACATGAACCCATTACACCGATATGTTGTACATCTTTTTTCTCTTACTCCACTACGTGCAGACGGAAAGTTAATCTTCAAATAATCTCCCTTCTTGGCCTGGGTCTTTGGATAATCTTCCTCCTCTGTGGCTTCTCTCACAAAGTGTCTATTTCACCGCCGCAGACTCACTCAGGTCAGGCCAGACCAGCCCCGCTCAGCCTCACAGTTCCCTTGCCCTATATGTACACTTGGTCCGGCTATGTAAACTTTGACATGTGGGTGTCAATCTCTCCCATATTTACCATGGGCTTTATCAGACCATGATTAGTTTTCCGAGCAAATTTGGAGGTAAAAAGAAAAACACCACTAGCAGTTTGTAAGCCAACACTGCGTGTGCCACTGTTGGGCACTGCATATTTACAAGGGTCCTGCTTGTTTTGCTAAGGCTTTCTCTGTAGGTACATGTCAACTGAGGGCTTTTGGAAGAGGCAGGGGTTTATCAACAAGCAAGAAAGGGTGCGTTCACGCATGCCGTCCACCCCGGCAGGTTCATGTTTGTTAGCTGTGCCACTCCTCTTGTACTGTAAATACTTAAAGCGTGGTGGATGTCAACAGTAGGATTTCAGTGAAACCATCACAATATCATCATCGAGTTTGTCCAGACTCACTTGAACAAATAAGAGATGGAGGGACTTGAGGAAGTTCATAATACGCTCAAAAAAAGAAGGTGGCTGTGTATTGAAACAAGGCAGATGTGATTATTTTGATTTATTGCATTAGGAAAACAATGGCGTAGGACATCCTAAGATTGAACTTGATAGGATTATATTTGTGGACACTGGTCAATGACATACTAGGGCCCTAAGTGTTTGCCTCAAACAAATGGTCCCCACTAAACGTGTACTCAAGCCAGAGTAAATTTGATTGTGTTGAATGGAGAGAGGAGGGGTGGCTCGGCCATTCCTGTAAACACTGGAGAAAGAGAAACATTTGCTATGACACGGATAAAGCAAAGATGATAATAGCATGCAAATGTTGGCAGATGCAACAAAGCAGTTTGCTTTTGCGGACCTTGAAGAGTCCTCGTAGAATAATGACACTGACCTTAGTTTGTTCACTCTAGCAGTACGGCTGTCTGTTTGCAGCGACGTCAGGAAATGAATGCTTACTTTAATACGCCATTTGCAGGCACCAAAGCCTTTTGAATGCACAATATTAAGAATCACACTGACTCACGGTGCAGCAGGTAAGTTTGCAGCCCTTCAAAATGACCTCTGGTTATATTCTCATGTGTGACTCCTAAAGCCAACTCCTCCCTGTGCTGAACTTAATCCGCAGTCAGCTCTCCTTATCCGTGTTCAATCTCATAACCATCGACACAGATCTCATCAAAAGTTATTAATGTTGAAGTTCGACTTCCTCACTCCCATGTTACCATCCAGCCCGGACCAATCCCGTTCCATGCTGCGTGGTGTCATGGTAACTGAGGGAACGCTTGGTCTCTGTTTAATAAACGTGGTCGGACCAAAGTGAGGGTCCCGTATTGACCACTCAGGAAGAGATTAAACGCTGGTGACATTTCCGAGGTGGAATTTGCAATTTCCACAAATATGAGGGCGTCCTCGAGCCCGGCATGACAGCACATAAAATCAATACAAATAACCTGAATCCCTAATACCTTGATCCCTGTTAGTGGAGGGATGCATTACAACTAAGACACTGGGAAGTGGGAGACACACAGCCCTCCATAACCCCCCTACCACCACCACCAGGCTCACTGCTGATTCCTATCGACTGTCTCCAGGCCAAACACAGACGCAATAACAATTAGGTGGGCCACTGGCCCAATTCTCTCCCTCTCACACATACACAAACACACACATATGTCAGAAAACACACACGCTCAGACAACACTACATACATCCAAAAAGCGGCGCAAATACGACAAATGGCGCACAGGCTTTCCTGATTTTGTTGATTTCTGTGTTCAAACATATAAATATAGACACAAGGAGAGGTGTTCAGCAGCCATTAGAAACTATTAAATGCCACACAACATGATACACAAAGCCAACATAAACATTCCTATTGATATTCAGACTGTGGAAAAGATATCTTTGGGAACACATTGGCCACACCCGTTGTGAGTCATCACACCAAGCAGGATTAGCGGGCTTACCCCAGACTTAGCCGAGGGGAGACACTGAAAAGAAAACAGCTCTCCTTCTTTATATCCTCTTTTCTGTCTGTTGCAAGAGCCAAAATTGGGGGGAGTGGGCGGGGGGGATTTTGAAGGTGTGTTGCACTGTACTGTAGCTACTGGGCAGGGTCTAGCTGACACTGGAACTTGGGAGTTTTTATTCACTAAGCCTTCACAGAAGGGCAGGTGAGGCAAAGCAGGTGGCTCTTTTACTGCTTGGAGAGCAGTTGGCTGCTCTTCAAAGCAGGTGCCCGTAAATGTCACACCACTTTGAGTCTAGTTGGAGCGCTCATAAACAAAAGAGATACAACCGCAGGCATGGACGTTGGGAAATGTTCTCTTATCAAGAGCGCCGTGATTGCTTTCCGAAGGGAGATTCAGCCGCTATCAACTGCCCGATCATACACACTGGCATATAGATGTTTAAAATGTTGTTGGGTGTTGTAGGGTAGGCTATCAGGCTCAGCTGTGCTGCTTCATTTCCTGCTGATTGTGATGTGGCTTCATTACCTTTCTATGGAGGTGATAACAGTGCACCTGCTGCCTCCGCTTCCTGTGTCTGACCACAGCTAGTCGAGCACCTCCCAGTCAGCGCTGTTGTCTGCCTACAGGTGGTGGTGGAGTTACTGACCCTGCGGCAGTGCCAGATGCAAACACTTACGGCAAACAGCTCTTATAATGACTGTGTTTTTATTTAGGATTAGCTGTTTATAGTCCTCTTCCTAGACAAGAATAAAGGAGTGCCTCCAAATGCTGCCTTAAAGGGGAACTCCCCCAATTTTACACATGAAGTTCAGTTAATGCTTCATGAAGAGTACAACTCTGCCTGTCCAAACAGTGAAATGATGTTTTCTGCGGCTCTGGAGGGAGCTCCAGCCAAGTCAGAAAAATAACCCTTGATGATGTCATGGTTTATTCTGCCTGTGCTGCTGCAATCCTGACCGTTCTTGAAACTTGTGTGGGACATAAATATCGAAACAAGACCCGGTGTATGTTACAGCACTCAGATTGAGTCATTGTAAGCCATAGATAAACTGTGGGATGCCAAACAGGACTATGAATGCAGTGCATTATATCATTACACAGCAGCCTGTCACTGATGTCAAACCCATGTCATTTTTTATAACATTGCTATTAAATCTTCTTTAATATTGTGAGTTACACTGATGACAAAATCAGGCAAGTAATTCAGAATCAGAAACATGCTTATTTAGGCATTTATTTTGCTAAAATAAATAAATAAAATAAAATGTAAACATGCTGAGTGCTGTTTTAGTGTGGCAGTATAGATGGTGTGAATATGAAAATACTGCGGTATTTAAACAAATCCTAAAAGTGTTACAAAAATTCAAAGAGCAAGGCAAGGAGACTCTTTCATTGTCTTTTTTGCGCATTGAAATTGATCTCATCAGCTACACACACACACACACACACACACACACACACACTCCTACCACTTTGTTAAATAAGTACAAACACACACGTATGCATCACACATTAAGAAAGCATCTTTCCCTCATGCTCTTCTTCCTCATGTGCACACATTTTTACATGAGCTGTTTCTTTTTCCCGACTCCTTGAGATGAGGGCTCACCAACGGATGTGAGAACCGGAGGCCTGGCTCTAAAGCTCACCTGTCAGGAGGCATTACTGCTCTGTGCCATGCAGGAGAACAGTTGCAATCCTTCAGCGCTGATATCTTAATCTGCATCTTTCAGGGCTGCAAACCCCCGATGAAGTGGTCACTAAAGAGGAGGGAGAGAGGGCGGGAAGGTAAGGGAAGGGGGTCGCCGGGACTCCAGGTGACCAGTGACGTTCACCGGCAGGTAAATCTGAAGAGAGAGAAAAGACATGCCTGAACACAGCGACTCCTCACTCTGTTTTTTTTTTACCCCCCACTGGAGGAGAGTGTTTGCAGGAGAGGAGTTTTAAAAGCTGTGCCCCAGTTAAAGCTGCCATCATCATTACACTAAGGGGTTGGACTGTGGCAGCGTAATGTGTGTACCGAGTTACTCTGTCTGTTTGAAGGGCCCTCAGCAGAAGTGTGTCTACTGTTGACACTCCCCATTTGATATTGTTTGAATTTTTCATCAAGATCCCAAGCCCTGTTACAAGAGCCCTTTGTTTTCCGACTTGTTTGTACATTCTTTGTGTGTGTACGGGCGTGTATGTGTGTGTTTGCAGAGACATTACGGACATTTATTGAGTTTGAAATGTAACAAGCTTCGTATGGCTTTACATGTCCCTGTGCACATTCTTGTGTCAGTTATTCCAATAGTTTTGCTACGCCTTTTTCTTTTCTGAGTGTTGTCCATCCTGGAGGTCTCTGGTGGTCTAAGTGGGGGGATTCCAGACTCTGGACTGGACGTCCAACTGCAGACAACCCTGTACCTCTCTCTTCCAGCAGCTTTTGTGCAAGGGACCCTAACGCAGCCTTGAATGCAGGTCACCGCAGGTTACTGACAAAGCTCGGTGAAAGGGGGGTTTTGTGTGTTGCGCCTGAAAGAAGCGCACGCGATTAAAAATAGCCTGCCCTCCTGTCAATGCATCGCCATTAAAAACAGCTGGGCCGGGCTCCTGTCTGCATTCAGCCACGTACAAGTTGATTCTCTCTTTGTGCCGCTATCTTGTCACTACTCCCCCTTTACTGCCGCCCTTTGTTGGCGGCTTTGTGCGAGCGCCATCACGGAGGCAAAGTCAGCCTCATAAAAAGAGTTCATTTTGGATTCACTGGCCTCCAATGAACACTGGGAACTTGCTTTTTTGTGCCTTCATCCATAAACTGGTGCTCACTCACTGGGTCCTGTCAGTCTGTCTCAAAAGATTCTTTATGTAGCATTTCCTGCTTCTTCCCTCGGACACGTTTTGTCAATTCACCCATGTAGGTAATCAGCCTAATCGCACTCCGCTGATCCCGAGGCAGCCAGTGTGCCAACATTTGAGCCAAAATGCAGCATGGCCGCTCCAATAATTTAATTTATGCCAATGAGGAAGGGAAAAAAAATCACTCAGTGTGTTTTTTATTTGTGCTGACAGCAACAGATTTAGATTCATCAGCCTCAATCACACCAGGTTGTCAGATGATCCATGACAGTGTTTTCATTTTGCTGTCAGTTATGACACATTAGAGCTTTCATTGGCTTTAGGACGAGTCCTCTGAGTCTACAGGTAAAAGTAAACACACAGGATCCCACCCATGGAGCAGCTGTCAGTGCCTTCAATGAATCAGCTCTACCTGAGCAGCCAGGCACTCCAGGGGTTAATGGAAGAGGAGGAGGACAGTCTCGTCTGTACGGCACATCCTCCTCTGTTAGATGCTTTCAGGAAGCCCTCCTTTACCAGGCTTGTCATTTTCCACCACCCCTCATTGTTCCACCACCTCTCTCCCTCTTTCTCTCTCTCTTTTTCCTTCTCCCCTGGGCCTTCTCTTCACTCCGTCCAAGGCCTTTTCTGATGCCAAGAGAACGCACACGAGCAAGCAGCAACATGCACCCTCACAATCGACACACGCTCACGAAGACAGGCACAGAAACACACCGAGGCGCAGAGGAGACACACGCGCAGAACACACACAATCAGAAAGTCTCAAAAGAGCTTTCTTATCTTATCAGCATTGTCATCGCTCTGCCACAGCCAGTCCTCTTGTCCCATTGCACAGTGACTCCTGAAAATAAACGTGCAATTTGCACTTTGTTAGGATGTTTAGAATATGTTGACGTCACAGTCAGGACATGCAAATGAAACATTATTAAAGAGAAACATATATAATATTGAATTTACTGAGAAACTGGGAAACTGCTGCTTTTCTGTGATCTGGGTGTGTTCAAAGATGAATTTCAATTTTCTGTTCACCGTCTGAAATATTCGGTTCAAGAATCCTGATTTGTTTTTGTTGTTCGAAGGTGAAATATTGTGTTGGTCTTCAAATGAAATCTTTGTTTGAACTTAATATTATGATTGGTCATGTTACCATCTTGGTTGTTGCTGCCTGGTGTCTTATAAGCCTGAACAGGCTGTGCGGCACATTTAAATAAACCAATCAATATATTTTAATTTTGTTTTAATGCTAAAAACAAATATACTTCCCATACTGCATGTGCACTCTGTATGAGGTTTGTCTGTATGATATACTACAACAAACACAAACGTAATATTGGGATGTTTCCTCCAGTCTTAAGACATTATACATACATAATACTTGGTATTATTTAGAATAGTCATTTAACTATTATCTTAACTGTTCCTCACAATGCGTATGCTTTCTTAAATTACAATGAAAGGAAATTGTTTTGTGATACTTTCTGTCTCTAAATTAAGGGAAATTTGGATTCTCATTATTTGACATGATAATGCATTACTCAGGGTTACAGCAGGTATTCTAAAGTTGGCATCATTGGAACATATTTTGGCTATGGCCTTCACAGAAAGTGTTAATCAACTCCTCGTCTCGTCCTGCTCATTTTCTCCCTCGCGCCTCGCCGCTCTTTTGTTCCGTCTCTCTGTCTGCTTTAGCCTCTGCTGCTGCTGCCGCTGCTGTGCTGCTGATGGAAGGGATTGTCTGGTTTTATTAATATGACAGGTGAGCCTGCCCAGCTGCTACCTGAGTGTGTCTGTGTGCGCTGTATGTGTGTGTGTGCGCGCGCTTGCGTGTGTGTGTGAGCCAAAAAGCAGCAGCTGTCTCATACACGCAATGCACACATGGTCTCATATGAACCCATTCACACAGGCGTTATTGTGGCGCACAGACTTTTATTTTATCGCATAATTTAGATCTTCTGTTTAAAG
This sequence comes from Chaetodon trifascialis, assembly GCF_039877785.1. Taxonomy (NCBI): domain Eukaryota; kingdom Metazoa; phylum Chordata; class Actinopteri; order Chaetodontiformes; family Chaetodontidae; genus Chaetodon; species Chaetodon trifascialis. Next base: position 10,785,491 of record NC_092069.1, on the reverse strand, counting down.
ATGCCATGATCTGAAGTACATCAACGCAGCTTCTTGTTAAAATGGTGAAAAGCAAAAACACCGCACAGATGCTCTCCACGCTGGAACCACATTTGTGTGTTATTACCCTCATATATTACCACTTTGTTTACTTCCTGGGCTGCAATTCACCAGTGTAATTTTCACTGCCCCTCTGAGATGGTCATAACATCCCTGCTCTTGTATATACACTTTATGATTTGACTCATATGTTGGGGTTCAATACATCCATATTGACTCAGGTAATTGAACACGAGGGACACGGGCTGTATTCATAAAAGAGGCAGAGAGACAGTTCAGTGAATGGAGGGTTATTAGAACAGCAGCATGAAGCTTCTGGCAGTTTGCTTGACGTGGGTTTTATGCTCTGAGAGAGGCGTCAGGCTGTATGTCTGTCATTGACTGCAGTTCAGGCGTGAAGATGGCAGCACAGAGGTCTTCCACCTGAGCAGATTGTGTTCTGAGTCGCTCCATTACCTGAGCGGACCACCTTTGTCTTATAGCTGCGTGTGGAAAATGAATACACGCTAGCAGGCCAAGCCAGCAGGCGTCAGAGGGAGTGTGTGTTTGTTTGTGGGGGGGGTCGGGGGGGTGAAGGTTGAAGGCTTCTGACTATATATATACAGATTTTTTTTGTAACACCTGCTCTTGGATTTCTTTCACCTGATCGTGTATTTTATGAGGGTGCTGCCTTTAGCTGCACTCTGCCAAATGGACTTTTGTTGAAAATCCCTGCGAGCCAGTTTTAAAAACCTCCAATTTAAATTAAAAAAAACCTTTGGTGTATCATTTAATCAACCCACAGAAGTCAGTAGATGCGAGCTCTCCGCAATGAACCAGCCTCTCAGAACAGGAGTCAGGTAGGCCTGTTATTTATTAGCATTCTCAGAGGAGTCGACGGACTGGCTGGCTGATGGGCAGAGATAGTGCCGGCCCACTTAGTTAGCAGAGTCTGGGGACAGAGTCGTCCCTGCACTGACCTGTGACCGACATAGCTGGGGTTTTATCACTCTTCATGAAACAAGAAGGACAACTTTTCGGCACTGCCCTCTCGAATCCATGCATTTGAAACACCTGATGGGGTGAACTTAAAAGATTTGACTCCTTGCCATTCTACTTTGTAGGTCGTCACATTGATTAAATCACTGCTAATACCCTTGCAGGAATACCTTCAGAATGAAAATGTAAGACAATACCTGAAAGAGTAGTGTGGCTGAATCTGTGAACGCAGGCCAGCTCTATTTGTTTCTTGATCAGCCAATTTCTAAAGGAAGCAGGTAGAATTAGCACAAAGGTCCCTCCCCTGAAGGAGGCCATTACTCATAAAGCTACATTTTCCATTGAGCAGAATATTACTTTTTCTAGGTGTGGGCCTGTCAAAAGACAAGGTTAATGCAGTGCATTGCCGCTTAAAGCACACTTTGCTCTTTTCAAATTTTACCATTGTGCCTGGCAAGATCAAAAGGGCCCTTTCAACATGTCGCTGTGTTCAGTGAGCTTTCATGTCTTACCTCATTACTGGAAAACTTTTCTTTGATTGAGCCGAGGTCTGAGCGGAGTTTGGTCAGACAATGGGGCTGGACGACTTTCACCGCGGCACAATGAGGAGGCAACAAAGATGTTGTCTCAAATCCCTCTCGAGATGTTGGGCCCCCACGCTTTACGGCGGCCAACAGGCCTGTGAATTACAGTAAGACCCCTAAAAGTGAGGATTTGTAACTCCTCTGATCAGACTCAGCTCACGACCAGCGGAGGCTAAATCCCCGCAGAGAACCAGCCGCAGAACAGGGGATGAGATGAGCTTCTCCGAGCACATCTCTTCCCGCCTAAAGCCTGTCCCTGAAAGAACGCTTTAAGCAGGTTAAATTCAACTTTAGAATATGCCCATTTCCTCAAACCTGAGGGCCATACATTGGAAAAACGGTCGAAATCAAAATCTTCTCAGAGAAAATGACTTTTCAAATAACACACCACACACTCTTTCAAAGATATATTTTATTCATGCAATTTCTACACAGTTTTAAGGGTTTTTTTTAGTTCAAAGAAACTTCTAACATTTCCTTCCAGGCCACCAATATTTTTTCCAATCATTTTTTTGGCAATAGAGCAAACAAATCCCTGAGTGAGTCCCTGAGTATACACTCCCCTCTCTGACTGTGAGAATTGGGCTGCAAAAGTCAGAAAACCCAGACAGAAGTTTTACTGATCAGTAGCGGGTCTCTGAAGAAACAACTTTTGACCTTCTTCTATCTCCGTCTTTCCATTTCTCTCTCATGCCATTTTCCTGGCCTTCTTTTTCTCCATAAATATGTCTACAGTATGTTTTTACTCACTACCTGTCAGCCTCTCTTTTTCTGCATCTGTCTCTCTCACTTTTACAGCTTCATTTCCTGTCCTGCTGATTTCAATTGTTTGCTTTAAAGCCTTTTTTTTATCATTTTTCCAGTGATAATCACTGCTTTATAGGCGCAGGTAATTGCAGACTGTGAAACCAAAATGCGAACAAGAGACAATATAAATATTTGAGCGATTAGAAAAAAGCTGTTCCTGTGACCTGGGCTAAGTAGAAAATTGAAAATGAAAACTGTGCCTATTGTGAATTTTCCATGCTGATAATTTTCCCTTTCTTTGGAGGAACCATCCAATAAGAGCCAGGCTTTTGTTCCCGTTATCACACGCTGTTCATTTGTCCCCCAGCCGGAAAGCCATGTTAAGATAACGCCATCCTATCATCTGATTGTCTTATCAAAGTTGAGCGACACAGCACCCCACAGTCACTCTGAACAATCAGTCAGCCTGAATGAAAAGGTTAAGTGATCCAGACACCTCTTGGTAAAGTTTCTGGTCAAAATACACACACGGCCAAAATAAACCACGAGTGTTTATTAGGCACACAATTTATTCATGATTTGTCACGTGCCGCAACACACCAGCTCCACGCAGGCCGATTCTGCAGCCCTGTTTAATTTCTTACGGCCTCCTCTCAGCATTTCAAGTGCAAGAGTGTGGACCCTTATACAGCGTTTGACACCAGGGTCAGTGGAATTGCCCCACTTGAACTAAAAGACATTTTGAAAGTGAAAACTCGAACACCATTAATTTGTTTGCTCTCCCACTAGTCATGACCACAGCAAATGCCATCACCTCAAAGAAGTGGTCGGCCGTCCTCACTTTTATTTGTTTGTTTCTTTGGGAGGGTGTGAGAAGTTGTGGAGCACGGCTGTAGCGGACATTGGACTCGTGGGGGGGACGTGGGGACTCTCCAGAAGGAAGGCTTTGCGGGGAGAAAGCTATAGGGAGCTAGCAAACAAGTTAGCAAGCGACAGAGAGGGGGTGGTGGAGGTGGTGATGGTGGAGGGAGGGGTGGGGATTCATTTAGCCAGGCATAGCTGCTCTTGTTTGTGGTTGTCCCTGACAGCGTCGGCAACGCTGCTCCAAAGCACCTGTGTTTGCTCACTAGCTTTCCCCCAATCTGCTCGAAAAATGCTGTGAGCATGTCACATGGTGGCCAGATAGCCTGGGCACCATGGGAATACAAAAGCCGGGGCTTTTAGAACAGTTAATCATTAATGGAGGCCTCTCTTTTGTTCCCATTCAGCTCCACGCTGACAGAGGCTTTGATATTACATATGGCAGACAGGTCAGACGTAGATATAGCCAAGTACATCGACAGGGAAGTGCTTTCAGGTCGCTTGATGCAGGGTGATGAAAGTAGACGTAAGCCGCAATGGAAAAGCATCCTCCAAATGAAAGCCATGTGCATCTGCAGAGGACAGGGAGAACACACAGGTCAATCTTACATAACATTATGTGTCATTTATTAGGTGTTTTTTTATGATACAGTAATTGTAATTACTGCGATTCACTGGCAGAAGTGAGTTTCAAAGTAGCATCAATACATTCAGGTGGGGCGTAAAAGTTCAATACATTTTCTTTATTATGCTGGAACTCCTATACTAGCAAACAACAAAGTTAGAATAAAGACAACAGATTGGGAATTCTCCTCTTGTCGCTGATTGGCAGGATGGCAATAAACAGAACAAGTCTTTCATGAGATGGGAGGCCACTTTACCAACCCCACAATTAATTAACATGCCCTAATCTCAGTTTGCTCTCCATCTTGAACTGTCAATGAAAAGTCCAGGGCTCATTTCACGCTTGTCAAAGTGGGCTTTAGAACTAAAAAAAAAAAAAAAAACAACCCTGCATGAACTTGCCTTCACAAAGCAGGCCCAAATTTATCTTGAGGGGAGATTAGGTTTACACAGCCACATTCTTATAAAGCACTAAAAGGGTCAGAGACAAACTCTTATCTCCCATTTACCTCAGCATGCCAATGGTTCTTTATTGAAAGTTAGTCATGACCCCACCCTAACCCCCCCATTGCTAATAATACTGTATGGGGAGTTGGAGAGGATAGTGGGATCACAAACATTTACGACTGCAAATGCAGCAGGCAAAGTGGCCACTCAACGCAGGATGCTTGGTGCGCTGAGAGTCAATCATTAACGTGGCACTTTTAGTGATATCTGCTCTCCGGCTCGGAGTAGAAGTCAAAAGATAAATGAAGGTTGTGTTTCGGAGAATGAAGTAAGGCTCCAACTTAGGTGCTTTAGCAAACATACCAGCCCACACATAGGTTTCTTTTGAGACGTCTGTGGTCGGTTCTCATGTCAGGAGTCTCACTCAGATAATATGTTCTCAAGCTGGCCGACAATAGCAAAATGAGTCAGGTTGGTGTTTGTGTTAACATCATACTTCCTGAAATCTGTAGAAACCTCTTTCTCTCTCAAGCAGTCCGGCATCAAATGTACCACAGTAGTTACTCACATTCGGTTTACACTTCCTTATTCTTTTATGAATAAGCTGCATGTGAATAATGACATTGTTTTCCACACAAGATGACATGACCACAAAAATAACTAGCGAGGTTAGCAGAGCAATCTTCAACATTTTCATAAACGGAGAAAGAGATGTGTTTTTATTCTGCTGTAGCACGATGCAGGGACTCAACCAGAGAATAAAAACCTTTCATCATGTGTGAGCGTCATACAGCTGTAAATCTTTTCTCTCCTTACTTGCAGCTTGACTTCACTGCAGTGTGTTTATTTGCTAACCCTGGTCACCGATGATAAGGGCCATTGGTGTCCCCAAACTGTAGCTCGCAATCTCTCTTCATGACAACACGCCCATGTTTCTACCAACACGTTTGCACTGTGCAGCCTACAATAAGAGGAATATAAAGAACAATACGTAGGTGCTAATAAATCCTCTGTCTCAGCTATAAGGAAATAAATTAGGTCGAGCAGAGTCAAAGGATGGGCTTAACAAGTGTATGCTTCAAACAAAAGTTCCTGTTTCAGGAGGGAAGGTGCATGGGTGATGGATGGCTTGGCAAACATAGTTGACATACCTGGCCAATGCCATGGGCCGGTCACAACCCAGGACTGAGAGGGACATTGTGTGAGCGTTTGAGTGAGTGAGTGTGTGTGTGTTTGCGCGCGCATCAGTGTAGCTCTGCCACAGCTATCCCTCTTCCCCTCTGAGGCTTCCTCTCCCTCCTCTCTTCCACTCAGGCCGTGGGGATCACTTCAGTCAGCAGAGCCCTATTTGACAGAGACACAGCCTCCATATAAATCCCATCCTCCTATTTATTTGATGTGCAGTTCTACTAGGACGCCTTCGATCCGTCCTCAGGGAGCCCGCATCTCAAAACACTCAAATAGTCTGGGTGTGGCGATAAGCACGGGGCTGGAATTATACTCCCAAATTCCCAAATCCTTATGGAGCGTTGTTCCATAGCATTTTATGATGAAAACTGCCACAATACGGACTGGTGAATTATTTCAATTCCTATTTTACATCCTTGTTAAAAGATCGCAAAAAAAGATAGATTTAAAAATGTAATTATATGAAGGGGAAAATCCTACCAGGATGCTCCGTGAGAGCGTGGGAGACGGGTCAGTGCAGTCTGCTGCATGAGTGCTGGACCTTTATGGGGAACACCCAGGAATGTTTAGTTAACTTGCCCGTCGCATTCAAGCATGTGTGTCAAAGGTGTTTACAGGGTGTTGACATTCACACATTGGCAGAGAGGTATATGTGAATGGTACAGCCATGTCTGGCTGCTGGACCCTGAAGGTGTTCAACAAAACTAACGTGAAACATGGATGTCAAAATGTTCCTATGTAATGTTTTTATTTAATATAATATTCATGCAGCAAAAAAACTAAGATTCAGCTCATAAAAATATCTCCTTTTTATATTACCCGTAAAATTAATGTAATTGTAAATCATAAATTATACACTATAAAGAGCACATTTTAATGTTTAATTATTTTTGTTAATATTGGCTTTTTGTTGGGTTTCTTTTTGTGTTTAACATGCTGTTAATAAATTACAAAATCACTATTTCAAATATACAATGAGAATTAAATAAAAAATATGTATGTATGTATTTTATATGATAATTCATTATTTGTGTCACCTGTTTGCATATTTTACCTGTGAAATTTAACGCTGATCATTTATATTAATTTTTATCTTCAAATTTATAGAACAACTGGTAATTAACTGTGTTGACATCATCTCAGCAATATGCGTTTTCCAGGAAATATTGTGTTTTATCAGCAAACACAATTAAATACTAATTAAGAATATGTACCTACAGTTTTCTTTTTAACCTATAAAAATATTTACTTTATCTCTTTCCAGACGAGTGTCGACAGCCAGCCAGAGTTTTTCATTTTTGTGGTCACAATATAAACATGTAATTGCTTTGATTGTAAATTTCATGATGCAGTAACATTTGGAAATGAACCCGATAATGTGTGGTTTAATTTCCCTTTGTGTGATGGCTATAAATAAAGCAATAAAACACAATTATTCAGTCATATACCCACTCATTGCAACAAAGGGCAAACACAGGATATGTGCATATAAAGGTTTAACAGTTTGAAACAGCGTGACGATCAATCACATTTCCACATTGCTTCAGAAACACAGTTTGTGCTTTGACATAATATGTCACATATTACGTGCCGAGCGTGATCTCTGATCATGAATGCTCATCAAGGATCGTGTTTGATTTTTAACATATAAAGGAAGACTTTAATGTTTTCATCAAAAACTGAGAGAGCGTTAGAGATGATATCTCAAAAACAATAATGGATTATTGTTACTTTCCACTTCAGAAAAAGGCTTTTTTTTTTAAATGTATATATCCCTCACAGTGCATTTGTCTGAAGTATCTCAGCTTTAGAAAATAGAAACATGCCGTTTATATCTTTTACTCTATATTTCAAATACAAATGTCAAAAACCTGACCAGTCAGCCTCTGAGGAGGCTATCTTTTCTTCTGCAGCAGGTTGCCAAAGAGGCAACCAGTGCCAGCAAGCACAAGTCAGCATGTCTGTCTGTCTGTCTGTCTGTCTGTCTGTCTGTCTGTCTGTCTGTCTGTCTGTCTGTCTGTCTGTCCATGTGACCACCCACTGAGCGCTCTGCAGCATGAGGTGAGCACCTCTTACCACCCCCTGCCAGCTTTACACTGGCCTACAGGTGACAAAACACCTAACCTGTTAAAGTGCCTTCTCATCCAATCGCCTTTCACATCGCATCACATTTAGCGACTGAACCACACACCAGAACGCCACAGGTATCGCTCAGACCGCCATTGTTTAAGGTAATTGGTGGGGTGTTGTAAGTTTCCTATGACTCACGCGGCTCTTTTCTCCACCCATGAATGCTGGAAGATTGTAGGTCATAGTGAACTTAAAAACGAAGTCCTCTCAACTCATAAATTACACGGCCACGGACAACCTTAAGCGGTGTTGAAATGCCTCGAACAGAGCTTTATTTCAGCGTTGGTGGAGCGTGAAGCTGAGAGCACCACCCCACAAGGAGCTTGGCTCTCACAGGCACAAATAAGACAGCTATTTATCTTGCCATACCTGAGGTCTGACATGCTGGCAAAGCGCTGGTGGTGCACCAAAGGTGGATGTGAAAACAAGCACTTACTGTTTCTTAAAGATGTTGCTCTTTGAGGTATTGCTTCCGTAACAGGTCATACCTTTTTTTGTGATTAGGGCCCTTGTGAATAAAGTCTGGTCTTAAATTTAGAATTTTCTGCCCCAAACAAAAGGGTTTTCCTTCCTGGGACCTGTCTTGGCACAGCTACGAGCACTTTGAAATCTGATCTGATAGATTAAGAGCTTAGCCATTAGAATAAACCATTGTGGAATCATCATGGGTTGCGTTTTCACTCCGGTGGCAGTTTTCCTGCAGTGTGTCTGAGTGTAAGTTTGAAAGAGTAACCCACGATGTCCCTCTCTTCAAATGCATCACGACTTCAAAGCGAAACTGCGTGTCGCGTTTACGTCAGTGCTTATATGAATGCGACAGTGCGAAAACGCAGCCAGTGAAACAGTTTTCTCAAAGGTTTTCCTTCACAACATCATATTGTGTAGAAATCATCCTCAGTCTGACCACCCAGGGGGTCCCTGACACCACAACCTTTACAGAGGGGGATGGGCGTGTGTGTGCGTGTGTGTCTGTGTTTGTGTTCAGGCAAGTGTCTGCTCACATGCATGAATATGCTCCTTCATCTTATGTGTATTGATGGTCCTGTGGCATCCCGCTTCTCTTCTTTTTTTTATTTGTTTGCTTGTTTATTTCAGATACATTTGCTATTGTTATTTTCTTCCCGGCAGACTTCCAACAGGGAAGCACGCTACTTTCATTTCCTGCCACGCAGACAACATTACATGTATTGAGTGTGAATACACATTGAGCAGAGAACTGGTCAATGTAAATGCAAACACAAACCAACAAACCAAAACAAAAGAGCACAATATGGATCCTTCTCTCAGCCAGAGCCTCTACACTTGCTCTGTTTGCCCTCTCTTCTGGCTGGAGTTGCCATTAGGTCATATAATGACCGCATCTCATTTCTCCCTCAAGGGCCCTCGGAAGCTTTCTGCCTTTGGCTGGAAAAGTACATCTTTGTCGGTTTTGAAAGGAGACTCCTCAATTAGATTTATCTTGCGTCCCAAATCTAACTCTGTAATTTTTTTCTTTTCTGTTAATAAAAAATGACCTAAACTGCTCTAAAATGAAAATTCAGTCTTACGCAAAAACCACTTGGGTATCGTTATCGCACTCTGTGCTTGACTTGTGCTGCCTCCTCTAAGAAGAGAAGAGGGGTCAGCCGTTATCCCCCCCCTCCCCGGCCGCCACCCTGCCTTTTATGGCAAAGTGAGAGCAATTCAACCCCTAAACGAGTACACATGCTAAGGTGAACAGAGATACACACGCGATAGCTCGTTCAATTAGACAACACGGCCATGGCAGGCAGAATGTGGACAGATAAATGACCATACAGTATGGCGTACAATGGGAATTAAAAGTATAGGGCAGCTGGGCTCTTATCTGGCCGGGGAAGAAGAAACCAGGCAACAAAGGGAGGCCTAAGACTAAGAGGCTTGATGCATGGGAAAGCCATGGGCCGGCCATTGTGGCTGCCCTTCTGCTGAGCAAATAGTCCAAACTGTTCATTCCCCATCTCCCATTCTCTCGCCGGTACATTGTTTGTGTCCTTGCATTTCATTCTGACTGGGGAAGATTGCTCTCAGGGCCAGTGAGCAAACAGTCCAGAAAAGAGCCAGCTATCTCCTGCTGTTCCCAGGAGAACTAGCATTTTTATTTCAGCTCCAAGCTGTCAAAGGATTGGAGAGTTTATGTCAGGATCCTGAATTAATTGCTTTAAGCCTCGGGGCCGACGCCGGCGTTTTTATCACCAAATGTTCAGTAAAATGTTTCCTAGCAAATTATGCAGCCCCAGCCGCCCCCCGCCCCGCCATCGCCTCCTCAGTCGCCAAACATTTGGTATTTGATACATACAGGATGAGTTTCTGCAACACAAATGATGTGTTTAGTTGTTGTGACAGCACAATGGTGTGAATAGTGATTGGGCTATAGCACGGCTGTCAAGGATTTGGTGGAATGAAGGCAAACAGCAAACTTTTGTGTGTGTGCTTTTTTTTCCTCTCTCTCCATGACAGTGGGTACGCGAGCCAAGCTTGGCAATAAAATGAGTAAGCGTACAGATGCCTCAATAAACCATAGCTGTTCAGACATTTGGTGGCCCGAGCTTTAAAGGCTCCAAACTGTCCTCTGAACTGCCAAACTGACTTCAGAACCGTCTGTCATCCTCATATCCATCCCATGCTCCTGCTTACTTAATACACAGTATATCATACATTGGGATCTGCAAAACCCGTATATGCCTGCAAGCCATATACACAACCTAACCCCATATAGCAGCTACAGCCAGTTTTAAAACGAACTTTGAAAAATTCCACGCAGTGGATGCATTAATATCTTCACTGTTAATATTAAAATTTACACCATTGATACAGTTGATAACTTTCTGGCTCCTAACACACTTTCTGATCCAATCCCGAATATCCCATTTATCCTATGCGGAGATTTTTTTATTATTATTATTATTGAATGAGAAATTTTGCTGCAACATCATTATGTTGGCATATCTGGATGTTATGTTTTCTTTCTCTGTTGGCTCCTACATGAATGGGCCAAAACCAACACCGGAACGGGCCGGGCGGTCCAACAGTTGCAGTCTTCAGAGCCACACATCAATAACTGAACCTGGAGCCGCCATCTGGACTTTGCTTTTCTTCACACAAATGCATCTGACGGTGTAGTGGACCATTATATTTGCATCTAAAAAGCATTAGCAATATTTCACCATGCCGCGTGATGCTGTGCTATTTGTATGAATAAGCCCTTTAACAAACCGCCTGTCACTCACCCATCACCGACAGCAACAAATGAAGGGGGTGGTCCTCCAGTCTAAATAATGTTTGTTCCCAAAAAAACTACTTTTCACTTGAAAGCTTTGCATATGAAGGGAAGTCCATATGAAATTTGCATTAATACATAAATGCAACTGTCTCTGGCGCCATGAGCTCAAACAGGGTTTGGTTGTAACAAGTCTGAACCCACAGCTAATCTAACTGTAACCGAGGCTATCATGATTCATTGTGATGCCCCTTTCACCCAACATTATCTTTCTGCTGGGCACTTCAAAATAAGGGTATCTCAGCTCTGACCAATAAATCTGCCAGTTGACTCCTTAATCTGAGAGGATATTAAGTGACAAACACTGCGATGTTTCTGTCAGCATCAAGCAGGCGAGGGTTAAATAGTGTGTATCAGGGGACTACTCTGCAGTGGGGAAAGCATACAGGCCTCATCCTTCACCATAATCTGCTCAACAGCCCTGTAGACACCTCCCAGCTTTCCTCAATCCTTCAGCCGAGCATCCGCCTCTCCATTATAAATAACACAGCCATTTATATGGGATTAAATTGGGGATTAATTTGATTCAAGTCAGGGTATGGGAATTCATTAGCGGGCTGAGAGTGGCGCTATACATGGAGGGAATTTAATTTGAATCCCCCAAGGGAAGCACTATGGGGCACTGGGGCCGTGTTGAAATGGAGGTCTTAAAGACAAGGGGGGATATTGTTCCGCACTTTAGATTTGGACACTTGTAAGGTGGCGCTTTATTGCTGTTGATGGGTTGTTATCAAATTGAGAGCCGCGGTGGTATTAGGTGAGAGTGTCCTGACATAGACGGACCATGCGGGAGGCAGAGAGATGGGTTTATCTGGAGGGGAACAGGGCCTACCCTCACATTTGGTCTCGTCTATCTGCGCAGATCAAGAATAGTTCTTGACACTTGCATGACCGTGAAGAAGTAAATACAGGTTTTTCGCACAGATTTGGCTCCCACTCATACGGTATTAAAATAAGCACATTATTTGAATGTCAGTGATTCTCATGAATGTTGAAATGGCATATCTATCGCCGACAAGCTGTGTGGTGTAAAGTAAGGGCATTAAATTCAGCTCGGACGCAGATTACAGAATTCATCCCTGCAGAACACCATCGTGGCATTTTCTAAATTGGACAAGTCCCATTGTAAGAGCCTATCACAGTGCACATGTCTGCATAGGAGAACATATGCAGGACAAAATATTCCGTAGTTTGTTATTCCGAGGACGGCACTGGGGGCACACGGGCTTGTTTGCCTTTGCTGGGAGAGGAGATTGGATTGGGGGTTTAAATGAATCGCTGGCGCACCACGTTTATAGGTTTCATTAACTTTTAATGAGTTGGGTGTCCTTCGCTGTGATTGGCTGGCAGAGCTCTGCCTTCACTTCCTGGAACTGGAGCTGAGGGGGAAGTGAGGAGATATTGCAGCGCGTTGGCTTCCATGTTATGGCCATGTGCTGCTCAATGTGTCACACTGGGTGGAAATGGGTCAAAAAAGGGGGCTATAATGTGGTACTATTCCAAAGCAGAAGCCCCAGATATCCATCAGCGCTGGCAACCGCTGAATCTAAAACCTGGAGGTATCGAGTCTCGAGGGGAATAAAGAAACCTTGGCAGATCAATCACAGCCAAGCCGGCATCCCTTTACCACAGCTGACTGACATATCGTTTTATGGTTGCTTTGCCAACAAGGTTTGATCTAAAAGACAGGCATGAGACCCACAGGGAAATGCCTGTGGAATTACCAAAGAGCTAAGAAGCATGAGTGCGTGCAGCAGTCGTGTTTCCAGCACTCGTCTCAAGCAATACCGAACTTCATATTTTGAGCATCTATAATCTCCATCCAATATAGTATCTTTCTGCCTGGTTGATCACACTTCTATTATCTCGCATGGATTTTTTTTTCTTTTTTTTTTTTTAATGCTTTATGTTTCTCCATAAGAAGCTAATCCCCTCCTCCAGTGTGCGACTGAGCCTCACTTCAGCACTCCCCATAAACAAAGGCTTCTGTCTGTCATCTTCATTTTATCTGCATCACATTCTCCCATCAGACATTTACATTATCTCCATCACCCTCGAGTGTCTGTTTTTGGAGTCCTTGATTGGTCTGATAAGGCCGAGACTGACTTCTCTCCCATTTGCATGGTGGCAGACCTGTGTTGCAATACTTTACCAGGATAAACACTGACCATCCATCCACTTCCAGGCATATAAAAGCAGGGTAGTGAGAGGCGCCCCGTCCTGGCCTGAATACATCGCCTTTAGGTCACTGCACATCCCACCAGCTGCTGCCTCACAGCACTCAATGGGCATTGTTGGTGGACCTCTCTCTCTCCCCCTCTCTCTCTCTCAGGACATGAAGGAGTCCTTCACTGGAATGTCACATATTCGTGTCAGAGGAGTGCGGACACATCACAGTCAGCGGCCGCATTCTCGCCCTGTCCATCCTGCCATCTCCCCCTCTTTCTCTCACTGAAACACACACAGACACACACCTCCTCTTTCCATCTTAACAGAACCCCAAACTGACCTTCATACAGCGAGATTCACAAAATAACAGCCTCAGTGAGGCTGACCGTGAAAGTCTGCAGCATTTTAAGATTAAAGCGTCATCATCAATAATGATGAGAAGTGTACCGTAACCATTAAAGATGTACGTCTTGCTTTAAAAAGAAAGGCCCGAGCAGAAAAGCAGAAAGAATCCCAGTAAGGTGGAGAAACAAAGAACTGAAGAGTATGTATGCCTTCGGCTCGCATCTGTAAATCCCTGATTATACTCGTGAGGAGCAGAACTTCTCCATAAAATCTCCTTGAAGGTTGTTTCTACACTTTCTTGAAGATTGTGTAAAATGTCCTCATTGCTCAACCAATATTAATCAGCAATTTAGATATTAACTGTGTGGTAATAAAGTGTTTTTATATGGCTGTTCGTCATCCTCACAGCACCTCTTTTCAGCTGATGCAGAGGCCATTACAGTCAAACAGCTCATTTGAAGCTTCAAAACCTGCCTGGGGCCAGGTTTAATTTTTTTTAGTCATGAGGCTGTGTCTCAACTGTTTCAATTTCATTATTGAAAATAAATTATCACTCAGGGAGATTTAAGCAAAATAGCTAAAGCCAGGCTGTGCTTTAGAGGCCTGCCTTCCAGCCCAAATTCAGAATAAAACTATTGTCAAAGTTAGATTTCCACTGTTTTATGCTCTGACATATTTGTTCAATGTGTAATTTTAGTTGACTTTATGCTGGATTTTTAATTCATATTTTCTCTATAAATACTTAAAAAAAAAATCATTAACATGACTACACACATGTAAGCAAACATAATCTAACCTTCATAAGCAAAATGTACTTTAATCAACAATATGCCCACAGGCTTCAGAGTGCCTTTTGTTACAAATTATAAATCACTGGACAAATTACATTTTTGATGTTCTAATCTGACATAAACCTGTTAACTTTATTTTCAGTCTGGTTGTGCACTCATCCTAAATTCCTAATAAACCAATAATAGACAATAACGCAGCGGGATTATTACAGCAGCAATACTGTACAGCTAGGACAAATTAATCATTTATTTTTTTAACATTAGGTCACCAAACAATTTAAGCTCAAACATTTCCATCCATTCCCTAAACTGTTTCCTTGTCATTTTGACATTTGACAATTTGCCGTATTGATTTTAACACGCCTTTCCGAGTGGAAATAAATATCTAATCGCCTAATACTGAGCAAATGTGTTCATCGGCGGCGGATAAGTGCGGATAAAAATTGGAGACACATACGGTGGAGATGGACGGACGGGGATGACGGAGCGTCACGCACCGGGACGGGCCGCCCGCTGAGAAACCATGGGTGGCTTTGAGTTTTGACTTTGTGGTCCCTTTAATATACTGTGGGACAGCAGTTTGCCTTGCTAAGATATGGGATTAGGAGTATTTCTGGTGAAAGAGGAGTTAAGTCGGGCTAGTGTGGACGGTCCCTCCCCTGCAAAAGGCTGAGACAGAATTACAGCTTGTTGGACCGGTGTCCCGCCGTCGCCATGGAGACAGATCTACTTGGGTGTTCTAGTCCGCGGGCTGCAGCGCGGAGCCTATAGGTGCGGCAGACGCCCTGCTGTAGCCTATATAACACCATCTCCATGAAATAACTCTGCACACGATTAATACACAGATATGTGGCCTGGCCTGGCGAGCCGCGCCGGGCTTTTAGAGTGAGCCCGCCTGGAGGATTGATTACCAAACTATCCAGCGCAGACGCTCACCCGACCGCTTCAGCTGCTTCTCCCCTGATAGGAATTTTTGTATAATATTTCTAACATTTTTATATATATGTCGTTTCCCCTCTTTCATGCTTAAAACCGCTGGCAGGAATGGCAGTACCCTGCTTAGTTGACGCCCATGGGTGGGTGCGCGCAAGGCTTATAGGATACTGAGTCATTCAGTGAAAATAGAGGCCCAAACTCGCCTAGGCATTAAAATGCATCGCTGTAGGGAAAATGTCTCACTTTGGAGGTCTGGTACAATTAGATGCTATTTGAAGACATGACAGGAAAGGAGAAGTAAATCGCTTATTGTTCGGTTACAATACAGTCACGTTTTTTAAGAAGCTGAACTATGAATAGCAGATAATTTCACTGCACTTAGTTTTTTTATTTTTTTAAATATGCCCTGTTTTAGCAGAGCTTTCCCATATTCCAGTTCTTTTTTATTAATGAGACTGCCTGCAAAAGATGCGTCTGACAGCCCTGAGAAAGGAGGTCTGATTTTCAGGCCTTAATCAAGAAATATGCAAATGCGCGCGCAAGAAATGCGGAGAAATCAGGTTAGCTTAGTAAAAAAGGATCAACAGGCTGGACCAATCCTTTATTCAGTTGCTATAACAACAGATGTGCTCCGCCATAGGAGCTGCAGAGGCATCCTGCCTGATGGAAAGCCCGCACGAAGTTAGGAGATGGGGAAGGTGCAGCGATGTGGCCTCGGCGCACTTTTGTCCGCCAGTACAGATTGAGGTTGGTTACCTTTGAACCGGCAAAGCTCCAAAAGGCCATTCCCATCTCAGTGCGCGCTAGAGAGGGCTTGACTGGGGTTATCCCGCCTTCAAAGGATCGGAGGAGAGCCGCGTCCGGATGCAATTGTTTAATATTGGCAAATGGACATTTTGGAGGGCTCTCCATCTACTTAAGATTTAGGAGAATAAGGTATCCAAATGCGGCCTCTTGGATCATAGCAAAATAAATAAGAAATTTCTTTATTATTATTATCATTATTATTATTATTATTATTATTATGCGATGTGTTTAGTGATGAATTATTACTAAGATTTAAGGGTAATTAGCAATGAGCATTCCTATTAATACATAAAATATGCTTCCATTTCTGAACAAGAATAAAAATTATATTTCCATCATTTATTAAACGCTTGCCATCACATTCACGACCAGCTTTTGTGTAGCTTTTATCTGAGAATTACTGATTAAAATATGAAAATAAATCCATTTGTACAACGTAAAAGCAGCAGCAGAGTCAGTGCTGTAGCATAGATCGCTTTCATGACATCAGTGCAGCAACAATGATATCAATCAGCCGCACACTGCAAAAAATATCCAACAAGTCATTTAGTCTCATATATATGTTAAGGCGTGAAGAGCTCCTCTAGTTTCACCTGGTCCCCGTATAAGATCATGACAAACTTTCTAGAATTAAAGCCATTTTTAAAGAGCTTCTGCCTTGTTGGATGAGTTTAAAGAAATCATCAGCACTGAAAACAAGCGAAATCATCTCAACCTCTGTCGATTTTTAAAGGTGCGGTTTAAAAAAAAAAAGCCTGTAAAAGCATTGCTGTAACAGTGCCATGCAACACTAAATCCTCTGCAGTTTTTTTGCAGCGCGGTGGGATCCCTCTCCATCGCGCAACTCAAAGACACAGAAACTTGAAGCAACCTCCATCACACAACCTGCAGATCCCCTCAGCTTTGCACCACCCTGTCGTGAAATTCAATACGTCTCCTTTCTCATGAATTTAGGATATGAGCCTCTGCACACCACCGACCCCACCTCTCTCATGCGTGTCCGGGAACGGCCATCAAACTACCTCTCCCTCCTAATAAATCCAAATAAATAAATTACAAAAAATATCTTACAGAAAATAAAAGCGTCATACCTGCGCAAAATAGCCGCTGCTTGTTGTTGGCAAGCCACACAGGAGCCCATTGTAGAAGCTCGCCTTCTGCCTTCTGCAAAGGGCTCCAGACATCACGGCATTTATTTGAGCTCAAACTCTGTCACTGTTGACTTTAGCACAAAGCAAAGATTTCACTGCCCCGCTAGTTAAAAAAATGATTATTTTACAGAGATATCGATCAGTGTGCTATAAAAAATCAGCTTAGCATTATATGTCTAAAATGAATAGAACGAAATTTAATGTCTGTGTAAATTTACAGAGCTGCGGCGTCCTATTCAAAGTTTACACTTGTGCAATTTGGTTTGTGTGTGTACTCTTCCTATATGTGGGCATAGCCTCCACTCTATTGTTTACTGGCTTTGTTTATTCGCAGATCACGCTGTTTAAAGTACGATCTGTAAAGAGGGTCTGGAGAATAAACGCACACTTTAGGCCCTACGTGTTCAGAAGGCGAAGGGGTGTCATTTGGTTGGAAGGGGAGCAGAAATGTCCCCAAACTCCCTGGCCTTGGATTTGAGCTCAGCAGCAGGGAAGGGAAGGGAAGGGAAGGGAAGGGAAGGGAAGGCAGGAGGAGGAAGACGAGGGGGGCGATTTATTTGGACGACAACTAGCCTATCTTATCTAACAAGAGGGGAGGGTCCGACTACTTTAAAAATAGGGAGTAGACAATGGACCCCCAGATTGAGGGGAGAGAAGTTAGAGCATCACATTCAGGCGGCTCTGTTCCCAAATCAGCCCTCTTTTCCAGCAACTATTCTCCTGCGCCACAGGAGGCTGTTTTATGTGACAATGACACTTAATCTTATTCACTGATCTAAACTTTGCCGTGTGTGTGTGTGTGTGTGTGTGTGTGTGTGTGTGTGTGTGTGTGTGTGTGTGTGTGTGTGTGTGTGTGTGTGTGTGTGTGTGTGTGTAGGATGGTCAACCTGGGTGACTGGCAGGCAGGCAGGCAGGCAGGCAGGCACTGTCACTGTTTGAGTGACAGAGAGCTTTGAATCATAATGTGACTCACTGTATGTGTGGGAATTTAAATGGCTGATTTAATACGTGGATATTATCATTTCACCAACTCTTCCAAGCACGCGCAGCCTTGCAGCGGCTGAATTTCGGGGACGTGGGAAATGTGCAATGTGCGCATATGAGGGATTCTTTGGATTGATTGCACGATCTAAATTTCTGAATAAAAAAAAAACGCGTTTTCATTTGCAGCATATTTGGAGTAGAATTTGTTTTTTATTGTGTGCTTTCTGCCTGAAACGCTTCTGCGCCTTATCTTCTCCTTCATCACCGCACTCCCAAATTATTACAAAGTGGCTGATGTGTTGGATAAACTTCCCCCCTCCCATAAATATCCCAAATTGTGTTTGGGATTAATAAGCGTGTGTTTGTTTTGTTTGCATTTTCTGGCGGACAAATTGAGAGCATTGTGCGCAATTTTGTCCAGCAGAGCTATTAATCCCTGCTGAAAACACGCGCCTTGTTGTAAAAGCATAAGGATGAGAATAATTCTTAGAATTAAAAAAGATCAACAATTATTACGCAACTCGTGCTATAAACAATCCTTCATGTTATTATGTGTGTCATAAATAAATAGAACTGGATCTCCCTGAAAAATAAATATTGTCCTTAGCTGATTTTTTTCTCTTTACAAATCTTAATTTTTAACATTAAATGTGTGTTTATTGTGAACTAACTGAGATTAATGTTTTTCTTTCATGTGAATTATTTTTGCCTACACTTACGTTACATTCTGTTGCATTCATTTATATTTATGATAGCCTGAGTAAACACAATTGCTCTTAAAAATGTGATGGTGGAGACGCTTGTTGCCTCAAACAGGCTGCTTTTGTTGCATAATAATAATAAGAAGAAGAAGAATTGTAATAAGAATAATAATAATAAGGGTCAAACACCGTCATATTCAGAAAACAAAACCAATAACACTTTAATATAGATTCTGTTCTTGTCACTACAAGAATACACATATACAAGCCATAAATAGGAATTACACAAATGATTGAACAAATCCTGCGAGGCATTTAAATTCATTTAGGAATCCAGTTATACGGATGGAGGCTATTTTACAGCAAGTTGTTGTTTGTCTTTGGGGTCCATTCCTGAAGCCGACTTCTGAACAGATCTCGTCACATTATCATTACTTTTAATTATTATCATTATCAACATCCTCTCTCAAAATAATTAGGCTACTAACAAACTCGACAACTAAAACGGTGGGAAACGTCAAAAATATCTGAAATACATATTGTACACAAACTCTATAATTTTTTTTACAAATGTACAAATTGAAGGGGAAGAAAGTCCACATCGGATGGAGGGTAACGAGTTTATGAGGAGTTCATGATTGGCCTGGAATAGACGCCTTGGTAGTAAGTTGTGTCAGGTATGGATGAGGAATCCAGACCGGGTTTCCCCGCCATGGAGCCCATGGAAAGAGCCCCGGCCATGGGGGAGCCGTAGCCGGAGTAATGCATCACCTGCTCGTAAGTCTTAAGGTCCATTTTGTGATGCTGCTGCTCCGAGGACATGAGGTTATTTATGGAGAAGGGGTGGTTGAAGGAGTAGTGGTGCTCCGGCTTCAGGTGCGCTTCGTGCGCAAGGACCGAGTGATGCTGAGACATGAGGTGCTGCCCCTGCGACACGGGGGAGGGGGCGGCGTGCTCCGGGCTCAGGGCCTGGCTCTTCATGTCCGACAGGGACCGTTTGTGGTCGCTGGAGGACGAGTTGGAGTGCGGGGACTCGTTGCCGTTGCAGCTCTCCGAGCTGCTGTTGGAGGAGCCGCCGTCCCCCGCTTTGCGGCCGCTATCCTTCATGACCTTCTTGTCGCACTTGAAGCGCTTCTGCCTCCTCAGGTAGCAGCCGTTCTCAAACATGTTCCCGGAGTCCGGGTGGAGAGTCCAAAAGGAGCCTTTCCCGGGTTTATCCGGTGACCTGGGCACTTTGAGGAAACAGTCATTGAACGACAGAGAGTGGCGAATGGAGTTCTGCCAGCGCTGCTGGTTCTGTCGGTAAAAAGGGAAGAGGTCCATTATCCACTGGTAGATCTCGGCCAGTGTCAGCATCTTGCTGGGGGACTGCTGGATGGCCATGGTGATGAGGGAAATGTAGGAATAAGGGGGCTTAGCGTGCGTGTAGCTCCTGCGGTAGGTCTTAGGGTCTCTGGACCTGTTGATGTTAGACTGTCCGTATATAGGGCTCATGGCGTTCATGTTGGTGTAGGATGTCAGGGCGTTCATGGATGCGGGCTGCGCGGTCATGGGACTCATACTGGGGCTCAGGGCTGCGCTCATGGCTGTCATGCCTGCGCCCATGCCGTTCATGGCTCCGGTGCCCGGTGACATGCCGGTCATGGAGGGGCTCATGCCCGTGTTGACGTATGACATGTTCATGGAGTTGGCCGTCATGTTGGCAGTGGTGTTCATGCCGGACATGCTCATGTAGGTATTCATCGAGTTCATTCCCAGGCCCGTGTTCATGTTGCCAACCGAGGTGTAACACTGTCAGCGAGGGAAAGAGGCAGTCATCAGTTTCATCTGGCACGAACATTACAGCAATAACTGAACACAGACCTTTTCTTTAAGCTTAAAAAATCAAAGTCACTGCATTCAAACTGCGGTGGAAATAACCGCGTTTGAATGCGCGCTGGCTCATAAAGCTTCATATGGACCTAAATGCGTCGAATATTTAGCAAATTTAAAAAAAAACACAGCTTCATAAGTGAAAGAATGCATTTGATGTCACGATTACAGCAGCTAAATTAAGTGAAACAATCCGCTAAAAACGCGCAATGCCGAGGAGAACACACCTAATTTGACTGTGCCCGCACACAAAATAGCGCCTGCAACACAAATATTTGAATCACTCTCCCTAAAATCAAACAGCTCCGATGTTTGCTGAGTGGAAACAAGACAAAAAATAATCTGATTTAATAAAGATACGTATAGAGTGGTGAAATTATAATCCGAGTGAAAAGTTTCACCCCCCTACATGTCAAGCAACTTTGTTAGGATAGAGCGCTGCGTGGAGATGGGGGAGGATTTGGAGGCGCCTCAAGTCAATATTTGATCACAAAGTTAATATTATCTCAGGGCTAATATTGAGTTGTATAAAATGGGATCGGCTTTAGACGGAAAAAAATATATATTTAAGGTACCCACCTCGGGCTCTCCGTAGTAGGTGCTCCAGTCGGTGTGTTCGTGTCCTTCCATTTTAACTGCTCCAAGCATCATGGAGGACTTTTACAAAGCGTCTCCCAGCAGAGGAAAAGCCAAAAGTCTCTCTAATAGCAGGTGACTGGGGACCACTAAGTGTATGTGGGTCGTCGGTGTGTCCCTTCGTCAAGGACTGGCGCATGTGTGTCTTATGGAGCCAGCCGTGAAATGCGTCTGCCAGTGACTGGAGTTCAAATGACGCTCCGTGCTGCCTGTTAACGCTGTGATATAGCTCTGTGCGCTAGGCAAGCCTCCAATCCCTACTTCTACGCCTTGGGCCCTATTTGAATAATCTCCTCGCACCTAGGCGTGAGACTCCTCAAGCTCCCCCCCACCACCTCCACCACCACCCCAATTGTACACCTGCGCTGCCTGAAAAGAACAGTTTCTGATGAAAAGCTTCATTATAAACTAATCTTATTGTATTTTGGCTGGAATAAAGGGAGCTATAAAAGGAATGTTTGGCGCTCTTCCTCGGTGTGCTTTTCATTACGCACATCCTCCAACGCGCTTACTGCACTTCAGCCGGGCTGACATCAGAACCCATTTTTATTGCATTCAAGTCATTTTAGCCTAAAACTATATATATAAGTGTTAATTATCAAAAAAAAACACTGAATGAAAGCGTTTATGAATTAGATAAAGTTTGATGTATCAGTAGAAATCCGCTTAAAGGAGCGTATTTAGGCAACTGTAGCCACTCATTAATAACTGCATCATAGTGCATTGTCAGGGTTGTGCTGCTGTTTAAATTCAGGCACATGAAAGAGTTCATAGGACACCCAAAGAGTAACATCAGTGCGCTTTTTTCCACGTTTAACCTGCAGAGCTGACAATAATGCTCTTATGGTTGTTACTGGCCTGCATGGACGCATGTGTGCGGTGCATATGAGCTCTGCCCGGGTCCATCTCAATGACTTAAACCCCTTTTATAAAAACGAGCTGATGTCAGTGAAGCTATAAGCACATTTCATCACTTTGCCTCAGCTCTTATGGACAGTTACGCTCTCTATGCAGCTCTAATTCAAATCAGCTGGGTTCAACATTTCTGTCACAGTTAAAGTGTGTACACTTTTTCTTAATAGTTGCACCAATATTTGCAAAAACAGGCGAGATTTTATCCCGCTTTATTAACCCGGATGAGTGAATTACTGTTTTAATTAGCCTTGAGTATGCCACGCATAGCTTCAGAGCGCCCTCTCTCGGTCGCTGCCTCCAGCTGGCTTTGCTGTGTGTGGCACACAAAGCAGCCTGATTCTTTCAAATCAAACGGCCGTGAAACATTTGAGAGGCGATGGAATTTGTGCATTTTTTTCATTTTTTATTTTTTTTATTTTTTACACTAAATAAGTGCAAAATAATTTAAGGCACAATAAACACGGCTGCAGAGGAGGACTCCAAACCCCGTGCAAATTTCCCCACCTTTTTATTTGAATTGAATTTACTGTAAATATGAATTATGTGAATGCAGAGCACGCATCATCCTGTGGGTTCATTGCTTTTTGATCATTTTAGTTTTCCTGATGACCCTCATGTAGCGTGACAGTGCCACGGACGAGGCCCCGGGCTGCTGAGGGCCCCTAACTCTCGCAGCCTGTACAGTATTTGTGTGACACAAACATCAAGGTGAGGCTGCAGTCCGCTGCCAGCCACGTGTCAGCAGCGGTACATCTATTTGACTCCATATTTACGCAAGAGCATAACTATCAGTATAGGGAGCCATTAGTAAAGGCGAGTAAACCTGTCGTGTTGACGAGGGACTAACAGAGTCTGCTTAACTTGGAAATGAGATCATGAGAAAAAGCTCTGTGTGTTTGAGGATTGGGGATTTCACCGGAGAGAGATGGAGATGGTCAAAGCTTCTCGGCGTGACTCAGTCCGCACAAGTGTTTGTATATAGGCCATTATTTTTTTTAGTATTAAAAAGGAAAATACTGTCATAATGATAAAACAGCTGGAGCAAATAACCATCTTATATTTATTGATGTGTTATTAATGTAATTATATGGGCAGATTTTTCGAGGTGTTGAAAATATAAGCGTATTTTAGTTCTATATCTGATGGAAACGGACTGAGTGTTTTGGTCTCCATGTAAAATATCTGCAAACATGCATTAGTAAATAATGCATGTAAGCTTATACTAAAAAAAAACATTCAATCAAATCAGTTTCATTCGTGCAATAAGCCTGAAATGTTTACGTCTGCCTTTGCAAATTTAACAAAAAAATGTTAGTTTGTGTGGTGTTTTCAATGTCGAATAATAAAAAAAATACAGAAGTGTGTAAATGGGCCAAAAAGCTCCTGGTGGATATTTATTTAATCTTCCTCCCCTGTTCTTCGCCAACGCAGCACTGTGCATGGCTGGAAAACAGAAGCACATCATGCAGCTATGCCAAAATGAGAGAAATCCACGGTTTTCTAACAGGGTCCTTGACCTGCATGACATTGTGTTCCTGAATGGGACATGCTGCTAATTCTGTGGTTAATCATCAACCTGCCTCAGTCCTCTCACAGGGGTGAAGGTCACATTTTGGATTTAGTCAAAAACAAAAACTGGGCTTCGTGCTGCTTAGGCTGCTCTGCCACTCTTTTACATGTGTTCCTTATTTCTGGCGTGATGTGTGTCTATATATCACATGAGCAAAGACCATAAATGCCCTTATGACTTTTTCAAATGCAGTAGGCAAAGAAATAAAAGTTGGACAAGCTTTGACACTATCTGCAGTTTGAGACGGCTCATTCTCTGAAGAACTGTACACTGCCTCCTTCATCGTGCCCGTTTGTCTCATCAGTCCAGTAAATAATTGTCAGATACTGAAGAACAGGTTTGTCCCATCACCTTTTTTTCAGCCTTGTGGTTTAATTTACTTGTTTTGTGCTCAGGAAAACAGAAAATATGAATAAAATATCAGAAGTTGGTCTAACACATTTAAAATTTCCTTCATTTCTGATCACATTTGACAATAAGCAGCAGCTTTTCTGCAACAGTGGAGTTGGGGCTGAGGTCCAAGAAGCTTTAATTCACTGACCCTTTATGGTCGGATGTCAAAAAGTGACCAAAATATCACAACAAAAATTTAACAAACAATTGCACATACAGTATGTAGATCTGTTAATGAATGAAGACATATTCAGGTTGTACTTCTGCAACTGATTCAAACTGGAATGAAATGAACAGCAAAACCATTTTAGAAAATGTTAATGGATTTAATTAAAAAAAAAAGACCCTTTCTTAGCCTTTCACCTGCAATATACCAGAGATATTTTTTGTCAAAAATGTGTCTTCACATAGGAATTCCAGAGTCCTTTTGGTGTTGCACTGTAAAATCATCTATCATTACATTCTGGTCATGTTAACATTTCCATAATGTCTGTGGAAACTTTGCTACTTGCTATTAATATGATGCAGACCATAAACATCTGGTCAAATATATTCATGATCCTCTGTTGTTGTTGTTTTTTATCTTTGTGATCCTTCACAATCATTAATGCAGCATGTTCTGCACAAACTGCTGCTGCATTCATTGTTGATCGGTCTGTTGATTCAGCTCATGCTTTCACAACCCTGTGCAGACACTGGAAATGAGAGCAGAATTGCATTTTACTTGCTCTCACAAAAACATAGCACATCATGTTCTTGTAAAGTTGACATTTTCCCAGTGAGTGTACATATCCAGGACCCGGGCCAGTGCTTTGCCCCACATCTCTCATCTTTCAGCGGCAGTTTTGCCACTTTGTTCGTCAATTAGCCTCCATGATCATCGGCGTTACGTTTCACACATTCAGGCGTCATTCTTTCACTGGTTATGACGAGGGCAAACACTAAATGATGAAAGTTTAATGAGTCAGTTAAAGAAGTGAAAGCCCAACACCTGCATGAGCAAGGCCCCAAAGTGACACCTCAAAGCTTCGTTTTGTGGTACAGATGCTGTTGAGTGTCTGAAGAGGGGGGGGGGGGGGGTCTGTGAGAGGAAGGCGGAACTCTTGGGACATTCCTTCAAACACCCAGGAGTTGTTGGCAGGAATGTGTTAAGTTTCAGCTTTCAAAGTAAGGATTTTTTTTTTTTTTCCCAAGTGAAATTTAAAGATTCACCTACAAATGTCTCTTTTTGTGCCTTTGTATCCATCTGAGCGCGCAAGAACAGCACAGGGCAAAGGGTTAAGCGTGTAATTCATCAAAATAAAATTAATAACGAGAGAGTCTTCCTCTTAGAAAGTGCTGGAAAAAAAAAATGTTTGCTGCCAACTTGCCTGTGGTGACAGTAAACATTCCAGAGCCGGGCTGGAGTTTGGACTTGCCATTATCTGCCACAGCTGTGACAACGCCTGTTGGCTGCAGGTTTGTGGCTGGCCACACTGTGTTTACCTGGAAATGAATCTGAAAAGCGGCTGGACTGGGAAGGCACACAACCCAGCTAAATAAAAACTGAGAGTGGTCATTGCAGCGAGATGCAGTGTGGGAGGGAGTCCAAAGTTATTGCACTGGCCCCAGTGGGTCAGGGCGCAAACACAGGCGTAAACGCACTAAGGATATCCTCAAATACGCACCTTTTGATATTGATAGGAATGCGGCGAGGAATGCCATTCGATATGGTTTATGTTGACTGTATCCAGGGCACTGCAGATTCAATACTTGTCTCTTGTCATGTTAAAGGAGCCCATGTTGACCGCTGCCCTTCATTTATCAAACAAGGTGACAGCTGATCTATTAGACCACAGGAGAAGAATGAGGACGGTGGGATTTTAGAAGATGCACAGAGCAATGAATGTGCACCAAATTAGAGTCTTTAGGAGCTGAAATTGTTGCAAAAAAGAGTTTAAAGCAAATGTAGGAACAGATTTCTGATCCAGCACCCTTTATAAAGGGTTTATGTTGGAACTGACCTCTTTATTAATGAAGAATAAGTCATTTTCTCATTTGAAGCACGGATAAGACACAGTCACACAATCCAGCAACCAGAAATAAGTTCTGTTAAATGGCTAGAATGATCTGAAATGATTTATTAACAATTACTAAATCATTTAGGTGCATCGTCTAGTTGTTTCATAAAGGGAATCTCATGAGAAAGTGAGCAATTATTTTTATAGATTTAAAATCTACAGACAAAAGAAAAAACAAACTAAAATAAATGATTGAATAAATGACCACAAAATGAAAGGCCCTATAGTTCACGTGGATTGTGTGATATATTTTATAAATAGCACACACTCTTACCTGCTTAGAGGCCATGCTTCCTTGCAATGTCTGAACCTTCTAAGCAATGTGGATGGGATGTGTATTAGAGCCAAAAGGTTTAATATCACCAAATCAGCACATTGTTATTCATTAGTGGGCCAACTGCAGAGTCAATACACATTTAATCACAGACTGAAGGCAATTAAAACAGGAGGGGGGCCAGTGGTGCTATGTTAATTAAAGTGCCAGGCTCCCATGGGAAGCTCTGTGTCTAAATATCACTACAATCAAGCCCATGCCATAATCCACGATGAGCTATTGCCGTTCACACTCGGCCGTCATGCTGTCAGATCCACGTCAGGTTGGAGAAGAGGGCAAACCTGGCCTGATGATTAAAAAGTTGTCTATCAGTAATGGCCTTTCTAATCCTAACTGACTCAACAGACGCGGGCATTGGCGTTTAGAATCTTTCCCATGATAGTTCAATGAACTGATCAGTGATTGGAATCTGGTTTTGCATTGATACGATCTCATGAAATAGGCGTATGATCCAGATATTGTAGCGATCTTTGGTACAGATGTTCCTTTGATCACCCCAATCCTCAATTTCCACAGACCTGCTGGGCTGCAGACCTCTTGAGAAAACACGCACACACACACACACACACACACACACACACACACACACACACACACACACACACACACACACACACACACACACACACACACACACACACACATCTCAGCCCTGCATCTGAGAAACGCTTTTGGTCCATTTCCTTTTTCCATCAGTCACTCAGTCAGTCAGTGAGGGAGGTTCATATCTGCTGCTGTCTTATCTGTATTCCAGCCTGATGGGGAAATTCAAGTTTGGGATTACCTCTGACTGCTGACCCGAACCCATCTCAGACAACTGGCCCGGCTTTCGCTTTCATTATTCTCATGCTTCAAAGCGCCATACAACAAAATCTCACACTCTCTTGAGCAGGCACACGTTTCTGGCATATCTAAAAGCCCTGCACCTGAATGTGTTATCCCTGCTTCGTATGCATGAGGATAGAAATTAAAAGCTGATAGTGGTGAATGTCTACATTAGGGGAAAGCCTATATCTTCTCCCCTCTACCAAGCAGTTGTCTCCTTCGTGTACGGGCTGAGGGCCCATCCATATGCAGATGGCTAATTTGTAGTGTTTACAGAGGAGCAAAGAGGGGGCCGACAACTCATGAAGAGGGCTGAAAAGAGGCTGCCTACGTGTCACCCCAGGAGTCTGGTGGTAAAGCCTGCCCTACCAGAGAAACAACATAAGTGTCCAATCTGTGTTTGCTTACCCGTGGACACCGATGGCTGAGTCCTGGCCTGGGGCCCGTAAATTGTGCTTTTTTTTTACAGGCCCTGACAGCTAACAGGCTATTGGGAACAGGGGCCCAATGACACAGCCACTCAACAGATTAGCACCTCATCAGCCTCCTGCAGCTTCGAACAAATACGGTCCCTGCCTCCTTTAAGACACAATAGGGCCGCCACCGCTAAACAGCCCCCCGCCAACGGGGCCCCCACCCTTCTCCAGCCACAAAACTTCCTGGTCTGGTCTTTCTCCGGGCCACAGCTGCATCAAGGGGTCCTTCCCCAGTCCCCAGAGCCCACCCCGACCCCAATTGGCAAGATGTGTGTATTTCAGGTGAGCAAATATTGCCACTTGCCTGAGAGTTCAATGGCCAGCCCTTTCGGGGGGGGTTGCGTATTGCGCCTGCCTGCTTTGCAACAGGGGTACATGTGGCCTCACACAGCAACCGGTCCACAGGATGGGTCAGGGGAATTCTCCAGGCACAGCTGGAGTCAGCAAATCAAACATACCTATATAGCTCATCTGCATTTTCCCAGACTAGGAAACCATTTCCAGCTTTCATTTCCTCTCTCCACTGATTTTACAACAAAAGAATGTCTTGATGTCTCCCCCAGCCACCACACACATAGCTCCAACCCATTTCCTGCAATACACAGTTTAAAACTCTGACTTGGAGGTGTATAATATCTGGTATAACACCTTCACCAACATACGCTAAAAGTCCCTGCAAAATTCTCTGCAAGTGCACACACATAGCAGATGATGCAGGCCATTAGATAATAGGCAAACATGCAGGGGAATTGAAAGTTGATCTTGTCAATCACTTGTCATGATTTGGACACCTTTGTCTCCAATACACACATGCGTAAGTTATAAATGCCCTCTGCAGTTACATTCATTAGTCTCATGGGTCTTAATGTGGAAAGAACAGAAAGGGGGAAATGTGTCACGTGCTGTGAGGTTGTATTAGAGATTGGAGATAACGTGTTTCTTGGGACTTGTGCCCATCATCAAGGACACGGTGAACATAAATAAAAGAGTCTGGCCGCTGTGTGGGTGATAGCTACAGCTAGAGGGAACCGAACTGATAATACAAGAGCAGAAATTTGCAATGTACAAGCTGTAAACGTTTTGCTTCCTTTGGTATTGGAACAGTTAGCAGTTTAGCAATTATACAATTAGTTTCTTTGTTCCAGTCACTATTTACTGACACTGTAATGTAAAAGCATGCTGTATATTTGGGATAACAGCAATCAAATAAGTCACTATATTTACTGGCCATGACTGAAAGACAGCGTTGTGAGGATTAAAGGCCACCAGCTGAATGCCACACCAGCAAGATCCTCAACAAAAAGCAAAGATCACAGCTAAAGAGTACAGGGCCAGCTTAGGTAAAGGCTACAGGCCTGTGACTACAGCCAGCTGTGTATTGGGTCAGAAGGTGATGTGTCAGTGCCGAGGACCACCTTGATCCCCCCTGGAAGTCAAATAGAAGTGTGGGTTGCCGTGTCCTGGGAGGCCTTCTCTGCCATCACAGTGAAATGGAACTGGGCCAGAAAGCAAACAAGATCTCTCCCAATCTCTCCCTCAAGCCCAGACCAACCATGTTTGGGTGATGGGTTTTTCTGTTGTTCTGTTTGTTTGCTTGTTTGGTCTGCAGCCCATGGATACCCAGCATGGAGTAGAGAGGAGAAGCAGAGGAATGGAGGACGTAGAGCAGAGGAGAGGTGAGGACAAGGAGGGGGGGGGGGCGAGGATGTGTGACACACAGACCTCCCCGTGAGGTGACGAGAGACCTGCCGAGAAGCTACCGGGCAAAGCTGCTCGACAAATATACACAGACCCCAGGATCAGGGCAACCAAGACAGATCGCTGTCTCTGATCCTTCAACAGATGTTATGTCTGACGCGCGTCTGATAGCACTGTCTCCGTTCATGTAAATTCCATAAGGACTTTTCAAATATGTTTTACAGTTCACTCTAAAGGAGATTTCTTTGACTGTATCCACCTGTAATGTGTGAAATATTCATGTGTTAAGGTATTTGCACAGGTCATTTCTCAGTGCTTTGAGAGCAGTGCGCATGTCTGATGATCTGTATGGAAAAAATAAGCTTTATCTGTCTCAGGGTAACCAAATGCTCCCACCACACATCCTGCTGAAGAAATTTCCCACCAAATCGGACTATTCCGTCACGATTTCAATGGATTAACCTACAGAGAGTGACACCTTCTGGTAGGAAAGAGAACTGCTTTTTTTCATGGGTGCAAAAGAATAGTGACACACACATTGTCCCCTGATATTCATTATCTGAATATACACATGTAAACAATTATCATGCGCACCCCTATGTCAGACTAATGCCTCCTCTCTGAACATGTACACTCATAATATATTCAATATTGAATATTTTCCTTTCATTTTAACAATACCCTTCAGACATTATTCAGACGCACAAAAGCTACTCTTACTGAGTTTGTGTGTGGAGGCTTCAACTTTCCACATCACAACCGCCACTGGCCTCCAAACTGTCACAAAATCAGGCACATGCTAACATGACTGCAATGCAGTCCGACAGAACAGCCCTGTCTTTACGAAGCTTACAACGTTTCTTTTGATATTGAAATGTGTGCATTTAATATGTTTATTATTGAACTCATAGTTAAAAGCGGTGTAGTACTGCACTATGTTATATTGAGGTGTTTCTTATTTTTTGTCCATCCTATTCAGCATTAGAAACACCTCTGAATATAATCAAGTGCAACACACCTCTAACTACAACCTCAATGCTTAAACAATAGAATTTAATTAACACATCTGTTAAAGTGTAAAAAACTTGAACATTAAACTGGACAGCTGTACTGGATTGCATTAGACTGGGCAGGTGTGCTTAATAAAGGGGATGCTGTGTGTGTGTGTGTGTGTGTGTGTGTGTGTGTGTGTGTGTGTGTGTGTGTGTGTGTGTGTGTGTGTGTGTGTGTATCTACATAGCACGAGCTTTTTAAATTTATTCACCTCCATGCAGCCAGAGGGGGGAGACATTGCACTTTATTTCCCAGCAGCTTGGCCCTAATCTCCTCTCTTCTAAATGACTGTAGCCACACGTCTTTCCACAAAGAATCCTCAAATTTATCGAACACAAGCTCCACTAAAATGCACGAGGGAGGTTTGGGTTTTCTTTGTTCGCTGCCGAATGCGAGGGCCAACTCAGTGACCTCTAACAGCGCTGTTGTGTTCGTGCCTGTTCAGTCTATAAATGTCTCCCCCTCACAGAGGCTAATGGGGTCATCTGGCCTGCATAGAGGATCCACATCTTGAAAACATTCAGACTAACAGATACAGGAGTGCAGTACTGAGTATCATTTAGAGAGAGAAACTTCTCATCAGTGGCTATTAGATGATAGCATTGCAATAATGCTAGCCATGATTGCTAACAGTGGTCAGCCTGTATCTGCGGAGAGTGCAGTGAAGCACACTTCAAAGATTTGGGTAAATTAACGACAGCTGTCTATTCTCTGTGGTTTACGGTGGACCGTACCTTCAAGCAATAGTCCCATTCTGTCCAGGAATAAGACATTTTATTCATATGGCTCGAGCTGTACGCACGTTTGATACTTGAAGGGCCTTCATAATAGCATTTATCATGAGCAGTTTCAAAGTCTTCCACAAACCCCCACCATCACCACCACCCTCTTTAACTATGTCATTACTCCAAATGTGGTGAGCGACTGGCTCTGCAAACTGCACGGTGTGGTGCAACAATCACATCCAGCTGCTGAAGAATGGGATCTGACATGTGAAACCACTACACACACGCTCACTCACTCACACATCATGATGCAACATACACAAAACTGCAAGCCAGGGTTGGTACTGCATGCTTATGCATGCATGTATGTATGTATGCACGCATGCACGCACGCTGAGGCACTGAAATACTAAATCTGTTGTTAAAGTCAGGCACAGAAAGACAGACGGAGCTTGAAGACAACTTTTTCGTTCTCAGTTAAGAAGTTGGGTTTTTATTCCACTGGTATGTACTGAAATATACAAAACACTGACACCTGCCAATCCAGCGGCAACAAAGACAGGAAGAGGACAACAGGAAACAGGTACTCCCAAAACACACCAATACAGCAAACTACAAAACTGTAGTGCCATAAACTCCCATGTGAACCAAATTGCAATTAGGCCTAGTTTCTGCTGTGTCCACTGTCTGGACAAGAGGGCAGCTGAATGGTCCAGACAACATAATAAACAATGAAACTGACACCATTATTTTGTTCTATGTAAAACCTAGGTTGATGCATCACATCAAAAACACATATTCCAGAATTTGAGTGCTTGGAAAGTCACATTCAAGAATACTGTGAAAGTACATAAAAAGATACAGAGAAACATGATGCTCTAACACCGAGTCCATGCTGTTTGAGCCTCACGTTGAACAGGAAAAATTGGCTCCATTCTTGCATTTACTAACAGTTCAGGGTCATGGTCTTGTAGCACTGAGGAAATTCACAACGATAATTTAGAAAAGGTTTGGAAACACTGAAACATTTTTGGTCTGGATCTCTTGGTCACTTTCTCCAGGGGAAAGTTGACAAAGCTTGCACACCATTAGCTGCCACTAACAAATCGCACTCTTGCGACATGTTGGTGGAATATTATAAAATAAATGGTGACAAAGCAGCCAATACTGTGCAAGCTGCATCAACCTTCCGCTGATTATCACGAGCTAAAACTTCGCATCTCGAAAACAGTTTGCTCTCTGTAGCAGCGAATAGTGTTTCTATTCAATTGCTATGTTCAATGGTAATATAGTGCAAAAATCTACCACAATTATGAAATACATTAAAAAAAAACATACAAATATATGTGACAGTTCCAGTTTCATGCCAAAGGACAGTCTCACAAACAGATCGGAAATGAGAACAAAACTCAAGTTTTCAATTCTCAGACTGTAAATCCCTTGTGAAAAGTGCCCTTTAATCCTGGGGTGAGCGCTCTCTCTCTGATCTCTTCTCTCACATTAAGATCAGAGTCATATTATTACTCAAAGTTATCCAAAATTGTGTGTACAATATCTAAACTATTATGTTCACCTTGCATGTGTTGGTTTTGTGATTGTCCTTAAAAAAAGAACCTCACTTGAGCAAATCCATGGAATGTTTTGATATCGTGCAAAAAGAGGATGAACGCTCTTCTCTCCTGACAGTTTCTTAATGCGTTTCTGTGGCATGCATCTCCACCTGCATGCTGCTTGTAGCGGTGCGTCCTGCCACAAATTTGGTCGGGCTTTTCCCCACTTTCAAAGCCTCTGGAGAGTAACTCTCCTCATGATCGGCTTCTCTCTGTTTCCACAACAAACTGTTCTGGAGGGAAAATCCACCGCTCCCAAAGCTTCATGAAAAAAGTCCCTATGGCAACCCTCGTCCTTGATCCATGTGGTGTAGTAAGTCCCCTGTGCCACTAGGGGTCCTCTTCCATGTCATCCAGGTTGGGAGCCATAATGAAGTGTTTGGGGTAAATGAGACTGTGCTCGTCTGCGTACTCCTCCCAGCGTGCGTCGTCGCTCTCGTGGGTGATGTAGCGCTCGCCTCGCCGCGTCTCAAACTCCCTGAGGTCCAGCCATGTCTGATAGTCCTGAGAGAAAGAGACGTGAGAGTGTGTTATACACTGTCTGTATGTTCAGACATCACTGAGTTATGACTGAGAGAGGACAGAGTGTGACTGTTGATGCAAACTGCCTTTATTGTGTTAAAAGGACAAAGAAAATAAGCAGATATGTCACCTGTAACCAGGGATGGCTGAGACACTTGTCCACGCTGTACCTCTTCCTCATCTTGACTTGGAGGAGATTGTTGATCAGATCTGTGGCTGTGAAATAAATTGATAACATGAAATGCTGTTTCGCCTTGTCACGTGTTTCACATTGCATGTGGGAGGAGCTGCAGCTTGGGCAGCTGGGGAGATATGAAAGTGATTCATCTAAACCACAGACAAAGAAGAGTCAGAGCAATGTTGAGACGACCCAGACGTGTAGGTGGGGAGGACAGCTCTGAGGCTGCATGTCTGAGTATCAGTTTGACAGTAAGATGCAGGTGCAACCAGCACTGACAGGAGTGAAGGACAAACAACACCTCATTGTTTACTTCATAGAAGGGTGCAGACAAGCACAATGTTCCTCTTACCCTCTGCAGAGATGTCCTTCCATGGCGTAGGGGGGTACATGAAGGCAGCATTCTGGATCTGATCGTTAATGTCCTCGTCCTCATTAAAAGGGAATGTCCCGCTCAGGCTGACGTACACAATGACTCCCACCGACCACATGTCTAAGGAGCGGTTGTAGCCTTTACTGCGCAGCACCTCCGGAGCCAGATAAGCCGGAGTGCCCACCACAGACCGCCGGAACGACTTCTCGCCAATGATACGGGCAAAGCCAAAGTCGCACAGCTTTACCTGCACGAAGACAGAAAGACTGGTCAGTGCGTCCGCACACATGCACCTGCATCAACACATACACGCCTCCTTTTTCCTTTTACCTGAGGAAAGGGCTCTGCAGAGGCCAGTAGTACATTCTCAGGCTTCAAGTCACAGTGAACAATGTTTTTGAAGTGCAGATGTCTCAAGGCCACCAGGATCTGTTGTAAACAAAAGTGAAAAAAAAAATTAGCTCCACAGATCCAGATGACATTAGAAACTCCAGCATCTAAATGGTTAAACATATGTAGCATATGTTATATAAATATGGGAATGTTTGTATAATCTAAGCAGTAGAACCTATGGAAAAATAACAGCAGCATCAGCATACAAATGCCTTTAAATACTTTCATCCTGACCAGTACCTTCACATAAAGACATATGATCTCATCTCATCATCCCATCTATATTCACCAGGCCTGGCCTAAGCTAGCGCTGCACGCATGTCTGCCTATGGCCCTGTACCAAAACCGCAGCGCGCCTGGCTCCCCTATCCTGACCCTGGCTTTGACAGAAGTCCTCCTGGCCACATCAGAGCCGAGCCCACCACAGCTAATGGGGCTGCTGTTAATGGCCCCGCTCCTGTTTGGGACCCGGGGATCCACGGAGGCCCAGGGGCCTGCTGCTCTTCTAATCAGGCCACAAAGCCACCAGAACACTACAGGCTGTAATCCATGGCCAGGGAGGAGGCCGAGATGCCATGCAGACTGATCCTGTAAACAATTCCCCCCAATCAGCTCACCACAAGAATAAACAGGGCCTGGAGCTGGAGCTGAGGCTTATGTGCAGTGGGCTAACACACCCCAAAAACAGAAGGGAGGACGCAGGGAGGGAGGGGAGGAAAGCTATGATCGAAAATAAAACACAGCACGGCAAGAAGTGATGGAATAAAATGACACATGCTGCAGACCATGACCATGATGAGCTGCTTTCAAAGAGAACATCGTAACATTAGTCTACAGAGCATTCAGTCAGCATGTCAGTACTGGGATCTTAACCTTGAACACAGACATGGAGCAAAGAGGTAGAAGCGCGCCTGTAACACGGACCTGCGTGACGAGGAACTTGGTGATCCGCTCAGGCAGTTTGCTCTTCTCGCTGGACAGAATCATCTCCAGCATGTCGCCGTGCAGCTTCTCCATGACGACAAACACCCGCTCCGGCGTCTCAAACATACACTCCAAGTTGACGATGCCTGGGTGATGCAGATTCTGAGGGCGAGCACGAGAGACATCGAGTCAACACGGGTTCGGGAATAGTGAGGGAACAACGCCGAGGGAAGGGAAACGATGCTTTCATTTTGTGTGATCATCAATGAATTCTGGTCATCACCTGTAATATGGCCACCTCATTCCTTAGCTGGCTCTCCTGCTTGGTGGGAAATCTCATCTTGTCAATAACCTTGATGGCCACATCTCTGCCACTCTTTCTGTGTTTGCCTAAAACACCACGAGTCACAGGAAAATTAGTAACTTTAAACGTAATGCAGCAAAATAAACGTGATGCAATTCACAGTAAAGCTATTTCATGCAAACTGTGAGTGAGCGGGAACATACCTCCATACACGATGCCAAACTGGCCCGATCCCAGCACCTCATCAGAGAATATTTGGTACACTGAGGCAATATCCTACACAGATATCATTTGCACTGTTACTGCTGTGTTTTTCTTGTACTGCTGTAGCATTCGCTTATTATTTTCCATGCTGACACTGGCAAAGGGTTCAAAGTTACATCATCGAAAGCCCGGAAAAAATGTGACTCATTCAAAATGTTTTCTGGTATTGCCAAATATTTATATATACATTTAGAACTTTCACTCAAAACAGAAGTGGAACAAAAATCTCTTCACCGAGAGAAAAAAAAAATGGGTCTGCAGCTTCCCCATTTGTGCAGCTTCCACTGAGGGTTTTTGGTAAGGAAACTGTGTGATACCGTTTCTGATTTTACCACAACAGCTACTTTAACAGCGCGGGAATGCATGCATGTGCAGGGCTGTGCAGGGAAATTGTGCAACAGCGTCTCAAAGAAAAAAGAAGCCCCACTCACCACATTCTCCTGGATCTGGCAGTTGGACACAGATATGCTGATGGACAGCTCTTCTGGAGAGGAAAACACATGATGTTTCCACATTCAACAACTGAAAAACACCACTCTACCAATGCATAAAGCAGCCACTGACTCCTTAACTAACTGTAGACAGAGGCACATTGCTCACATACTTGTATTCTTTTTTTTTTAACAACCTTCAAGTTTATCGCAGCTGCATGCAATAAGTCACAGCCCCGCATAATGAGGCATTTTATTACACAATAAATTGGCTATAAAATTGATCTGGGAAGTTATGTGTGACTGAATGGTGCAAGCATGCAACGCATTTCATAACTGGGAATTTGGACAGCCGCAGGGGCTAATTCTGCACGCTAGCCAATGAATACGAAAGCCAGAGATCAAAGCAGAAGTAGAAAACATGATGTGATTGTTTAATTAGCGCTACACGCAAAAATGCAATTTTTAGCTTGATAAACAAATTCTTATTTTGAATGGGAAATAACCGCATAGATTACAACAGCACTTGGAGATTAAATATCAGTATTATTAACCACTTCATTGACCCATGCTTAATGAACAAATGATTTATGGACAGGGAGCGTTTGAAACGGCTTCTTCTCATTTCTGAAAGCGCTTTCAAAGGTGACATCATGAGTCTCAGTTTCAGGTCTGCAGACTTTTGTGACCCCACGTGTGTTGCCCACGCTTCAAGTTCCTTGCTGCTAAGAAGCATGACTCTCATGTGGATCAATAATCTACAAACTCAATCTATAACCAGAGAAACTCAAATAATAACCCCCAGACTCTGAAATGATTCCTGTCTTTGTTGTTCAGGAACGAGCTCTTTGAGCAGAGAGGATTACACCTCTGCCGCTGAGAGTGAGGCTCAGTTCCTGCGCAGTAATGCTAGCTTGTCACTGACACTTCCTTTAGCCTATAGACACTAACGCCGGGCTTTCCCTGTCTATCGAAAGCTATCGAAGTGGGTTTTTTTGACCACTTAAGTCACGGTGGAACTGAAAGAGCCCCTTTTTCTATCTGGGCAAACCTCAAACTTTTCAACGCACACAATCAAGGAAAGCAACATTTTTCGCTCGCTGTGGCCCGAGTAGCTACCAACGCAGTCTTGTGTTGATTCAGAAAAAACCCTGTAATATTACAAGACATCACTGACGGGGGGAAACCCAAACTCTAATACAATGCACAAAGTCACACTCTGACATTCTCATCCTCACTGAGGTACACTACAAACAACAAAATGTGACAAATGTGAAATCCGTCTGCATTTCCGAATTCAGATGAGTTTTGCAAGCCGAAAGGTTAACTGAAAATGTTCAGCGACTCATCATCAAAAACGTCTGCATTTTGTTTTTTTTTTACCTGAATGCTTTGCATCTTTAATAACCCTGAAGGCAGACGGAATTCCAAAGTCTAATTTAATACATGACTGGTTGTCTGTTTTCTAAAAAAATATCACTTTTCAGAGAAATAATGTTTTTAGCAGAATGGAGCTGTAGTCTACTTACTATGGTCTTTGCCCTGTCCAGCAGCACTGGCCACACTGGGCTGAGGGGTGACGGGCATCAGGGCCTGTCTGATGGCCTTCTCCCAGCCCTGAGCCACCTCCATGCCGACTCCTGAGGCAGCCAGAGCGGGGCTGTGGTAGTGACTGCAGTTGTTCTCCCCTACATAGTAGACCATGGTGGCTGTGATGATCTCAAAGCAGTGTGGGTTGCTGCCCTGGGCCAGATTGCTGTAGTCTCTGGACTGTTCCACCTGGAGGATCTCGGACAGAGGGATTTCCTGAGGGAGGGGTGAGGGGCAGAGATTACAACTACGACCAAAAAGGCAAAATATTATATTCTGCTGTTCTCAAATAAATTAGATCCAGCGAAGTTTTTTGGGTTTTTTTTGTCATCCTTTCTCAGTTTTATTCCACTGAGCGATGTCTGCACAGTCAACCAAAACACCTGCGGCACAAACACTTTCAATAACAAAACCAAACCATGCAACAGCAGATAGAACCAAAACACACACATACCTAAACACGTCTGCATGTTGTTACCATCGGTAGGACAACATGATGCAAGAATTACGTTTTGAGGAGACAAAAACACATTAAAAAAGTGACATCTTACCTTTTTAAAAACATCAAGTTACAAATGTTGCAAAAGCATGAACCAATTGTTTCAAAGGTGATTATCTCATTTAAAGAAATGAACACACAATATAATTGTATCAAAGCAGACAAATGCCAAACCTGCTATAAGGATGTAATACACCACCTCAGCTATAACATGACAGAAACAGTTCTGACACTCACACTCTCCAAAAGTCTCCACATGGACAACCTCTGTCCTGTAATCACAGTGTTGATTATACAATCCCGGCTCTAACTTTCTCTTTCACTCTTCTCCCTCTCATGAGCATGTACAGAAAGGGCAGCTGGAGCACACTTTAAAACCCCTTCCCCTTCAGACTCGCTGTCAAATCAAAGAGAGGAGGGAGGGTCAAAAATTAAAAAACACAAAGAAGCTCCAGCCAATGGGGGCTCGCAGAGGCACACGCTGTCCCCTCCGCGTGGCTCACCACAGAGTATCAGATGAAGTGCTTGTGGTTAGCGGGGCCGGGTCACGTGAGCGGGGCCCTGCGGTGGCTGAAGTGCTCTGGTTCCCTGATTACAAGGCAGGGCCAGCCAGAGGCCCCATCTGAGCACGAGCCGCTGACGCTACCGCTAGCCACTGAGACGAAAAGACACGGCAAACTACCGTTCCTCTGCAGGGTCGTGGTGTGTGAGTGTGTGTGTTTGTGTGTGTGTTTGAGTGTGACAGGACTCCATCTGGCAGAGACAGAGAGAAGCCCCCTCACCCCATAAAAGGTTCTTCAGAGAAAGCCACAAGTACAGGGGTCTCATCTTCAAACGAGGAGCTGTTATGGCTTCCAAATGGAGAAAATGGCTGCCATGCCTGGCAAGCAAGCCACCACGCGACCACCGCTAATCAGATTGGAGGTATAAAGAAAAGAGG
The DNA here is from genome assembly GCF_039877785.1 of Chaetodon trifascialis. Lineage (NCBI taxonomy): Eukaryota > Metazoa > Chordata > Actinopteri > Chaetodontiformes > Chaetodontidae > Chaetodon > Chaetodon trifascialis. The sequence continues at coordinate 10,746,126 of NC_092069.1, read as the reverse complement.
AGAGGGGAGGACAGTGGCCACACACTGATGAGCAGCAGGCTAAAACTTCAGGGAAATGAGACAAAAATGCCCAAGACAGACGGCTTCCCGGATACAGACCAAGCATATGGAGAATCTGTGGTTCCAAGAAACCCTTGAAAGAACCTTTTTCTACTATAACGTGCAGGGAAATCATCTCATGTTATCTATCATGGATAAAAATCCGCCACTCTGAGGCAACACGGAACAAAGACCCAACTTTGAAGCATGAAAAGAAGGCATTTACTGCTAGCCTTCAATTAGCCTCCTGAAGGTCTTAAACGTAGCTTGGAGTGCCAAGTTGATAATAAAGAACCACATAAAGCTGCCAGTAAACACACCCTGAGGAGTCGGTCCCTGCTGAGGTTTCCTCTCCGAGGCTTTAGTGGCAGGGGATGCAGGGTGTGACAGAATAATTTGGAGAGAAGGGTGAAGGAATTAAGCCTTTTTCAGGCTTGTTTCACAACAAACATGAGAGGGAGATGGCGAGAAACAAAGACACACAGAGGACTACGCACACAGCTGCATGTGACACCACCTGTTTGATACACGCACGCACTCAAAAGTGAACATGCAGGCACACACACTGGAATACACACCCTCCCACTGCAAGACCCTGACCACAGCACGAAGGAGGTGTCAAAGTCTCAAAACACACAAAGCGACACGAACAATAAAATGATTACATCCCCCCCACCCTCCACACACACACACACACACACACACACACACACACACACACACACACACACACACACACACACATAACCACCAACACACATGTGGAAGTCTTTACCTTGCAGGCTGTCGCTCCCTCCCTCAGTCCTCACTGTGTAATTACTGTGCCATTAAGCCCCTGCGGCAGTGTAATGACTGACTACGGTGCTGGCTCTGAGCGGGAAGTGTCACACACTATCCACAACTGATTTTACATATCAAAATTGCAGTGTTTCACTCACAGCCGGCACGTACTTTGCAATGAACTCTGAAGTTAAAAAAAGTAATTTTTCATCTCATTGTCTGGTTTCTAAAACTCAACGCTGCAGAATAATCGCTCTTGTAAATCCAGTTTTTCTTGACTACTGTAGCCTGCATGTTGACTCTCTCTCCAAAAGCCCTTCAAATGTCCCGACTGATCTGATACACAACGGCTAAAGACCGTGACTGACTCGATCCTTTCACTTCATGCAGGGAAGAGACCGGGCTGCATGGTGAAAAACCACAGGGGGAATTTCAGTGGACTGAACTGACCTCAGGGTAGTTTACAGTTGCAACACAACAGCCCTCAAGCTGAGTCACACAGCTACCACTGGTTAGAGTTTATTTACATACGGCTCATAAGTGTGAAAGACGACACTGATATGAAAATGATGGGAGCATCACCACTTTTGAACCATAAGAAAACAGTGTGATGGCAAATGTGCAATACTACGGAGCTATAACGGGGACTTCGTAGCTAGAATTGACCGTGGACTCAACACTGAATCAACTTGCATTAAGCTGCTCAAGTTTCTGACAGTTTAATAAATGCTACTGTGCGATTGCTGTGGAGGACAAGACATGACTTTCCAAGAACAAGGCACGGACGATAGTTTAATGCTTACTTTGTAAAACTTGGCTCCGGTGTCGTTCTGGAAGAGACTCAGGCTCTTGCTGTCCAGCCTCCAGTAATGTCTCTTCCGCTGTTAAAAGGGGAAAAAACGAACACCGAGTTAGTCCAAATGGCAAAACAGCCATGACCTACCAGTATTACACTACTTTGAATGATTTGGTTTCACAAGGAAAATACCTTCTGTGCTGAATTCAACACATGTGAACAGCTTTGGAGAAGGAGTTTTCCCCAGCATACAGGCTAAGCACAGTCCATTTCAGACTGGGCTCCTTTGTTGGGCTTTTGGGGTTATCAGTCTTACCAGGTTGTCCCTGCTCGTATAATGAACCATCCAGCCCTCCTTCACCACAGTGGAGCTCCGCCTCTTGGTGTGTTTAATGGACTGGACCACCCGCATCAGAGGGATGTTGCTGCTAGTGGAAGGGCTAGACATACACGCACCAAAAAAAATAGATTTAATTGATTAATATGAGAGCTAAATCTTAAGAAGAGGTAATGGGTAACATTTGACCTGTTGCCAGCTCAGGAAACCTCCAGTGTCTGGTCTTTTCTGACACAAACCCTGCCCAGGAAGTGATGCATTTTATGTTTGCAGCAGTGACAGCTCAGCTAGAAACATCAAAGTCATGCTGCTGGTGTAGAATACACACATGAATAGGGCAGTTAGACCTGGTGATTGAAAGCAGAACCGCAGAGTCCCTGATATGAATTGTGACGGTGACCTTTACTGCATGTCTTCCCCTTTTCACTCTTTTGCAGTGGCGCAGTGCCAGTCACAGTGTTCGTCTCTAAAACGGGTACCAGAAGTGAAAACGCTGTTATGTTAAACTGGACAGCCTCTAATCAAATCAACATCTTTATACCTAATTGTTTTGATGGGCTCTTCGTCCTTCTCTCTGTCCAAGAATGGAGAATCCATGTCGAACATCCTCTCGTCGGGGGTGGAAGGCTCCTCTGGGTCATCCAGTCCTCTGCTGCCGTCCATGTCGGTACTGTCCACCTCCATAGTATCCATGGTAGTGTCAGAGTCTGGACCAGGGCTGGCTGGCTCTGTGCATTAAATAGCAAATATTTTAAAATAGCAAATATCAGAATGATAAAGAGTCACTGTGAGACTGAATGCAGAACTTACCTCCATTGAAGTCCACCTCCCCCAAACAGTCTCTCGGTACCTTTGAAGCACATCGCTTATGGCAGTTGAATCTGCAATCTAGCAGATGACATAAAAAAAATATCCAAAATGTTCTAATATGAACCACAGTGTCTTTGATGAGACAATTCACACGGGGTCCTACCTTTACACTGCATGCCCTGGCGAAAGAGACCCTTGAGCAGACGCTTGCAGTACTGGCAGATAGTGGGACGAGTGTAGGTGTGAATGGCGAAGGTGTGTGGCACTTTAACCCGTCCCAGCACCATCTTCTCCATCCAGATAGGCCTGCCGCTCCAGGACAGGATCCGCTTCCCCGCCTCCTGATGGGACTTCTGCTGCTGGGGTTTGGGAGGATGGGGAGAAAAAAAAAAGAGAAGACAGCGGACCGTTAGAAAGAATTAAAAACCATATGCAGGCAGGAAGTGAAGGGAATAATAGGGAGAACAGCCTAAAAGGGAGCATTTGAGTGATAGAGAAAGACAGTGAAAAATAACATGTCAGTAGAAGGAGAGGAAAGAAATCAGTGGAGAAGGGAAAAAGAAATCTGCCATACGGCATTAGCATTACTGCACAGTTAACACGATCCCAGTGGTCGAAACACGGTTATTAGATTTGTCATTTTTTACCACATATGAGCATTTAGTTCTGATTTCATGTGCATGCATCACAGTCTGGAAGCTCCTGACAGAAATGGGAAGGAAGCTTCCTTTTTTGCCAACAAGTGAGTAGATACATAAACTCGTACTTCAATGGACTTTTAATGCCATTAGCATAATCATATTTCCCGATGACCTTTGGTGGGGACGCGCACAAGAGGGGAATATTCCAGTGCGGGCTTATGCAAAAACAGTTTCATAAGACCTCGCTGAGGATCTCTCCACAGAGCTCGGTGCAGCTCAATTCAATTTTCTGCATCAGTGGTATTCTACAACAGGGCCCCGGGGACTCGCCCATGGAAAAGAGCCAAATTTGCTAAGTTTAGACACGTTTAAAAGTTGAGACAAAGCTTGTGAGTAACGTGTAAAATGACTCACATTCTTGGCCAATTCACCTGGCTTCCTTTCTGATTTAGGCTGATGTTTAAACTCCGGCCAGCTAATTTTATGCATGAGGATAAAAATCATTACATCAGATCAGACATCAGCAGACACTGATGTCCTTCCAACTTTCCACAGTGCTCTTGGCGTAGTTTCGGGTTTCTTCATTTCTATCCTTCCGATCAGAACTCACCTCGTCCAGGACGACCACGGCATTTTCAGCAGGTGCCGGTCGGGGGACAGAGAGGGAGGGTCCGGGCAGTGAGACGTTGGAGAGTCGCCTCTTTCTGACACCAGTGCAGTTATTTGGGATCTTAAAGGCGCAGCGCTTATGGTAGTTTAGCCCACATCCTTAAAACAAGAAAACAAATGATAAAATTCAAAAGAGGGTACAGGACTACAGTACACCAACCTGTAAAAGGGGTGAGCTTATTTTTATCCCACCAATGAGCCACATGATGAATAGGCTTAAAAAAAGCGAATTTATGCCTATGAATCTTTCACTGGCAAATAAATCAACTACTTAGATGTAATTCGTACACAGAGAGGACTTCAAATGCAGCCTAATGACATGAAAATGAAAGAGTATAACTCAAATCTGATCCAAAAAGGACAGAAAATGAAAGGCAAGCCAACGTGCCATAATTCCACTGGGATCTAAATGTCAAGCATTTCACTGGCTGCACTGTCCGGACCGAGCCTCTCTTGTTTGCTTGTACATCTCCATGATACATTGTTGTTGTGTTTGTGTGTCTAACCTTCGCATTTGAGCCCCTGCCGGACGAGACCCCACAACATCTCCCCACAGTAGTCACAGAAGGTGGGGGCCTTGTAGGAGTGGACATAAAGGGCATGGGGTCGAATCTGGAAGTCTTCAACTGTGGCTTGAGCTAGAAACAATGCACAAGTGGTATAACTGAAACTTGGCGAAGGCAAAACAAATCTGGAAAAGTTTGTACAAAAAAAAAAAAGGAAATGGAAGATATGGAAGGAAACAAATGATGAAAAAAATGACAAAAGGAATTAAAAAAGGCAAGACAGCAGTGATTTATCACATGCATTTGGCAACTTTGACACTTTTTACAACAGAACTGAGGTCTCTGTAGGTGCTCTGGCACTAACAAATGAATGTGACTTCATGCAGGTGCTTTATCCACACTGGTGCAGTAGAGGGCGCCACATCTACGAAGACACAATTTCATCACTCCATGAATCAAAGTGATATGGCACACCCAGAAGACAGCCAAGAAATGCAGAATCATCCTGGTATATCAGTCCATCTTTGTTATTGTGGACATAACATCAAAGCCAACAGAGTTGTGGATACTGGCTTCCTGTCTCTCTCTCTTATTTCTCCTTCATGTCGCCGTTGTTTTGAACCAAAGACACACACTGAGCTCATTGTTGGAAGCAAGAGTTGGTTAATCATGGCTGTGAATCATCAAAGATCCGAAGATGAGTAAGATATGGAGGTAACTGCTGCCAAACCCCTGTGCACGACTGGAGCTGTGGAGCCTGCGTTAGTCTTTCTCTATGTTCCTCTGCAATCATTTACTGTATGTCTACGGCCGCGGTTACCACCGAGGGAATGGTTAATCTTTACACTCGCGTTAAGCAGCTAAACCTGTGTGGTGGTGACGGTGATGTCATGGTGCGTGTGTGCATGTGTGTGTTAGTTCATTTCCTTTGAGGTGATTCACTCGAACGCGTTCTCTTTTTGGACAACTGAGGACATTCTCAGCTGTTTGTGGCCGTGATGAGATGCAGACCTGAACAACAAATATGACATGTGGCCACCAACAAAAAAACATTTCCTTTGCTAAAGAACGGCACATGCTTCATATAAAGAAACAGACAAAAAAAAAAAAAAGAACATCCTCTAAGCAAGAAAACAATTTAAGATTTGGAGAGAAATGCAACAGGAATCCTGCTGGAATCCTCGGACAATAAAAAGCCAGTCACAATGAATCAATCTTATCTGTTCCTTCAACGAAACAATGCAACATTTCCACAGGGAGGACAGGCCAAAGGCAAATTTTAGGGTCAATCCAAAAAAGGAGCTATTTCTCTTAATTTCTAAGTCAGTTCCTGGTACCACTGCAATGGAATTCGGTAAAGAAAGATATTCACGCCATTAATATACGCTGGCCGCATTTTTCTCCATTCCAGAGAACTACGATTGCCGGTGGCTTGATTTTCACAGTTTGGGTTTCATTTGAAAGAGAAGAAAGAGCTGCGGCGAGTCACATGTCATGGGGCAAACATAGCTCCCCAGCACAGGCACATGAAAGGCGGCATTCATGAGCTTTTTCGCACACGTCGACAAAACAACCAGCCACTTCTTAGCAGCCGCACTGTTATCAATGCTTGTTGTGCTAATTAGCATGAAGCGACAGCGAGCATCGACTCGACATTATTTATCGCCGCGATTCTCACGAGCGCAGAGGCTTGCATGAATGCGTTGTCTGTCTGCTTTGAGGCCACAAGTTTTGCCATATTTCTGACAAGCTGAAGGTATTGTAAAATAGAATTTCACACTGGCAGGAGTGGTGAATAAGGAGCTTGTGAAAGTGGGTGGGAATTTAAGGGAGTGAAAAACAGAACAAAGGGACAATCGGTCAGGCCAAACCTCAAACCTCATGGGCCGAGATGGCCTGCGCAGTGTCCGCTGCGTCCAGGGCCGCCCCGCACATCAGTGTGTTTACACTCCGCGGGTCTACTACAATCACTTACTGCAGGAAAAACAAGCCTTATTCTTTGAGCCCGCGGCCAAGAAAAAGCCACTTCTGCCTCCCTCTCGCAGCGAGAGACATATTCAGACCGTCTCTCTCCCACAGCCGCAGAGTCCAACAACAGGTTGGTTAAGGAAAACTGAACGGAAGATGACAGGAGACAAATTGTGGGGCGGAAAAGGGTTCACATTTTCTCTGAAGCAAATGAAAGGCTTGGGTATGTGAATCTCTCAGCTTGCGTCTCTCAAACAAAGATCAAGTGTCTGCCATGCAAAGCCCCTCTCATGCAGAGCCAGGTTTATCGAGTGTTAGGTGAAATCTAAAAAAACAGCACATGTCGAATGTGTGGCAAATCTGAGCTCCGACTCTTCTGTGACGCTTTTCATCAGGTATATTTCAGGCTATAAACACTGGTAGATCTTCCACCTGCAGACGGATTTGTTGAGGTGGGAGGGATTCGAATGAGAGAAAGCACGGACAGAGAGCAAAAGAGACTGACACAAAAGAGAAGCACAAGACAAACACAGACAGTCAGAAACAAAAAGAAGGAAGTTCTCCAGTCTTTAGTCTACATTCCTCAGCCCTGATGCCTGAAGTCTCCTCAGATCCTGAACCTATACAATCATCCCCTGTCTAAATCCCTGCAAACAATACTCTCTGCGCAGGAGGGAGGGGGAGATATTCAGCACAGGTGGTGTCAGGTGCTTCCCAGTGGAGACAGATGGAGCAGGAGAACAGATTACAGCAGAACAGATACTCTAAGCCGTTTGTTGGTCCCGGCACCGCACAGGAAGCTGATTCATTCATCGCAGGAAATGACAGAGAAAAACCAAACACCTGTGTGGCCGCTAGAGAGGTGGACAATCTGATGGAAGCCTTGATGGGGAAGAGAGGGGCCAAAATTTATCACAAAATAAAAAGCAGGTGCATGAGAGAGCAGATTGCGACTCAATGGACGACATGAAATCACACAAGAATAATATTTCATTTCTAACATCAGACCCGCCGAGGGCGCATCAGTAAGACACTACAGGACGACAAGCTCAAGAAATGGAACACACGAAGCTTCCTCCACTTTGTGAAACACATAATTGCATAAAGTTCGCTTGCAAATGACTGCATTCTGTTTTTATCTATGTTGTACACAACGCCACAACTTCTTGGGAACCAGGGCTGTAGTTTTAGACCATTGTTTGGACTTTAAAACACTCTGTTTATACTGCTTGGTGGAATTCTCCTGTTTTGGAAGTTTCTTTGGATCATTTGTGTACAATCTTTGCTGGTGTTTCAACTGACATGAGCATAAGAAGATAGATCAAAAAAAAAAGAACAGTGTCTATAACCTTTTTTTTTAACACATCTATTTCACCTTCTGGGTTTCTGTCCCATACTACTGGTTAGCAGCTTTTGAGCCAATATAACCCTGCTGCCTCTGACCCAAAGCTTCCATGATGGAGAAAAGGTAAGACACTGCAGCTTACGTACCAGAGAGCACCACCTCAATGAGGTCTCCTTCGTGGATGTCTTCTGCCGAGGTCAGCCTCTGCAGGATGTTCTCATCATTCAAGTTGTGGCGGAACAGCAGGATCTTGTCGTACATGCCGAAGAAGCCGCACTCTGGAAACTGGAGGGAGATGCAGATATGAGTTGAAGATATCAGTAAAGTAAAGCTATTAGTGAAGTTCTAAGCCTGATAAATGAAGATCATGTGTAAGCAGAGTGTCTGGACATTAATGGTTACAGCACTGTGGTGGGTCCACATCTCACGCAGCAGCTAAGAGACAAAGAAACACAGATGAACCCCGTTACACTGACTTGTATTAACAATCTTTTCCTTAGTAGACCTCCTGTAAATACACACAAGCACGCACACACACTCGCTCGCTTTACGTCATTTTCAGCGGCTTACATCACCATCAGCATTCTCAGGAAGAGAGCTCCTGCTCAGACCTTTCCTCCCTTCAGAAGACACTGAAGTGCGAGGAAATACCTCTACAAGGACCTTTCAGTGAAGACTGATACCATTTATTCTACTTTTATTTCACATTGTTTCCACAAATTTTAACGCAAACCTGAAAACTACTCAAAAGAATAAGTTTAATAAGCGGACACAATGACCAAGCCGGATTCCAGGAACAGCGAAGACCCCCTACTCAGCAGTCACCATCACAGATGATGGTGGTCTGTGCCAAGCTAAACCTCGATGAACCAGGTCTGACCTGGAGCTGAGTGCACAGACGTCAAGTCACGTGAGCATGTGAAGGAAGGGGACGCAGAGGAGGGTGGGAGTGGGAGACGGGGGAGGAGGAGGAGGTAAACATCCTGAGAGGAGCAGAGGAGAATCAGCTCACAGGAAGTGCAGCGCCAGTCAATACTGAGTCACTTCCTGTTCTGAGGGCAGACTATAGCCTCTTAGAGAGCCATGTTGACACAAAGACAGGGCTACATCTAAATTATACACATTATATACTATATACATATATATTCATTATCACATACACAAAAAGTACAGAGCCTATATGCAAACATCTACTGTACTACTGTATCTACTAGTTTTGAGTTGCAGGGCTGAGCTTGCTCTCATGTCCTGCACAGCACAACATCACTGACGGTGCAGAAAAGTCTGATCAACAGTAGATGGATGTTCAGAACTGTCCCGCAAGGTTTGCATCAAAGTGGGAGTTGGGGCACAGTGATTTCACACCAAGGCTTGAGCCCAGTCTCAGTGCCAAGCAGGCTGGTACTGGAGGATCCACCAGCTGTTTCCCCCTGAACCAGGGTCACACACAATGGGCCACACAGAACAATGCCACCAGGCCCAGGAGCACTGGGTTTGGCAAAGCGTCTGGGCACGGGACACACAAGACACCTGGAGCCCTTTAACTGCCAAGAAACACAGATCTAGAGACAGCAAGACAGATTGATGTGCTCAGGAAAACATGGGTGTATCAGATGACTTGTGTCAACAGAGCCGAAAGCATGAACAGTCAGACGGCAAAAATGTAATTCAGAAGACAGACACTGACGGCTATTGAGGCTTGCTCCGGTCTTTCAGGCAGCAGAGCGGACTAGCGGTTGGACAGTGAGACACCTGGGACCTGGTCCCCCTGCCCCCAGCCTACACTCTGACCTCCCAGTGGAACAGTTTCTCTTCGGGGATCAGCAAAGTACAGCATCATAACACAAAACATCACTTCTTGTACAGCAATGGGATTTTCCCATGAAGGACCCACAAAGCACAGGGTGCTCAGAATAGCATCCGTGATCGGTCTATAGCTTCACTCTAGGAATAAACAACATGTAATTAAAGCATCAATATCCCTCTGTGCAGATATTATGTTTGTAAAGGATGCAGTGTGAGGCAGGCTGGCACCAGGATATTGTTTCTGGAGAGACACACTGCTGCTGAGCATTCCAGATGTTATATTCAGTTCACCTTCAATGTATTGGGCTGGAGGTAGATAACCCACTGGCAGATATCTCAAAACCAAAATTATCAGCATTGCTGGATACTACTCGGGGTAATTTGAAAAAATGAGTTTATTTAATGTGATTTGGGTTAAGTGACCCTTTAAATAAACATGGCAATTCAATTTTCACTGAATGAGAAGGTTGAATTACTGCATTATCGCCATCTCCAAATTACCCCAATAATTGCTAGCGTGGTCATTCCTAAATGGAGGTACTGAGGTTGTGTGAGGTCAAAGCTTGCAGATATAGTGTAAAATTATGTTTTTTAAGTAATTACACCAATACAAACAGCTCACAGCAAAAGAGGTCCTGAGTTCAAATTCACTGGAGCCCCTTTTAGAGTACTGTATGTGCAGTGACAGTCTGGATGTTGTCTTCATTGTCCTGGTTTTTTCCAGGCACTTCATCTCACATCTTGCACAATGCATGCTGGGAAAAGCTCCAGTTTCCCACAACTCCAAGCAGAATAAGCTCAGCTCTTGCTGAATCTCTTCTATGTTGCTAGTAAAACCACAATTCCCTTTTTTTCCACCAAGCAGGGATGTGTAGGGACACAATGGTCTAACATGCACCCACAATCACACAGAGACCTCACCACTATGATACTGATTTGATTTGAGTTGATAATACTGCGGTGCAGACTATAGGAAAGCTTTCACAAACACTGCGGGCCTACGGTGCGTTTGAGTGTTAGATATTTTGTGCAGGGTTTGTGCATCCTTCCATATGTCACATAGCAGTCTACAATCAATCGATCCCTGAGCGAAGATGATTTCCCCTGCATCAAAAAACATTGCAAACGCTAACAGAAGATATCATTCAATGGATGATACTAGATACTATACGGAAACAGTTTGTGAGGAGAAAGTTCTGAGTAACACAAGGCACGTGCCTGCATAATGGAACATTTCCAACTCGCCCCCTCCTTCTGACATACCTACATCCTAAACCCTGTCACTCTCTGAGGTGATTGATGGTGTGTGGCTCAAACCAACACCACCACAGGCAGTGGGGGCATCCTTCCTGAACCGGCTGCAGTGTCACGGTGGGGTTTTCCTCCGCTCGCCTGCTCTCGAACCCACACATGCACACAGACATTACGGTCGGTGCCCGAATCTAGCCAGCTGGAGTCACCCCCCTCTTGGCGCCCTGTGGAACATTTCCACTGTACAGAATGTGTCCCATTCCAGAGGAGGAGCATCTGCAGGCCGGCACGCATCGGCTGCAAGGGCAGAGGACACTACTTTTTTCCAAGCCCCATTAAAGCAAGAGGAAGCCAGAGGTACAAGAACAATAGATTGGCAGGTTGATGACAACTTTCAACAATATGTTGTTCAGATCACACAGATAAGGTGATAACTGATGGTTAACCTGTGGGTGCATGCATGCATAAAGGAGTAATCAGTCGATCCACACACATTTTCAGCTACCACCGTGCGTGCATGTGAAAATAAAACTCCACCATGCTCCTGTACGCATATGCACCCTCACACACTATCAGCCACGCATGCTACTGCATACATCTCCGAAGCCCATAGTGACTGAGCATGTCTTTTGTCGTCTTCAAACACAAATCCATTCAGCCGAGCAGCCGCGACCACACACGCACACCAAAGACCCCAGCGAGGAGGAGCTGTGTGTGAGGTCCACAAGTCAGGCTGGAAAGAGGAGTGGAAAGGGGCTTTGCAGTAGTAAGCTTTTGTTAAACGAACTAATCCGCCATTGATATGCTAAATCCTGTTATAAGGAAAGAGAGTTCGAGGCAGGAGAGAAGAGGGGAGATGATGGTGGGAGAGGGCCAGGGAGCGAGACAGATCTGAAAAATGGTACTATTTCATTGGCAGCCAAAAATAAATTACCTCAAGACAGCCATGAAAAAATGATCTGGTTTGAATAACCAAGTGTGCCATTTGGCAATGAGGAATACTGACACTTTCTATAGCGTAGCTGTTGCTATCAGTTGCTTTGTAAAGCTCAAAATGATAAATTAGGGAAATGACTCATAAGTCATAATTCATCGGCGAACAACAAATGACGCATGTAACATTAAAACCAGAGGGGGAAAAAAAGCTGTGGCTTGACTTGAACATCCTGCTGAATTTCTTGGCCATCACCGTGACAAAACACTATGCCAATGTGTAAAGGCACTCAGTCACAGCGGACAATCTTTTTTTTTTATTGAAACAGAACAGCGTTCGCATGATTACGTGGTTATTGTCTCTGTGTGTATGTGATGTGCGGCAGAGGTGGGGGCTAAAGGGAAGCAGTGTTGAGAGCGGTGCGCAGGCTCTGACAGATGGCCATGTGATACCAGTAAGGAAGAGTATGCTGCTTGACCTCAGGCTGCCTCACATCTTTATTAGTCTGGCAGCAGACCAGACAGATGTGAAGGACAGCTAGAGAAAAACGTCCCGCATGAGCTAAAGGTTGTTCATACATACATGTGTAGCTAAGTAAACAATGTTATTCATAAAAACAGCTAGCACAGCTCACGAACGGGCTAGCAAAATGCTTCTATATGTCTCCCTCTTCAGGAAGTGCAAATGCTGTTTCAGGTCATGTCTACAATAAATCCAAAGGATTAGGACATTGTGTTCTAATTGTGTCATTATTTGTTCTATGAAATGTCAAGAAATAATAAAAACGAAACGCGACCATGGTTTCATAAAGCTCGAAATGATGTTATCAAATGCGTATTTGTCTGGTCAGTTTATTATCACATTAGATGAGGAAAAGCTGCAAATTCTCCTATTTGACAACCGCGAACCAGGAAATGTTGAACAATTTTGCTTAAAAAAATGATGTAATAGAAAACTTTGTCAGCCTGTCATCCACATTAACACACCATCCTGAACCACCAACAATGGATCTTTTCACAAACACTCTTCAAAGCGGATGCGTTCAAAAATGCCAGTTCTGTGATTCTGTGATTCGCCGGCATCACGCTGTCATGTGATTGGATTTTGATAATCTTGCTGGCCTATGCCATTCTTTATTCTGACTCTGTAAATAACTCATCTGACACAGCCAGACCTCCACAGTATTTACCTTAAGGCTGGAGACATTCAAGCACAAACATTAGTTCAGAAAAGAACACAAACAGGGTGAACTGTCATCAAGCAAAGTAATACATTTATGTTAAGAAAATGAACCCAAGGTGTCCTTTTTGGACATCCAACCTCCCACAAGTCACATTTTCTCCAGGTCAAGGTTCAAGGTTCAAGGTTCAGTCTATTTTACAAATCATTTTAAAATACAAATACAATTAACAATATACAGTAGACATGATATTGTAAAAAAGGGTAACCCCAGAAGCTTCTGTAGCTTATAAGCGGGGGCCCAGAAACACAAAAACAACATCCTTTTGATCTCGGTGTGACAGGTGTCCTGAGATGTGAGAGCACTGAACAACAAACAGCACTTCTATGTCCATTGTAGAAGATCTTTGGCGTTCTACAATTGTTTTGGCATTTCAATCAGACGGTGCACCTGGAGAAATAAACCTGAAAAAGCTCGAGTGGATGGAAAACATTACACGTGTTTTCGTCCTGATGCCAATTCGAATCTGAAGTCCAGCTGGGAAACTGTGTTGAAGGCGAATAAGCAAGTCTCTTGTATTTCTGAGGTGTCCTTGAACAGGCGCTGAGCTCCAGGCTTAGGACTCTGGTTATACTGGTCACCATATATTATTTATATTGTATTATGGACAAGCTATGGCATGATAACAGTCAGGGACAGAGGATTATCAAACCCCCCTGCAGAAGAAATAACCTAAATATGTTCATGAAGGTACTGGGTTCATGTGAAACTTTTAACCAGAGTCAGGAGGTGTAACGCTGTTGTTCATTTAGCTTGAGGTGGCAAGATGAAGACCGTCACAAGATCACTGTGATACAAGGTGCTTTTATTCACAAGACAAATAAGTCCATTGAATGATATCTCTGAAATGATGTCGCCCCACAACACAGACCACACAGCCCCAGAGACGCTCCGACAGAATACACAGGATGCTGATTTATATTTTGTTTCTGTTTTGTATCTGAACAGAGTCCCTATGCTACAGTCACACACCAGGAGGGATGTGTTTTCTCTGGAGCAGCTCCCACTGATCAGCTCCTTTTTGCTCGATTTAACACAACCCTCCCCTCTTCAGTGATATACATCCCAGCATGGCTGGTGGGAGCTGCGCAGCCGTCAGCCACTATCAGAGCCAAGTGCCGCCAATACAGAGTTTGTCAAATGTCCTGTCAGCCAAAACGATGAATCAGCTGACCTCTACGAGAGAGCTGGATCAAATGCCATTTTTACACAAGCTCAGAGCGCCGCTTGATGAGTTTTGATGTGCAGCAGATTTAATATGCAACATGCTCTGCAGTAAGCCATGAAACCAGCAGTTCCACTGAGCCATAGTGAGGGTTTCACAAATGGGAAAACAGCTTTTACGTCAAAACAACGGGGGAACAATTGTTTGACTTTGAGGTGTATGTTAATGGCCACAACAGAGGAAAACATACTTCAATAACTCATCAAACGAAAGCACTGGAAAATCCAATTATGTGCTCACGCGAAACTTGGGGGGAAAACTGTGTAATTACTTTGTTCAAGTCACATCAAACACAGTGTGGAAAACTGTGTTAATCTATTAAAGTCAACAGTGGGATTGTATTTGTTTTCATTACATATTATTAATGTAATACCAAGCAAAAGTTTTCCACACAGCACGGTACATGTGTGGGCATCAAAATGATTAATTTGCCACTTGGAGTGCGGCATCAAAAGAGGCCCCACTGGAAACACTCTGGTTTTCCAATGTCTTGTTCGACATGAAGTGCTTCTGGTCCTCTGTTAACAGCTTCCATATTATTTGGCTGCAATATTTTCGAAATATTTGACTTCTGATGGTGCAGATGTCCTCACTGTACTGTAGGTGTGAACTCCATCCATCCATCCATTATCTATACCGCCTATCCCTTTCGAGGTTGCGTGGGGGCTGGAGCCTATCCCAGCTTCAACGGGCGAGAGGCGGGGTACACTCTGAACCGGTCGCCAGCCGATTGCAGGGCAACATGCGAAGACAGACAACCATTCACACCTAGGGGCAATTTAGAGTCACCAATCAACCTAATGAGCATGTTTTTGGTCTGTGGGAGGAAGCCGGAGTGCCCGGAGAGAACCCACGCATGCACGGGAAGAACATGCAAACTTCACACAGAAAGGCTCCGCCAGCAACCTTCTTGCTGTGTGGCACGCGCACTACCTGCTTGCGCCACCGTGCCACCCAGGTATGAACTCAATACAAACATTAGATTCTACTTAGCCTTAGATGAAAAACTATCCCATTCAGTTTTTTAAAGACAGTTTATAAAATCTCTTCATATCAGAGAGCTTTTGTGATGCAATGTGACAGCAGCATCACGCCACCAACTGCTGATTGGGCAGGGTGTTACAACATGCTGACCAGAGTCCTTCGTGAGTTAAGTGCAGTAATTGTACAGAATGTGCTTCCTTCTGCTCTGCAGCCAGTGTACGAAAACAACCGGCAAGATGCATGCCTTGACAAAGCACCCCCATAGGGTTTATATTCACGCGCATCTTTGAACACTGGCAGGATCACACAAACTCATCCCACGACTCTCCACAACATACACACATCCATAACATGAGCTCCCCCTGAAGTCAAGTAGGCTTCTTTTCCGCTGCAAAAGGAAGACTTCACTAAGGGTGACCAACTGAAGCAGCCACACATAGCGGAAAGGAAACTCCTTTGGTGGGAGTGCAGCGAGAGAAGCTGTGACTTTCGCACTCCGCGGGCTGACTAACTTCTTTCCTTCCATGCGGCAGAATACGACTCACGGTTCATTCATGGGTTTTGCTGTATGAGGCTGTATCATCGTGGAACACAGCGGTATGATATTCACAGATCCTGTCTGAAAGACATCTGATGCTTCTCAGCGCTCGAAGTTTCAGCCAAGCGTGGGATGAAGCTCTGCTTGGAATACATCTGGCGCTATAGTCAATTTCAAAGTGCATCACACCATAGCGACGCTCTTTCAAAACTGTAACACACACCATTCGAGCTGAAAATCATCACCGCCACTCAGTTGCAACTGTCCCTGCTTTACGCAGCTGCTTTGTGTGGACGAGAGGCAGCATTAAAACAAAGCAACTTATTGTTTGACCAACATCTGAGGACCCTAGACCACTTCTCACTTCTTCTATTTTTCCTGCATGTTTCAGAGACGTGTGAACACTGCAGCCTGGCTGAGGCATAGCTGGCTCGTAAGATGAGAAGCGCAAGGGTTTGAAAAAGTGCCAAGCGTTCATATGCAATTAATTCACTGCTGGTTTCCCTCTTACAGTAAGCTGAGAGCTGTGTATGTGTGTAATTGAAGCCTATGTGACCGTGTGCAAGTGTGTGTCTACATTTCTGGTGCAGACAAGGTGGAATCACAACTCTAACCACTGAGCTAAGGTCCAGGGCCTTGTCCTGACCACAGAGTGGTAAGAGACTCTACACCTGTCATCCTAGTCCTCTTTCAATCATCAGGAGACTCTAACAAAGCTACGCCGCTTACCCAATTTACATTAACCACAATAGCTGATGGTCTCCGGCCAAATCTCTTCCTGGTTTTACAAAACGTTGCTCTCCAAAGAAAATCCCGCAATTATTTCACCAGGCTTTTGATTATTTGAGTCCGGAGAAACAATACTCCTCTGTGGTAATTTGGCCTGAAGTGCAAAAGCACTGAAGTGGAGTGGAGATAATGGCGATGAGGTCACTTTTTGGTTACTAGCCACTGTATCCCCAATGAGAGCCAGGTGGCTTTTGGCCTAATAGTGCAATTTATTTTACATACGTGACAGAAACTGTCTCATCTCTCTTCGACGATGACATCCTGCACATGTGTGGGTGTTTGCCTGCATGCATCTCTGCATGTATGAGTGTGTTCCTGTATGAGTATTGCATGCATTAACAGTGTCCAGAGGGCAAGCGGAGAAGAGGAAGGCTGAGTCACAGGATCTAAGGCCTCTCAGGAAGAGAGCAGTGTGATCTAAGACATGCTTGGCCAGGCCCCCGCACACTGCTGATGAGTTATAGTCCCGCTGCAATCCTCCGCCAGCGCCTCCGCCTCGGAGATATACTGCAGTACACACTCCGTCTCCCCTCTCCGGATTGGAGCACCAGGGGAAAGCCGCCAGATTCACCTCTGCATGGGGCAAATAAACAGGTGAAGCTGAGGGGAATTTGTGTGAGATTGATGGTGACTGCACTTTCTCTTGTTCTGGTAGAGCAGGAGGTCATAAGGTGCACGGAAACAGCAGGATGTAGGATCACGCTGCTGTTGCTCAACAGAAACATTAATAATTGCTGTGAGCTCTGTGCTACAGAAAGTGGGCTGCCACGGGCTGCATGGGGTTTCCTCCTTCCTTATGATTAATAACGAGGCCTTACTTTTACAGACGTCCTTTCGCTGAATTGGCAGTTTCACAGAAATACAATCGCACCTGCATACGAGAACTTAACAAGACTAAACAGTCGGTACGGCCAAATCCTGAAGCTCGGGCAGTCACCTTCTTCAAAACACGAGACGCCGAAAAAGCAATTTCTCTGAATGTTTAAACACGCAGACGAGAATAATAGCAAGTGCAGTGTGGAGAAAAAGCCATTTGAACGCAGGCGCACAGACTGAGCAGGCTGTGCTGCTCCGCCGACCACAGATTGGAGAGCAGGAGCAGAGAGAATATGGAAACAGGGAGCGGCTCTGAGGGGAACTAACTGAACAGAGAGTACGACTGCAGACAGAGACACAGTGACAGGAGGGGTCATGCTAAGTGGCTGACTGTTTCCCCTGGGTTAAAAAATGCTCAAACAAGCCAATCAAACAAAAGTGGAATTGTAATACAACATTTTTTCCCCCCTATCGGCCTGTGGTGCTGTTCATCAGAGCAAATGTTGCTTATTGAATTCTTGAGACCTTTTCCCGTCATAACGCAGTCAGTTTCTTTTTGTATTCTTGTTGTATCAACGCATAATTGCACTTCCCCTGCCACCTTCCTATCAGTTCAACAGATCACTCAAACAGTGAAAGACAGGAAAGGCAAACAGAGCTGTGAAAGCAACACAGACATTCTGCAACCTGCTCCTGCTGCAGGGATCAATAATGCCACGCTGACATGACTGTGGAGCTACGACTGAGACCATGTGGTCTTCATTGCACGACACTGGAAACATTTTTAGCACGTCAACACATCTGCTAAGATGATGGAGCATAACATCTATTTGAACTTAAGCCGTTTGAGGTGAGAAGTTCTCCCATTCGGAAGTGACATCAGTTATTAACCAGGACTAATAAACGAGGGTTAATATCTTGAAGAGGGCAGCGTCCATGTCACTGGAGCCCTCCTCTTCAGCGTTTGTCATGGTTGAAGCCCTCCAGGTGTGCTGAGGTTGTCAATGACTGCAGTTAAGGAGGACCTCCAGTCTAAGGAGAGGAGGACTCAAGCTGTTAATGAGTAAATTAATAAGGCAAATGAGATACCCCCTTTCAGCGAACTGTGTTATGCTATGGTTACAAATTTATGAATGGAAAGTAGCTGATTCTCTCAGGAAGTGCGCCTAAATTACGACACGTGATCGGCTTCCCAAGGACAAAGTCACCAGGATTCCTGAGAATTAAACAGTTCAACATTACTGCTGCCTGCCACTTCAATATAATCACAATCGAAAGCCCTTTCAGCCAGCATTAACAGAGATTGGAGTAATGCTAGATTATCTCTCGCCACTGGCAAAAGTCAAGTGTGGTGAAGGGCATTTGGGCAAGCTAGTAGCGCAGAAAATCCAAAGCAAAGCCACACTTGGTGGCAAGAGCGGCCTTCTATTGATGGTTCTGGCACCGACTGAATGGCACACAACCGCCCCCTCTGTGCCTCGTGCAAGGCCTGCCAACAGGGCTGTCCCAGCCTCCCCTGCCCCCTCTCCCTGGAGAGGACCACTCTTCTCCACTCTGTCATTCTCTGAGTCTTGTGGCCGGGTCCTGCGTTCTGCCTTGCCACTTTACATTTAGAGGAGAGCAAGGCGGCAGAAATGTGCACTACAGATGGTAGAAATTACTTAGCTCGCTGAACTTCAGAGATTTTTTTTTCCCTTTTTCTTCTCTCTCTCTCTCTCCCCCCTTTTCCACAAATTACTCCAAGACTGGGGAAATTGATAGATTCCTTGTGCAAGTAGGCTTTTGAGTTGTACACGGAAGACTATTAATTTTTTCAGCAACCTCATTTGTGATATCAACTTAGCCAACTCCATGGCTTTGGGACATATCTGTACGCCTGCGAATGAACACTGAAAACCATCTAAGTCGGAAAAAGGCTACAACCATAAAGGTGTGTATTCAGAACAAATACTGACAGTGAATATTTTGACTCATGGGTGACCTGTTTTTTCTTGAGAAGGAGCTGAATGTGCTTTCCAGGAAACGTCTGGCCTCATGTATATCACACATAAAGTCCTGCGCTGTTGGGACGTCCTCTGGGGTGAAATATGGCTGCCAGCTCCATAGGAACATGCAGATGTGGGCTTATGCTGTGGAAGGGAGGGCGGGCGGGAGGGAGATGGCGGTGATTTATTTCCCGAGTGTTTCAGTTAGTTTTGGTTGAGCGGCAGTCTCTCCATTTTCCATCTGCACCCTTCTTTCTTGCTATTTTCTCTTCTCGTTTTCTTTATATAACTGCTCTTTTTTATTTCGCTCTTTTCTATAGATACTCTTTCCCAGACCAGGTCCATCTTTATGACAAACCTCAACACCACATGAAAGTGTTGGTGAGATCACAGTCATGTGTTGATTCTATATTCCAAAGCTAATTCACCATAGCTCAAACTTCTGATCACATTTAGACTCAATAACCTTTGCTAAACACACCCAAAGGTAGATACACCACCACCGTGAAAGCACTAAAATGCTCACCAAAAGAAAACCGCCTTAAAACTCAATCCAATTCATCTTGAGAGAGGAATATTGAGCCGATCTCGTTGTTCCACCAACTCCTACCTTGAATCATGCGAGTGATATTACTTAAAGGTTTTAGAACGATCCAAATCCTTCTCTTTTTTTATAATACTCTGCTATTTTACTGTAAGTTGTCCAACGCAGACTGTTTCTGCCTCAAAAAGGCCTTTGTCTCGCTAATTACAGAGGCAGCTGTACAGCCCTCAACCCGAGACTGGGAGTAACAGCACTGACAAAACCAGTAGGGAAACCTGTGGCTGAGGCAGCTGCTTTTCACAGCATTTCCAGCTGGAGTGAAAATGCAGCAACATCCTCAGGACAAGTGCTAAAATTAAAGTATTCATAAAACTAACATTTGAAGCAAAGGTTTAATGTTTTTTTCCATTACCTACGCCAAAAGAACTTCAAATTTCCTTCCTCCTGCTAAGCTTTATCATCCCCTTTGATAGCAAGAAAAACCTTTAACCGATGCCAAACTACACTGCAAATTCTCCATTTATATGAAAAGTGTTTGCTGCCAACATTCAGAAGAGAATTCAGTTGTGTCTTTGTCAGATATTCAATGCAGTCCTGTTAAGACTGAAAACTAAACCGTGTTGATCGTGCAGTTGCCGTTACAGCATCTATCAAAATGTGTCAGATGTTCAGTACTACCAAGGCAAGTGTTTAGCTTCAAATATTTCAGTTTCCTAGCAGTCTAATCCCACCCATCCCGAGCAGCATCACATCATCCTCCAAAAATGCCTGGGTGAAGAGGAATGTTCTGTAGCTGGCTGGCTGTCCAGGCTGACCAGCTGGCTAACTGGGAGTCATTCTCAGGGAGTCGTGAACTTTTGTCCCACCACTGCTCCCTTGCTGGCTGCACGAGAGGACTTGGGCGACACCAAACAGGAAGCGCTCAACAAGTGGAAGCTATGGATGTTTATCTCGCGCCATTCATCAAGCCCAAAAACCAGACAGAGAAGTCGAGACACGACTAGTGAAAGAAGGCGGTCCCAACTTGGAGTTGCATGTAGCCACTGGGGGGCTGTCAATGCGCCGTCGTGGGTTAGATTTGGCTGGATGGTACTCGACTGGGAGGGTCTCCGCCACCCACTGGCTGGCTCCCTTCATCCTTTCTCACAGTCCTCAAGGAGCCTGGCTCAGAGTTGATACCCATGTGCCAAGTAGTGACACTAAAACAGTCATAATTTAAAGTGTTCAGTAGATTGCAGGACCAGTAACCGCAATAGCTTCTCTAAGAGACTGAGGCTGAACCTATCAAGATCAGATTGCCCCAGACTAAGGCTGACCTTAACCACTGAAGTTGGTGAATGTCATCCAAACCACTACAATCAAAACCAACTTCAGATCAGCACAGACAACAGAGAGAAAGTAAATCTATACTGTGGACGCTGGCCAAGTCATGCGGTTGAGTCTTTAGCAGGAAGAGGAATGAACCGTACAAAATCTATACAATACACAGCTATGACAGGCTGCATGGCTCCCCGTCAAACAATGAGACTGATTCAAAACTAAAGGGCTCAGGAAAGATATGAAATGTCAACCCTGAAGCCGTGACACATTAAACACACGAAAAGGGAGCACATGCAAACATCTGGTCATTTTACAGCTGTCCAACCGCTCTGCTATGGAATACAGGCTTGCATTCGTGGTTCGTGAAGTGATTTCTCTGCAGGTAACAAGCATCTTTAATACACAGGTAGTTGTCTAATACACCAAAAGATCTCACACATCACATAGCTTAGCAATGTAGAGAAGCAACAGGCTCCAAAGAGGATGTGTACTAACAACAGCAAAAGTGCACCAGAGTAAAGCACTCACTTCACAACATTCTGTGCTTCAGCTACGGCAACAAGCTTTGACAGAAAGGCATGGCAGATACAAGGATCCTAACTGAGGCTCTGAGTCGGATGGCTGTGCCCACAGTTAGCAATGAAAAGTATGACTGGTAAACTCGATCTACACCTCTGCGTTCGGGGGTTACATCGTACCTACAACAGCTATGTGCGTAGGATCCATGGTAACACCATACCTGAATGTCTCCAGAAAAATCTAACCACACGTTAGTAGCAACAGAGCTACCACGCTTCATCATGATCTGTACGAATGAATGGACATCGTCACACCGCATTTGCACAGCAGCTGCCCCCCATTCAGTGACGAAACGAGGCAAAATAACATTGCAGGTCACCTTGATGTAACTCTAGTTCTATAAGTATGCGTGTAACCCAGCAAAATAAATGTAAGAATGTAAATACATTGCTGTGGGGAATACAGGCTAATTAAATGCATGTGTCTGGCAATGCAGCAGTGTTATCAACAGGTGAAATCTGACACTCAACTGTAAATCCAAGGCTACACTGTATGTATAAATCCAGCTTTAATGTTCCAGTAGGTCAGTGAGGGAATTGGTTTAGGCAGTGTGGCTGCTTACTGGGAAAAATTCAGAGAAAAGACAGGATATGGTGGTGGAACTACATCTTCCAGCATCTGCTATGAAAAGAGCAACTGAGAAAAAAGTGCATATGGGTTCTTACCCTGCTGGCATGGAGACCCAGAACCAGATCATCAGCAGGGAGATGGGCAAATTTCTTAGCCACGAGGCTGAAGGCTACCATGACGTCAACATGGTTAATATCATGGTTTACACACAGCTGAATTCCATTCTGAAAGTTCACAACAGCTGACACAGCAGAAAACTTGACAGTGAATGGACAGATTTAAGTCGGGATAAGCATCCCTGTTTGTTGCATGGCTGAGTGGTGAGTCACGCTCTGAAGCAGGTCAGCTCTCAGCGGAGGAAACAGCAGCACGAAGGGGGGAATACACTTCCATCCAGACTCTATCTACACGCAGATATCACCATATGAAATCTGAAGCTTTTTCCTGTCTCACCGCTGCTGACAGACACCTGAAGTTCTGCTGACTGGAGACATCCTGGGACGACTGACAACAGCTAAGCTGGGGGTCAGAGATCCTCAGCTGGAAATGTTGGCCTGGGTGAGCGGACTTTGCGAAACGCTCACAATTGTCATGCATATTTGAGAACACAAAGTGAGGCAGGGATGGACTGGAGAGCACAGAAGGCCTACAGTCACTTTTTCCATTGATATCAAAGCCATATGGCTGGATTTCATGAAATAGTTGAGGCAGTACACTGCATTTGGCAGTGTTTAACAGAAGAAATGCACAATAACGTGGATGAACAGGCTGGATATGTTCTGTGGTGATGATGTAGTGTATATTTTGATGAAAAAGATGTGCAGTATGTTCAGATGTTTATTGTATATACAGCCTTTCCAAGCTCCCATGACTGCTGCCATAAATTAGTAGTTTCCTGCCATATCTTCTTACAGTGCATGGCATCCCTTGATGAATGTGATTCACAGTGATAAAATTGCACATACGGAATAAGTGATCCTGATCTCACCTCTGCAGATTGTTAGCACCCACTCACCATGAATGCACTGCACTGATTGTCCTTATGGAGTGTCTTCAAAGCATCGTATTTCCCACCCTTTTCCTGTTACAGATTCTTGCAACTATGCCAATATGTTACAGGATCCATGTAAATATGCGCAGTGATGAGATTTTCTGCTCTGTGGACCAGAACTGTTCATAACTAGCTAGTGAGAATCAGCAGACCTCGTAAAGAACAACAACATTACCCTGCTCCTCTGGAATGTCAGCTTGGACAACATGAAACCAAAGGACAAGGGCACAATACACACAGCTCCGTCACTGTCTCCCACTTGTTGTTCCAACACAAGTTTGTTCCTCATTCATTTTTCCTTATTTCCATTATCATCATCTGAAGCACAAATATAGCTCTGACTGACCTTAATGTTCAGATCCCAGTGGCTGATGAGAGTGCTTTGTTTAATCGCTCTCTTTTTATTCCGTCGATGTTAATTACAGACAAAAATGGAGTAATCATCATTATGCACAAGAGGCTAAAAAAACTGCGACGTGTGAATGTACACAGGAGCCATTTCATTACTGCAACGGGCTTTGCACACCATTAATCCCACACAACAATGAAGCACACAGCCATGTGCTCAAAGAAGACAATTACTGTGAAAAAGGTTCAGATAACCTTCACATGTTTATAATACTGTATATTTAGTAAATAAATAATAACAGATCTTATCAACTTTCAATTTTAATACTTTAATACAAATTCATTGCTTATTTAATTAATTCCCCGGTTTATATGAAATACTTTCTCAGTGTTATTTGGCTTTTGTAGCAGTGCAATGACCTTTATTTATGTATATTTTGAAACCACTTCACATAAGAGGCATAAAGTCTGTGGTGTAGTTTTACAATGCTTATCATTATATGGAGCCACTTTGAATAAGAAACAAACATTCAAGTGTTTTACCCTAATCCCCACTTTTCACTATGATCAGGACTGGCCTGACCAGTGTCAGCACAAACAAACGAACAAGAGCAGGCAAATTAAAGTCGGCACCGTCGTTTTGCACTTAGGACGTTGTCAGGCGTCAGGACTCGGTATTGGGTCCCGAACTGTCAAAATTACATTGGTACAAGCGAGTGCTGATTCATGTTAAATCGCCTGGTGTCAATTTTTGGTAACTGAGAACACATCTGGGTGAGAGAGTACAAAGAGTAAAGAGAGAAAGAGAGTCTAAGTCACCCCTGCAGCTTCGAGTCAGGGCAATGGCGAGACACTTACTTCAATATTTGTAATGCATAATGCAAAGCTGGCCAGGGCGACACGCCTAAGCTGCGGAAACACCTGGTCAAACACAAAACGTATCGAAAAGCTCAAGAATGTACCATGTTTGATAGCCTGGAAGCCAAGTCCTGCACAGCAGCCCCAGCTAACATGAGCACGCCTGCAACCATCGCCGAGTAAGTTGAATCCTCCATGGGTGACAAAACTTTAAGCGAAGCATCGACAAACTTCAGCAACATCTATATGGAATATGGATAAGTTGTTGTTGTTGGAGAGAACTGGGTTTTTTCACTGTTTTATTGACATTATCTTAGCATTGGCCAACACTAAACCACTCAGGAGTCTGGACTTGCAGTATTTCTTACAAATGAAACCCCTGAAAAGAGGGTAACATTGGATATCAGTACTGAATTTTAGGAACCGGAATCAGTTCAAATGTGAATGGTGCTCAACCCAACATATGACCAAATGTGAAATGGCAAATGACGTTGAATGATGCAGCCTATACTTAAATCCACTTCTTATGCTCAGGCCACACTGTCACGGAAAATAAAGTCGGGACAACACCACACAGGCAGAGCCAAAGCAAACTGAGCAGTTCTGTATATGTGTGCATATGAACGTGTATGCATGCACTTTCATCCAGTAAGTCCAGCTACATTATACCACAATGTAAATAACTGGCGCTACCAGACTGAGTCCTGTAACTGGAGAAGCATCAGTGCTGTTGTGTGCATGCTTCTGCGGTGTTTCACTCATTTTGGGGCACGAGACCCAGATGTCTGCTTTGGAAGACAAAACCTAAACAGATGAATATGGTGGAAGATGGCAAAACACATGTTGGTGTATCATGTTGGCCCTCTACTCTAGTTATTACAAGTTTGAAAACAAGCTAACCGTAACATGTTTGTATGCGTGAGAGGACATTAGAGACGCAATGTTTGATGTGAGATGTCCCTTCTAACTGAAAGCAGGGCACTACGATGAGACAAGACCCTTACCTTCTGGTCCACTATGGAGCACACCAGGTCCTTGACAGCGGACAACGACAGGTCACTGGCCTCCAGGTTCACCGTCTCTCTGGTCAGACCTATCTGCAGCAGGAAGGACACCCCATGGAAGGAGCCACGGGAGTTGGTGGGGCTGGGGACGCTGTGGCTGCCGTTGGACAGCCGCGTGTAGAGCGGTCCGGGCGGGCTTGGCGACGGCGAGGATGGGTGGTGCGGATGGAGAGAGTGGAGGAAGGCTCGAGGTAAGGATGGGGGAGAGGAGGCAGACATTGGGTTTCTTCCAATGGCGACGTGAAACGCTGAATAGTGGAGGTTTTAGTGAAGTCTGGCAGAAAAAAGCACAGTCGGATCTCTGTGGATGGACTGCTGGTCGGGCGAATCTTTGGTCCTCATCAGTCGTAGTGAGTCAGCACTGTGTGCTTTTATCAAAGTGACATTGTTTTTCATAAATTGAGAGGGTAATAGCTGATCCGCCCACCTGAGCTCACGCAACGCACACTCATTTACCAGACGGGCAGGTGATGGAGAAAAAGTCTTCTGCTGTAAAATCACTGCAACAAACTTCATATCCTGGGGTGGTGCTCCTTCTCCTTACTGAGGCCAGCAATCCACTCTGACCACAACAAGCCTGTCAAACACACACGCACAGACAAACACACACACTGCTATTTAGGTCAGGAAAAATGTGTTCACCTGTCTGAAAGTAAACCGCTGCACACTATGAAGCTCTTCATCTGCTGTGTATCAAAGCAGCTCAGCAGTATGAATGAACAGCTGCCTTTCTTCCCGTCGTGAGCCCCTTTTAGTTCAATTCATGTTCCTGCCTTCTCAATTAACACATTCAGATAATCAATTTCAGCACCCACTAATGCAAGAGTCAGCCTGGCTCATCATTTGTTGCAATTAAGACCTTCATCTTTATTTGCCTTTGCCACAAATGTTTAAACTTAAAACCTGACTTCTCCGTTATCCTCTTCATTACCGCTCGTGTTGTCATGCTGTTGCCTTGCATTGTTTTGGTTGTAAGTGCTTCCCCAAGGTTAGCTTTAAGCTAACTCACTGCCTTTCTGTAAACGGGCCGCGCTAAAAGGAGCCACAACTTACACTTTTGCGTCCAATGTCATTAGTTTTAACTTAACTATCGGCCTTTTTTGACGTTTACTACACTAAACAAACTTGTCACCACAACAGCTATTTTTCTTGGCTCGTGCGCAAACCATGAAAACAATAGCCTGAAAGACACGTTAAAGTTGATAAAGCGTATCATTTGTGTGTTTACAAGAATTCAACCTCCACAAACATCTGGAACCAAGGCTCCTGAACATCTGCACCCCTCCCACTTTCGATCGGCTTGCTGGCAGAACACAACCCGAGTCAAGAATGCCAGCAAAACAAGTTATACAAGAGCTGAATTTACACATTTAGAGGGCACTTTGTTGTAGTTCTGCCTCCACGTAAAGCCCGTTTAAAAGCAAACTTCGCCTTCAAGCTTTCTGAAGCGATACTTTACCTCCACAGTCAGCGAAGGGCGCCTTTCTTTCCATTGTGAGTGGACTGAAGAAACTTTGTAACTCCATCAACGGAGGAAAGCGGAGTCTGAACTTTGTAATTCTGCACTTTTTGGAAGTCACGCACCGAAGCACAGCGTCGTCAGCTTCATCTAACAAACAGCGACACAAGTTTGACATACAGGCGAGCTGAGACTCACCGAGCCGGCCATTTATTTTCTCTTATCTTTAATTCCAGATTGTAAATTCATGCGCATCTTATTATCCTTCCAGCTGTGACTGCTCCCCCCGCTCGTCGAGAAAAAGAGCAGCGACCGTCGCTGGGGCTTGGAGTCTTTTTATTATCTCCTCATAACTGACTTTCCATGTGTGGGGAGGAAAACTTGAACTACAGTCCCTGCGAAGCAATGGCGCCTCCGACGGAGCGCGAGCCAATGCGCATGCGCCTTTCTTTTCCGTTATTTCAACTTTGTCATGCCAAGAAAAAACTTTATTCCACTCGTCCCGGATCGCTTTGGAGTACACTGGTTTCCCAAGTCGGATCCAGGAGTCCTCGGGGGGCACTGAAGGGGTCTCCATGTGGCCCCAGCAAACTGAAGGATGGATTGATTACACTTTCCTTCAATAAAGAAAGTAGAAGTGTAGTTTTGTGATCATGGCTTTGAGGCTCTGTGCTGCCTCTCGGCCTACTTAACAGGGGTTTGAAAGTGAAACGGGTATGTGTGTCTGCCTAAGGACCCTGAAGGTTCACTGAGGAAGCTATGTCTTCAATTAACTCAACTTAAACTGAGGATTGGCATTAAAAACAGGAAGAGGGACGTGATTTTGCAAGGATGCTTACGTGTTACCTAACTGTCAGCTCAGGTTTTTGATGACATGATACGCAGCAGATTACACAACACATTTTAGGAACTGCTCTGTTGTTACACTTGGCATGTGAGAGTTTGCAATTCACTAATGAAATTAAGGACAATTTACCCGAAAGCACAATGTTAAGTATTTGGACAAATAAGAAACAAATCGGCAAGCGTGACCAAGAGAAAAGTTTATTTACAGGAAAGTATTCAGAATGCATCAATACTGCGGAAACGTGGGGTCTATCCTCTTTGCCCAGGACATGAGGCCTCCACAGATGTCTTTCACCGTGATGCTGCCCAGCTCTGATCCGCTCATCCTCTCCACAACCTGCACCGCCTTCTGAGAGTCATTACCCATCTTACAGATGACATACACTGGAAGAAGCAGCAGACAGAAAACACTAACAGATAAGTGTGGTGACGCCTGTGGATCTCAAAGACTTCATCAAATTACTAATTAACTTCAACACACTCCACTGCTTTCTATGACAGGAGAACAAAGGGAAACACCATAAGGGACGAAAACTGCACACAGAGAAAGTGAAAAAGGGTAAATGTTTGACTCTTCAGAAAATGACCATATAATAAACAACCAAGACTGCATTGAATGCTAAGCTGCAAGTCCACAAGGCTAAATTTAGCTCATTATAAAGAAAGCTCAACACAGTGAATATCCACAACGTCACCAAAATAACATTTTGAATATTCATTTCTCTAAAGCAGACCAGCTGCTCAGGTTGACCACACTTGTTTTGGAAAAGGGGTCACCTAGCAACCCCATTAAAAGCTGCCACTAGCTGTCCAAAATAAGCCTCTGTCCCGGCAGTACGAGAACACACAGTGGACTGTGAATATGCACAAGTGGCTCTACGTGCTCGCTCATTTCAAACAACACATACAGACCCTAAATGGTGTTTTGACATGTTACCTGGAGGCCGGCAGTCACCTGCCATCTGCTGTTTCAACTGGTCAATTCTCTCCTGGAGTAATCGGATATGTTCAGTCTTCCTCTCCTCTAAACTTGAGAGGGGAATGTCTGGCAACAATATAAGGTAATCACACGGAAATGGGAAACAGGACGATTGCAAATTGACCATTCAGAATCGGGACAAAGTGAGCCTGATCTTGTGTCTCCATCACTGAAAGGATACTGAGAGAGAAAGGTAAGTGGCATATATCCACCTCCACAAGAGGGCGCACATCCAGCAAGAGGTGGGGCTCTGCGTTGTCCAGTATAGATTTATAATCCTGGAATTACATAAAAATACTCATTAATGCACAAACAGTAAGAACTTTATTATTAAAGAGAGGTGTGGACGTATCTTTTGGCCAAAAAGACAGATTTTTACCTATAGTTCAACAGGGAGACCAGAATTACTCACAGCAAATGTTGATATGTTGCCTGGGTTTGTATTTGTGGAGTTGTATGAACATTTTAACTGCTTTTCCTTAAATCGCAGGAAACAAAACTGTTTCTAACTGGAGCCCCTTGCACAATCTCGATTACAGCCCAATCAATCATGATCCCCATCTCCGCGCTTAATGACTCAGCGGGTTTGAGAGTGGCAGTTCTGCAGAAACATAAACAGATGCAATCCACTACCACTGCTCCCAGTGCCAAGTAGAACATATTATTCTTTCCCATAGAAAATCTACAGGCACATTTGAAGTCATTTCCCATTTGGGGCTGGGTCAGCTCTAAGATGTAATCAGCTTATGAATGCAAATGAAAATTGTGAGTAATCATACAATAAACAGTACTAAATACAGAAAGTCATGCTATGGCCAACTGTTCTGTGGTATATGTGCCCTACCTGTACTGTGATCCTCTGATCTCTGGAAAGGAGGTTGAGTTTGCGGCACTGAAACACATGGGAAATCAGGCAATGAGAGATTTTTCCTGTGATTAGAGAATAATTCTGTGTCCTATTAAATGGAAAAGTCCAGTGGATCAAAGAAACATTTCTCATCGCTTCCAGAAGCAACATTCCTGTGAAAATGTTCATGACCCCATAATACGAGGTGCCCCATCGGCTTCGTCCCTTATGACTGACCTTATCTGTGGCAGCCGCCCCACAGAAAGCCTCATAGTCCACCAGCTGGCTTATACTGGGGTTCTCTCCACACACGGCGCAGCCGGCCTGCTTGGGCCGCAGCTTGATGGACCTGAATCTGGCATCTTGAGCATCAAACATCACCAGCTGCTGGCCGCAGGAAGCTGCCGCGCCCAGTCAAGGAAAAGGCCACTTTGTTAAAAGCATCACCGTGTTGCTTCATCCGGAGAATCGGCTGGCACGTTTTATGCATGAACATCATGGCAACACGTAGTACAGCACGTCCCTGTGTGATGCATAAGGGGCCACATGTTAGCATGGGTATTACAATGCAAGACAGAAGGCAGGACAGGACAAGTCTCTTCTCTATTGTGAGTCTCGACACTAGCATGGGAACACTGTAACCACAACAGCTTCATAAGCGTTCTCAGAGGGATGGCAAACGGAGAGTCAGGGAGTTCAGAGATTGTAAAGAAAATATTTCTGTCAATTTTTTACTTTATTTTATCAGAGAGGCACAAAACACCCTCCCCATCCCTAACTTTGCTACAGAGAAAACATTTCAGCAGTTCTTTGTTGATTCATCCGGACGATTAGGCAGAAAATCCTGATGTAAAGCAATGAAACGGCCCAAGAGGGTACTGTATGTAACTTGGGAGTTAAAAGGATACAGCCTTGCCCAGAAGCAATCTTGAGGACCTCCAAAGCTTGAAAGCAGCCCATTATCCCTGGAACTTCAAGAAATAGGAACATTTTTACCAACAACAATTATTGAAACAGACTGTGCTCTGTACAAAGTTAATGATTCCTGGGTAAGTATGCAGGCGAGACTCACCCACTCCCAACACCCCTCCGTCAGAACAGTTGGTCACTGTCTCTGGGGGTGGGGGCACTGGGTACAGACATCTATAGCAGGGGCCTCCTCGGTAGTTATATACTGTCAGCTATACACACACACACACACACACACACACACACACACACACACACACACACACACACACACACACACACAAACAGCAAGATAAAATAACGTTACAAATCTACAGGAGCTGATGGACTCTTGCCACACTGATGCAAGACCTTACCTGCCCCTCCATTCTCAGGGCGCTTGCTGACACCAGAGGCTTGCCACTCAGCACACAGGCGTCATTCACCAGATAACGAGTGGGGACATTGTCTGAACAATCAGCCACAATGTCATATATGAGGTCAGCGAGGTCAAGGTGTCATCACAAACAGAGTTCACCGGTTAGTCACGAGTCCACATTTCACAGCTGGATTTTGGAAATTCTCTTCGTGCTATATAAGCAATCACAGGCTTGAATGAGACTTGGCAGCTAGAGGATAGATTAATGACAAAGAATTAGCCAGTGGCAGGTCTGCGTAACAGATGTAGGTTGAGGGCTTTGCAGCAGGATACTGTCGAATGAGTTGCAAGGCGTTCTCCGGCGAGAGCTGCAGGCGGTATGGAATACACTCAACTGTTGAGTTCAACCTGCAGACAGGAAGTCACATTCAGAAAATAGCAATGAATTTCTAAAGAAGGCTGATTTGGTCCTCCATAGTTAGCAGCTTTAATACAAACAGATTAGTATTTCTATCAACTCTCTTAAAGCAAATACAAAGGCCATATGGGTGGTTCAGTTAAACCTAGAACAAACTGCAAAACAGCAACATGTGAGTTTTGAATCGGACATGGGACCTCAGTCACATGTCTGCTCCAATTTCTACCTCCTTCCTGATTTTCACTGTCTGTTTCAACTAGCAAAAATAAAGAAAATCTCTCAAAAAACATTCACTGTCACTCCAGACTCTTGTATTGCGAACTGTTTTATGCATGTAGTAAATTAGCATTAATGAACAAATATGAATAAAAATAAGAGGGGGACAGCCTATGTGTGACACAGCACCAGTTATTTGCTAATCAGAGAAACAGCGACCCCCTGTGGTCCTGGCTGTGCAATGTGCACACTAACCACAGTAGGCCCACTGTGAAGGAGAAAGGCACCAAAAACAGCTGTCTCTAAAATAACATGTTTACACAATATTTGCAGACTGAGGAGAAATACACAACCAAATATAACCTGCGGCGAGACTGGAAAGCGCCAGCGGGCGTTAAACAGCAACCAAAAGGTCACAAGAAGCATAAAAATACACCAATTATCATAGTTACAGAACATTTACTAATAATATCATAACACTGACTCCTCTGTTTTAGGTCTGTATCTGCACACATTTCTCAAATGCTGACACGCTTCTGTTAGTAGATGATGGTGGCATTAAGGTGCTTTTGACCTCCACTGTATGTGCTGTACATACAGAACAGTTGCTCACTGTCTCTGCGGGTCAATCAGTACCTTTTCACTGCACTGGCAGCAGATAGAGCCTTGGCCTGGCCCTGGTTCTCCTCACCGTGAAGCACCTGTCTGTGCAGGTTACTGAGTTCCACCTCGTCATAGTCCAGCAGGCCCAGGCGCCCTGCAGAGACCCAGAGCAAGCAAGTCAGTCAGAAGTACATTTCAAACCCCAATAACAAATGATAAAGATTAAACTCTATAACCAGTATTTACTGGTACTTTTTATCTTTAGTTCTTGTTTGCTGCCTTTTCTCTCATTCTGTATCTGCTCACCACTCAACACATGTTGTGACTGATCCTAAACAGCATGATAATGTTACACTGACTACATTTACATGCACAAAATATCTCATTTTATCAGAATATTTATTCCAAAAAACACAATATTACTACTCAGCTGTTTACATGGCTAATGAAAATGAATATTCCACGTTTACATGCAGCCATGTGTACTCTGATTCGTGCATCCTGCTGTTGTCCTTATGCTGCTTCTTTGCATCAAAATACACTTTTTTCAGAGCTTACACAAGTGCCAGACTTGTTCATCCATGTGAACACAAACTCCCTCTTTCATTCGATCAACCTCCTTCTTGAAAAGGTTGGCGTTCGATATTTGCGCATATCCAAAAACCTGCTGACATCTCAGTGTTTCATAATATTTAAAAGTTGGTGTGTTTCTCCTTCCCACAAGAAATGTGGGCTTTTCTTTGTGCCCCAGCTTTGCGAACTATTGGCGAGTTTGTTTGTTTACAATGAACACAGCTGACGGCAAACAGGCAGGGGGCCATGTGATGGCAAACTGAGACACATATTCCAAATTTGCTGAATACATGTCCAAAGAATGCTCCTAAAACCTTGATAATATTGATAAACATCTCCCCCACAGCCCCATTTCTATTAAGTTCACCACTGGGAGATGGGCCAGATGGCTAATTTTAGGCCCTGCTTAAAAGAAAAGACAAACTGTTGACGCTCAACAATTATCCACACCCATACAGCAAATAGAGTTCAAGTACAATGAAAGAAGGGTTTATGATTTGACTGCACAAGGTCCCACTGAGCATTCATCAACTTACCGATGCCTGCTGCTGCAAGATACTGTGCCAGGGGGCAGCCCAGTCCTCCACAGCCCACAATCAGCACTGAGGTCTTGGATAAGTTAAGCTGACCTGTGGACAGTCAAGATTCACTCTGTTGTGTTCAGTCATGCCATAAATCTCCCTTGACAGATTGCTTACTGGACTGTATATCAGAATAATAGTCTGCAGCCATCCATACCATGTACACCCAGCTCAGGCAGAAGGAGCTGTCTGCTGTACCGCATGATGTCCTCATTGCTGAGGGCTGCTTTGGCTTTCAGGGGGCTTAGGGGTGTCACTTTGTCGTACAGCTCCAGTGCTGAGGTATGGCTCTGATATCACACCGGGGAGGAATTATTACACAAGATATAAGAAACAAATTTAAACAGGAGCTGTGAGCCATGTGGCGCCACAGCCCTCAGCAGCCTGACTCTATAATATAATGAGCTACGTTTATATCTCTCTTTACATTCGTATGTCTGTAGCCCATATGTCTGGCATAAGGAGGTGTTTGGGCAAAGCTCTTCACAGGGAGGGATTTGAGCGGCTTGTCGCATACTTATTTAGTACTGAAGCATCAATGAGTTAAGTGTGCTCTATTTCTTCCGAACTATTGTATTTATTTATTTCAGACCTTTTGCCCACTGACTTATTTTTAGCCGAAAAGAATCTGAATGTATGACTATAGAGCTGCATTTCTAGATGAAATTACACAGTTTCTTGTCGAAGTGTATATGCATTAACGGTGTACTTTTAATGCAATCTGATTTGATATTCATATGGGTATTGTGCAACCGTTCCCTGAAACTGAATAAATGGAACTGTAGATGTGCCGGTGCCCCCTGATGACTGACATAAGGACATACAACATTGTTTGCATGCACTATATACGTTCTCTCATTTGTCTGGTGTCAGGGGCAGTGGTACTTAAGTACTATGCAAGTTGAGGTACTTGTACTTTTACTTGAGTATATCCATTGTTCACATCTTTATACTTCCAATCCTCGACATCTCAGAGGCAAATATCTACTCCACTACATGTGTCCGACAGCCTCAGTTACTACCTACATTCAGATTACAATTTCTCATACCCTTCCTGTCCAGTGAAAACCACACATCTCCAAATTTGGAGACTGATCAATGCATCCTACACGTGAATGCACCACAAATTTTAATCTAAAAACATCAATAACAAACACTGGCAATGACCATTTTATTACAGAATAAATAACTGCTTTTCCTTTTGATACTTGAATAAATGTTGCTAGTAATACCTTTACTCAAGTAAGGTTTTGAATGCAGGACTTTTACTTGTAGTGGGCTATTTTCACAGTGTGGTCATGGGACCATCTCTTACTGTGTATTAATGTTAACTCTTTCCTCAACTACACATCATCTTCAGGACAATTTGCCAGTTCACTAGCTAGCTAACAAGCTAGTTAGCTGTCTGTCAAGCGTCCAGGTTTCATTTAAAATAAAGGAGTAACGTTGTCGGCGTCAAACGTGCTGTTTTATGTTCCATGACAGACTAAAAACAATGTTTGCTGGTGTTATGCAGAATATACCTGGCTACAAAGATGTTATAGCAACAACCAGGAGTCCTGAAGAGCTACATAAAAACACATTTCAAAATCTGCCAACTAAATGAATGTACTTCTTGCAACCAACGTACATTTAGCCTTTAATACCATTAAAACTTTCGTACCTTTTCCAGTTGTGCCAGTTTATCCTTCAGAGCCGCTATCTCTTTCTCTTTCTCCCTGAGCTGTTCCTTCAAGCTGCACACCTCCTGAGCCATGGCTGCCGGCACCGACAAAACACGCCTGTGTCAAAAAAGACGCTACAACTGTCATTTAGCTACAAAGTAAGTGACAGGAACATGTTGACATGTGAAGCATACACACTTCCGGGTTGACCACGTGACAATGAGACCACGTGGTAGTTGCCGCACGAATCGGTGGTCTTAACTTTCACAAATAGATGCTAAATATGTAAATAAATGTTTAATGCCATGATTTCTTCTTAGAAATTTTTAATTAAGAAAAGAAAACTTTATTAAAGCTTTAGTTTACAAAGTAATGCACGAGTTATATACGAATATAAGTACATGCAAAAATTATATGTTAAAAGCTATTAACTCTCAGACGACACAATGGGTCCACTTAGACTGTGACCTCCAGGCTTTGCTGTGTTCATCTGATTTGAAAGTGAGCAATTGTCTAAGGAAGATATGGTTGCACCATGTCACAAGCACCCATGTGGTTCCCGAGAGTGGACGGAGCGCACACACACACTCACGCACACACACACACATACACACACAGCGGTTCAGTGACGCGCTGTGGTTTAGAGAGCCTCGGTCCTCCCCCCTGTTTTTCACATGATCTGTAAGCTTTCACAGAGGAGAGTCAGGAATGTGGAGAGGAGCGTCAACAACGATGGCTGAGCGAAGCAATGGTCCCTCCACAATGCGTTTATTTTACACTGTGGCCATCTGGGTGACATTCATCCACTGCACCAGAGGAATTCCCTGGACTCAAGAAAAGGTAAATAAATTAAGAGGATCTGCTCACCTTCTGTTGGCTTAACATTTTGCCTGACAGTCATAATAACTGTATCTTATTTAGACCTTCAGAAAACCGTCTCCACAAGTGAAAGCATTTTTTTTTTTTAAACTTGCCATACAGTGTTTTTTACATTTTTATTGTGATGTAACCTACTTCTGACAAGGTCCAAATGAATGCTTGTAGATATTCATGGTCTTTAAATATCTCATTCACTTTTTAAAAAGAATTTAAAACACCTGAACCCAATATCTGGAATTGTTTTGCAAGAAATTTAATTGAATTGTTTGAAAAATAATTCAGTTCCGTTCTGTTTGTTTTGTGTTTTTGTGCATGCATTTCCTTTCAAGATGGAGATTACTAGTACTTCAAGTATTCATTATTACAAAGAGAGGAAATCCCCAAATTCAGGTTTTGATATGCATAATGTATATTTATCCATGGTATTCCATCAACCCTCCTCCCTGTTTGCTGGCACAGCGGTGTGATTCTCCTGAGATACACCTGGGTATGCCTGGCCATTCATGCTCCTCATTTATGTTCTTCTTCTCCTCTCCCCTTTTCCTAGTTGCTATGGCAGCACAGTCATCGTCATTGATCCTCCAATTGCAGGTCTTGGTATTTATAGACCTTAAGTGGACCCCGTTTTAACCCTCTCTGAGCCCAG
Organism: Chaetodon trifascialis; assembly: GCF_039877785.1. Taxonomy (NCBI): domain Eukaryota; kingdom Metazoa; phylum Chordata; class Actinopteri; order Chaetodontiformes; family Chaetodontidae; genus Chaetodon; species Chaetodon trifascialis. The sequence goes on along the minus strand of NC_092069.1, from coordinate 10,709,295 downwards.
TGTGACCAAGCTCTTTGGAAGACAATGTTCAGTCCATGTGACCACATAATTATACTTTTTGCACTGCATGCCTCTCTGTAATTACAGGACTGATGTTTGAGTCCACATCGTGCCGCAGTCGGCGTGGGCCTGACTTCATTTTGTGAGCGAATGTTTATGCGTGAATTATAATGAACAGGGTGGAGGAATGTGGCCTCGCCTGTTGTCTGAGACAGTAAAGTAAACCACATTAGGAGGAAGAACAAATGTCTTCAGTCAGATTGTTCAGTGTGAAGGCTTATTAGCATATGAGGGTTAAGTCTTCACGCCGACTCCAATTAACAACATTTCCAATTAAGGACAACCCAGTGTGCCTGTAATTGACAAGGCTGGAGCAGTGTAATCCATGCAAGCAGGCTTTGACCACACTCTGATATTCACCATCAGCTCTCTCCCTCCTGCTCGCTGTCCATCTCTTCGGGTTTGTTACCACGACAACCATGGCTCTCAGCAGGTGAACTTTGAGACTAAAGGAAAGCGAGCCATGGAATCAGCGGATCAATACGTTTTTTTTAACCCATGACTGTAATTTAACACGCATTGAACAGACCCTTACAGCTCAGAACAAGAATCCCAATCCATATAGTCGTTAAATTGCTCAGAGTGGATGATCTGCTCTTTTACACTCATGTTTGCTTCTCAGAGTAACAGCAAGTTGACGAGCACCCTTCACACCTCTGCCTCTTTATTCAATAGACCCCCGCTTTTCTGAAGTAGCCCTTGTGTGTTTTTTAAGGCATTCAATCAATGTCTATTCACACCGGTCTGAGTGGCTCTTGTGTGTCTCTCTCTGCAGAGGTGTGTGAGTGAGCTTCACTGCCCGATGAAAGCACAATGTTGCTTTTTTACGCTAACGTTATGTTTTGAAAAAAGATTGTCTTCACATGCCTTCCAGCAACTTTAAACTTGAAATGAAAAAAAAATCTACTGTTGGCAGAACTAGTGAGTGGTTTCCAGTAAACTGCAAGAGTGTTGTGACACATTAAAATGTGTGGTTTTGTATGTCATCCACATTGTTGCTCAATTTAAATGCATCATAGGGACACTTCTCCTGCTCTTATAAAACACTGCTAAACTGAAACTGCACTGAAAATAGGAGTAAACATTGCTGGATAATATTCTGTGTCCCATATTCTGTTTGCAGCGCTGCAGTGATTATCAGTACCCCGGACTATTGATTGCCTTACAGCAGTCTTTCTGAACACACGTATTTCCTTCTTACACATTATCTGAACCCAGTGTTATTTCTGTTTGTTTCCTCTGGTTCTGCTCAGCTCCATCACCGAGCTCTCACCCTAACACAAGATGAGGTCAGTGCCGCGCTGTCGCACACTGACCTGGAGCAGATGTGGCTGAGGGATCTGAGGCCGCTGCTGGTCACCAGGTATCCAGGCTCTGCGGGCAGCCAGGCCGTGCAGGAGGTGAGTTTATTTAAGATAATGTGTCGTGGCTGGAGCACTTTGAAATTTAAAAACAGTAGTAGACACAAACATGTGTCTCCCCCCGCTGCCACAAATGAAGCATGTCATGATGCACACCGATTTTAAATGTGAAGAAAACTGTTAAAATCCTTTTACAAAACACACTAAATAATGAGCTGGTGATAAGTTGACATATTGGATGCTCGTGATTAACAAGTAATCTTTGTGTGTGTTTACAGCATATCAAAACAACCCTTGCGTCCCTCGGAGCAGGCTGGGATGTGACAGAGGATAAGTTTCTGTCACAAACGCCCTATGGCCCCCTGCCCTTCAATAACCTTATTGCCACCCTCAACCCATCAGCCAAGCGCCGCCTGGTCCTGGCGTGTCACTACGACTCTAAGTACTACCCACCACAGTGGCACGGGCGGGAGTTCCAAGGCGCCACTGATTCTGCCGTTCCCTGTGCCATGATGTTGGAGCTGGCACGAGCACTGGATGAAGAACTGAAAGCCCAGAAGGTAGTGACCTATAGCATGCGCCTTCAAGCTACGACCTGCAAGTAGTTAAAGGGTATAATGTAAAAAATCTGTATGACTGTTTGCATTAAATAGACCTTTCAATGTGACACGGGCCATTTGGAGGTTAGTTTTTGTGGCCGTGGCAGCTGATGAGTTGTGGTTATGAGTCCCAAGTCACAAAACAACAATGTATCACTAAGCTCCAGGAAAAGCAATTCAAAGATAAGGCTGGCTTGTGTTTTTCCTGTTGTCACCAAATTCCATGAAGAGATCAACACTAATCATGCATTTCCACCAGTCTGTGACACTTTGAAGATATATAAATCTTTAAGAATCGGCTCACTGAAGTACAGTTGTTTCAAACATTGCTCAAACTGGAGCAGATAGTTCATTTGTATGGGACTATTTTCAGCTGTGGATTAATATACTTCTCTGTGGGATTGACCTTAGAACAAACTACAGTCCCCATGTTCACAGTAATGAGAGATTTATATGTTTTTAACAACCTTGGGCAACAATGAAGGTCTATGGCACAGATGACCTGCTAAATCAGGTTTCAGCTACACAGAACGCACTTGTTTTCATTGGATTTGTTGATAATATGCAAAATGTAGAATTTTGCCAGCCTCACCCTTTAAGCATTTTCACTGAATCAGTCAATAAGAAATTTATGGTTTTACTAAAATAAAATGTGTACATCACTTTTTAGATGAAGGGCAACTGCAAATCCTCAGTGAATAAATATTTTTTCATATTAGGTCTAATTCATACAAAACAGCATCATTGGCAACAGCATTTTAAGCACAAAACTATAATTACTGGCTCCGTTGTATAGAAATGAACACACATTTGCGACCAACAATGTTTAATTGCTTCACAAACAAGTGAAGTGGAAAACACTTAGTATTCATGCAGCTTGCTCCTCTGCCCTTTTCCTGTTTCACAGTTGAGCTCACACCCCTGTCTATTGGGCAGACAGTGACAGGGCCTGTGACATGGAGAGATCAGCCAAGGGACATGTTTATCAGACTCAGCTGTCTGTCACAAAGGTCACTGTGGGAATAGGAATCACATTGAATACAAATACATTAGCTGTCATGGAGGCAGATGCATAATCAATAACTAATAAATGACATAGAAGAGATTGAGAACTACTGCAGAAGTCTTATTTTGAGGAAAATGTTGAAAAATCTTTTGGAAATTCACATTAAAGCAACCTAAGGAAACCTCGGGCAGTTTCAGTGTCACTGCAAGCTCAAATCCACTAGGGGGCAGCATAACTCTGGGGATGCAAACTGCTGTGGCACACGACTGTCTTCTTTTTACCTCAAATATAGATTTCCAGTCCCGACCTGACCCTGCAGTTGCTCTTCTTCGATGGAGAGGAGGCTTTTTTCCAGTGGACCTCCACAGACTCCCTGTATGGCTCTCGCCACCTGGCCCGGAAGATGGAGGCCACCCCGCATCCAGCCGGCGCCACGGACACCAACCAGCTACACGGCATAGTACGTCACAGTTCTGCTCACTTTTCTCTGCCCAAACCAGCTGAGATTAGCATTATCACTTAATCACACTCAAAACCATCCCTTTGTCAGCCCACATCAATTTCAGTAAAATCTTCTTAGCCCTATCTCCTCTGACACACACAGCCCACACAGGCACCGTAGCAAGGGAGGTACATGTCTTGAATAGTTTTGTATTTTGAAGAGATCTCAAAGCCACCCATTTTATCATGTGGGAGGCTTGGGTGTCATGATATCAAGCATCATTTATTATACAGTCAGTGATAACAAGATGTCATATTAATTGGTGGATGGTTCTGTTTCCTAGCTGCCGAGAGATAACGCAACTGTTTATCAACAAATGTAGACATTCCCTTGTGGACTGACAGAGATAAAGCACACGGTATCTTAAAGAACCTAGTGTGTATGTGTGTGCGTAGAAAACAGACAATGCGTTTTGTGAGTTTTGCAGAGATAGCACTAATGTCAGCGTGTTGCACCACCACACCACACTCAAAGCAGGGGCTCTGAGGTGAGATTTTTATGGGAATGGGCTTCTAGTCAGAGACTTTCCCTCAGGATGTGTGCCATAAGAGCACCCTTAACCTGCCCTCTGTTTCTTGTCCTTCAGGATCTGTTTGTGTTGTTGGACCTGATCGGGGCTCCCGGCCCACGCTTCGGCAACCAGTTCCCCAGCACAATGCACTGGTTCTCCAGACTGCAGAACATCGGTGAATATCAAATATTTGACTGCTATTGTAAACACAACATAGGTCTGTTTACTTTGGTGAAGGTGTGCCACAAGCACCATGAGTCACTTTTATAACCAGTCATTAATACATTAGTCATATTCCAGACAGTCATCATCATATGAAGGCTAATGTGGCAACTGTGCTGACGTCAAATTCTTACTTCTCTTTAACTCGTGAGCTGCACCGTGCAGATTATATTTTTAGCTTCAGTTGCTAATAGAGCATAAGAGCTGCTTATGTTGCCAGCTCTGTCAGTCATATTTGATCAGACGCACAGTCCAGATGAAGCGAATCAGCTCATTATTTATTCAGCTGTTAATAAGTAATACCTTATGGAGTTTTATTCTCTAAACTCAAGAAACAGTTTCACTTTTTCACTCTTTGTCCTCCCTCTTATATCCTCAGAAAAGCGTTTGCACTCCATGAATGAGCTTGTGGATCATCCTAACAATGTGCAATATTTCTGGCCTGAACAAGCTGTTGGCCACATAGAAGATGATCATATACCGTTCCTCAATAGAGGTATGCACACCAAGTTACACACCTACCACAAATATATGTATGAAATATATAACAGTACCTATATTGTGTAGTTCTGTTGGGTGATCGTAATCCTGTGCCTCTCCATCAGGTGTACGCGTCCTCCACCTTATCCCCTGGCCCTTCCCCTCCGTGTGGCACACGTTCGATGACAACGAGCAGAACCTGGATCGCTCCACCATTCAGAACCTCAACAAGATCCTGCAGGTTTTTGTTCTGGAGTACCTCAACGCCAGACCCACCGTCCCTATGACCCCACAGAGTGCCCCATAAAAGCCCCCAGCGTACCATCCGACAGCTGTTTTTCTTTTGATATTTCACTGTAGTAACAATCTCAGGCTGTTATTTTAAAGACTGAAAGAATACGTTGTACTTAATGCTTTTCAAACAACAATTTTATGTATTCCTTCACCTTATATTTGAGATGTGAGGTTGAGACTCAACTCTGCGCATCAGATGGGTGCCGAATGCAGAAAGGATTTTGCATGGAGAACATGTTTACAGATGCGTCATATCATTTGCTTCGGACGAGCACATTTTTTATTTCGGAAATCTTTGTCTAAACACTTTTGGGCTTATCTAAGCGTATGTGAAATGTATTTTCTTCCCAAATGGGCTCATAATGCACTTCAAGACTCTGAAGCTTCATCTTCTCTTCAAGTCCAGAATCCCGAGCAACAGGATCAACACACAGGATCTCCTGTGTTACACTACACTGCTCTCTTTATATCAACATAAACCCCTGCTTTACACTCTGAGGTAGCATCTAAGTGTCAGTGCTAGTGTGTAGGATCTAAGAGGAGGAAAAAGAGCAGACCAGCGCAGAGGTTAAAAAAAAAAAGAAATTAGTTTACAGTCTTCCCTGACATCATCGAACTATGAATGCATCGCAAGCCTGAAGTTGCTGATGATATCATGATGAGTTGCTTTGGGGACAGCTGTAGTCTCAAAACTATTAGACATGTAATAACATCCAGAATCCTTGATGTCATGTTGTGTGAAAATAAAATAAAAATACTATATGGCCACCCACATAACACATGTGAGACGGTGTCACACTGTGTGTTTTAGCTACAGGGTACGTGACATTTCCTCTCCAGCACAGCAAATCTGTTCAGTGTTTATAGATAAACCCATCAGCGGCAGGAAGTGGGTTTATTTGTATTATAACATCTTTAGCCCCTCATATCCTGCCATCTTAGATAGTGAAGTGGATAACTTCCTGTGCTGATGTTTCATGTGCCTGCCTTTGTTTATATGACATTATTAGACCAATTTTAATATGGATCCCAGAATAATATACAGTGCCAACCCTGCACTTCCCGTGTTTTGAGACTCAAATAAATGTTGATTCAGAAAACAAGGGAGATAATGCGGACTTTGCTTGTCTTTACAAGTCTTTGTTTTACTGGGGATAAAGAAGTTGATCGCTGCAGTTATTGGAGGCAACCTTTTGTATGAAGAAGTGTAAACTTTCTCTCTAATTCTAACCTAAGACAGCAAGAATAGAAAATACTGTTCTTCCAGTTTCGCGTCTTGTGCTAGGGGCTTTCTCCCTGTCTCAGTTTTTAAGTTTGGGTCCGCTCCTCCTCAACAGACCAAATACCTTTCATCCCAGTGCCTCACCTCAACATGATTCACTTAATCCTATCAGGGAGGACCTCCCCTGAATTCCAAAGCACCCAAATCCCCTTCAATCCAGCCCACTCCCATGAGAACTGAACATGGGTCTGACCCTCCCATTCGCTGCTGTCAGAAATGTTTGTGATGCCTGGTAACAGTTTACACCAACATACTGTATATCTCGTCTTCAAGGAGATTAAAAGCGCTTCAAGGACCATTAGTCACCATAAGACTGCAATGTGCTGTATAGTTTCCTCCTTAAGTCCAGAAAGTTGAGAAATTTGTGTGTTTTAAAGCTTTCGCTGGCTTTGTAACAGTAATAAAACTGAAGTGACATACAGTTCTTTGTAGAGATACCTTCTTTTTTTGCCTTATACTGTCATTCTCCCGTCTTTCGTTCTCGTTTCTGTCAGCTTGGCATTAAGTTTCCTATGAAAGCTTGCCTCAGGCATTCTACCTGTCAGTCATCACCAAAATTACTCGGTTCAGATACAGTGTCGAAAATATCTTTAATTATCTTTAATCTGAAGAAAGCACCCCAGTATGCTTTGGGTCTGTCCGACCAACAAGGTAACCAGCATGTTGGAACAAGGGAAAGAGGAGAAGCAGAACAAATTGTTGTATAGCACTTCATTGGGGCTTCCAGTAATTTTTTTGCCTGACAGCAAATTGATGCATGCCCAGGTTTAATAACAGCCGAGCTTTAATCTGCAGCTGATTACAGTGCAGAGTGAACAACAGCTTCCAGCTGTTTAGTAATGGAGTGATGGGAAAGGGCGGGATTCTCCCATGCAATGTGTGCTTCAGATTGTTAGGAAACAATAATCCCAGAGAGGTCACTTAAATGTCAGAAACTACATGTACTCGCTTTTTCTGCTTTCTAATCTTTAGCGTTGTAGCTAGCTTTTGCTGCACAATAAACCGAAGTCAGTTGGTTGTTGTGAACAGTTTCTGTTTCATCATATTAGCCAAAAGCAAGGGAATAAGATGATATTTGGTCGAATGTATGAATTCTTCACAGTCGCACATCACATATTGCCCCTAATAATCTCAAAATGTTTTTACTAGCTTTCTTTGAAGTCCAAACTTTTATTTTTAACATCACAACAATGTCATCTCACCAGTCAGAATTTCAGTCATTAAAAAATCAAGTTAATACTATCTTTCTAACTGGTTTTCTTAGGTGGCTGTGAATCGCTGACAGTCAAATTTCATTATATTGCTGCAATTGGGATGGTTTCGAAATTAGTTGAGCAGCCTATTCATCACTTGCAAAGCAGCAAATTACCAACAGAGAGCAGCAGTGAGTCACAGTCATCTTAGTGGAGTCCCTCCAGTTTCTGATGTTTTCTTATATGATATTATATCTTGGTGACTGCAGATATGGTGATGTGCATTCAGCTAACATCACACTAATGGCTTAGTGTCATGTCAGTAAGGCATCAGTGTATTATGACCCATGAATATGGACAACATGTTTGATGCAATTGTACAGAATTATGCACTGAAATTTAAATGTAACAGATTTACAGTATAATCTGTGTGTCCTTGTATTTTTTTTTTTCAAGAGCAACAAAATATAGACGTGCAGCAGACTGTTTGATATGTACACGCCTCCAGTTTCAAACGAGGGCGGTGAACACAGGCGTTGCATTCGAGTACTCTCCGCAAACTCCAATTTCGATGTTCCAAAGTGGCAAATGCCACCATAACGACAGATTGTTTGGTGTTCAAGCGGTCAGAAATTCTTATAAAAATTTACTGTGACGAAATTAATTAAAAAAGACTTCCCTTGGGAAAAACTGGGAAATACGTCAAGGTATATCTTGGATATTTTTCTACAAGCATACACATTTGTGAAGATATCAATACAAAACTATTCAAATAACAACATAAGATATGCGATTATTCAAGCTGATCTGTGTCCAAGAAAAGCAAATTATTATTTGGGCATATCTGGTCGTTATTTCGCGTCCAAGTGTGGATTTCTCCAGTATTTCTGAAAGCATTGAATGCAGCATCATTCCAAGGCCGGGCAATGAGGAGTGATGGGAGATTTCAGACCAGCCTCCTCAGCAACGTGCCCAGAGTTGTTTAGTCGGCGAGCACAGGCAGACGAGCAGCACCGACCTGTTGCGAAGAATGTGACAGAGAAACATTTATTTTATTCAAATTATCGAACAACGTCGCCGAGCTTTGGCACATTTTTTGGCTCTAGTGTTTGTGTTAAAGAAGCCATGGAGCCGATAACCAAGTGGACGCCGAAGCAAGTTGTCGACTGGATGAAAGGTAAGTTAAGTCTCGAGCACTTTGTTTCCCATTGTAACGTTAATTTATGAAGGGCTTTTTTTTTGTTTTTTGTTTTTTACAGAAACAATAGCACTTAAACGATATTACTACACTTCAAAAGCTTTTCTGCCTCAACTCTTGAGTCGCTCCTCAGTTATCTCGAGCTAGTTTCTACGAAACTGCCCCTGTGTGTCAACATACTTCCACCGAAGCGTTTAACAATGGCACCGCATTTTCTTTCCCTCTCACTTACAGATGTTAGCATGTTAAGCAGCCTCTCTTATTGTTATCTTAGCTGTATGCTCCGTGTTTTGATAAACTGCTGTTCGTCGCCAACTTTTAAATTGTGTCACTTCTCTGAGCGACAGGCAGTAACTGACACTGTAGCACCGTTTCACCCCAGGGTCTCCAACGCCAGCTTTGTTGTCAGTCAGCACTCACTCAGTGTAATCATTGTTTTTAACTCAGGAAAACTGATGGGTTCATTTCTAGCGCTCACTTTAATGATGACCTCCGTTTTGAAATCACTGTCCTGGTGAGGCAAGCCTGCTCCCTCTGAGGGAGTCAAAGTGATTTGAAGTCCCATCAGTCATTTTTGCATTTGGACCCAGGTGGAAAATAAGCACCAGTCAGCAGCCAAATGCTGGTAAAGCATCAAAGTGGATGGCAGATTTCAGACAGAAGTAATCATTTACTGCTGAGTGGCTGGACATGTGTCTGTCAGAGGCTGGTAGATGTTCACGTTTTATCACGTCAGTTTTCCACCCTGGTCAGACCTCTGCTTTAGTGCTTTTTAGGATCTGACACTCCATAAAATAAAAACCAAACCTGCTTCGGGCGCTGAGAGGACTGCTCGTCATCAGTATGCTTTCACCTGAGCTCAGTCACAGCATAGGAATGTCTGGTGAGGGACACCAAATGGTATGTGAACTATGGACGGAAGTGGAGTGCTATCATTCCAAACACATGAAAAGTGAAGTGTGTATATACTACACAGCAGAAGGAGTAATGGGCTATTTATAAGACCAGTGGTGGGACTAAACTGTTAGGGACATTTGGAGACATCCCAGAACAAATCATACGTGACTTTCTTTTTAATCTCATAATTTGGATCATAGAGCAAGCTCTTTTGTCATCAGTTGGAGCTATGACAGTGCTGTAGCGCTGTTACTGCTGATTGAGGCACGCCTGCCAGTGCTCAGCCATAGTTAGGAGCCAAAGGGGATTGTGGAGGGGTTAGTTTCAGTGTGTCCAGTGAAAAGAGCCCGACCAGGCCATGCATGGCTGGAGGATTAGTTGTCTACACAGGCCCCACTGCTGTCAGTCCCCAGCAAATCTGACTCAGCGGTTGTCTCTGTAGGTCTTAACCAGTGGATTTGCAGAACCCTGCAAACATGAACTAACTGAAATGACAGCTCACCATTCATGGGAATATTTCACGCATCCCTTTCACATACAAAACCAGTCCATTAACATGAGCATCATCTTACATCTGACCATTCATACCAAATGATGGGTGAGTATCAGGACCTTCGGCGTGGTTGTGATCAGTTTAACCAAACAAAAGTGGTTGCTCCAGTGATGTCCTTACACTCAACAATACAGATGATGCAGCATTGCAAAGTCATCCCTGAAATTGAGCTTTCCTCACTGTGGTCTAGGCTAGGCCAGGCTAAATGGCCTTTTGCTTTGGTTTGAGGCGTTGTCAGTGGGTGTAGACTACAATTTGCAAGAAATTGGATCTGCCTTTAAGCAGTCAGAGCCACAAAACAAAACGCACTAAACAACCAAAATTCAAATTACAGCCCCTCTTGTTTTCATCATTCAAACCCCTCCACAGATCACCTTTTGGCCTGACTCCCAGTTGCTGGGTCTTAATGAATGTTTTCAAGACAAATATGTTGAAGTGAAAATTTATCTTACACAAACCTAACTTAATATTTTCTTTATTCGGTAAGCCTTTGATAAGCCAAAGTAGCAGCTTGTGCTCCACAATCATGTTTAACACTTTTGTGTCTAAGAGCAGCGAAGTATGCGGCTAAGTGAGGGTCAGGAGTCGCCAACTGTTTTTATGGAAAAGAAAAGGCCTTGTGTTGTTCTCAGTGACCGCTGTACAGTACGGGGCCAAGACATAGCATGTAACCACTGCTGCTGTTTGACTGGGGAACAGCTTGTGTAATCCTTTCATACCAAAGGCAAACTGAATTTAAACCCACATCGAGTGCAGGGCCGTGGCCTTGCGTTGACCTGGTCACACCAATGGCAAACCCTGGTGATTCCAGAGATGTTGCGCTTCTGTGACAGAAGTAAAATTAAACTCTCAGAAAGCACTGTGTGAAGACCACCACTGTCATTTGCCTCAGGTTGTTTTCCACAGTAGGACAGGGACTGTTTTTGTGTATTGAGGCTGTTGTTAATCACTTGCATTATTCAAGGAGATCAAGCAGTGGATGGTGGATGTTTATTGGCAGTGAAAGGACATTCGCTTCTTTCAGTTTAAACTCTGTTGTTTTTTTGTTTGGGGACTGAAGATGCCCTGAAGCGCAAGTCCTTTGTCACAAGCTCTGATCTTCCAGCTGGACCTGTGGTGTCGTGTGATTGGTATCCCTTATGTCATGTGAGGGACTAATTACCCTGGGGGGAAAATGCACTTTTCTAATGACATTATAGCTGTCACAGCACAATATTGTTTCAGTCAGTAAATTAATTCAGTTTTTGGTTTGTTGTGACACTTTCAAAATTCAACTAAGGATTAATTTGAAGAAGTGCATATATCCGGTAACATTAAGACACCCTTGTCCACAAAGTTAAAAGTTTAAGTCATATGCTGCTAGACATTTTCCAAATATAGTCCTGAATCCACATGGGTAATGCTTCAGCTGAGAAGTGCTGGCACTGTTCAGGGAATGTTCAGCTCCAACTCAGTTTCTCATTTACCAAACATGCTTTCTTTTTTTTTTTCCTCCTCACTTGTCCACCTTGTAGTTACTGAGAGTAAGACTGCCAAGTTTTAACAAGGCATCCCAAACATGCAAACCTGCAACTACTGTCTGAGTGAGCTGCTTTTATCCAGACGCCCTGGATATCCTCCAGCATTTTGTACACTTAAATAGTGGCTAATCAAATTTCAAAGAGCTTTATCTGGAAATGGATTAGTCATGTGAATTTTAGAGATGGGTTTATTTTGAGCAAGAGTTGATGATCAAAGTTGTGCTGATCTGCGTCTTGTACTGGTACACATCTATACAGTACAAGGCCTGGTGCCATTAGCCGGTCAGTACTGTGTTTGGAGTTACCGTTGTAGATGTGTGTCTTGACTGTGAACACAACTCATAACCAGAAGTCTGATACAAATGATCAGATGCAGGTTGAACCCATGTTCCTTCCCACCTCATACAGCAGGCTTGCTTTGTGACATCTGGATGGAAATGTAAGAGTTGGAGCAAGGGCGTGTGGGGCTACAAGCTGCCTCACAAATAGCACCAACATGCCAAGAGGTCAATTACCTTGTCAGAGTGAGGTGGCAAGCATGTGCTCAATGCGCTTTTGTCTTTTGCCAAGTGTGTGTTTGGAAAAATAACATCATTGTGGCTGAGTCCACACATGCTGAGTGACTCCACTGATGGGTACCTTCAGCAGCCTTATCTGTAGACATGATAGTGAGGTGTGAGCAATGAAGGCCCATGATCCTTATCTGGCTTTAACAGAGACTTCCTAAACTGGAGTGTGAACAGACGCTGTGCAGACACCTCACCCTTATTAAGGCATCCACTGCCTCTGTTTTAGTGCCAGCTCAATCGGACAAGTGGAGTTCTATGTTTGGATAGGCTCCGCAGGCGGCATAATCCATTTTAGCAACCCTTGCACTATAGGCTGCGTGTATATTCATCAGAGAGGACAGGTGTTAAAGTAATCTAAACATGAGCTTTAAGAACAGCGGAAATCTGTGTCCCCCTTCTAGTGGCCTCTAGGGGTGGGTGGTGTGGTCTAATATTGAAATCACAGTATTTGTTTGTTTTTACAGTGATGGTGTTATATCAGGGTATGACAAAAATGAAAGGAATAGTCCACTCAAAACATGATTCTGCCTCTTTTCACTCTGTTAGCAATGTAAGGGAACATTGCTTAAAGGTGCGATATGTAGGATGAAGGGGGATTTATTTTTGGAAATGTAATATAATATTCATACTTGTGTTTTTATTAGTATATCATGACCTGAAAATTAGACGTGTTGTGTTTTCGTTACCTTAGAATGAACCCTATGATCTACAGAGGAAGCAGGTCCTCCTCCATGGAGTCCACCATGTTGCACCGCCATGTTTTTACAGTAACTCAGACAAACCAAACGCTGGCTCCAGAGAGAGTCTTTCTCATTTTCTGTGGCTGCTGTAGGGGAGGGTGATGTGAGGGTATTCAGTTGGCTGCAGTCTGCATACTCACCACTAGATGCAACTAAATCTACGCACTGGACCTTTAAAGAAAGAAAATAAATATTTAAAAAACGGATGTGTTCATTGGCTCTAAATAGGAATGAAAATGAGGTTTAGGTCTACATGTGTTTTGGAAACAGTAACCTGCCCAACATGTGATTCATTCTCAGAGTTCGACAAGAGGTAGGATTCATCCCAAAGCATATTATAAAAGTACAAAAGTCAGTGTACCACGCAGTATGTCTATCAAGTACATGTATGTACGACAGCAACACACACACATACCGACAAGCACGCAGCAGAGGGGGCTTTCCTGTAACACCAAAACCGGCTGAGTTTGCATTGCAGTATGAAGTGATAATGCTCGGTCTGGCTATGTGTCTACACAAAAAGCAATGTGAACAGTTTCCCACATCCAGCCTCCTATTCCGGTATTTAATTGGCTTCAAATGAGGCTTAACATTCACACAATTTCTGTTGTCGTCCATCAACATTAAATATGCCAATGTGTCTCCAGCATGTGGGTCTACAAAAGCTGCTACACGCCACATTAGCCGCAGAACGTGCTGACGGCGAATTCGAAAGGCTAACCAGCAGATTTAACATCAAAGCAACATAAAAATGGCAAAACTTGTAGGTTCTAAGTTTGAAGTTGGCATCAATTCATCCTTGAGCTTAGAAGTCAGAAGTGAAATGATTAGGTAGAGCGGTCATCCACTTATCAGAAGGTGGTTCGACCCCTGGCCTCAGCAGGCATGTCAAAGTAACCCTGGAAAGACCCCAAATCGCTCTCCATGCTGTGACATCGGTGTGTGTGTGTGTGAATGGTTAATGCTCATAAGTTAACGCTCACAGCCACAGTAAAGCACATTATTTTTAATATGTTAAAACTTTATCACGGCAATGACTGTATTGCATAATCCATGTTGTGACAAAACCAGTATACCGCCCACCCCTCGTGGCCTCGCGCGTGCATAAGTAACAAAGTGAAATAATTAATTCAATAAAAAGACACTTTTCTTTTGGCATCCCCTAAAGTTAAAACTCCTGTCTTTGTCATTTACCAGTTTCCAGTCATCCAACCATTCAGCTTTTAAAATGGACCTATTGTATTCCATTGATGGGCAGATAACCACGTTACCTTTCCATAGAAAATGGTCTTTAGAGTTAAAGGGAAGTGGCGTAAGAGGATTCCCCCTGGGGAGAGGTGACTGAAAGGGTTTGCCATGGTTTCGTTTCTGTCGGCCCCTCCGTGGCCTGTTTCTCACACGTCCCACTGTCCAAGTATAACAGCCTCAGGAGCTTGGAGGGTTCTGCAGGAGTCATCAATAGTTAATGTGTCTGTTGTAATCAGGTGATGAGGAGACAAAGACAAAACAAGAGTCTGTGTTTTCGATTTAAGGTCTTCACATTGTGACTGAAAGTTGCTGTTCATTTCAGCTTCAGTGCGTTCACCTTTGATGTTGTGTTTGGATAGTGCACAGTGAGGATCCTTCACGTGTGCAGCACTTAAGGGGTGATGATTTTTATCGGTAAACCAAAATCAGTTTGCATTTGCATGTATGCCCATCGTTTTTTCTTCCAGTGTCAGGAGAGGAGTCCAAGTGTCACCTCGTATTCCTGCCAACCTGTCTCAGACCAGTTTGGTTTTCATTCAAATCTAAAATGTGCATTGCAAATCTGCCAGATGATCTCAGCTTAGCCGACCTGCAAGCTATTTGGCCCTGCTCTGCCCTAAGAGCATTGGCCTGTGAGGTGCTACGCTAAAGCCATGGGAATAAAAGCTCCAACCTGAGGTGGCACAGCGGGTGCAAGTGCAAATTCGGGTTACATGCTGACCTCTTGTGCAGGGACGTAAAGGTTGTGGGCCTTCCCACACTCACTGGTTTAGTGTGTGTAATGATTGCGTGTTAAGGTTCATTCTCACAGTCATGTATTTGAAGTTTTTACCAGTATGTTAATGACTCAAATTGCTGCCAAACCAGATCTGTGCTTGTATGGTGATCCAGACTTGTGCAGAGAGGGAAAAAGGAAGTGGATGGCTGTGTTGGTTTTGCTATCAAAGCACTGCTAATGCAGTTATGCTCAAATAACCACAGAACATGAGAGGAATGCAGTCAACTGCTCTTTTTTTTTCTTTTTTTTTTGTCGTGCACCAAACCAGTGGCTCTGCGAATGAGCAGTCAAAACAGGTCACACATGCCTTTTGTTGCATTTGGGGCCACCAGTTGCTTTTAACGGATTTAAAATGCTGAACTCGGTCGAGTTGATGGTCCCCCTCGCTGACCAAATACACACAAAGCTCTTTCATCCAGCCACCAGCTTACACTGTAATGGAGTGCGGTGTCATTATGATTATGAAGTGATATGTAGTTTTATGAACTGTTACCCACTTTTGGGTTTAGCCGGGTACTTGGGCAGATGCCAGATCAGAGCTTGTTCAGAACATGTTCAGACTAGTCCAGTTTTTCTCCAGTCCTCCACAGAGACTCACTGAATTCCTGTCTAGTTATTCACACAGTTTTAAACTGTAGTACCTATAGGAGGTACAGTCATAGTTAAATTTTAAGAGAATTCACAGGCTTTCACTTTACAAACCATTCTGTTTTATTTCCACAATAACATTGTGTTGGTATTAAATTAGCATTGCATGGAAGCTGTTATTGTTTGTAGGTCTCAATGGCTGTGCTCACGTTTTAATTTGCTGTGATGTGTCTGACTCTCTCAGCTTGTTGACTTTTTACATTAGAGAGTGCTGATAGAAAGGCAGCTTTAATAGGTTAGTCTGTATTTTCATGGTATTGATGGCGCAGTGATGAACCCTGAGGCCCACTGTCAGCATGTCTCCATGTACCCTGAATGGGTGGATGGATGAAAGTGTTTGTTTTAACCAGGAAAGTAGAAAACACCTGCATGATTAAAGGGAAGCCTCACTCTGTTTGTGGTTGTTTTTATGTGTGGTTTTCCAGGCTGGTCTACAGCACACGAAGGTACAGAGTACTGTATCATGGAAAGGCCATAAAGCTGGTTAAGGAACAAAAGTGTGCCAAGCTTCTGTTTTCATTTGGTTGTGGTTGAAAGTACCTAGCAAGTCCTCAGAAAATTCCAGGAATGCAAGCAGTGAAGTCACTCATACTGTGCTTTTCCAAAGGACCTCGTTAATGTATTGTCCATCTTCCTCTGGACTCCCCCCAACACCTTCAAGAAAAACACCCATTTATTGCTCATTTTTTTTATGCTTTCCCATAATAATCATCTACGTTTTTGCCAGAGGCTGGAAGAAACTGTCATATCTCCTATCTCAGCTCATCTTGACTTGAAGTTGAAAGTGTCAGAAAGTTTAAAAAAAAAACAGTTGTGTTTCTGTTATCTCAATTCAATAGAAAAGAATATTATTATTATTATTAGAGCAAAACGTAGCTTTTAAATTTGTTTACGCAGGGCGTGGTGGCTCATCTTTGACAAAATCTGAAAAAACTACCATGGGAGATTCTGTTGATCCTTCCTTTTGTTTCCATCGGTGCAAACACCTGGGAAAAGCCTCTCACCTGCCTGTCATCTGTTTGTATGCGTCACCCGTTCCAGTCAACAGCACATTTATCATTTATAAGAACACAACTGTCCCTTTCTTAATCAGTCACGGCTGTGGGGGTGACCCACAGCAGGTGCTGGCTAGATGGCAAACAGACCTCACCTGGAATGGGCGGAGTGTGTTTTTACGAGAGCGTGAGTGCGTGTGTGTTCATGAAGAATCCATCGTTGGTTTAGAGCATGAAAACAAAATGTAGGGGCACATCTCCAACCACCAAAGCCGGAGAGTCAGAAGAGAAACCACAGCACCACAAGCGGTGTGCGAATGTGTTTTCTGAATGGCTGCGTCATAGATGTGCTGTCCTGGCTTGCGGGTGACACACTGTCACTCACTGCTACCTTTTTATTGAAGATGACTCACCCTCTCCCACCCACAGCCCTCGCTGCAGTGAGAGCGGGATCAGCTGCCCACGGGCTGTAGGCTGCCTAGTGATCTCTTACATAGCATAATTCATTCAAGCGTTCATTCTGTTCGTGCCACGCTGACAAAGTGAACGGAAAGACTCATTGAGAAATCTCAGGGAAAGTTATCGACTTGTTGATTTGTGTTTTGAGTGGAATGTACAATATGTGGCTTTTTGTTAGGCCCGTGTGTTTTTGTTGTTGTTCTCGGTCCACCACAGAGAGGAGAGATGGACTAATGATGCTCTTAATCTTTCTGACCCCTGTGTCCTCCTCCCCTGACCTGGACACAAGCCAGCTGTAAATCATTGGTTTGCGTGTCACACACACTTTCCTCTTCCTCCTCTTCACTTCAGCCTCCTTCATCCGTTCACCCAACCTCTCCCCACTTCCCCTGTCACTATAGTAACCTTAATTTTATTTACAGCTCCAGCCAATGCCTCAGCTCTTTGTTGGCAGCCATTGTGGCCGAGGGGTTGACCACCAGTAGCACTCAGAAGTCACAGCGAAGTGCTCCTGCTGGATTTAACCTGCGTAGAAAGCAGGCAGCAAGCTCAGATTGGCGTGTGAACAGGCCAGGCTTAGGAACGGACCTACACCGTGTCAGGGTCAGAGATGGACCCACTGTCGGTTTTGATTGAGTAAATCCTCTCTCTGGCTTGGCCGGGGAATCTTTCTCTCTACGTTTTAACAAGATTTGAGGTCGGGGGGTTACCTTCTGGGAGATTTATGGCAATTAGCAGGTTCTTATCCAAAGATGCTTATGGGGATGCACATTAGGAATGGAGTGAGTGTTGTAGCCAACCATACGAGCCACAGGGGCAATATGGTGCTATCTTTAGTTTAATTAAAGGCCTGTCTCTGTCGGTCATATCTTTCTGTTTCATAAAAGTCCTACATAAAGCATTATCATACAACACAATCGCACGAGGGATGAAGTTAAGTTTGGCTCTGCAAGAAAATATGCCCACATGCAGTGTTAGTGTGAGTGCCAGCACACTTTTCCCATGGCAAACTAAATGAGTGGGGCACATTTCCTCCCCCAAACCTTGTACATCTTTATTGTGGTTTCCATAGGCAGCTATTATGGTCCTGGTAAATTGCTCTGTAATCAGCATGCAGGGCCACCCTGATCATACACCATACATGTGATGGGAAGAAAGCACTAAACTGGGTTCCCTGTGTTTTTTTGCATGACCTGTTTGTGTCTCGTGGGCTCTAACTTTGAACCCAGGGTTAGGTTTGATGGGGGATTTTACCTCCTTAAAAGAGGTCATTTTGTTTTTTGTCTTTCCTTTTTCTGTCTGCCTTTTGTTTCCCAACTTTTTTGCCTCTTTCTTTCCATCTCTGTCTACTTTTCAAAGAACGGTGGTGCTTAATTATAGTTTGTCTTTGTGAAATGATGTATATGTTCTGCAAAGTGAGTGCTTTAGAAGTCCTGTTGACACACAAACAGCATAACAGAGGGGTGCTCTGTTATGCAACAGCCCATTTCCAGCAGTAACTCTTGGGCCACACAGAGGCAGTGTCCTTATTGCTTTGGTTATTGCTTTCTAATACCTATTGTGATTAAAACTGGAAAGCGCTAGACCATTCCCAAATTCCACAAGTGACGGTCTCCATTGTATTGCGCACTTTCAAGACACAAAGACTTGTGACTATCTTGGGATACTTGTCAACAGGCGGAACCACAACAATATGAACATTGGAGGGGCCAGGAAAGACGAGAGATTGTGGTGGGTGTAGATGCAGGAACAGCGCTGAGAGGAGAAGGGGGAGTTTGAGACATTTTTGAGGTCTTTGTTGCTTTCTTTAGTGGGTGTTTATGCCAGTGGTAACGAGCTGCAGTGTCGCCGGGCGGCCGACTGGCTGGAGAGTGATGGGTGTTTATGTTGGCCTGAGAGCTTATTGCTCCAACCCCTGCCCCATCTCTGTCAAGCACACAAGCACCAGCTACACTTACCTGCACATACTATTCCCGACACTGGCATTTGCAGGAATGATAAGCTGTTTACATGCAGTTCTACAAACCGGTTCAGTACTGATGCACACATGAATACGTCAAATATCTGTCTGTGTTTACCGCCACGTATATGAGTTGCAACTATGTGTGCTCCTCCTGCTATAAATACCTCTAGGAACGCTATGAATGGTAGTAACTTGAATCATGACATAATGTAGAACAATGATAGAACAGAGCTGTCATTAAAGAATAGTTTGACACTTCTTTCTGCCATGAAAAAAGGTTTATTGCAAGCTGGAAGTAAAATAAGCTCTCTGCGTTATTGGCATTTATATGTGTGTGGCTTATCCAAGTTACCTGAGGATCTTCAGGATCAGGCCCTGTGGAATAACTGCATGACAATCTAAACTATAGAGAACAGTTGCTACAGATTACAGGTCACACGTTTTGAAATTGCTGGTGAACGATTTGTGTCAAGAGAAAATGAAATTATGTATCAGGTGCAAACTCAGTGACCCAGACAGCCAGTTCTTCAGTTGTCTGTTTTCCCAGGTCCTAAGCTTTAGCAACAACTGTTTTGGTTGATGCAGTTTTGCAGAGAGACTCAGTAATGTGCCTGCAGCAGTCTGTTTTATCTCTTTTTCTGGTGTCTCTCTCATATCTTCTTTTCCTCCCTCCTCTAATCTGCTTGTGACCGGAAGTCACAAGTGTGCTCTGACCTGCAGCGCCTCCAGACACCACCTCTCACCTCGCTCCAGTCAATACTAACTTAGCCGTCCACCCCCCGAACCTCAGACATGGAAATCTGACGAGGGACGAGCAATG
This sequence comes from Chaetodon trifascialis, assembly GCF_039877785.1. Classification (NCBI taxonomy): domain Eukaryota; kingdom Metazoa; phylum Chordata; class Actinopteri; order Chaetodontiformes; family Chaetodontidae; genus Chaetodon; species Chaetodon trifascialis. The sequence goes on along the minus strand of NC_092069.1, from coordinate 10,689,397 downwards.
TATTGAGGTCGTGTTGTGCTCGAGGTGAGGATTAGCTGAGCCCAGGGGCTGATGTGCTTCAACCACGACAACCCCACGAACTTTGACACCCCCCACCCCCTTTCCGTCATCAGTCATCGTCCATCACCCTGTGAGAGACAGAGCTGCTTTTGTCTGCCTGTGGACAGACCAGCCTCAGCTGTTTTTTCTCCTTTAGGAAGCCCACTCAGGACATGTCACTGCTTTTTTGTAGTTGTCTGTGTTTAAGATTAGGGTACATGATGTGAAAGAGTCTTTGTTAGCTGGAGGAAGCAATGATAAGAATAAAACATGGCTCTCACAGGGTCATAGCCAGCAAAGCCGTCAGAGAGCAATATAAGTAAAAAAAGGGCTATCTTTGAGACAAAGTTTTCAGCGCTATGAGGACTCACTGAATCTGATGCTCATTATCAGTATCCAAACTGATGTCCAGTGCAGCTTCAGCTGTTGCAGGAATATGTATGAAATAAATACCAGTATCTTGAAGCATGGCACAATAAAACTGAAAAATACTCTACCATCAGGGTTTTTTGTCCCATAGACATCTGTAACATTCTACTCTTTTCTCAGATGAGGACACACCATGCTCAGTGGGGAGATGTAGAGCACCATTGTGTAACTCCTATCTCCAGTTCCCATTGGACGGGCCAGGCCAATGTGTGTGTACAGGCTTTGTTGTTGTGCTGTGAAGTCATGCATTAGGATAGCTTAGCATTCGCCGAGAGGAGGTTTTTTTCTTTCTTTCTAATTACAGCACGGCCTGGTCCGGCCAGAGACCATTGTGCCAGAGTGCTGTGAATTCCCACAATGGAGTCGCTCAGCGGAGAACAATGAGTCAAATTCCTGACCGTTCCCCGCAGGTTCAGAGGCCGGGCTGACAAATAAAGAGAGTTACAGTGGCTTTGCTATTCTACACCCAGTAGCTTTCCCACTGGCCACCCCAGTGGGGATATTGGTTAGTGTGTGTGTGTGTGTGTGTGTGTGTGTGTGTGTGTGTGTGTGTGTGTGTGTGTGTGTGTGTGTGTGTGTGTGTGTGTGTGTGTGTGTGTGTGTGTGTGTGTGTGTGTGTGTGTGTGTGTGTGTGCGTGCGTGTGCGTGCGCATGCATGCGTGTGCGTGTGTGTGTGTTTAACAGGGTGGCTGCTGCTCCCACTGGGAGCACAGGGAGGGGTTCAAAGATGGGGGAGGTGAAGAGGAATGAGCTTGTTTCGTTCTCTCTCTTGATTGCGAAAGACTGTTCGCTCTTTTCTGAGGTAATCAAACCCCTGAGAACAAGAAGTTCGCAACCTAAAGCTGCATTGAAAGCACTGTTGATCAAAATTGATCAACATTCGTGTGAGATGTCATGTACAAACCTGTTTGCAGTTCTGATGACTTTCATCACACAAACAGAGTGGGTCCTGAGCTATCATGCCACATTACACACAATCTGCTGTTTTTGTGCCTCTGTGCGGATGGGAAATGCCAAGATTATGACAAGAATAGCTCAACCATTTGCAAGTGGATGGGCTCTGTTGTTTACATTGCCAAATATGTGTGCTTACACAGCCTTTAAGTAGGCTGCAGAGCTCAAAGGCCTCAGCAGGGTCCAGTTCCACTTGTTGCATCCAGACTGGGGTATCTGGGATTCTTGCTTTTCCAGCTGTCCAGAAATATGCCTGTGTGTACGAGTATACATATATACACTGAAACTTTTGTGTTGATAACCTGTTCTGTATAGCAGTGAACAGGAGATGGTGGGTGGCAAGAAAGACCCCACAGCAAACAGCAGGTGCCATACTGCAACACACAGACTGGCGTTTGCCAGCCACCTCCTAGTCTGTGTTTGTTTATTGGTCACAGACTTTGACAGATTTCTTTCAGATGACATCCTCTTCCTCTTACAGGGAAGGCCTTTTCTAACTAGAGGTGAAAACAATTTGATTGTGTCAGATCAGATTATTCTAAAAGCAGTGAGATTGAATGTTGAATGACTCCCGTTAATGGATTTTATTGTTCAAGGCAGGACATCAGAAACAAAGATTATCAGTTTTGTTGGCATCTGTGCTCAATAAATCAGTTACAGTATTTTCTACTATTAAAATAAGACAGTACATTAAGAGGATTTTGCAGCTTTTGAGTGTTTCCCAGTGTGCTATTTATCTTGTCCAGCAGTTTTATGAAAATTCTGCTGTAAAATCATTTAAAAACTAACAACTTGTCCTCAAACAAGTTGTAAATGAAGTCTGTTTTGAATTGGTTCAGTGTGTTGATTGCAACATTGCACCACGCGTTCATGTGTAGTTTCAGTGTAATTTTAGTTTTGACATTTCAGTCCAGTTCACAATGAACTTTGGGGGGCAAATAAAATGTCCTTGGCAATGCAATTGCTTTCGACGTTGGTGCTGTGTGTTTGTGCCTCTGCTGCACAGTTACACCCACTTGGTCTGGTTTGACAGCATTTGCCAAGTGGTTCACAGACGCCATAAAACTCCAAAGCGTTTCATCCTACGCAGGCTTTTGAAAAGCATTCACACAGTCCTCCATTGTGACCCCCCCTCCCTCACTCAATTCACAATAACGTGACACTCTATCTCCTTTACTGGTTACTCCAGCTTTAATGAAAATTGATAGTCTCACACACATACACACATCCCAGCAGCCATTGATCGAGGCCCAATAAATGTTTTATAAGCCCCACTGTAAGGACACCCTTCCTTTTATTCAGAAGGTGTCGGAGTCTAAAGGGAGACATCACTGTGGCACCTTCCTCTTAGGGCCCCTGAACTCTGTGGCAGAGTAATACATTTTGTCTGTAGTGCACATTTACCCCCGTCTCTGTCACTGGTGCCATTGAAGTGGTAGGTCCCTTACTCTGATGCACGTAAACACACTTACAATTGTTCCATTTCAAAGCTAATGCAGATCAGTTTGGACCCTGCCATGACCTGGGATTTTCCAACTCTCTGAAGTCTGACTTCTAGGATCAGGGATAGGATGTGTGGGGAGAAAACACTTGCCAATTACTGAATGGAAAAGTGAAAACAGCCTAGAGTGGAGGATAGGCCTTTCATTCATCAATTAGTGGATGCAGATTCATTCGTCCCCCCCATTTCTCCAGAATGTTTTCCCATATCTAGGCTGTCTGATGATACTGTGTGGTTTTACAAAAAACAAGCTAAAAAAACACACACAGTGTAAGCCTCAGAAAGTCTTATTGTGAGCTGAACCACAGGTTTCCCTGGTGCCTTTCTACAGTCAGGAAATGCCTATTTAACAGAGCAGGAAGGAGAAACTTTGCTCCCTCTGGATCCAAGTCTTTGTTTTCATCTGATGGCATTAAGCGACTGGCCCAGTGTTTGTGTTTGGCTTGTGTTTGTGCTGCTGTGGGTTCAGGCCAGTGCTCAGTCCCTGTAAGTCTCACAATGTGTGAGTGGCTTCCCATGCAGGCTGCTGGCCTGTCGGGGGTTAAGCTTAAAATTCTCTGAGGTCTTGCTGCGGAATTAGCATGCCAAGGAATGAGAAAAATCTAATGAGCCTAACTGGACTTGACTTGTGTAAAGGCTAATGGTTAACAAGTCATGATGGAATTTCCCTTTGATTTAGTGGAGATGACTTGAGCTCTCAGACATTTTCTCTGGGATTGAAAATGCTTTCATTCGTGATCTTTGATGCCACATTGGAATTTTAATGGCCTTGAAGTGAGTCCTCTGTAGATAGTGTGAACCCAAGGGCTGCACAACATGTAATGCTATTGTGATGTCAATTTCTGTGCTAAATGTATCTCAAAGGGATGCACTGCCAGAATATCAAGGAATCAATAAGCTTGGTTCCTGCTTTCAGTTTGGTCCACCAACAAAAAAGTGCCAAAAATGTACCTACTCAAAGTTGACACCAACCACTTTTACCACATACCAAGTTAGTGTTCCAGGCTAGCTGACAAATGTGTGTACATAGTGTGTCGCCAGCTGCTTCACAGTCAAAGCCTTCTCTCCTGTAAGTCTGATGAAATAGGTTTTTACTGTGAAGCAGCTGCATCCATGTACATGAAAGTGTTTGAGCTAACCTTGAATGCTAACTTGAAGCCTCTGAAATAGTGTCTTTAAATATCCTCCATAACAGGAAACATTCATAGTGAATAAGAAACAAAGTTAAGAATAACCTTTGATTGACAGTGACCAAACAACCGACCAGCCGTCATCAGATTCTGATTCACGTGTTGCTAAATCCTGACTGGTGTACGGGAGTATGTGACATATTTTTCTAACTGAGCCTCACTCACTTCAAACAGCTAAGGAGAGCACAGAGAGAAACAGAAATTCAGAGGTCTCTAATATGAAACAGTTCCAGCTTTGGCAGAAAATGATGTTCATGTCAGATCCCATCACCAGCAAAGTTGAGTTTGAGAAAATACATTTTTGTGGCCTTTAAAGCTGATTAACACAGGGCACTGCGATACACACAGACACACTAACACACTTGTTACCCTTATACATATTCTCTGCAACACACGCACAGACCGAGTGTCACAGAGGCATGAAGACACGAGGTGCCATTCACAAAAATGGCTCAGCGACCACAGACCACGCCCAGCAGATCTTCACTACATGCCCCACATTTTATATGGATGCAGTTATCTCCTGTTAAGTTACATGTTCTTAAAAAAAAAGTCAAGCTTTTTGTGACTTGAACGTCAAACTGAAAACGGATCCGCCAAATCCCGTCTCACGCTGAAGAATATTATTTTTGTGAGAGTGACTGTGTGTGTGGTTACGGTTGGAGCGAGCGAGTGTGTCTTTCAGCTGACAGGTCTTTCAGAAGAGCAGGGCGCACGGCCATGCATCTGCAGCTGCCCCCTCTCTGTGCGCCCTTTGATGGGGAGAAAGATGGTGTTTACTTCTACTCCCATAGCTAGACACACACACACATAGATACACACAAAGGCTTGTCCTTCGCTGTGTTGTCTCAGCACTGTTTGAGGATCCACTGAGGGGCACATTGCATACCCAGGGAGGGCAGTTTGCCAGTTTGTTTATGGCCGTGTACTGTATGTAACTCAACCTGCAGTATCAAGAGAGCCTGTTGCAGCACACTACAGTAAACAGTATATTCCTGTGAGCTACACGCTTGTGTGTTCAACAAGACTAGTTGCTGGTGTAACGGTCTAATCTCATTTGTCATTGGTGCTCCAAATAGTAGTGAGGCGACGCCCCTGACACTGGCACGTTTATTGAAATACACACACACACACACACACACACACACACACACACACACACACACACACACACACACACACACACACACACACACACACACACACACACACACACACACACACCATACACTCACTAATATAGCCATCCATTGTTCAACCAGCTCAACAGACTTAGCGGTCTCAACCGTTACTCTGTTTATATTGTATTTGTTTTTGTCAAGCAAAGATAGCAGTCACACCTGTTCCTTATCTACACTGCACACACACACACACACACACACACACACACACACACACACACACACACACACACACACACACTATTAAGACTTGTGCTGTTAAGAATGACGTATACAGTAGCTGAGCTTGCTGGCCCTTTTTTTTTTTTACATTTGAGCAACGAGCTCTTGCAGATGACAGTTGAACTGTAGCAGACTAATCTGTATTGTTAATGTTCATCTAATGAGTCTCTATATTTGCCTTTTTTTATCGTGTTTGTCCAGGATTAGATGACAGCCTGCAGCAGTATGTGAGCAACTTTGAGCGGGAGAAGATCAGTGGGGAGCAGCTACTGAAGATCACACATCAAGACCTGGAGGAGCTCGGCGTGGCCAGGATTGGACACCAGGAACTGGTGCTGGAGGCTGTCGATCTGCTCTGCGCTCTGGTCAGTGTGTGTTGTTAATGTAATATGCGTCCAAATACAGTAACCCCCCACCCCACCTCCCTGTCCCTCATTCTCAGTGTCGCTAAAAACTCAGCCTGTAGTTTCTGGTTGGGCAGCTAAAGGAACCAGCGATGTAGAAAGTCTCATCATTTCCCACGCAGCTCAGTGGGGCGTGGAAGCACCACAACTCATGAAGCAGCCAGAGGACAGCAGCGTCACTCAGAGGAGAGGAGACATTGGGCTCAATTTGGCAGTTTGAAGCTGTGCTAGATTATTAGAGGCAGTTGATGGCAATCATGCAGCAACGAGTTACAGTTCGATTTGTTTGACAGAGGAGACGAGAGCTCTCTTTCTGCTGTCCCTTACATATAAAGCCTCCTTCACACACACAAACTGCAGTCTATTCTCATAAACAGTAATGCCACCAAGGTTATTCTTCCCGCTGCAGCCATCTGCTCACCTGAGCCGTCTCTCTTGGCTCAAATTATGGATCCCCTGTTTGGCTCTTATTCGTCACTCTGGGAGTGAACCAGCTGCCCCTCTTTCTATCATCCCAGCTTCCCAAAAAAACTGCCAACAAAAACGTCTCTGCCTCCAACTCGTGAGCATGAAAAGAGCGATGAAAGCCAACCATGCTCCAGTTGAAAGAGAAGCAGGTTTTCCAGCAGATGGGATCGATTTGGAGTTTTATCACTTCCTGTGCCATAAAAGTCCCAGATTCTGCTCCCTGCGTTTTGATCAGTGTCAGCATTTCTTCCTTTATGCTCTCTTAAAATGCTGTACATGAATTGTTTGGAGCATGGTTGTTTTTACCCTGAAGAAACTTAAAAGTCCGGTCTTCTCTTTCCTCCACGCAGCTGCGTCTTGCATTCATGCTGAAAGCTGTAGGTCAAATGGGCTTGGTTCAACAAATGTTATGGCTCAAAAAGATGTGATTTCTTTTTCAGTGATCCGTCACTCCAGCGCACTGAAGCTATGGATGGATTTTCTGGCATCCTGTGCACATGTGTACATCTCATCTCTTAGGTCACATCTCATTATCATTTCATGGCTCCTTTTGAGTTGGGGTTGACATAATCTTTAGCTAGTATGATATGCAGTCTACACCTATGCTGGGATATCTTTTGATGACAAAGATCAAACCAGACTATGTGCAGGTTTAACTGGGACGGTTTTGATCAATCTCTTCCCTTCGACCCATCTTTCACCCGGTCAGCACACTCTTTCATTGTTTCTCATTGTGCAAAAAGCTCAGATCAGCAGCCTGTCAGCAGTATCTCCTCTACCTGTAATGGCTGGAAGTGGACACCTGGAAGCACTTGGCACATACCACACCTTTTTTTTTTTGATAGATTGACTCATGACAGACTATACATACCATATGGTACATCATGTGGCCCATAACCTCTTTTACTATCACAGTAATTCTGCACAGATTTCTCTTCTTTCCTTCGCATCAGTGTAGTGAAATCTCAAGTCATGTTCCTCCCAAGCAGCGTCACATATTTGGCCTCCAAAGTGCTTCCTCTGCATGATTTTTGTTCTTATAAGTGAGCCCTTTTTTGTTGAACGTGAACTTTATTCTCCCGTCAAACTGTGGTGTTTGCACTACCTCCTCTGTGCGTGGTTATGTGCACTGTATAGTCTCATGTTATTTAGTAAGGCTTTAGACCAGGAATGCTGGACTCTCAGCAGCCGTTCACCTCTGGCAGAAGCAGTCCGGCTAAATGTTTTTTGTCCGTTAGGGGTTTCCTTATTAAGAATGAGACCTTGGCCTTCCACTGGCCCCTTGGGAGGAAGTGAGGCCCCCGCTTCAATTAGCTTTAACTGAGGCAAGGTCACTGCTACCGACAGGAACACAGGCCACCAGCACCCGAAACCCCCACACACTCTCACACTCAGCCCCCAGCTTTCTCTCTTGCTGTTTGCTGTAAGGTCAGACACTTCCTGTTGAAGCAGTCACATTCATCTTTGTGACACTTTGCTGCCTGAAATTGCTCTTAAATTTGAAATGTTTAAGCATGTGCACACATACTGAAGTTTCACCTTATATCGGCGACTTTAGCTGTCTTGTTAGCAGCTGATGGCCTAACATACAGCTCCATGGCCCTTTAGGAAACATTCATACTCATGCTTATCTTCCACCCAACGGCCATCAAGAGCAAACTGCTGTCTGGGGACAAAGAGAGAACATTTCACTTAATTTTACTGGAGCTCTCTGAGCCATGATGTCTTCAGCAGAGTCAGTGTTGAAACCCAACACTTCTTTATTTATTCTCAGACCCCAGTGACCCACTCAAAGACCAGCCCAGCATTATATTCACACTCACATGAGCTTTCTCCAGCAGCCATCGAACATACAGTGTATGACAGATCATCTGGCCCTGTCATGAACCACAGAGCTGCTGTAAATGTATTTTACCATTGCCTCGGGGTGAATCTATCCCGAGGTGTAATGTCGCACTTAACCTTAGATGGCACATTTTAGCAACACACACACATACATATACACACGCACACTCTGTCTAGCTCACAGGCATTTGTGTCTTTCTTTATAGTCAAGTCAGATCCATGTAATACCTGTGTCGAGGGCAGGAAGCACTGTGTTGTGATAGCCGTTCTCTGTTTCTCCTACACAAAAAACGCTTCTGCCATCTTGATTCTATATTAACTGAATGTCTATAAAAAGGCCCTGAAAGAATGGAAATGTGGCCTGAAACGCTGTTATGAGATCGACTTGAACCACAGATTTTGCTCAGACATGGTTTTTAGCTCAGCTGGCAGTGTGGGACAATAGCTCGCTGGACATCTGTGGGCCAGTCAGAACTGCTGTGACTGTGTGATTAGCCTGCTAATGAAAAAGCCAGGAGAGACGTTTGATCTGGGAAGTGCTCACACTGCCTTTGTGCTACTTTCACTGCGTGAATGGCCGAACGAGAAACCAAAGCATCAAAAGATTTCTTTCTTTGCGGCTGTATGCTCCCTCAGCATGTTTGCTTATCTTTGATGAAGTTTCAACAATCAGTGTCATGTCAAGTGTAGCACGAGTGAGGCTACAGCTACTGTTTGACTTATTCAGTTATTCTGGATTCCTTTGGGGCTGACACGAGAGACATAGCTTGTGTGTTTTTTTTATTCTTTGAGCTCATTTTGGAGAGCGGCAGTGGAATAAAAGCAGACACTAACCACTTGCAGATCTGCTTCGTTGTTTTCCAAACACATGCTGTTTCACTCCTTGCAAAGCATACTTTGCTACTGGCACTCACATACACACACACACACACACACACACACACACACACACACAGTGATGCAACACTGTGTAAGCTGATATTTACCAGGACAGGAGCCAGACTGGCCCTTCTCTGCGTACCTTTAACCAACACATAGTCCAAACCCATTTATTCAATCAAAACATTGCAAATACCTTAAAACGAGCTCTTTAAAAATATTTTACACGTGTTCATGCTCAGTCTCAGACATACTCTTTACCCTCCAGGAAATAATTGTGCATACTGTTGCAGCTCAGTACTGTGCAGTACATCAGGTCATGCCTAACCTATTGTGTACTTAGTGGCCCTTGAAGACACCGAGCTCGGCTGCTTGGGGCATGTGAATAACTTATAAATTGGAGGAATGCAAAAGCAGGAAACAACTCAGGCTGAAGAATGCAAACTTTGCTCTGCTTGATAGGAATCAGGTGATGGCACGTGCACGCCCTTCCTGCATGCCCTGGAAGAAATCTGAAGACCGGAGGGTAAATTTCATGCCCGAGCTATCGTCACAGACAAGTGCGCGTAAATCATAACTGTCAAAGGAATGATTACAGCTCCTCATTGTATGGGAAACAAGACGCCACATGTGTTTAAAAAAAAAAAAGAAAAAAGACAAAGGAAGGTGCCTCCCAGGTCTAGACTGTGTAGAAGGGTTTCTTGTTTTATCTGGAGTTTGATTAAATATATAATGTCTGCTTCCAGGATGGGTATGTGCTTTTTTCCCCCTGTCGCTTGACCTAGTTTAAATTGTGTATTTATTTACCATTTCAGAACTATGGGGTAGAGACCGACAACTTGAAGAATCTGGTTGTGAGGATGAGAGCTGCCACCAACAGCCTGCACATGGCCACGTCTGATCGCAGGAAAAGCCCTGCGTATGACGGCAGCACCTCACGCAAGCCCCCCAATGACTTCCTTACCTCAGTGGTGGAGCTGATCGGTGCTGCAAAGAGCCTGCTTGCATGGCTCGACAGGTAAGATCATTTTTATAACCACCTGTGTACTCTGAATCGGATCAGATATCCATGCTGCTAGCCACACTAGCACTTTTGAGTCCCTTCTGCTCTCCTGGTGACCTCCTCCGCAGCGCATTACACCATAAAAGCAGAGCATATTAAGCAGGTTGCCAGGATTAAGTGTTAGCTGGCTGAAATTAAGCTTCTCTTTTTGTGGCAAGCTTGGCTAATGCGATGAAGGTGATGTCATGATATAAATGGTAGTTGTGATGTTGAGATGAGAGCAGTATAACAGTCTATAAGAGCGCTGTGCTGAATGTTATTTTACATCTGGTAAGTTCATGTAAGAAAGTAAGTAAAGTCGTTCTGTGTTAATACTGTGAATAGAACTACGCTGTGCGCGTGCAGAGTTGGGTACGTTTGTTTTAGATGGAGTCAGGCAGAAAAAGAGACAGAAACGGTGGGAAAATGACATAAGAATGGTGATATTTTTGGGTTACAACCAAGTCTCTGCATCCAGTCACCAAAACACAGTAATCAGAGCAAGGTTCACTGAGTCTATTATAAAGTGTATTATGGCTCACTCCACATCAGTAAATTAGTCTAGACATACACTCTGAGACTGCTTTTTTAGGCACACCTATACAATCTAATGTAATCCACTACAGCCGCTGTGCCACATGTTCTTTCTTTATGGAGCTTATAATGGCCAGTTTTTGTTCAAACTTTCCAAGAGGTGTTAATTTAACTCTACATTTATGACTGAGGTCTTCGCTGGTGGTGGTGTTGTGCTGGAATGCGCTGTTTTGAAATGTTTTTCCAATATTCTTTCCCCCTTTAAATGGAGTGGGCAGAGTATCAGAAACACATCACAGCATATATAAAGTGAACATTAGATTCTTTATAAAGGTAGACTTCATGGCTGAGCTGCTGGTTTGGCTTCATCACTGTTTCCTAATGTTCTCCCTGTCCTTCTTTGTCTCCTTGCAGGACACCTCTGACAGGGATCAGTGACTTCACAGCCACCAAGAACAAGATCATTCAGCTGTGCCTGGAGCTCACCACCACAGTTCAACAGGTCTGCACACTAGTTAGCTCAGCAGCTCACACGTAGCTCGCCCCTGGGAAACACACACACACACACACACACACACACACACACACACACACACACACACACACACACACACACACACACACACACACACACACACACAGACAATAGCTTTTTCCACTGAGCACATACCAGCCTGGGGGCACAGACATGCATAAAGTGTAGGAGAAGAGAGTTATGGGAAATGTGGTCTGGCAGCCATGACATAAGCCTGAAGCCAGCAGTCTGAGCACATTATTGCAAATACTGATGTTTTTCTTGGGATCTTTTTCCTCCTCCTGCTGGCTAATGAGGAGACCCCCTTAGTGTGGGGACATTTAATGGTAAACCTCGCTTTTGTGTTTCCAGTTTCATAAAAACCCACTGGCACACTTTTAAAGGTGGCTGCCAGCGTTCCCCAGGCTGCCGTACTCCTTCAGCCATGTGGTTCCTGTTTTTGCTTCTCCAAGATGCTCACAGCGGGAGACCAAGCGGTCTGAAAGCGCTTCCTGTGTGTAGGTTTAACACAGGGATGAGGAGGTGGGCCATCTGACTGCCAGATAGATGGCTAACGCTTAAAACAGAGCACCAGGATACATCCACTATATTTCACAACTTTCTGCAGAGAATTGCTCTCACATTGCATCAGGATACGATTGGGTGTACTTCTGTCAGTTTCATCCAGCCAGCAGTGGTTGGTCATGCATGCAGTATGTCTTAAACAAAGGGGGATGGTGAATGGCCTTTTTTTTCCAGTATCAAAGCCATTATCTCGTATATACAATTTGTTCTCTCTAAAGGGTTTGACTGAAGCATAGCCTGGTAAGCAACTCATTTTACACCACCAGTGAAAGTGGCTGGCGAGACTGCAGGTGTCATTTTTAGAGGGTTATTGCATCAAAATCCCAGAGTGCCCCTTTCCTCACTAGAGTCTGGGATTTCAGCGCCTCTGGTGATTTACTGTGGGTGTCTCGGTCATGGTCATCCACGAGAGAGGGGGTATACATTTCCCATGCTGCCATGTGAAGTGGAGAGGTTATAGAGAAGAATAAACTCCTCTTAGGTGCTGAAAGAGCTTTGTAAGACTGCAGAGATTAGTTTCCTCCAACAAGTGGAGGAGAGATGTAGTTTGGGCTTATTTATCAGCTCACAGCGAAAGCTGATGAGGAGGCTTATTTCCAACTCATCAAATCATTTTAAGTATCTCAACTTGCACACAAATTGCACACAGAGCGAGAAGACTCCCTTTGTTTTACACAGGCTGGAGTCTGAGCCACTGGTTAATAAAATAGGTTGTAGGTCTAGTTTTATGATGGGGGAGGACGGCGTGAGGTTTGCCTCAGTCCTTCATGAACTTCAGCCAAGAATTAAGGCTTTTCAGATCACATAATTTATGTGTTGTGCCTGAATGAAGCCTGTGTGCACACACACAATGGAACACAGCTGTAAAACTGTGAACGCATCACCCCTTTTGGCTGACCCGTCAGCGTCTAGGTCATTGTCTTTCAAAAAAACTCCTTATGCATTGATTACTCGTGTCTTTTGTCTGTGCCTCCCACTGAATTGTTGCATCAGACATGATGTTTATTTCTCTCTATTTTTAGCAGGAAAAAAACAAAACATCCTTTATCTTGGCCAAACACTGAACTTAGAACAGATATACCTACCATATGTTGATACGCTATGGAAACCAGGACGTCAGAAAGCCAGGTCTACAGTTTTTCAGTCCGTGGACTTTATTTCACTCCTGTGTGAAGGCAGCTACACTCCAGGTTCCCGCACTCTGCCAGCACTCCTCTCTCGTGGCCGCTTCATTGCTCGACCATGCAAATCCGCTGTGGTGGCAGATCAAAGGCCCAGAGAGCAGCACGCAGAGAGTCATCTGATCCACACCGGCTGTGGGATCAAGTCCATAACGTGAGGGATCAGTACACGCAGGGAATTGTCCCTCAGCCTCTCTCGTGCTTAGTTGTGATCTGGCTCCTGCCTGCGAGTGAGACTTTGGTTTTTGACAAAGATGTGGGCTTCATTTGGATATCATGAACACATCTTAGAAGGATTATCCGTGATATTGTGTTCACATGATTTGATGGTATTGTGAAACGAGAGAAATGTACCATAAATGTTGAAGCTTGGTGCCAAACCGTGTCTGCGGCGCATAATGATACTGTTTTGTTTCGTGACCATCAAATCGAATCGTCGAAATATGTATTTTTAGCTCATCCCTCTTGGCCCAGTCAACAGTGTTGTCATCCAAACATGGGCCAGTCTCTGACAGAAATATGCAGTTGCATGTTTACGCAAGCATGGCCAAATTCCTTCTGAAACCACCATATGGTCTTAGCTGACTTAAGAAAATATATTGTATGGAAACCAATATGTCAGTCGAAACCTATTATGCTTGTGTTTTTTCTTAACGTTTGTATTGGCTTTTCATCCCCAATGTAAGGGGATCACGGCGAATGTATATATATATATATTACTTCACCAAAACAGTTTAGTCCTTCAAACAGGCACTCAAACGGATCGAAAATAATGTCCAGGGAGCGTAGGATGTACTCTGCTTTGATGTGAAGCCATCGCTCACGGCCACAGTTAGGTCAGACAAATCTTGTAAATGCAAACAACCCAACAGTATAACAAGCCGAGCGCATTTGAAAACAGACGCTCCCCTTTAGCCTGGTGGAATGTGCAAGCTATGGAAATATGGAAAAACTTGCTCGACCCCCATTCGCTTTCTCACAATGGATTTACAAAGAGCAACAGAGCTGGCTTTGTACACGGCACATGCCTATGCATGTCACTAATACTACGAGGGCCACAGCACCATTTTCCCTTTATTTTGCATTGACAAGAGAAATAAGAGACTTGTTGACGTTTTCTGAGCTCTCTAGTTTTGACAGAAACATTTCACCTGTGCTTTGATGTATGCCTTCCCTCAGGGCATTCCCAAGATAGCCAGTTCCATAAACAGGGTAGGGGGTCCCCCACACACACTGAGAGTTCCCCTTGCCTAACCAGGGGCCTTTTCACCACCAACAACACAGTTGTCAGGGGAGGCTGTTGCCTCAGCTGTGTCCAGTCCAGCTGCAGTCTGCGAGTGCTGCGTTGGGATTCTTGGAGGAGACGGTGTTCAGTCTCCCAGCTGACTTTGCAGATTTTATTGTCGGTTCCTTCCCCTAAAACGACCGAGATGACAGCTACCGTGTCCAGAGACCCCTGCCTCCGCTAGCCCACCCACTTTCAGCTGTGGGAAGCAGTGATGCATTCAAAGATATGCAGAAAACAAAAGCACTATTTGGATGATGACTTTCTGAACATCATTGCATGTTTTTCCCCAATTTTCCCCCACCGTGTCATCTCCACATTGATACTATATGAGTGTTAGTATGGTATTTACGTTCCAGTATAGCTTACTTAACCACAGAGGGCATTATGCAATTACAGCGTCCCCAGAATTTAGGCAGAGAGGTAATTTGAATCTAAAAGCTGTTTATTTGTGGCTGTTCTCCATTTTCTCAGTTCTATATCTGGAATCCTGATTATATTGTATTCACCCAATCCCTATACTTTTTCTCTCTCTAGCCATTCAATAACCTCTTCCCTGTTGTTTACTGCTCACAAGCCTAATCTGTCATCACTGTCTTCTGTGTAACAGGACTGCAGTGTTTACGAGATGGAAGAGAAGATCCTGGAAGTGGTAAGTTTACTGCAACTCGTCGCTTTGTTTCCCATAATGTAAACTAAATGAGACCCTGAAGTCCCCCTGTAGGGGGAAAGATCTGGTAGATCGTTTGGGTGAATGTCTTTTTTACATAGAGATTGTGTGACATGCTCTCAGTAACAAGGTCAGTTTTCTGAGAGAAGGGAGCAGACTGGTCTATAGGATAGCCAGCAGAGGAGGCGGTGCTAATACGCCCAAGCCATCAATCAGTGCTTCCTGTTGCTGACACTCTCCAGACCTCTTGGGCTAATACTAGGCTTCCTCTAACACTCTATCTCCCTCTCTGACAACCCAAGTGAAGTTCACATTAGAGCTGAGCTTCTCTTTGTCCGTTTCTTTGCTTGACACAGTCTTTGCATTGCCCTGCTCTTGTTTTTGTTCAACTTTCGTTTCCCGCTTTTTCTCACCTTCTTTGTGCGTTTTACTTTATGTCGCCTTCTCCACAAGCTCAACTCTACATAGAGTATGTGTTCATAACAAAGTGCCTATGCCTGAGAACAGATGTCACAGATAAGACCCCTCTAATGAAGACAAATTACAGTTTATGTCCTGAAACGAACAAGGGGAGAAGCAGAAAGGAGGGTGGTGCACAAAGGGCTGATTTCAGTGTTGTGTGTGCACTGGTACATCCAGTTAATGCACGCTAATGGTCCCTTTTAGTCCTTTGAGCCTTGCAGTAAATGTGAGCATAGACACACAGGCGTGCACACTGTGGGTAAGACAACCAGTTGATGGAGGATAGTCTTAAAGTGTAACCTGAAAACACACAATACCTCTCCAGTTTATTAAAGGCACAATGCACCATTAGACAAGTCAGCGCACCACTTAGAACCATTGTGAGAAGTTTTGCCTTTCCCTCCGCAGTCTAAGATTCTGAACAGCATCTGTGATCAAACCGTGAGAACCACCTCTGACCCCCTGATGAGCCAGTCGGCCTGCTTGGAAGAAGTCCAGCTGACCAATATCAAGCCAGGAGAGGGTCTGGTAAGGAATGCTGGGAGATTGTCCTCCTCTGTTGTTTTTTCAGCCTGATGTCTGCCCCCTGGATTTGCAGGCCAGGAACGCATGCAGTATACATCAAATTAAGACCCTCACATCCCTTTTTTTTCACCCTAGGGGATGTACATCAAGTCTACCTATGATGGGTTACACGTCATCACAGGAACCACGGAGCATGTAAGTATGACAATATGATGACCACATGGACACATCCAGCCCTTTTCCTGCTGGAATTATTATGACCATTGAAAACTCACCCTCACTCTCCTCCTCCTCCTCCTCCTCCTCCTCCTCCTCCTCCTCCTCCTCCTCCTCTGCTGAGGGCTGACTTATCTGAAGGAGTTATGAACTGCTCATCTGCAAAGGCAATTGTTTGTTTCTGCACTCCATTAACCAGTAAATCTCACTAACAGCCTCCACAAAAAGAAGTCCTACCTTTCCCCCACTGAGACAACCAGTTAGTGACTAATTCACCAGCATCACTGCCACGGTCGGATCCTCACGCCTCCGGTTCTTAATTGTGAATCAGGCCCTGAATCATCACCAATAATGACGAGTTAATCCCGTTTGACATCCGTGTGACATGAAAAACAACTGATATTCATACACGCAGAGGGTGTTTTTTTTCCTCATGATTTGAACATTAAGTGTTTGTTCGTCATGTATTTGCTTTTAAATAGACATTTTCAAAGGCAGACACAGTTGAAATCAGACAGGAGTGGCACTAAAGTAGCTCCAATTTCAACAAAGTTTTGTGAATAGGAAGGCACATGTTGCCAGGAAGTGAAAGTGGTTAAGCAGGGTTTGACCCTTATTTTGTTTGTTCAATAGTCACCTGCAGACCTGACAAGGAAGATCCATGCAGGTGATGAGGTGATCCAGGTCAACCAGCAGACAGTGGTAAGAACCTGTTTTTTGTTTTTTTTGTCTTTAGATATCTACATATTTGACTATACATACTGCCAATTAGAATACAGACTATAAATATGAATGGCATCTTAACTGAGTGTGTGTTTCCTGCAACCAGGTGGGCTGGCAACTGAAAAACCTGGTTATCAAACTGAGGGAAGATCCCAAAGGTGTGGTTCTACTCCTCAAGAAGAGGCCCACAGGCACAACAGGTTTTACCCCTGCGCCACTCAAGAACATGCGCTGGAAGCCCCCAGTACCACAGGTACACACACACACTCCCACACTTACTCCTTTCATTATGGAAGATCCACAAAAGCCTGTGCGTCTAGTCATTGTCAACCAATTATCAGCTTTTCAGGGAGTTGGTTCCAAAACGGCAAGTTCAGACAAGTGTCACTGAGCCGCCCTGAAAGTGCTGCCAGCTGAACTGAACACAACATTGAGTTTTTCTTCAGGCGTAACATCAGAGGCAAACAAACAAAATCCCATGACGGAGGAGGAGATAATGCTGCCAGCCTATAGTGTTGGAGTCTGGTTAGATTAGTATCTGGTTTATTAGAAACAAAGGGCCCAGATGTTGCCTTTAAGAAGAAGACTGGGATTTATGATAATTCATGTTATTTGGATTCACCTTCTTTTTTCCAAGAGAAAACACCCCAAATGTCTATTGTTCAAGGAAAGGTCAGGGGTAGCTGAGACGTATTGCACTAATAAGGTTATCTGTTTGTAATCCAATTTGCTGCTCTCCCTCATGTGAACACATTAGACTTAACTTGGCTTTTAACCACATCTCCACACCTGAGTCCCCTTTAATAGACAGAGACAATGAGCGCGTTCAGGCTCTGGCATTGTCTTATCACGTGGAGCCCGTTTTATAGCCTGAGAAGGCAAGATGAGACGACATCAGATAAGAGTGTGTTTCTCAAAACAACAAAGGGCCTCTCAACACAAAGGTGGGCCATGTCGACATGTCCACCAGTATCCTGTTTTAACAAGTAGTCAGACGTATCAGAGTTAGCCATCTGAGTTTATCTGCGATAATAAAGCTCCAGAAGGCAAAACAGAGACAAATCGTACACCCTGATTCAAGAGTGAGTGACACTGGCTTTGTGATACTGTATCATTTGTACACATGGGAGCTATTTGGAGACAGAAAGGGGGGAATGATTCATGAGATCCCAAATCGGATGTTGAGTTTGTCATTAATCTCTCACATCCACTACACTGTATCATCAGACGTATCATTTAGTTCTGATGAGAATGGCAGTGGACAGGATGGTACATTTAGTCAAGGGCACAATGTTGTTGAGTGTTGGGAAACATAACTGTGGTAAATGAGTACAGTTTAAGTACACGTCTGCAGGCTATTTTGGACGTCACTTACAGTCTTTCCATACCTCAAACAAGAAGGTTTAGACTCAGGGAGACGCACACAAGCACTTATATGTCTCACCACATGTGGCAAACTCCTCCCAGTTGCCAGAAAGTCATATTTAGTCTTAATTTCGGATTTGGCAGAAACAGCAAGCGATGACTTCATTTGTTTTCGACTGTTAGCTGATATACTATATACACGCATGCATGAGAAGCATAACTGAGATAACAGACAGCCCACTGTCACTTACTCATTCATGTATGTGAAGTTAATGGTATTGACTAAATTGTGGTGCTGTATTTTCCAGAACAATTCCTCCTTGATCAGAGCCCAGTCTCCCTGCGGCTCCGCTAACGGATCAACCAAAAAGGAGAAGCCGGCTATCCTGGACTTGTACATCCCCCCTCCTCCTCCAGTGCCATACACTCCACGGTGAGCATTTCAACTGCCAAGCTCAGTGCTTCGTGAGGTTTAGCTTTTTCAAAGAACCAGCAAGAAGACCAGCTGCCACCCTGCAGCCAGCGTTCCAGTCACCCCCACTCAACGGTTGCAGCGTTTCCTCATCCTGGTCTCTGAGGCAGGTGGACCCCTGCTCGCCTTACCTCCCTCCCATCCTACCGCACATCCTGTTCTCCTTGTCTCCAGCCCACTCTGCTCCCACTAGTCCCACCATAGTCCTTATGCAACAGCCATTTCATCTTCCACCTCCAGGAAGAAGACAGAACGTGGCCACATTCACCTAAAAATGCCAGAATTTTAGTTTGTAGCCCTGTCGTGTTTAGTTCTCTGGAAACACAGTAACAACATTACTCGCTTTAAGATCAACCCAGTTGTGGTGTACGGCTATACACTGTGGAGTGGCATGTGTTTTAATGATGTCATAAATAAATGAGCATTTGTTTCTCTGTGCAGAGAGGAGAGAGCAGACACCTTCTCCAGCATTACTAAAAGACCAAAGGGCTCTGAGTCACCCAACTCCTTTCTAGACCAGGAGAGCAGAAGACGCTGCACCATCGCTGACTATGACAAGCTAAGCGTCGGCTGTCCCATCGAAGCTAACGTGATACAGCCCAGAATGAGGGAGCACAAGCCCTCACGTGGTCAGTATTTTCTCATTCAGGGATTTTGCATAAAAATTCCGCCATTAAATATTGAAAAAATCTGATCTTAGAATAACACACTTGATAAATATTTAACTCTTGCCTCCAGGGAAGCCCCGGCCCCTCTCCATGCCAGCGGACACCTGTGTCGGAGTGGTAGATCCTTATGCTAAGCCCTGGACACAGGGAAGGAAAGGTGTGTACGAGCGTGCTTTCATTTTCATGTAATTCTGAGTTTAATGTTTAAACCTCACTGAAGGATAACATCTGCATGGTTTGACAAGGATACTTTCATGATCTACAAAGCTGGAAAACAGAGAACACAGCATACTCCACTGCCATCAGCTGCCCTGCAAGCGGAGCACACTGAAGTGGATTTATTTTTCAGCCGTCTTCAGGACTTCCTTGACAATGACATGCATCCATTACATCCATATCTCATCTGAAGGGCTTGAAATGAGGAAAAAAAACACTAATCCACACAATAAAAATGATTGGCCTGGCCAAAGCTGACTTGTCATTGCCTCCCTGTTGTAGGTGAAGACCTCCTGTACAGATACCTGAGCAATGAGCGGATCCCCACCATCGCGGAGGAGGTCCCCTCGGTATCTCCACCCTACCGGCCCGCGGGCGAGCGTCACCTCGTCCGAGTGGACCACATCAGGGGCAGCCGCTACTACTCCAACTCAGACCTCCACAACAGCGCCACCATCCCCTACCAGGAGGACATGAGAAAGGCCCCCGTAGCCCCCGTCTCCAAGCGCACAACAGCAGAACGCTCACTACTGGTCAGTTGGATCACGCGGCTTAAGCTATTGACTCACTGATGATGCGCTTCCTGTCCGGGGCTTCCTGTTCCTGTCTTGTGTCCTTCTTCAGTGCCTTTGATATTTAACGTCCAGCTGTTGTCGGGGGTTTTTTGCCAGCTTCGGGCTTTCTCACACTCCTCTCTCCCCAACCTCCATATTTCCCTGGTGTTACTACTACTAGCAACTACTACTCCTCAACCAAACTTGCTTTTGTAGTACTCACCACATTATATCATCACCCCTTTAACACTGCCCACAACCCTCGTCTTCTGTCACTACAAGTCCCATCTCTGCCTCAAGAGGACACAGTTTGTTCAGGTTTAGGACACTTTGGACTCTTCTGTACATACTAAGTTATGTCATGTTTCAGTTGAAATGCTCTCTGGTACCATTATTTAAAACTTGCCTGATATCACTTCAGCTATTTGCATATTTTGATTTTATTTGCATCGATAAGTTATAACAATAAAACTAAGTGAAACCGAATATTTTGTTAGTGAAACTGTGCTTTTGCTATACATGTTTTTCTTTTCCAGATGACACTGTCGTGATCAGTTAGTGACATTACCCTCTGCCAAAGGTTGCCTCTTAAGCTATGCATAGACTTCAGAAAGGATTTTATCGTCACTTTAGCGGACAATGCTGCATCGGTTGGTAAAAGGATGTTTATATCTTGTCACGAGCAAATATTTGTGCTGGTTTTAAAGCTATGCACTCTATTCAGTAAACTTTTATATCCTGTGTTTTCAGTTTACTCTGCAATTACCCACCTAAAGGGCCTATACACACAGCTGGTTGACAGTAATAAATGGTCTTTCTAAGCCAGTGTTTTCAATCAATCAGCTAGGACTCGCAGGTCAAACGGCCTTCTGGGAGCTCGTCCTGTGGAAAGACCACGAGACAGAATGACAGTATTTTTAAGAAAATACAGGGAAGAAGTGTCTATTGTTGCTTTATCTGCCTTTTGTAAGTTTTGAATAGCGTTTTATTAAAAATTGCAGTTCATGTCAGAGATCTTTTGTATTGTCTTTCTTTTACCATTGGGTGTGCTTAATGTGTAACTGTAATGTCGCGTGTGGGATGATCTGAAAACGTGGCTGAACCAAGGTGTTCTGCTATCAGTTTACGGACTGAAAAAGACATTTTATCACAACAATGTCAGTGAAGGGCAGCTTTAGTCGTGAGGAACTTCCGCTCTCGAGCCAGCGGGCTGTCTCACCTGCTTTGACCTTTGAGGTGAAGCCTGCTGCTGTTTTTTAAGCACGCGGTGAAATGGGATAGCTAATGTCAAGCTACCGTTTCTGTGTCTCAGATGGTGATGCTTACGTAACTACGTCCCTCTTTGATGAACTTTCAATTCCAGCTGGGAGACCATATGGTCAAAGCAGGTTTTCCATCAGGGGATCTTACTCCTGCACATATGTTGCCTTTTAAACATTTAAAAGCCAGGTTAGAGTTACTTTGCCTGCCGGCTTTTGCCATTTTCATTGATTTGAAGCCGTTTTTGCCTGGGAGGGATCAGCACCTTTCATCGTGGAGCTGGAGCTCCGTCAAAGGCCGACCCACCACTCTCACCTCTTTCCCCTTTGCATGTGTCTCTCTGCATGAGTTTATGATTAAGAATGGCCTCTTTTCATATCTCTCCTCCACTTCTTCTCTGTGTCATGCTCTTCCCAAGCTTGCCAAGCTAGAGTCGCCTGCGGTTCTCACTAATTTGCACTTTCTGCAAACCTGTGGTCAGCCTAAATAGTACCTGCACTCTGTTTAAGCCACTGCTAAGTATGCTAACCACTAACATGTTACGCCTGCACAACACGAATGATGACATGGGAATGAATTATTGATAGATAATGCATGCAAATAATTATTTGTCGACTGATCACAAATTAGATGGACACATTTGAATGTGATGAATGTTCTGTTCTTTGTTTCTTGTTTTTGTTCCTCTTCTGTAGAGGAGTTTGCTAACAACACAGAATTAGTGGGAAAAAAAATGCTTGTAATCCAGATTCACATGCTGTTAAATGGAGGAGATGCTGCAGTTTTACAGTTAACATTTAACAAATAAAACATAATATTGGATGCAGACTATAAGCAAAAACACAAAAATAATTCCACATTGAGATCTGACCCACAGTAGCTTTGAGGGCATGTCCGTGTATCTCAAATGGACTGAGGCTTTCAGAGCACCTGTATCAGAGCAGTCGACTCCAAAGTGCGTTAACTCATGAATCTTTATGTATCACAGGGACCCGACTGGCACTCTAGCAGTGACTTCCTCAATCGGTGAGTTCCTCTCTCTCTCTCTCTCCTACACGCACATATGTACACGCAGCGTTACGTCGTCCACGGGTCAGATGAGAAACATCAGAGCGGAGGGTGGAGGTGGAGGTGGAGGTGGAGGCGGAGGGTGGAGGGTGGGTGGAATCTTTGTGAAAACAGTGGGTGGCCTGCTTTTATAATCAGGGGAAATATGCCACGGAGAGAAGGACGAACAGATGGTTCCAGTTGTAAGTTAAAAACCACAAAGCTACTATCCAAGATGGTTTATCAGTTGTGTAATGTTTGGTAGGAAGTTATCCTGATCGATTTGTGCCTGTGGCTATTAGGATCTGCAACGAGATGGTTAGAACTCCTACACACAGAGTACTGCTGCTCTGCTTCAGCATTACAGTGAAAAACTATTATTATTATTCCCTGTTAGACTGCTCTACCAAATTAGAAGAAAACCCTCAAGTGTACACAGAAGTCAAATGTGCTTAAAATGTTCTTGTTATTTGCTTTCGTGGCCTGTGAGCGAGACTTGAAGTACGGAGCCTTATCAAAGCCCTGCAGATCATTTCTGGGCATTTTGTTGGAGCAGCGCAAACCTTTTCCCTCTCAGCTCATTATTAAACGGTCTTGTGTTTTCCGAGACATTGTTATCTCTGAGGACCTGCGCTATCCAAGATGTTCCAACATGTCCCACACACAAACGTGGCGGTCCGTCGCCATCCACCCCCAAGACACCTTCACACGCTGGAGAATCTTTAGAAATGTCACTGTTATGACAAATCCTGGTTCCTCTGCTATAAATAACCCCCATCCCACTACGAAATATGACGACATCCGCGGATTGCTGCTCCTGCTGTACCTCCTGTGGTCTTGGATGTAGGGCCTGAGGAAGTGTGACTCCCCACATTAACACCGTGATCGATGACTAAACGCCCCACACGATACCCCCACCCTCCCCGGCAGTTCTATTCTAAGAGCCGCACACAAACGCATCGTGTCCGGTTTGTTGCACGCTCGATCAACACACATTACTCACAGAATATAGAGAGATGCTATAGTAAATCCTGCAGATAAGCAGTTGACTCATCGTCGTTGGAGGTTCATAAACTTGACAGTGATGCAGGCAACAGAGTTTGATTGACGGTGGATTCTGTGTGGGCGGGAGAGCCGAGCGTGTCTGCAGAAGTATTTGAAGTTGCAACACCTGCAAGGAAAAAAAAATCATCAGTATCTCCCTCAGCAAACTGGTAATTTACAGAGGAGACAAAGACGTGAAAATTTATGGATGACAGGAGGAGGAGAGCAGCGAAAATGTCAGCAATCCAGAGGCAGGAAAAATGAGCCGGAGACAATTTCTTACAGTGAAATTGCAGGGTGAGGCCCGGCTGAGGTAAATTGAGCATTCTGAGCATCGGGAACAAGTTTGTTGTCTGCCCACGCTGCTGTGGCTGGTTGCCAGATGTATTACCAGAACCAGTGGCACACCAGCCATAATGCCAGCAGTCTCCGTGGGATCTGTTTTGTTCAGGCCGTATCAAAGTAAGCTGGATTGGAACACAGATAAAGATAATGAGCGGTTATGAACGAGCTGGGAACCAATAAGTATGTGTTGGAAATTTTCAAGAGACACGTTTGTTGGGTCTGAAGTATGACGGCTAGATGAAGCGTCTCGGCGTACAAGAGGACTTTACTGTAAAGCACTGCTTGACGTCACCTCCAGTGGCCTGTTTCATAGCATTGAGTGGTGACTTTCATTGTCTCTTACAGGTATAATCAACCACAAATACGGTCCTGGTCCTTCTCCCAAGCAGTAAGTATATCACGCTGGGCCTAAATGTTACCAATCCCACTGCATTTTTATACACGAGTGAGTGAGTCTGCTGTGCAGAGTGAGGAATGCCACCGGCCTCAGCCTTGGCAGGAGGAGGTGAAAGTGAAAGCCTCAATTACAGGCCCATTACACTTTACACACAGATAAGACAACATACACCCTTTCCCTCTCTATCAAACACAAACCACCAGACCAGCACGCAGCCATGCAACGTGCACGTCATGTGAAAGGTCTGGCCTGAGGATTCGGCCTCTGTCAGCCTCAATCTGCACCACAGAACTCATCCTTTTTAGCCAAATATCTCAATAAGTTTTAAATGGATTGCCACGACGGATGTTTGATCTCGTGATGGAAGCCAATCTAGCGCCATGTTCAAACAAAATTTTTGTTTGCTCAGAATTTCTGCTTCTATATACCTCCGAATCTGATCAGCCTTAGCTGTGCTTGGCAGTTGGAATTTCTCCTCGCGGGACGAATAAAGGAATATTGAATTGAATATTGAATAGCAATTAGCAAATGTTAGCAGGCTTAATCACTAAACTAACAGGGCGAAATGGTACAGGTTATACCTGCTTAAAGGTGAGCGTGCTGGCATTAGCATTTAGCTCAAAGCACTGCTTCACAGAGCTGCTAGCATGGCTGGACGCTCTTAGTGTTCCTCACTGAATGTGCTACAAGTAGAAATTGATCCAGCGTCCACTGGCTGTGGCAGATGAGGAAATGAAATGACCAGAAGGTTGCTTTGCGGTCTTTGCAAACACACACACACTCATAAAGACAGAGAGGCTATATACCACAGTACCATGAGTTACTGTCAATCCCTTAGTGGTACATACCACTCATACACTTCCACAGGGGTCAGATGGATTTGGCTCATAGTCAAAAGTGGCATGTGTACAACGCACATTTGAACAGATTTATGGCTCAATGGCGACTTGTTGCTGCACCAAACAAGAAAACCTTGACCTTGCTGTCAGCGTCCATATAAAATCGAACAGGGAGAACAGACATGAATGTATTTTACTGCCTTTGTTCCTGTGGATTATGTGTGCGGATGCATCGAAGACCAAATCCTCATTAGCTGTCAGTCAGTGCTGCATTTGGAGCAATAATAACTCAGTGAGCACATGCAGCAAGCCAGGGCAACTGGGCAGTTACAACGAGCAGCAAGTGGGAGCGGGTGGGTGGGGGTGGGGGGACATGCAGCACCATCAAACTGAGCAAGCTAGAATTTGATATCAAATCCAGCCCTGCACCCTTCCCCCTTTAACTGAGTGAGATTCCCCTGCTGAATAATAGCCACTCTGTTTGCACCCCTCTCTCATTTCTGTCCCTCACACACACACACACAGTTTCTGGGTGGGAGGAAGGGGGGCACTAGCTAAGTGCCGTGACAATTCTCAGCATGGATCGTGATGGGAGATTGAGTGCTACAATGGTGTGACCAATTTGCATTCCCGTGAATCCTTCGGGCCTTTGACATGAGTCGCAGGCAACATTACCTCACTTCCACCCAGACACAGCCTCAGCGAAATGCCCCTTTAAAATCAGCCTAAAGTTTCATGCTGAGGCTTTTTCCCTCGTCACATAAATGGGAGGAGTGCGAGCGGTGTTGAGATCTTTTCTTGAATTCGATGCATTTAATTGAAATGTCAAAGACGGGGCTTTTGGGGGGTTTGGGGGTAACACAAGGAAGTTACTTGATATGGATGAGAAAGATGGGGACAAATGGGAGGGGAGGCAAAGAGGAAGCTACAATGTGAGAATTTAAGGGGGGGCTCTTCATAGTCACTTCATTCCACTGCAGCACAATAGCAAGTGGAAAGAGAGAAGAGGCCCCTGTCTATTTAAGCAGAAATGAAATGGAGACTATAATAACGCAGACCCAGGAATGTGTCTGCTGGTTTACCGCCATCCCAGCACAGGCCAGCATAGGCCAGGACATCCCAGCTTCTGCGCAGAGACAGCTCAAGCTCTGGTGTTATGGCTACAAACGCAGCTCCCCACCGAGAGGGCGAAGGGTGTTGATAGCCAAGCCACGAGCGGACGCTGTAACGCGAAACACTTATTTTTCTCCGTCTCTCTGGAGGAAACCACAATGCATTTGGTGGATTTGTGTAAAAACAATGAAAAGGGGAAAAACATGTTTTTGCAGCACTCCTCTAGCGGGGTCCTGACCTCCTTTCAGGTTAGTGATATGTAAAATTAAACTTAATCAGTAAGAGCGCTCATTATGGATTGGCACGTTCATGCATTTCAGAGGTGATATTATATCTTTTTGAAGGCGATGACAGATGTTTTAATTCCCCAAATGAGTAGAGCTCAGCCCAGTCTAGATTTTATTTATGAAGCTTAGTGACATTAGCTGTAGCAGACAGTATCACCCTGAAACACAAGCACACTTCTCCACTGTTGAGCCTCTGGCTGTTTTGGTGGCTCATGAGGCTTTTACACGGCGGTAACTTAGCGACACCTGCTGGTCAAGAGCGAGAACTGCGCGGACGCGTCCCTCCTGAGCAGGCCTGCAGCGATGCAGCGATAGCTCAAAACCTGTTGCATTAAATGAAAGAAAATGTGCTGTCACGGCTTTTATCACATGAATTTGGGTGTGACCCTCTCTGCGGCGAAGGAACACATTAAAACCCAAAGAGGACCTGAACTCACCTGAAACCAGCCGAGCCTCCAAACAGCTTCTCCTGCGACTTTTTCCGACATGCTTGCCAAAGTTTGGGCAGGCTTTGAGCAGAGCTTCCAGGCCAAACTGCTGTCGTTGAGGTCTTGGTGGCAGGTACAGTGACATTTTTTTGAGTGTGTTTTTTGGTCCGCAGAGCAGAAATCATCAATTCCAGGACTTGTTTCGCGTTTTTGTTTAGCGCAGTGACTCAACATTTGACCCAGAATTCATATTCACCACCAAAATGTGACGCACAAGCTTCTTTCATTGTGTCTGCAGATTCAAAAAGCTGATCATAGGTGCAGATAGTGTGTGTGGTTGGCAGGTAGCTAAACTGATTGAGGCCATGGAGGTTTAGGTTTTACTGATCTCTTGTTCCTGCTGACTCCAGTCAAAGGTTACATGTAAATCTGCAGATGCATGTGTTCAACATGAAGCTCTGAACTGAAAATAGTTCACCTTTCGTAAACCCTCTCACAGGAACATAGTTACTAAACACACACACACACACACACACACACACACACACACACACACACACACACACACACACACACACACTTCTAGTGAGGCTCGTGCTGTGGTTTCTGTGGTGATCATCATCTGTCTTCCACAGGCTGCCAGTTAACTCAAACACCCGGAAAACAAGATATGATGCATTTGTGTTGTGCAAGACACACACACACACACACACAGATTCACAGAGGTTTTGCTCAGATAAGCACTGTCATTGTGTGAGACATCAGAGCAGCAGGGAACACTACTTTGAAGGCCTTTGGGTTTGGAGTGAGTCTCAGTTCTGACCAGGTATGAGTCTTCCTCTCTTCTCTTCTTTCTCACACTGAGGAGGGTTGTAGATTGAGTTTGTGGCGAGCGATTGAACGAGAACACCTGCAGCAGGACTAGAACTCACGACCCTGTGACCACACAGCCACCTGTGCTCTTACATTTCCTGACACCACCCGGGTTTTCTCGTGTAGCGCTCAGTCTGAAAAGGTGTAATGCTGAGGTTATGTGATAGATAGACTCGTGTGGAGATGTTTCACATGCACAGGGCGTCTGAGCTTCTGTCAGATCACACCCACATATTCTCTGTGTGTGTATCATGGACGGCTTTTCAGCAGAGGCAAGTTGTTGGATGTTCTGTTTTGTGTGTCTGTCGTGTTCTTTCTGTCTCGCTTTGCGAATAAGGAACTTAAGCACCCAGAGGAAGTTAGTCAATAGCGGCAGCTTGAATTTCTCAACATGTTTCATGTCACGGTTCGTCTCAGCGGACGCATTTGAAAATGGATTTTCTGACACAGCTGAAAGGCTATCGCACGACAAAGAAGCCTTTTTCACCTGCGTAGGAAGCTGCGTGTCATCGGCCGAACTGCCGACTCTGACCATCGTGACACGTCTGTGTGTCACTGCCGTTCATGCAAATCACATTTTCAAGTTTTCCATCTTTTTTTCTGACTCATCATCCAGGAGAAATTCAGCTTTTTCTACTCACTTTCAATTCGCTTTTCTTTTTTGTTGTTGTTGTTGTTGCTGTTTTCTGATCTGCA
This sequence comes from Chaetodon trifascialis, assembly GCF_039877785.1. Lineage (NCBI taxonomy): Eukaryota > Metazoa > Chordata > Actinopteri > Chaetodontiformes > Chaetodontidae > Chaetodon > Chaetodon trifascialis. Next base: position 10,660,944 of record NC_092069.1, on the reverse strand, counting down.
AAAGAAAAACGGAAAAAAAAAAAAAATCAAAGTGAGCAACAGTATCTGCACTGCCTGCCCATGACGTCACTTCCTGCCGTCACGCTGGAGAACAGAGTGACTAATTCTCAGCCTCTACCTGTGGGTAGTATTATTGTCAACCTACACTTCTGTGGATAAGGTGTATCTTTTGGTCTCTGTCAACAGGCTGCGTTCCCCATATCTGTGACCCCCTCCATGGCTGCTGATGACTACAACCCTGTAAGTGTTTCTTCTTTTTTTTTACGTATGACCTTTACACAGGCAGAGGATGCTTTGTTTATTGCTGTAATGAAATGGAAAACCTGCTCTCCTAATGGTTGAACTACTTCTGCTTTTCCTATTTTAGGATGGCAAAGTTAAATATTTATTCTAACAGGTTTCTATACTCTGCCGGGCGGTTAGACTGTTGCTGGCTGGTTTCACTTTGACTTTTTAGTTAAAGTAAAGAGACAAAGCGAACGCAAAGGGTGTGTGTGTGTAGAGATAGAGAGAACAGCGGAGAGAAAAACACATGTGACGCTCAGTGCGAGAAACAGGATGTTCCAGACGGCTTCTTCTTCTTCTTCTTCTTCTCTGAAGTCTGAAACTGTTACTGTGCTCCTCTCGTCTCCCGCCTCCGCCTCTCTGACCCGAGCGCTCTGCTCCTCTGCTCTCCTCCCAAAGGTCTCCCTGCGACACAAATCCAAGAGGAAGACCCGAGGAGGTAAGTCGCCACCCTGGAGCGCTCGTCACTTTGTCCGCGTGTGCGCCCTCAACTGTAATTTGGCCCTCTGTGGGCGTGTGTGAAGTGGCAGGGCAATTAGTGTGTGCAGAGGGTTTTCTGACAGCGCTCGGCTACTTTCACTTCAGTTCTGCTCTATTTTAGCCGCGCTCTGTCAGCGTCGTGCGTTCTGAGAAGCGAACCCGAGTTCAGGATTTGTTTGTTATTGTTATTTCTGACTGATTCATTACTGAAACAGGTAGGCTGACTGTGGCATGGCACTTCTGAATTGACTGTTCTGGTTTTGTTCTGGGCTATTTTTAGAATTCATTTGGTTATTGACCAAACTCGGTGGCCTACTTCCACTTGAATGGAAATGTTTCGCCTGTTTGGATTTTAGATTCTGCAACTTCTTGCTTCCTCTTTTGCTTTACCTATGCTTATTTGTGGCATTGCTCCTTCGTGGACGGAGAGGAGGAGGTCTCAGTGCGTTCAGTGTGTCTTCTGCGCGCAGGCAATGGCACGATGAGCAGGAGGCGGATCTCGGTCAAAGAGCTGGGTCAGCCAGACCACCAGGGCTGGCTGTACAGGAAGAAAGAGAGCAAAGGCTTCCTGGGTATCAAATGGAAGAAGTACTGGTTTGTGCTGAAGAAGACGTCTCTCTACTGGTACAGCAACCAGCTGGTGAGTAAAACACATCATCATCATGTCGTAGACCCGCTGATGATGCGCACATGTTCATATGAGGCTGACGTCACTGTTCGCAGACACGAAAACTCTCAAACTGTGGCTCCACAAATCCAGAATTACTAAAGATAAATACCAAATAACACTGAGCTGCTTTCTCTCTCTCTGATTCGCTCGCTTGTGCATCCTCTCCAGTCACGAGTTTAGATGTGCTGATCACCAAAGTGTACTTTATGTAGTTTTTAGCAAGCATTACTCAAACAGGACTGAACAGTGCATTTGTAGAGGACTGTCTTCAGCAGTGGATGTGTAGACCTTTGGTGGTCTGGTGAGTATTATGGCTGCAGGATGACGTATGTGGGATTGGCTCAAAATAAACGACAGTGCCCCTTGTTCATTGCAATGACGGAACATGTCACATGTTCATCTCATTTCTTTTGGTCGTCTGTCAGTGACGACACAGGAAAGCCGGCTGATGCGTCATAGCGTGAGGAAGGAAGTCTGCCAATTTGATTAAACGTAACATGAGTAAAGGTCGATCGTCCGTGAACATTTCTGCCCAAGTTACGTCAGACACATTTCCATCGGCAGTGGTGACTGTTTAACAACGAAGACAACGACTCCCATGATCCCATGCTACTTCACGACGTCACTTAACTGTCTTTTGTTGTTGTTTTGATTAACAGACCATTAGAAATTACATACTGTACCTTTAAGCTGTGTGTGCAAGATAACACATTTTAAAGATGATTTAAGATGACAGTGTTTGAATTCAACTGTTCAAAATGTTTAAACTTGAAACTTAAATTTCACATAACTGCCAGTGACTGTCAGTCTGCATTAGTTATAACTACTTCTGCTTCTGTTTGCAGCACTTTACAATGACATACCAGTTGATAAACCAGTTCAAGTCTATACAAATAGCCAAATATTAACTGCAGTGTGGGTGATATTGCCACTTTTTGCAGACTGGAATGTGTCGGCTTTTCGCCATTAAAAGCCGCAGGTACAGAATAAGTAGTCGGCTCCAAGTCACTTTCAAGTATTTCATCATTTAATGTACTCCAAAATGTTCAAAACGTCGTTTTCAGTTCACTTCATAAGGCAATGAAACGAAAGAGTCAGTTCATGCAATAAAAAGGAACAACTGCAACCATAAAGTATAATAAACCAATTCATATTACACCTCATTTGAATATATGCTGATAATATTCAACAGAAAAGGCCAAATTAAAAGCATTTCTTGTAATAGCTACAACAGCAGAAAAAAGAAAAAAAAATCTTAGTATAGTATTAATCTTTGTTAACACTCAGTGAGTCACAGATGCAGCGCACATGACTCATGCTTCTGCCACCGCTGTCTCCCTGCCCGTCCGTCACTGCAGCGAACGCCAAGCGGTGTCACTGCGTTTCCCGAATGAGACATACACAACTGAACATCTTTGATTTACTGGCACGATGACTTCAGTCACAGCGTCTGCGTGTCGCCATCACACGGCAGGAGAAAATAGAAGAAGTAGCCCTCTGCAATTCAACGGCAGGTGTCATCGTCAGGAAGTGGTTTGAAGTCGCCACCTTGTTCTAACGCTCGCTCTTGTTCAATCTCGTGCGTTGCAGGCGGAGAAGGCTGAAGGCTACATTGACCTCACCAACTTCATGATCGACAGAGCCATAGAGTGCAAGAAGAAACAGTAAGCTCACAGTCGCACTGCGTTCAGTTTCTGCTTCATCAGATAACTTTTGGAAGCCACCCACCACCAGTGCTGTGAATCAAAAAGGAACTGCATCTTCATCTGTTGCAGGAGCTGAATGACATAGAAAGTCCATTATAGGAAGCTCATTATCTTGAAACTATCTGGAAATGCTCAATTAAGTGGAATAAACACAGCTGAACTTTCATGAATTCCAGTCGAGGTCGCTGCTCTCGTCACAGCTTTCTGTTTCCCTCTCCTCGTGCAGTGCGTTCAAAGCTTGCCACCCACAAGTCATGATGTTCTATTTTGCCGCCGAGAGCCACGAGGACATGAACTTGTAAGTCACGCAGAACCACAGCATTTTTTTTTCCCCCTGTCCTGTTTTGTGACATGTTGTTGAGTTCAATGTGACATTGTTTTTTCAGATGGTTGAATAAGCTCGGGCTGGCCTCCATTCAGTATGAGCCAACCGAGCGAAACCCTGCAGTCGGTGAGCACTCATTTCTCTCATCTGTCACTTCTCTCCAGTGAAAATCTTCATCATTTCCAGTCATATCGGGGCTGAAATACTCAAAATAAATTCCTCTGGGTGCTGCTTGTGTGAGTCATGTTATGACCTCTAATGCTGTGTCACCCATGCAGAGTGTTACAGTGAAGCCAGTGACCATGAAGAAGCTGAAAGCACAGACATTCCCCCTCCACCATACTCTGAACAAACCCTGCGGGACTCCGTGGATGCGGCGGGTCCGCCTGGTAGCACACATCAGGTCCGTCTTGTCTCTGGCAACTGAACGAAACCCTGTTTACTGTACGGCGGGCTGTTCCGTCTGACTGTGGTGTATTTGTCTTTCAGGGTACCCTTCCTCCCCCATACTCCTCTGCGGTTCCCAGTGAAGCCAACGGATCACACTCGTCCCCTGTCAGTACGATGACATCACAGGGCTCCAGCTCCTCGCTCTCCAAGCAACGGCAGTCCTGGTTGGACCTGGTCTCGCAGGCGTCTCCTCCCGCCGCGGAAACGGCTGTGGTGTGCTCAGTTCAGATACACTCGCACCACCCTCCGCAAGAGGAGACGGAGGAGGAGGATGACGCCCAGGCTCTGGAGAGCTCGTCTCAGCAGGACTCTGCAGAGACGGGGTCCAATGAGGAAAGCCCTCCTGCAGAGGAGGAGGCACAGAGGGTCGTTTCTGGTGCTCAACAAGAAGGTGAAACTTTGTTTTACTCATTTAATTGATGATATTTTTGTGACTTTTAGGCTTTAAAAACTGACCTGACATGCTAGCTGATAACAACTCACGACTCTTGCGCTCAAAGGAAGATGTGCTAGCTTAACCTGCGACATACCTGTGTCATGTTAAGCAGCGTTGATAGATTGTTGATGTGTGCGCCATTTAAATTTACTGATAAAAATGCATTTTGGACACCTGTCAGGAGTACAGATCATGCAGTGAGTGAATGTAATCTTTGTGACGTGTGTGGTGACGATGCCACGTAACATCTTGTTGTAGAGGTCCATGGGAACAGCTCAGATGAGATGGAGAAGCTGTATATTCATCTGAAAGAGGCCAGCCTCTCACCAATAGGAGATCGTAAACCATCCACGAAAAGGGAATTCAGGGCCTCTTTCGTAAAACGCTGTAAAAACCAGGCTGTCAATGACAGACTGCACCTTATCAGGACTCTCAACAGCACATTAAAGGTACACTTTCTGTTTCATAGTGTATTTTTACATTCTTTAATTTATATTACAGTTCAGCAAGCGCATAAATTACAAAAGATGGAGCTTTGCGCCATTATTTAATTTTTCCCATTTTCTTTGCTCTCTTTTCTGCTGGCACAGTCAAAAGAGGCGGACCTGCAGGCGATAGAGCAGGTGCTGTCGGACCCGGAGCTTACTTCAGACAAGTTCAGAGAATGGAAGGAGGCCAATGCACCCTTGGTGCAGGAGATCTGTGTCAAACAGGACCAGCAGGTGGCGCCAGAGGCCACGAAAGCTGCAGCATCAGTCCTTGCCGCTCCAGTGGTTGAGACCAGTTTATAAGGACTAAACATGACTGGTTTTACTGTGTCTGGACTCAGAGGTCTTTGCACTCATACTTTTAATACACACACACACACACACACACACACACACACACACACACACACACTGCTGTTGATATTTGAGACTGCTGTTCCATTTCTGTATCAGCACACTTTACGTACTATTCAACAAGTAACTGGATCAATGAAGAAGAGTCTTTCTAGTCCCTAAGTGGAGATGGAGCAGACATGATATGATCGCAGGTCACATTGAAATGTGAAATGTGTCGTAGTATTACTTTTACTGTTCGATTTGTAAGATTAGCTCATTTTACAGATGGTTGTTTTTATGTTGTAATTCTGTGAAGCTATGCATTTTTTACATATATAAATATATTTGGAATGATGGAGTACATTGAAGTAATGGATCCGTTGTTCTCTGCATGGAAACACTTGTTTTTTACGGTGTGGTTTATCTACCTTGGTTTCATCAGTAGTGAACACATTTTTAACTGTTTTCAGTCAATTATTGGTGCCATGCACCATCGCTGTCTGTTACACGTTTTACAGTGACTGTTTTGAATGACTGGTGTGTGTTGTTCACCCTACAAATGATATTATTAGAATTTGTCATGAAGACTTTTCTGACTGAACTCTGGGTCCTGGAATCAGAGTAAATTGTGGTCACGAATTATAATAGTGTCAGATCTAAAATTTTAGGCGTCAGATCACAGTTAATACAATGTAATTTAAAGCCAAGATATCAGAAATCACTTCAGTTTCAACAGAAAAGGCCATGTGATTATGTATTTTACTAAACTAAATCAGTTTTTTAAATGAAGAATTCTAACCTTAATGTCATAATGACTTTATTACTAACCAATACAGTCTGTTAAACTTAAGGCTGAATAAAGCTGTATTCATTTGCGTTTAAACACCAGATGCATGCTGGATAATTCTCAGGAAAAAATTCTAATATTTTGCTTTAAGGCAGACCCACCCCCTCCCCCTGGGCCCTGACAGACAAGTCCAGCAGACCCAAACCCTGTCCTGTTAGATGCACATTCAGATAGACATGGCATCATGTGATTTAGCAGATTTAGGAAAATGAGGTCAAGCATAGGCCTCTGACATCATGACAACACCCACTGATATGAGCCCAACCAAGCTCCAAGCACAAAGATGAACATTTTTTATCTGAATTACATTGCATCTGTCGTGCATGTTAAATATTAACTCTGTAAATAGTTGTATGGATGTGTGATGTTAATTATGTTTGATATGGAGTCAGCGTGCTTGTTTGGATACAGGGGAATAAAGATCACACCAGTGAACATGTTCCACTGCGACTTGAGTCTGATTTATGTGGTCAGGGTTACCAGGGATGATGGCTGCGTGTGTGCAACAGCAGCAGCCTGTGATGTGGAGCAGCTGTCCCCAACCTTTCTTGCGCCACGGACCGGTTTCACGTAAAGCAATAATTTGCATAGAAACGAATAAAAAGAAATGATTATAAGTACAACTCACAATTACCCTGAATGTAGATCCCTGCGCTTGTTTCTCTTCAATGAGGCTTCATTGCCTCATTTGCGAGCCTGTCGTCACATATTACGCAGAGCGGGCTTGGTGCGTGAGAATCACCTGAAGCGATAAACCCATATTTTAAGTAGGACTGCTGATATTGTCTCTGAAATGCAGCTTTCTTTCTCTTGGAAGTTATTGGCTCTTTTTCTTCTGGTTCATCATTTGGCCTTTTCCCCTTTCTGAAGAAGCCCTCCAAAGAGGTAGAGTCCTGCAGAGACATTTTTACTCATTTTTGCTAGCTTGTGGGCTTACTCTTTTACTACCGTATCACGTGACCGAGACGAGTGGCCCAGTCCCAAATGGCCCAGTGGTTAGGGACCGCTGTGTCTGTCCCGGTTTGGACCCGGGTAAGTCCCGGGAAAGTTCCGGGTTGGTCCTGGCAAAGTCCCGGAACTTACCCGGGACCGACACGGAAATTTCATGGGACAGTTCCGGGACCTATCCGGGAAAGTTCCGGGTCGGTCCCGGGTTGGACCCGGGTAGGTACTGGGTCGGATGCTGAAAAACTGATTCATGCCTTTAATTCAAGCTGACTTGACCCAGCTGTATTTGTCATAGTGTGTCTATCCTGGATTATTATTATTATCATTATTAGTATTATTAGTGTGTGTGTGTGTGTGTGTGTGTGTGTGTGTGTGTGTGTGTGTGTGTGTGTGTGTGTGTGTGTGTCCCAGGTCAGATCCCGGGTCTGGATCCCGTCCTGGGTTGTTATTATTATCGTTGTTGTTGTTGTTGGTAGTAGTAGTAGTAGTAGTAGTAGTAGTAGTAGTAGTATTACCATCATCATAATTAGTGTGTGTGTGTGTGTGTGTGTGTGTGTGTGTGTGTGTGTGTGTGTGTGTGTGTGTGTGTGTGTGTGTGTGTGTGTCAGAGCCCGGGTACTGACCTCCAGAAGAAAAACCACTGATAGACTTGAGTAACTCTGCAGCTCGACTATGAACCAGAACGTAGAGCAGAGAGCACATTAGTCTAGTTTTAGCTGCTCCGCACTGACTACCTGTAACTGTTATTATTATTAGTGTGTGGTGGTTGGGGGCCGCTGATGTGGAGGGGACCATTTGGTATAAGTTTTAGTGTCCTGAAGTTGACGCTAGGGGTCGCCGGTGTCTCTGCAGATTTCCCATTGGGGTTATGCGCCATATTGGCAGTCTCCTCCATCTCACCAAACGTCGAGCATGCATGTCTCAAACCGGTTATTGATGAGCTATCTGTAAATATTTACAGTCACCTGCGAGCCGAAAAACAACACTATGGAGGCCGTCAAAGCCTTTAACAATGAGGTTTGTTTGAATCCATTGCGACATTCTGATCACTGAAGAGAGCAGAAAATGTCTAATTCACAATTGCGGTAGCTAGTTGGCTAACGTTAGCATCAAGTAGCAGAGAAGAGCAGTCTCACACAAGGCCGCTGTGTGTGCACAACAATACAGAGATACTATAAAATGATTCATTGTCTAATCCGTGCTGACCATCCATGTGCAGACTGCAGCTGGGAGTTGAATGTGTTTCTTTACACACCGTGTTAGATTGCGAGCCTTTGAGTATATTTTTTCCAGATGATGCTAACGTTAACGAGCTAGCTAGTTACAAGTTAGCCCAGCCGCCTCAGTTACGTGATAACTTCGTTAGCTGACTAACTAATGGACGTGATAAAATAACTCGCACTCACCGCCACTATGCTAGATAACTATTGCCATGTAATTCGGACTGCATTTGTATTGTCTTACTGGTGTAACACTTGTTAAGAATAGAAATAAACTTGTACATTTGGACCGCTAATGCTAGGTTAACCGCTAGCGTTAGCTATCGGAGATCTCAAAGCCAGTAGCGCAACCGTTTGTCTGCATTGGCACTACAGTCTGTCTCCTTTGGCACAATCTGTAAATGCTGACCTTACTATCACACTCACACCTAAAAGCTAAAACGAAATGGATTCGTCGACTGCAAATAATTTGTGATCATTTTGTTTTAACGATAGTATTAAAACAAGTCGGGAGGCAAGCCGACTAACGTTTCATCGTCTCATAATAAAATTGGTGACTCTGACCACAAACATACCATATTAAGGTTTCGAAAATGGTGAACAAAGTTTTACAAGGGATGATACTTTGGAGGAGTGATTGTCCATACAGTCTTTAAATGACTATGGTTACATAAGGTTATGCTTCAATGCTCAGACCGTATGACAAAAGCTGTTCTCTGTTGTCTCATTTTTCAGTTGTACTCATTGAACGAGTACAAGCCGCCCATCTCCAAGGCCAAGATGACCCAGATCACCAAGTCTGGAATCAAAGCTATAAAAGTAAGTATGTAGTATTAAAGGATGAGGCAGGTAATTGGGAATAAAAAGTGAAAAGGGACATGTTTTCCACATCTTATGTTCAGACAAATGTCTATGCGTAACCATCCAGCTATGAGCGTGGTTTAAGAAAATATGTATGTATAATCCTTGGTAAAAAAAAAAAAAAAAAGCAAAAAAAACCCCCAAACTTGTGCAAGAGTAGGTCCACAACCGTATTTTACATATGTAATAAATTGTGATTTCAGGCCCCAACACAGAAATAAGATACTATAACACTTAATTAATCTCCCATAGGGCAAATCTGGGTGTTACAGGCAGCAGCAATAGTTTCAGAAATATGAAGAAAAAAGACAAAAATGCATCCACGTATGTTTTTAGAGTGATTAGAAGCAAAATGTGGAATTCATGTTGACTTTCTATTTCTAACAAATATATGTTTGAGCCATAACCTGCTCGATTCAAGCAAAACAGTTTTTAAACATTTTAATACTACTTTACTAAATAATCATCAATTTGCAGTTGATGAAATTCAGAAGATGAAACTCAAGCCAACATAGCAGCAAAGCTATGTTCTCCAAGTCACCAGTGTCGACTCTGGAGTGATGTCAGTCATACTGCACTAAAACCATGCAGTGAGTGGCTGTATGCCCTCATTGCACCTATTACCGTCACTGATCTCCTTATAACTGTGATTTGATCCATTACTAAGCGATCTCAGCTCAAGTCATCTCATCCCCACAACCTAGAGTTGTTTTTGATTTTCTGTTTACCCTTGAGTAATTCTGTGTGGTATGTAAAAATACATGATTTTTCTTTTATAATATTTTTAATTCAGTCTTGCACAAGACTGTGGACCTCTATAAGCCCTTCCGATGACCATATTCTTTCTCAAATACCCTGGAAAATTGTATTACCTAAAAATAGTGCAAAGGCATCTGTTCTTCAGGTACCTCTTAGTGTTTTCTGTAAAGCCTTGAGGCTGAAACTCACACCAGCATGTGGTTGGTAGGCTCACAAACAAGGTAGAAAATAAGAAAGCGTTGTTGGGTTAGTGGAAGGAATTTAGGTGAGGAGAGCGGTGTTTTAGCATGATGCATATGAGCCTATGTACTGTACGTTTTTGTTAATTCCGAATTTCCACATGGGACCCCCCTATGCTGTGCTGGACCATGAGCAGATCCCATCAACAGGAATGGCAATTAATGTTGTTTACCTTGGTTCATTTGTGTTTGACGGCGTGGGTTATAGGGCTGGAGCAGGAGTGAGATCCTGTGGGACTCCATATTAACTGTGGAGTGGAGGGTTATGGATGAAAAGGTTCTTGGGAAACTCAACACCCGATATGAATAAAGTCAGACTCTCATGCGGGTTTTAGCAATTTTCTGATTGTCTTTTTGTCCGTATATGAAAATCAGAAAGCTAACCCAGGACTCAGCCATTAGTTTTTGTGTCTTACATATATGTAATCACAGGGGACACATTTTGTGCTGATACATTTTCCAGAGTTTCCTCTATCAAAGCCATTCTTAACCAGGCTATTCCCCCTCCACCCATAACAATTATGTAAAATGATTCAATGCGTTTTTCCCTATCATCTGCATAAGTGTTGGTGACCATTAATATTAGTATAACTTGAATATGAGGCTCAGAGTACTCTGAAAGGTCCACTGGTCAGGATCTAAAATTTGGCATTCAAAAAAGTCAACTGTTGCTGCACATGCAATCATTTATAAAATATGCTGTCGAAAAGTGAAACTCAGTAAATTGGCAGTAAGGTAAATTGGGTGGTGCTGAAAAAGGAAATTTGATTTTGGACTAATTGCTTTAAATGGCATGAAAAATTAGCTTTTGTACAGAAGCTTTGTATTTCATATGTCTGGGCCGGAACTTCCTCCTCCATGCACGAGTCATCGTTTACAGTCCAATGAGCAACATGACTTTCAAACTGGACAACAACTTTACATTTCATCCAGTCTTTCTTTGCAGATATCTGCATATGAATGCAGGTAATTTTTTGAAAAGCTAAATCTTCACATGATAGCCAATAGGTCCTGAGATTGCATTTCAGCCTGTGTGTTCTGCCTCTTCTCCACACAGACTGACTCACGGAAAACCAAAGCCTGCTCAAACACCATTGGTTAATTCTTATCTGACCATAAACAGAAACCAGAACACTTCTGGTGCCAAATTCTTGTTCATTTCTTACACATTCTGCGTTCTTATGCAGATTTCTTTTTTTTTTTTGAGGTTATAGTTATACCTATAGGCCTTTTTCACAGCAGACCTTTTGACCTTAATTTGTAGGGAGAGCTCAGATGTTTCTAATTACATTAATGAGGACCCAGTCAGGACAGTCACTATGTTTACATGCAGTCAATATTCGGGTTATGGTCAATATTCCGGTTTCTGAAACATTCGGAATAACCTGTTTACATCCGTGAGCAAACAGGGTAATCAATTGGGATATCCAGATCAAAACAGCAACGCATGGAGAACGTCATGACGCAATGCGCGTCATTTCAGCTTCTTCTTCCTGTATCCAAAAACAACAACAACAACGGCAGCATGGCGGATAATGAACAGCCCGGGGCTGGTGCTGACCCCCCACCAGTACTTGACACTATTCTGTTTCACTTTCTTCATTAATGGAAGGCGAGAACGTGAAGAAATAGGAAATGGAGCCGGAGCTGTGCCATCCATATCCATGCTACCTGCACTCAAAAGACCAAGATTCCTTGCGAATAGAACATGTGCAGAACACATATTAATGTTCCGTTCGATGGGGATATTCCGATAGGTGTATACATGACCAAATATTCGGGTTAGAAGAGGAGTAACCCAGGGGTCATATTTAGGTTTTTAAAAACCCTTTTCAAAAGGGTTGTTGGTGTTTACATGGCCGTCCGCAACCGGGTTATTGCTGATATTCCGGTTATGAAAGGGTTACTTGACTGCATGTAAACGTAGTGAGTGTGACACTGAGCCAGAATGCCAGGACCCTGGAACCAAGCAGCTGATTCAGACATTGTTGATTCTATATATCTGTGCTTTTCCTGCCGTGACATGTCAAACCTCAGTGCTTCTTTCTGACATTTGAGTGAACAAATTGTTTTGAATAGAGTTTGACATCTCTGCTGATGAGCGACTGCTCTGATTGGAAGCCAAATCTGAGGCTCAGTGTTATGTTAGAGCTGACAGGTTGATTTCATGCAGCACCAATTATAATGACATAGACGAAAGAACAACAGTGGAATTGCTTGTACATTCTAGTGTACTATGGGTAGTACACTAGCATGACACTGAAATAGTATGCTTAAACAGATTATTTACAAGTATTTTAACACCGTGTCTACACAAGAGTGGCCTCCATCCTCTGCCGGTCTCTGCACTGGATATGTTTAGTCAGTACTGCTGCGTGGTTACCCATGTTTTTGTAGCACTCATTGCCTCTATACCTTGTAGTTACCCTCATAAAATAGAAGAAAGTAGACTTGAAGCTGAAAAAGACGCTTTGGGTCCGGGTTACACATGTGCATTGTGGTGGCCTGTGTGGACAGCTATTGATTAAAATATTGATTAAAATAGAAGTTTTATTTGGAATGCCCTCTGCTCTGAGTTTACAATTTCATTCTCGTCCTCCACGTTTACTTGTCACTCTTTTCTTCTGCGGCATGTGAGAATGTGGTAAGCAGTCCTGCTGCCAAAACACGTTACCCTTTGAGACCACATGAGATTCAAACCCTGATTCACTACATAGCCAGTCCCAAATATATGATATAGCAGAAAAATCTATATCCAAAGACTTGATCTAGTTCACTTTCTGTGACAGGATGCTAGAGGTACACAATATGGGCAAAATCTTCTGTCATGGTACATTCGAATTTATGTCATAGAAACGGTATATATCACACTATTGTAGATGATATGAAGACATGGTTTAAGATAACCATGCTGTACCATACTTCAGCAAGTGCCTCTCAAGAGACAACACTTAAGATAAAAACAAAAGACTCAAAGCAGTGAAACTAACTTTCAAAATGGAAACTTTAAGGTTCAGATGGTTTGGGTTGAGAAGAACAGAGATGCAGTAGAGATACATTATCGCCACCAGCCGTCGCTCTCATGTCATGTGAGAATGTGATAAGCAGTCCTGCTGCCCACATCACTTGATCTTGTGAGGCAGCTGGATTTCGACTTTGCGTTGCCTGCCCCGAATATATAGGAGAAACACTAAATATGAAATCCAGACTATGCTGCAGAGGGTCTGGATATTGTCCATAGTTGCCTCTTCACACATTTGTCCATGTCATATATGTTCTGACTTACTGGAAATACTTAATTTGGTTTAGGTGAGGGGTGACAGCTGGGAAGAGCATACAGGAGGAGGAGGAGGACTCATCCATAATGATGACTATTTTTGCGTTGATATCTATACTCCATGTATTTGGATGTATACACAATGTCAACGAAACAGTGGAAATCAATATACAGGCATGCAGAATGAGTACGAAGCAGCCACACTCCACGTATTGTCATCAACACGCCCACTCACTCGCTGTGAATGAGAGTGTGTAAGCACAGCTTATGGGATAGCTCCTGTGGTGGAAACAGTATTTCCATATCTCTACTGGAGGACATATTTCTGCAGTCGCACGATACCATCATACCGCCCAACCCTACATGACACTTTAAATGTTTTTACGTTTTAAATTACATGAGTATATGGTCACCAAGACAATGGTGTGCCCATTCAGATCTTGCAAATGGTCTTGAGAATGATTGACCCAATTGAGATACCAAGTTCAGTTCTAGCACCATAGTAACATTAAAAAAAAAAACAAAGCATTGCTCTCCATGGATCACATGTTGAAGGTAGATTGCGCTGTTTTTGTTGCTTCATCTTTAAAAATCTTCATACGATAACGTGGCACTTTGGGACTCAGTTACAGTTTTTAAGCAGTCACCTGACTAAGGCATGTTTGAAAGGATGGTCAATGTGATTTTAATACAGACTCACCTCATATATATTTTGTTTTGGGCTTCTAGTACTGCACTCAACTGCATAAAACCCCCCAAAACTTTTCCTCTTAATTAGGATTTGTCTTTTTTTTGCCAGAAAGACCGTTTCTGTAGTCTGTCTCCTATTCTTACACTATATAATTCGAAAGGCTGGTTTCCTGCACACTGGGCTTGTTAAAAGTCTTTTAGAGCAGTGTTTCTCAATTCCGGTCCTCGGGCCCTACTGCCCTGCATGTTTTAGATGTTTCCTGCTCCAACACACCTGATTCAGATGAGTGGCTCGTTATCAGGCCACTGCAGAGCTTGATGACGAAAACACTGTCTTAGAGAAAAAGGCTGATCAACAAAAAGTCCAGATGACCAATTGTGCTTATAGTTCACCAGAAATACAAGACTATTCAGCATTGTTACTGAGACACTAAAGATATACAGGCCAAGAGTGAAGATATTTCTTCTTAAATTATTATTATTATTATAATTATTATTATTATTACTTTTACTACTATTGTTATTTTTCCAACATGTGAAGTAGACAGCACAGGTCCAGGACACCAGTCCTTAACCACAAATGTTCTGATAATGTTAGTACTCTTTTTTTCCCCTAAAGGAACTGCTGCTGTTTTGCTGTTGCTGTGCTGTATGTTGCTTGTGAATAACACCCGTTTCCCCTTCCCTCAGCAGCTCTCCCAGCTCCCCCAAAGCACTGAAAGTGAAGCAGGAGGATGGGGTGGAGAGAGTTACAAAGAGATAAGAGAATCCCTAACCAGCTTAGGTAGGAGTATGGGTTGTTTCACAAAGAAGATGGAAGAAGACTAAAATCATTGAAACTTAATTTGCTCCCACACACCCAGAGAAGCGGGGACTTTGCTGTTGCCACTGTTGTGGGCTGCACTCCCCCTCTGGGTGTCATACGTTGGTCGATGTTGGTTTTGAGCTCTTTATTGCTTTGGAAGTTGGAAGTGCAATCTAATTAATTTTCTTCTTGAATTGGCTGATGACACTATTTGTGTTGTGGTCTAGTTGGTGCACATTTCTCTCTTGGTTGTCAAGTCACAACATTTTCTGTGTTGCTTCATTCTGTATATTGATGGAGCATGACCAATCATTAAGTTGGTGTGTTGTTTGGATTCTGGAGTTGTGAGAGTACAAATAGACAAGATAACATTGTTGATCTTTGGTTTGGAACCAGATCCGTTAAGGTGCTGGTTTAACACTAAACACACAGTAGTCATCCTCAGCAGACATTACATATAAACACTTGACTTTCACATGACATAAGCAGCTGAGGGCTGAGTACTTGTAACATGGATATTGTTTGTGGGTGTTCAAGAGTAAGCGAAGTTCAAGAGTAAGCAACTATTACTGTTGCATTAATATAATTCACCAACGTGGCAATTTCCTTCATCCGTGAGGGTTACGTGTTTCACAGTCATAAACTCTCAATGTTTTGTCTTGACAGAGCAGTTGTGATTTATGTCATCTGCACATGCAGTGTGGCTGTATTTTTCAAGGTGGCACATATGATATGAAAACAGATGAAGATGTCTAAGTAGCTGATCTGATCTTGGTATTTAAGATAAAATGCAAGTGCTGATTTTAACAGCAATTTAGGACTGTTAAGTTTGAATGAAGGAGAACTAACATGTAATTCATTTTAATTGATTTGAATACAGCTCACAGCCTAATGCTAGAGTACAGTGGCATGGTTAGGGTTAGGCGATCATGTCTGTTTTCATATCATCCAATCGTGGTTACTCAAGGTTGCTGATGGGCGGTCAAATCTGTGGGGGGCAGCGGGAGTAGGAGGGGGGGGAAGGAAGTTATATCACAGCACAGCAGTGCCTGCATGGATGACTTAAGGAGCAATGTAACAGCCATCTCACTAATGGTTAAAACTATAAACTAGCGCAAAAATAACAATTACCAACATAAACCACCATGTTCTGAACATTACAAACACTTAACAAAAAGTGTAATTCTTAAATTCAAAAATATTTTGGAACACAAAACGGTAAATTTAACAAACTACTCGGTCCAGCTCAACATGTTGGTCGTCTCTACCTCCGTCCAGAGATATCGGGTATCAGTCCTGCGTTTATGCACATGTTGTTGAAAAAATAGACTTGAAGTAGGGTTGGGTGATGATGGTACATTTCATGCGACTGCAGAAATATGTCCACCGGTAGAGAATTGGCAATACTGTCTCCACCACAGGAGCTATCCCATAAGCTGTGCTTACACACTGTCATTGTCACAGCGTATGCACTGCTGCCCTGCTACACAGCGAGTGAGTGGGCGTGTTGATGACAATACACAGAGTGTAGCTGCTTCGTACTCGTTCTGCATGCCTGTATATTGTTTTCCACTGTTGAGATTGCGTTTACGTCCAAATACATGTAGTATTGATAAACACAAAAACAGTCATCATTATGGATGAGTCCTCCTCGTCCTGTACACTCTACCATGCTGTCAGCCCTCACCTAAACCAAATCGAGTATTTCCAGTAAGTGAGAATGCGTTTGACATAAACAAATGTGTGAACGGGCAACTCTGGACAAAATATAATTATCTTTAATATCACAATCCAAGTCATGTCCAGAAAACTACTGTCATAGAGCACAGAGCAAAGTTTTGGTGAGCAGTCATGTGGAGAAGGGAAGGACAGGGTGTCAGATCCATGGAAATGAGACTTCAAACTGTTTACTGTTTAACTGTAGTTTGTTTAACGATTTAAAATTCACTCATGCTGATGGTCTGGGCGTAGTGGGCGGACATGCCACTTAAACAAAAACCTCTGTTATGAACAGTTAGGTGCAGATTCTAGAGATTATTTGTTATGATATCTTAGATTTGATAGGAAGTTATGTTCAAATTGCCTCAATAATGACATAAGAGGGGGCGCCCCTATAGCTCAGCTTGTAGGGTGTGCACCCCATGCATTGAGGCTGCCAGTCATCTGCAGTGGCTCATTTGCTGCGTGTCTCCCCCTCTTTCTCTGCCCCATTTCCTGACATCTCTTCACCTGTCACTGTCATAAAGGCTAAAAAGCCCCAAAAAATTATAATAAAAAAAAAATTACTTAAGAGAAACTCATTGCAGATCTTTCCTTCAATAGGTGCAAGCCTAGTTCCCAGTCGTTCACAGTGCCTCCACTACCCTGAGAGGCAAGCTAATAGCCAACATTTGTCATTGCAGTGTTCCTTTTTAAAATCTTTTGCAATGCTTGGAATGCTACTCGACTAAAAAGTTACAGCCCTCTAACATCTGGATGGTCAAATCCAAGTGAACTGCGCTCTGTTGTGAGGACCAGTGTTAGCTGTTAGGCTGTGAATTTGTTTTCAACACACACTTTTTCTCAGTGTGACCAATCTGACAGACATATTTACTAGTTTTTCATTTCCACATCTGGGCTTTAACAGTTTGTGGATGCTGTTAATTATCCAACAGCCATGAGTTTACCTTTCTTGGGCTGCCATAAGTACACAGCCACTGACAGGCTATAGTCAGCTGGGCTTTGCTGGGTTAAGCCTTAAACGGTGTTTGTTCAAATTCATGAGCAGAGATGCAGTGCTTATTGACAGCTCTTCAGCCGAAGATGGTTGTCTCTTTTCTTTTTGTATGTTGTGCGTCTGGTCCATTGTCTGTATTGTCTGTGTCTTCCCTCTTTTCCACAATCAATTGACAATAACAATCTTGTAAACAGTACTCCTGAAATCTTAAATGTGATTTCACAGCAATCCAAATCTGCTGTTTGTTTGTTTGTTTGTGCACCTTTAGGACCAAACTTGACCTTTGGCCGATTATTGCAAAATGTGTAAGACTATTATGCCAAAGATAATAAGAGTTGAGCTTGCAGGACAACATGAACGAGAAATTGTGAAATAGTGTGCAGGCGTATCAATAATTACATTTGTACATACTGCTGAAAGAGATGTAGATTCTCTCAGATTGAGATATTAATTTGTTGATGAAATATCAGCCTCTGACAGAACTCTAAATAGTTTGCAACATCATCAAGTGAAGTACTGCAACCATATTTCCAGCACTAATTGGTAGCTGTCCAGAGACCATTTGTTTGCCTGTTAATGGCTGTTGTTGATCATGTGAATTTGCAAAGTAAAATGGGATTCATTTCTCAAACTTGAGATTCATACTTGTTGCTTCACTGTGTAGTTTGTGCATTTGTCAAATGCCACAGTTCTCTGCTAAGATCTGCTCAGTGTAATTTAAAACATGTAGTCTGCGCTTTTTATCTTTGGCTTGATAACTTCAGTTGGACCATGTGACTAGCGTTCATCAAGTGTCGTAGTATGAGAGCTAATCTAGGATCAGTGATGTCTTTTTACATGATTTATAGACAGTTAAAGGGACTTGGTCTGACTCATCTACTTGATAAATGCAGCATAATGTGTCCATCAAACCCTGTACACTCACCTTTGTTAAATTAATGGGAATATTATCACCGAGTTACTTCAAAGAAAAGATAATTACCATAAATTCTCAAAGAGCCTTTATTGAGCTTAGGATCAGGATTTTTTTTATCTGATTTTCTCTCTATTGTTAGAATGTTTGATCAGATTTAAGGACCAAGTCTCCCTTTGTACTGACACACAGTTAATTAAGTAACAGCTATCATTACCTAGATCTATATGTAAATAGTCTGAGTGATATAAAAAGTGAGATGAAATTATCTAAATGAAGGTTCTATGCATATTTCAAGCTCCCATATTTGAAATAGGCATTTTGTTGCCGTGCTTGTTTTGATAACTGATATATAAATGGCCATGAGTACCACAAACAGTATTACAGCATCAGCTGTCAGCAGGAATGAATGATTTGTGTTGACTCAGTTTGTGAGAGCAATGACTTAGGCAGTCATCAATAATTAAATAAGTGACATGGCATTACTGGTGCTGTGTTATAATGTATTCAGTGGAGCTCTTAAGACACACCCAATTGCCTATTGGGAATTTGATGTTCTGTGCATCCAAAAGTCGTGTCTCCTGCTTTTAGAAGAAACTACAAACATGGAGTGAATGAGATCCTCTCATGGCAAAGACAGCTCAGAGTATTCAAAGTAAATCATTTAAAAAAATCTGCAGAAACCTTTTCACCAGGATTTTTTTTGCACCATAAGATGAATTATATTAATCATAGCCAGAATATAAAGGCACTGCACACCTGTTGTACACCCACACAGGTGTTCTCACTTATTTCGGCTGATTAGACCCTTTTTCAAGACTGTGTGAGAGATACAAACTGACCTACTGTCATCTTTCAGACTCTCCTGTTAGCCTGGCGAGACATATTTGTCCCATAATGAACTGCCTCTTTCATTCTGATTGAACTTTTGACACGTCACATCACATGACCAGCCAGTTTCAAAGGCCCTTGGGATTGACCTCTTATTGAGAAAATATTGAAAACCCTTTTTCACAGAAGCTATTTTGACATTTAACACTAGGAAGAGCACAGGTGTAAATACTGAAACCAATGATGGCTGAATTCCATTTAGCTGCTTCAGTTACAGAATCCACATACTGTTCATGCTGGTGCACCATCACACAGTACTTAGTGGAATATTTAAAGAGGACAAAGCCATTATTAATGTTATCAGTAACATCTGTGCTTGTCCTACTATGGCAAGTCCAAATTTACTGTGACA